>NC_058081.1:521160603-521817113 GCF_014858855.1 Bufo gargarizans
CCTAATATACTTTATAAAAAAAATCTGAATGGTAATGTTTTTATAATGAGCCCTGCCCCCTCAGCCCCGCTCTGCGTGCAGCCAGTTCGTCCATGGCTGCACGCGACATGGAGGAGCTTTAGAGAAAGCTTGTCGATGGCTTTATTCTAACTGCACATGCGCTGCTTTTCCTAATAAGAGCAGCGCATGCCCAGCCTGCCACTGCCACTGTCGCGCTCCCTGCTCTGACTCTGTCTCTACAACAGGCTTATTCAGAGTTCGGAGCAAGAAGAAAAGTAAGAGCGCGTCTGATCCCCGACATGCTCTTACTTTTCTTCCTGTTCCGAACTCTGACAGGAATAAGCCGGTTGTAGAGACAGAGTCAGAGCAGAGAGCGCACCGGTGGCAGGGACAGACTGGGCATGCGCTGCTCTAAGTAGGAAAAGCAGCGCATGTGTGCAGTAAGCAGCCCTGCAGGGTGAGGCAAATGGTGAGGTCACAGGGGTAGTCACTAACCGAGGGTGGTTTTGGTACTCACAGTTTTTATATACCCTGGGCAGGCGTACAGCAGTGATGGAGAGGCTGGCACATGGATACTCTGGGGCACTCTCTATGTATAGGGACCAGGCCGGGTGGTAGGTGAGGTGCCCTGGGTGTTGCAGGTTTAATGTGCCGGTGGCAAGATCCCTTTAAGTTTGTGACGCCAGTGCCGGTAACGGTGGCACACCGATTTATTGTAGTAATAATTGAGGAATACAAGTTGCAGTGAACCAGAACTTCCTTTTACTAAACAGTTCAACTATTTACAGTCTTTAGTCAGTTCCACATGTAAAAGGTTGTAACAGGCAGGCTTTATATAAAACGGTAGGCAAAGTCCTTGCAAGATACTCAGAGGGAATAACACTTACAGATCAGGCTGTATTTCTCCTCAGTTCCTGTCTGGCTTTCTCCAAGGCCCGTATGCCCTATTGCTGGCTTTATCCTTGGGTAGGGAAACCTTCCTCTGGTATATGTCTCCTTGCTGTAGAATATCCTTCAGCCCTTCAGCTCTCTGTTTGGCTGGATAAAACTTAGCTCTGCACTGTACTTTTAAAGGAACTTGGTTTCTCAGGAGGCAGCTTCTTCCCCTGGATGCAAACTAGGAACCTGGGCTATCTAGCTGCATGTTGGAACTGATCTTCAGCTCCTCTCTAGCTAAAGTGCTAGCTTTACCCCCCTTCTGGACTGACTGACCCTTTCCTGTCCTGAACCTGACAATATATACTAGGGGTTACCTAGCTCCCTCTACTGTCTAGGAGGAGGAACTACCCCTAACAGGCCTGGTACAGGAGATAACAGGAAAAATACACATAAAAACATCATATAAAATACAATGACCCTGTTCCACAGGAGGTGGAGAACAACGTGGCCCAATTGACCCCTGTGTAGTGCCCACATTTACCTAGTGGGACACTACATGTGCAGTTAGAATAAAGCCATGGACGAGCTTTCTCTAAAGCTCCTCCATGTTGCGTGCAGTCAGGAACGACCTGGCTCCACACAGAGCGGGGCTGAGGGGGCAGGGCTCATTATAAAAACATTACCATTCAGATTTTTTTAAATAAAGTATATTAGGAAACTCTTTTTTACCTTACCTCCCACTATATAGTGAAACATTCTTGTATAGTGGCCAACCCCTTTAAACAGCAAATACCTTACTGACCTACTTCCATGCTTGGTCATCCAGATTTAGGACCTTTTGTCACGGAAGGTGTACAGGAAACTAGAAGACACAAAATGAATATCCGACTCACTGGATCCAAAACTAAGGAACAAAAGGGAGAGCCCTGCATCAGACCTGGCTCTCTCCCTGACTGGTCAGCCTATGCGAAAATCCCAATGGTAGATGATCGCATATCCTCGTACCTCGACTGTATAACACCTGAACACCCTATAATAGTGAGGGGACACGGCCACCGGCTCCCTACACTTGATACGGAGGGAGTCAGGGTCACCTGGGATCCAGCAAACAGAAAAACACAAATGAATGAACAAAACTTATCTGTAGAAGACTCAGAAGTAGGATCAGCATGCGCACACTCCAGGAAGGAATATAAACCACAAAGTGAAGCAGTCTGGGAAGGGATTTAAAGGGATGCAATCAGTGCAACTACATGACAGCTGAGAGAGGCTAACGAGATGAGAAAATGAAAGCAAAACAAAAGGAAGCTCAAGGAGGAGGTTCTGAGAGACATCTGTCAGAGCTTCTCAGATGTCTGGTGGTGACAGTACCCCTCCTTCTACGAGTGGACTCCGGACGCTCAGAGCCCACCTTCTCAGGATGGGACCTATGGAAAGCCCTGATGAGACGAGTGGCCTTAATGTCCGTCACTGGGACCCACATCCTCTCCTCAGGACCATAACCCTCCCAATGAACGAGGTACTGGAGAGAACCGCGGACAACACGAGAATCCACAATCCTAGAGACCTGAAATTCAAGATTACCATCAACCACAATCGGAGGAGGAGGCAAAGACGAGGGTACAATGGGTTAGACATAAGGTTTTAATAAGGACTTATGAAAAACATTATGGATCTTCCAAGTCTGAGGAAGATCAAGACGGTAGGCAACAGGATTGATGACGGACAAGATTTTGTAAGGCCCAATAAACTTAGGACCCAACTTCCAGGAGGGAACCTTCAATTTGATATTCTTAGTAGACAACCACACCATATCACCAACATTCAGGTCCGGACCAGGCACACGTCTCTTATCCGCCACACGCTTTTATCTCTCACTCATGCTCTTTAGATTATCCTGAATCTTTTGCCAAATAGATGACAACGACGAGGAGAATCTGTCCTCATCAGGTAAACCAGAAGACCCCTCTCCAGAGAATGTCCCAAACTGCGGATGAAACCTATATGCACCAAAAAATGGTGACTTATCAGAGGACTCCTGACGACGGTTATTTAAAGCAAACTCAGCAAGGGACAAAAAAGAACACTAATCCTCCTGATTCTCCGCCACAAAACAGCGCAGATATGTCTCCAGATTCTGATTGACGCGCTCTGTCTGGCCATTCGACTGCGGGTGGAAAGCAGAAGAGAATGACAACCCAACCCCCAAGCGAGAACAGAAAGCCTTCCAGAATCTGGAAACAAACTGCGTGCCCCTATCAAACTGCGTGCCCCTATCAGAGACTATGTCTGAAGGAATACCATGCAATTTGACAATGTGATCAATAAATGCCTGCGCCAGCGTCTTAGCATTGGGCAAGCTGGGAAAAGGGATGAAATGCACCATTTTGCTAAAACGGTCCACCACCACCAGAATCACAGTCTTCCCCGAGGAACGAGGCAGGTCCGTAATGAAGTCCATGGACAGATGTGTCCAAGGACGGGAAGGAATGGGTAAGGGAAGGAGAGGACCTGATGGCCGTGAATGAGGAACTTTGGCACGAGCACAGGTCTCGCAGGCTGCCACAAAACCCTCAACCGACTTACGAAGCGCCGGCCACCAGAATCTCCGAGCGATGAGATCCACTGTGGCTTTTGCCCCCGGGTGCCCAGCAAGGACAGTATCGTGGTGTTCCTTAAAAATCTTGTGTCTTAAAGCGAGAGGCACAAACAACCTCCCAGGAGGACAAAGATCAGGAGCCTCTGACTGGGCTACCTGAACCTCTGCCTCCAATTCAGGATAAAGAGCAGAGACCACCACACCTTCAGCCAAAATGGGACCCGGGTCTTCAAAATTCCCACCTCCCGGAAAACAACGCGACAGGGCATCCGCCTTCACATTCTTAACCCCAGGGCGGAACGTGACAACAAAATTAAACCTGGAAAAGAACAAAGACCATCGGGCCTGTCTCGGGTTCAGACACTTGGCTGACTCCAAGTAGGCCAGATTCTTATGGTCAGTAAACACGGTAATAGGGTGTCTGGCTCCCTCTAGCAAATGGCGCCATTCCTCAAAAGCCAACTTGATGGCCAACAACTCCCTATCTCCCACATCGTAATTTCTCTCTGCGGAGGAGAGTTTCTTCAAGAAAAAGGCACACGGTCGCCATTTGGCAGGAGAGGGACCCTGAGACAAAACCGCACCCACACCCACCTCAGAAGCATCAACCTCAACTATGAAGAGTAGAGAAATATCAGGTTGTACCAAGATGGGAGCGGAAGCAAAACTCTCCTTGATATTAGAAAAGGCCTTACGCGCCTCTACCGACCAGGAGGAAAAATCTACCCCCTTTCTAGTCATATCAGTGAGTGGTTTAACAACAGAGGAATAATTCAAAATAAACTTCCTGTAATAATTGGCAAAGCCCAAAAAACGCATCAGCGCCTTCTGATTCTCAGGAAGCTCCCACTCAAGCACAGCACGGACCTTCTCGGGGTCCATACGAAAACCAGAAGCGGAGAGAAGAAACCCCAGAAATTGAATTTCTGGAACCGCAAACACACATTTTTGCAGTTTAGCGTACAATTTATTCTCCCGCAGGATGAGCAAGACCTGACGTAAGTGTTCCTTATGAGTTTTGAAATCAGGAGAATGTCATCTAGATACACTAATACAAATTTCCCCATTAAATGATAAAAAATGCTGTTCACAAAATGCTGAAAGATGGCTGGAGCATTCATCAAACCAAAAGGCATAACCAAATTCTCAAAATGGCCCTCAGGGGTATTGAAGGCCGCAGGGGCGTACATAGAAATCACTGGGCCCCATAGCAAAAGTCTGAATTGGGCCCCTTAACCCCGCCCACTACCCACCATGGCCCCTCCCACTTCCTGGCCTGGCTCCTCCCATGCCACACCCCCATTAAATACATTTATACATGACCTACAGAAACTGTTAGGCCCAGGCTACAAACACAGAAAACAATCTCAAGAAGTGAAAGGATGACACTTTACATCAAGTCTGAGGATGATAGGAGGGAGCGGAGCCATAGGAGATCCCCAAACATAGAGGGGCCCAGTGCCTGGATAGAGGATGCAAGGGAAGGAGCGGAGCCAGGGGAGACCCCCAAACATAGAGGGGCCCAGTGCCTGGACAGAGGATGCAAGGGAAGGAGCGGAACCAGAGGAGACCCCCAAACAGATGGGCCCAGTGCCTGGACAGAGGATGCAAGGAAAGGAGCTAAACCAGAGGAGACCCCCATACATAGAGGGGCCCAGTGCCTGGACAGAGGATGCAAGAAAAGGAGCGGAGCCAGAGGAGACCCCCAAACATAGAAGGGCCAATTTGGGGGTCTCCTCTGGCTCCGCTCCTTTTCTTGCATCCTCTGTCCAGGCACTGGGCCCCTCTATGTATGGGGGTCTCCTCTGGCTCAGCTCCTTTCCTTGCATCCTCTGTCCAGGCACTGGGCCCCTCTATGTTTGGGGGCCCCAAACATAGAGGGGTCCAGTGCCTGGACAGAGGATGCAAGAAAAGGAGCAGAGCCAGAGGAGACCCCCAAACATAGAGGGGCCCAGTGCCTGGACATAGGATGCAAGGAAAGGAGGGGAGCGGAGCCAGAGGAGACCCCCAAACATAGAGGGGCCCAGTGCCTGGAGTCCCTGGACAGAGGATGCAAGGGAAGGAGGAGTAGAGCCAAAAAAGACCCCCCTGGCCCCACCATACATAGAGGGGGCCCATCCGGCCCAGTGCCTGGACATAGGATGAAAGGGAAGGAGGCGGAGCAGAGCCAGAGGAGACCCCCAAACATAGAGGGGCCCAGACTGTGACTTACTTCAGGCCAGCCAGCCAGGGACACAGCCGGTGCACACTGCTCAGTCACGACACTCACTTCAGAATCTTCCTCGAATCCTCCCTCTGGCTCAGTCAGCTCGTCTCTGTCTCTCCTCAGCTCAGGGCAGGGCAGGCACTGACTCTGGTGACGGCCGACGGCGAAGTTCGAGCCGATTCTCCCGCCCGCCCCCTTGCGCCACTGGCCAATCAGCAGCTGCCTCAACAGAGAGTTGCCTTGTGCTGATTGGCCAGCGGCTCGAGCGCCACATGCAGGCTGGTTTGATCCTGATTCCGGGCCCGGCAGACGGTCCGGGTCAGAAGGAGGTCAGGTCACGTCTGAGACACTGAGGTCAGGATCAGTCTCAGGACAAGGGGGGGGGGGGTCTGTGCGTCGAGGGTGATTGCGGAAGATAAGATGAGTTGATGACGTTGGGGCTGGGGAGAAAAGCAGCCGCATAGCCGGCTGCAGGTCATGAGTGGGCGGGGCTAAATAGTGTGGGCGGGGCCTTCTCTGCGCTACGGGCCCCCCAGTGCCGCGGGCCCCATAGCAGTGGCGTGGTCTGCCTCTATGGGCGGTACGCCACTGGAAGGTCGTCTTCCATTCGTCTCTTTCTCTGACCCTGACCAGGTTGTATGCCCCTCTTAGATCCAACTTGGAAAAAAACTTTAGCCCCAACAATCTGGTTAAACAGGTCCGGGATCAGAGGAAGTGGATAAGGGACACGAATTGTGATACTGTTCAGCTCCCTGAAATCCAGACATGGTCTTAAAGAACCATCTTTTTTCTTAACAAAGAAAAAAACAGCGGCAACAGGTGACTTCGAGGGTCGTATGTGTCCCTTTCTCAGACTCTCAGAGATATAAGCACGCATAGCGACCCTTTCAGGTTGGGAGAGATTGTATAAACGAGATTTAGGCAGCTTGGCGCCTGGGGTGAGATTAATAGGGCAATCGTACTCCCTGTGCGGGGGCAAGTCCTGAACACCATTCTCAGAGAAGACATCCAAAAATTCAGAGAGAAAAGATGGTACAGTCTTAGTAGAAACCTCAGAAACAGATGTCATGAGACAATTCTCTCTGCAAAAGTCACTCCAACCATTTATTTGCCTCGCTTGCCAATCAATGGTGGGGTTATGTTTAGTGAGCCAGGGTAGCCCCAACACAAGAGGAGTAGGCAACCCGCTAAGGACGAAACATGACACATCCTCAACATGAGCATCACTCACAATCAAACGGATATTGTGAACTATGCCCTTTAACGATTTCTGAGAAAGTGGAGCGGAATCAATAGCAAAAACAGGTATATCCTTTCCCAAAGTGCATACCTGGAAACCATGAGTTATAGCAAATTGATTATCAATAAGATTGACAGCTGCTCCACTATCTACAAAAATCTCACAAAAAATGTTCTTGCTCTCTAGCGCCACCCTGGCAGGTAGGACAAAACGGGAATTACAAGCAAACGGAAAACCTTCAATTTCCTCATCAACCTTGCCAATGGTAACAGATGGAACATTTTTAAAGGATTTTTTCTTTTAGTCTCTTTATTACTCTCAAAAGACTGTCTGAATCTCCTAGAGGGACAAACATTTGCCAAATGATTTATACCCCCACAACAGAAACAAACCTTCCTATGAGGACTGAATCTTCCACTGTCAGAGGCAATCAAACCGAGCTGCATGGGCAAGGGATTGAGAGCGACTGAGACCCCTGTGCACTCAATGAGACCGCCGCACTGTCCTGGGACTGAGTATGACAGGAAGGAGTGATCTCTCCTCTCTCTCTAAGACGCCTGTCACTACTAACGGCCCGAGACATGGTAGAGTCCAAAGAGGTAGGTCTCTCATGAAAGGTAAATGCATCTTTCAATCCCTCTGAAAGACCATGGCAAAATTGACTTCGGAGTGCAGCATCATTCCAACCAGTATCAGCTGCCCATCTCCGAAATTCTGAGCAGTATATCTCTGCGGATTGTTTACCCTGACATAAAAGACGTAGTCTAGACTCAGCCAGAGCATAACGATCCGGATCATCATATATCTGACCCAGGGCGAAAAATAATTCATCCACTGAACGGAGGGGCCGTGCCCCCACCGGCAGCGAAAAGGCCCAGGACTGAGCATTATCCCTGAGCAGCGAGATGATGATCCCCACCCTCCGTTCCTCATCACCAGAGGAATGGGGAAGTAGGCGAAAATGGAGTTTGCAAGCCTCTCTAAACCGAACAAAATTCTCACTACCCCCGGAGAACGTATCCGGGAGCGAGATCTTAGGCTCAGAACAAAATCCATGAACGCAAGCTGAACCGGTCACCTGAAACTGAGAAAGAGTCTTACGGAGATCTGCTACCTCCAATGAAAGACCCTGCATGCGTTCAGTCAAAAGTGAAACCGGATCCATGCTTGAGACGGTTTTGGCGGTTTATAATGTCATGGAAGGTGTACAGGAAACTAGAAGACACAAAATGAATATCCGACTCACTGGATCCAAAACTAAGGAACAAAAGGGAGAGCCCTGCATCAGACCTGGCTCTCTCCCTGACTGCTCAGCCTATGCGAAAATCCCAATGGTAGATGATCGCATATCCTCGTACCTCGACTGTATAACACCTGAACACCCTATAATAGTAAGGGGACACGGCCACCGGCTCCCTACACTTGATACAGAGGGAGTCAGGGTCACCTGGGATCCAGCAAACAGAAAAACACAAATGAATGAACAAAACTTATCTGTAGAAGACTCAGAAGTAGGATCAGCATGCACACACTCCAGGAAGGAATATAAACCGCAAAGTGAAGCCGTCTGGGAAGGGATTTAAAGGGATGCAATCAGTGCAACTACATGACAGCTGAGAGAGGCTAACGAGATGAGAAAATGAAAGCAAAACAAAAGGAAGCTCAAGGAGGAGGTTCTGAAAGACATCTGTCAGAGCTTCTCAGATGTCTGGTGGTGACACCTTTTTGTTCTTTCCTTTCTTTTTTCCTGGAATACTATCAAATAAAGATGGCATTCTCTACGTAGTTCTTTCAGACATAAAGGTTCTCTGGAGTTTGGCCTAGTACTCTGAAGAGTGAGAACATGTAGCTTCCTCTCACCTAACAGTAGAGTGAACCGGGGTGGAGCTTAGTCCATCACCTAGCTTCATACAGGGGTAGAGTCAGGGTGATTAACCCTGACAGATTCATACATAGACATTAACACATTAGATAACATTAAATAACATTGCACAACAAGAAAAAATTTCAAGTACCCTATTCTGGGGTACTGCATACACCACCTTTGGTTTGAAGCAAACCTATTTTTGTCTTGCCTGTTTTATGATTTCTTGCACAATTTTCTTCTTCTTTTCTTTGTGGCAGAGCCCTTCCCCTAACCCCCCCCCCCCCTCCCTCCCCTCACACTCACTAACAAGCCAGTGTAGCATGGAGGGGCAGAATGTTGCAGATAAACCTTCATGTGACTACTTAAAGGGGTATTCCCATCACAATGATCACTGTTAAATCTGTCAATGATTTGACAGTGATCATTTTTGTAAATACATTTAATTACCCAATTCCCAACCTTTTTGAGAAAATAGGTCCCCTCTTACCTGATTGTTGTCTTTAGTCTCCCCTGGTTACGGCCACCTCTCCTGTCGAATCCCGCCGGGCCGCACTTGCGCAGAAGACTGGACATTGCGCGGTCCGGCCGGGATAAAATCTTCAGTCTTCTGCGCAAGAGCGGCCAGGCCAGGAGAAGAATCCAGGAAGTAAACGTTGCATTTAACGAAGGTAAGTATGAAGTGAAGATGGGAATACCCCTTTAAGCATCTGTAGCTATATATATATATATGTAAATTATGGTCACCCAGAAAGGAAGTCAATTGGTTTCTAGGCAACATGATTTATATCGGATTGCAGAATACACAATAGAAGTGCTGTGACAAGTATGGTGTTGCTTGAAAGTTTGTGAACCCTTCAGAATGTTCTATATTTCTCCATTACAAAAAAAAATACATCCGATTGTCCTCCATTTGTACTCTATCTGTCAGACTGTGGATTGTTGGAGTCCAAGCTCATTAGAGTTTTCTAGCCTAATGAGCACCAACAACTCTTCCTCTGAGGTCCTCAGAAATCTCCTTTTTTTGCCATGATACACTTCCACAAATGTGTTGATGTTATGAAGATAAGACTTTCATAGATCCCCGATCTTTAAATAAAACAGGTCACCCACTCACACCTGATCCCATTGAGTGAAAACCTGACCTGACTCTAATTTCATCTTAAAATTTTCTGCTAATCCTAAGGGTTCACATACTTTTGCCACTTACAGACATGTACTATTGGATCATTATCCTCAAAAAAACAAAGTTGCCAAAGTATAATATTTTTGATACATTGATTGATTATCTGTATCTACTTTTAGAACTTGTGTGAAATCTGATGTAGTTTTAGGTCAAATGTATGAAGAAATATTGAAAATTCGAAAGGGTTCACACACTTTGAAGCTATAGTGTAAAGAAGCATAGATACTCCATGGGTATGACTTTATTCACATATGCATTGGAGCTGCAGTTAGGAGCCTCTGTCACAGATTTGATTGTTTTTAATGATAATATGTCCCTGCATGCAGAAGTAATAAAAAGCACCTTGGAGGGAATTTATTAGGAAGGTAATATTTGAACCACACCATTTTCTCAGCCACTTTTCAAAACTGGAATGATGGTAAAATGCTAAAAGTTGCAAACTGTTGGACAAACAAGTCATAAAAGCTGCAAAAGCTCTATTTTGCGACTTTTTCAAGCTAAAATTCTGGAGTGCACGGGATAAATCCCCCTCCCCTTGTCAGCGGGGGCCATCAGGCACAGCTGGATTTGTTACAGACTCACAGTGTTGTAAACCTGCTTCTTCTGTTGGTGAACACAGGGCTATCTGTGCCCGCTATGCCACTGAAGTTGGGTTCACAAAACAAAGCAGCAAAGGCACATTAGACCGTGTTCAGATGAATTATGTTAAACTTGAACAACTACTTGAACAGACCACAAATGGATTGCGTTCATGTGATGTTCATTTTTCTTGAGAACCAATCTTTTTAAATGAGTAAGTCTACCGAGAAAATAGTGCCAAAATATGCTATGCTGTGATTTTTTTTTGCACCAACTAGCTGAAAATCAAGCGTAGCAAATGGCCTATCGACTATAATGTATCAGTTTGCAGTCTGTGTGTTGTCCATTCTACATTTGGATGGCACATAGACATGAACATCGCTTATCTGAATTGCCCGTAAGCAGTGGCTTACGTTCAATGGAATGAGAACACACGACTGCCACAGAGCCCAGGGTAGAGGGGGCAGGCACTGAGAGGCTTCTTTTCTTCGACATGTAAGGCTAGTTTCACACTAGCGGCAGGACGGATCCGACAGGCTGTTCACCATGTCGGATCCGTCCTGCGGCTATTTCGCCGTGCCCGCGGACCGCCGCTCCGTCCCCATTGACTACAATGGGGACGGGGGCGGAGCTCCGGCGCAGCACGGCGCTGCACGGAGAAAGGCCGCCGGACTAAAATTACTGCATGTCAGGCTTTTTAGTCCGGCGGCTTTCTCCGTGCAGCGCCGTGCTGCGCCGGAGCTCCGCCCCCGTCCCCATTGTAGTCAATGGGGACGGAGCGGCGGTCCGCGGGCACGGCGAAATAGCCGCAGGACGGATCCGACATGGTGAACAGCCTGTCGGATCCGTCCTGCCGCAAGTGTGAAAGTAGCCTAAGCAGAGTACTTTCATGCAACCACCACTGGGAATAGCTCAATGCAAAGATATTATCACAGCATCCATGGTAATTGTATACATTCCTATGCACTGAGCTCCCCCTAGTGGTGGCTGCAGGCAGTCAGTTTTGTAATAGGGAATCAGGAGATTTATCAGTGTATTTTTGCCAGTTGTCTGGTGAGAAATATGGTGTTCAGAAGAAGCGCCATATTTTTTGAAGCATCTGTTCAACTTTTTCCAAGGTAAAGGTTAAATAAAAAAGTGGGTGAGATGAATAGTGACTTTTTTATTACAGTTTTTAATTTTTTCTGCTTTAAAAAAAAATGGAAATTTGGAAGATATCTGGGGAATTGTGCTTTGATTTGCCTGGGAGTGATTTACCCACATGCAGCGAGGCCCTAGGGAACCAGAGAAGATGATGGAAGTGATAGGGGCCCTGATGATGTGTCACAGTGTATACCCTCAGGCTGTTGCCTCCTTGTGTTGGTGCAGTGAAGGAAGGGTGCCGTATATTCGCTCAGGGCACTTCCTATAGCTAGGGCTCCTGTCTGGTGGTATTTCGGGGATGCCCATGATGTTAATTGTCTGTGTGGGTACAAAGCAGGGCTTGAAATGGAAATGCAATGGTCAGCGTATGATGTTAGGAGATTCAGTAACCAGGCTAGATAGAAGTTAACAAAAGTCTGACTGTACTGTGGAGTTGTAGTATATCCAGCCATTATCTGTACACAGTGCAAATTCTTCCCAGATGTCTAATCATGAGCTAAGCAGATGTTTACAGCAATGGCCCGCAAATTACTCTTTCTCTTGTATCAGTCTCTGGTACTTGGATCTCTGTCTGGCAGCTGCAATCTGTCACAGTGTCCAAAATTCGCACAGCAGCGTGTGGTTCCACTAATACGACTGGCCAAATTGTACCTGAAGTATGTAGGGTGTCCTAACTAATTATTCCTCCACTGCAGCAGGGCCTGAGAATACTGTATGCTGACTATCTCGCTGACTAAGTGCAGAGGATGGGAGTGGTAGTGGCCCTGATCAGATGGTGTGTCATGGTGTACTCCCTCAGGCCATTGCTCCCTGGGGAATCAGTACAGTGGAAAAGTGTACTGAAGAATCAGGCCAAAAGTAAAAGTATAAAAGTCTCTCTAGTGCAAAATCCAGCAATAGTAGGTACAAAGTGCAGTTTTTGTCACCAGGTGATGAGGTATGGTGGCTGGTTATGTGGCAATTAAGTGGCACTTGTGGGTATAGGTGTCCACTGTGTAGTACAAGCCTGGTGTAAGATAGACTAGTCTGTAAGTGGTCTAGGTGATGGGTGTCTGAGCTTAAGCTCCCTTGGGGAAGATGCTCTGGCAAGTACTTCCTTCCTCCTCCCAGGCTGGGCTCAGACTCCCCTTTTGGCAGAAAACAAAGCCAGCCCACTCCCACCAAGAGGGGAGGAATAAGGTGGTTAGCTCTGCTCCTGCCAACCATTGCCAACCATACCTTTTCTGCTGGAACACAGGGCAGAACATGCAATGGCATACACATATAACGTAAAGCATATAACAATCCGCCTGGTCTGGGATGTAACAATCCGGCTGGTCTGGGATAATGCGTATAGGGTGTCTTAACTTGTTTACCCAATGCAGCACCAAAGTCTGTAATGCTCCAAGCTGGTTACATTGCTGACTCTCAATGTAGCCATAAAAATTCCCCAACGGCCCATTCTCTCTCTCCTGCTTCATCCAGGCCCACTCTCAAACTCCCTACTAGCACAACTAGACTACAGTCAGTATGTAGTGTGTTAGCTGAGGAAGTGAGGGAAGCTACATATGCTCACTCCTCAAAGGACTAGGCCTGGACTCCATAGAATCACTATGTCTGAGAGAACTACTGAGAAAAAAAACATCTCTGCTTTACAGTACTCAAGAAAGATAGAGAGAAGGAAACACCTAAAAGGTCCAGAATCACCCACACCATACCCACACCACCAAGGGTACCCCGACATCAGGTTGTGCTCTGAGGAAAGAAAGGGTGCACCCTACTAACACTGTCCAGCCCTAAGGATCATCAGTGTGAGAATTGCCACTGTGAATAACAGCAGCCAGAGCCACTACCACTCCCATCCTCCAGCACATGCATTTACAAGTTTATTCAGACCCAGGTGCTGTTTTGAAAAATGTAGAATATTTGTCTTGGAACAGCCGCTTAAAGAGTCACAATCACGGTAATGACTAAGCGCTGTTCAGAATTGTGTCTCATGCATACTTTGGAGCTGGAGCTCTAGTGACCTGGCGCACACAGTTCTTGCTCAGGGTTCTGTGGTGGTAGACGGAGGGCACACTGTGTCCCTCAAAGATGCTTAGATGACATCAGAAATGTGTACAGATGGGAACAGACTGTAGAGTAACTTCCCAGGGGGTTGAGGTTCCTGGACCTGAGTCAGGTTCCATTGCACATCAGATCTTACGTGTGCTGTTTGTTGATTTAACTGAAGAAGATTTCTACATAAGAAGAGTTTGCCCCGTGTATACTGAAGGTCCATCACACATTATGACGGCAGTAATATGGAAGCAGCGTGAGGTCCCAGTCATAGCTCCTGATGTTTGCAGCGCTTGCTCGCTGGTATCGTCGTCGCGTGGAATGTTCTGCTTTCTTGATGATGAATGACTCAATTCAGTCTATACTGTCCCTTATATCATGGCAGAGTATCAGCTGACTGTGAATAACGCATTCTTGTCTACCCACAGGGCAATGGGTCGAAAGAACTGTGAAGAGGCCTGGAATGGGGCAGAGAAGTCAGAGGTTCTATGTGCCTCGACAAAGGGTCCGGAGTCAGAGGCCGAAATGGAGGACAGAGGGCAATGGGGCAACAAGGTCGAGTTTGTCTTGTCTGTTGCTGGGGAAATCATCGGACTTGGAAACGTCTGGAGATTTCCCTATCTCTGTTATAAGAACGGAGGCGGTGAGTGCACAGCACGATACATTGGACTCCATGGTGGGCTGCTCAAAATTCCTTCATACAATTTACAGCATTGAGTGCAGCAGTGATAATCCCATGGGGTATTTTCTATAATATATGCATTTTACCATTGGTGCTCTGCCTTCCCATAATTCTATGCTCTATAGGAGCTATAGCACTGCTCATGGTTTTAATTCACGACCACCGATGGAATTCCCCGACCGAACACTGTGTGAATGAGGCATCTGTCAACAGATTTGTACCTACTGTATGAAACTGTCTGACCTGTTACTTGGCAGCTGAAGGCATCTGTGTTGGTCCAATTTTCATATGTTTCCACATTGCTGAGAATAATTATGTTTTATTACATACAAATGAGCCTCTAGAAGCAACAGGGGCGTTGCTCTTACACCTAGAGGCTCTGTTCTGTCAATTGCTGCACCCTCTGCACTTGTATTGACAGGAACAGGCGTGATGTTGTTTTTAATGCCTGACTCTGTGACGTAACTAGAGTATTATGTGCCCCACTGCAAACTTTAGATTGCACCTCCAACCCCCCCCCCCAAATTTATACATACATGCAGCAATTTTTTTTTTACACTAAGCCCAATGCATGGCTACACTCAACCAGTTCTAACTAATAAAATCTGGTCCTACCTCATCCAGGGTGTCGCTGGCGTCGGCGTGATGTCCACTGGATCCAGAACAAGGTCCCTGAGGTGATAGAGAAAAAAAGAATAATTACATAAGGAAGGGATGGTGATTGCCCCTGTGAAATCACCAGCAGGGGGCGCTGTGCTGGTCCTGTAAGACTGAGCTATGCCAATGTATAGCAGGGTAATCTAGGACATTTCACCTAAGTGCTACAAGACAGTACTAATGCCCGCATTGTGGCCCCTTACAGTAATTAAGCTCACCTTGTGGCCCCTTCACAATAGTTATGTCCTGCTTGTGGCCCCTCACAGCAGTTATGCCCAGATATGTGCCCCCTCACAGTAGTAATGCCGAGATATGTGCCCCCTCACAGTAGTAATGCCCAGATATGTGCCCCTCACAGTGGTAATGCCGAGATATGTGCCCCCTCACAGTAGTAATGCCCAGATATATGCCCCTCACAGTGGTTATGCCCAGATATGTGCCCCCTCATAGTAGTAATGCCCAGATATGTGCCCCCTCACAGTAGTAATGCCCAGATATGTGCCCCCTCACAGTAGTTATGGGCAGATTTGTGCCTCCTCACAGTGGTTATGGCCAGATATGTGCCCCCTCACAGTGGTTATGCCCAGTTATGTGCCCCCTCACAGTAGTTATGTCACATGATGTTCCCCTCACAGTAGTTATGCCAGATTATGTGCCCCTCACAGTAGTTATGCCCAGTTATGTACCCCCTCACAATAGTTAAGCCTACATATGTGCCCCCTCACAGCAGTTATGGCAGATTAGGTGCCCCCTCAGTAAAAATGCCCACTTTTGTGCCCCCTCACTCTTGCTGTGGCCCACCTTTTGCTGCCAGTCTGCAGCTTTATGGAAAAAAAATACTTACCTTCTTCCCTGATGATGCGTTCCCACACTCACATCGCGCTGCTGTCTTTGCTGGAGTCCGATTCCCGGGCTTTCAGCGCTTCTCCCACACCCAGCAGCGCCATGTGTGTCCTGCAGGGGGAGCGCCAGAGCTCAGAAGAACAGTGAAGCAGGGATCTCAGAGGGCTTCCTGCTTCACTCTGGAGACGACAGCCCGGCAGTGTCAAGAACTGCCAGGTGAGTATGAGCGCCCCCCACCCACTTGCTTCTGCGCCCCTCTTGTCTGTGCACCCAGGGCGCATAATATACATGTTTAAAGAGCACCCTGAGGGGGCCCTGTCAGAGTGCTCCCATTACATGTGAGCACAGCGGGCCCCCTCCCCCCCGCCGGGTTGCGGTCGCACCCTCTGCGACCGCGATCGTTACGCCCCTGATCAATGTGCAGAGGATGCAGCAGTTGCAGAGAATGCAGAGCCTCTGGATGTAATGGCAACACTCTGGCAAAACTTGATATAAGCATGGGACCAACACCGATGCCTTCTGCTGCCAAACGCACATGCAACAAGTCCGCCAGTCCACACGTTTCAGCTCCTGTGCTTTTATTTGCGGTTCCTGGCAGTTATGTATTAGAACTATTATTGGCCAATAGCTTTATTAATAACAGGTTGTCACAGCTCCTCCCATCACAAAGCATGATAAAATTGTAGTTTTTTCTGCTGTAGTCATTTACCGTAGATTGTGAACGTCCATTGACAGTGAAAACTGTCAAACTGTTTTTAAACCGCCCCTTTACGTGCCCCAGACGTGGAATCCATTGGCATCCCTCTATTATTAATTTCATTCTTGTGTTTTTTCGGCATCCTGGGGTGATCAGGTTCACTAGATAATGACAGAAAAACTGGAATCCATTAGCTTTTTTCCTTGCGTTGACACCGGGAGATTTCCCAGCATTTGTCATCCATTGAAATCATTGCTCGGGTCGAAGGTCGGTGGCCCCCAGGCGTACAACTTATTTATAGGGCCTATTAATCAGCCATCGTTAGACAGCGTGATACATAATTAATTAACCCCTTGCTCTGTCATGGCTGGCAGCTGAGAGCGAGGATGTATAAGACGTCCATGGGAGTTCTGAGAGAAAGTTGGTTTGACCCTTTGTGTGTCCGTGGGGAGTCCGCGCTCGCTTCACACTTAGTTAGGTAAAAGAATAGAGTTCCGGATCACTTCACAGGCTGTTTTGTTCCAAATTTCCGCTGCTTTCAAGATTGTTCTTTTTTGGGGATAGTGGTTGGGGGTGGATAGTGAGTAGAGAGGGGGTTTCTTTAAGCCTTTTCTGGCAGCAGAAGTTGTCTATAATGTAACATATCTGGCAGATTGGAGCGCTCTGGCACTGAAGAGGTTGATGCTGGAGAAATCGGGGTGGAGTTGTCTTGTTCTCACTTGTTCGGTATAAATAAGACATCTTGTTTATGAACGCTCCCGCAGCTCCGTTCGACATTGCTTTATGGGAGGGAGCAGGGGTGTCTCAAAAAATGCAGGGCCCACACACACAAACACCCTAGCACTAAAGACATATATTACTATACAGACACTACCAAACATACAGGACTATACAGTACTACATACCGTAGCTCTCACATCCAGTGCCTCACAGGTGACGTCTCCTCTGATGTACATGTTCTCTTTCCTCATTTTCTTCATTAGGCCCAGCCAATTCTCTGCAGTTTACCACTCAGACATCTTAGGTGCCCACCAATAGCAATAATTCTCCACCAGAGTGCCATCATTAGTAATAAAACCCCTAGTAATGATAATATTCCCTCAGAGTGCCCATTAGTAGTTGTGCCTTCCATATTGTGCCCAATAATAATGCCCACCATAGTGTACCCGGTAGTAATATGGCTTCTCTACAGTGCCCCTACTATTAAAGGGGTTGATAAACACAGGTTACTCACAACTACATTGCATAAAGGCCCAAAGCCAATGATGGGCCACATCAAAACCCCTAAAAAAGGCCCACTTAACATGGAACAAATACACCTATACAAAAAAAAGTCTAGAAAGGCCTTAAATAAATAATGGTCTTTATTAAATGGTTTCTACCATCAGAATTTCTGTTATGTAGCTGACTGACACCAGCGATGTGCTAATGTCAGCACTACATAACAGTGTTCTTTTAACATTTATCCTTGCGGCCGTTCTCCTAAAAAACACACTTTTACAATATGCTAATGAGCCTCTAGGTGCTATGGGACGTAGATTCAGCACCTAGAGGCTCCATCTACTAACCATTTATCCCGCCCAGGTCCTCTGTCTAGCCCACTCCGCTCCTCTTGACGTCCGAGTTCGCAGCATCGCTGACGAAATCCCGCGCCTGCACTGTCCACTTCTGTATTCGGCGCAGTGAGTGAATGACACGCTCCTGGTGCCAGCTTCCTCACTGTGACTTAGTTGGTGCAGGCACAGTGAGGAAGTTGGCACCATGAGCGCGTCCTTCACTCACTGCGCCTGTGCCGAATACAGAAGTGGACGGCGCAGGCGCGGGATTTCATCAGCGATGCTGCGAACTCGGATGTCACTCGACAGGAGCGGGGTGGGCTAGACAGAGGACCTGAGCAGTATAAAGGGTGCGTAGACCGAGCCTCTAGGTGCTGATACAACTCCCACATAGCACCTAGAGGCTCATTAGCATATTGTAAAAGTGTGTTTTTTAGGAGAACGGTGGCAGGAACAAATAAAAAGAACACTGTTATGTACTGCTGACATTAGCACATCGCTAGTGTCAGTCAGCTACATAACAGAAATTCTGATGGTAGAAACCCTTTAACTATATATATATATAAAAGATGATAAAAATAGAGACAGAAATACATAGAAAAAGTGCGGTATACATCTGAGGGAAAATCACATTGATACAACTGTCACATAAAGAGGGGTGAGATGCACGGAGTAAAAGACATCCCTTATCCACAAATAGATAAATAGTAGGTATGTAGAAAATAATGCATCACAGTATATGGGATAATCCACAGAAAACACCCCTCATATAAAATGTAACATTGATACATACCATACCCATTAGTAGAAAAGTCACTTCAGGAGAACCGCACACCCCGACGCACGTTTCGGGTTGTCTGACTTAGGCCGAATGCACACGGCCGTGAGCGGTCTGTGGAACCACAGGCTGGTTGCTATACCAGTAATTGGTTGCTATACCAGTGTATTACTGTACTGTGGTGGCAACAGGGAGCGCACGGCGTCATAGCAACCAATGACGCTGTGCGCTCCTGCTCTCAGCAGGAATCCAGACCGTGGTTCCACGGACCGCTCACGGCCGTGTGCATTCGGCCTTAAGCAAATGGCATTTATCATGTACAGAAAGTTAATACAAGGCACTTACTAATGTATTGTGATTGTCCTTTGTTGGCTGGATTCATTTTTTCCATCACATTATATACTTCTCATTTCTATGGTTACGACCACCTTGCAATCCGGCAGCGGTGGCCGTGCTTGCACACCATAGAAAAATCTGGTAGCCATGACCATGGAAGCACACATGGGACAGGCCTTTTTCCTATAGTGTGCAAGCACTGACAAATAGTTTTCTATTTGCATAATAGAAAAAAGTACCCAGACATACCCTAATGCTGCAGTAGTGCCATATAGAGCCCACATGTCTGCTATTACGCATGTTACATTGCCTTATAGTGCCCAAGTATTGCTGTACAGTGCTCAAATACTAACACTATAGTGTCCAAATATTTCCATACAGTAAAATATCTACAGTGTATATTCCATTCAAATGGTGCAATACAATGCTCAAATAATATTGTCATACTGTTGAACCAGGGGTGTACACAGATATAGGGCCCCATAGCAAAACTTAGTATGCCCCCTTTCGCTATGATATTTTTGCTGAATTGAGGACATTTCAAATTTATTTTTTAAGTGGTGCTTATTCTGAACACTATATTTAGTCCATATAACTGGCATAAATGCACTGATAAATCTTCACATACAGCTCTATGTCTGCCTCAAGCCACCACAAGGGGGAGCTTAGAGCATAGGAATGTATACTGTTATTATTAAATGCTATGGCATCTGTAAGAATCAATTTATACTGAGCTCCCCCTAGTGGGGGCTGCCAGAAAATGCTGTGTGTTCTTGCTGAAAATCTCTATAGAACTAATACTGTACTTCTTACAGCTGAGGGTTTGTTACAATTGTATCTAGTCAAGATAGACTGTTGAATAGTATGAGCTTCAAACTGATACATTGCGACAGCACAGGAGAGAGACAAAAAACTCAGTTGGATTTGTTTTGGTGGCAGACGAATGTGAACATGTAGACAGCCTGCCATGACTTTATATTGTGACATTTTGTCCTTGTGTTACCAGGAGCCTTCTTCATTCCGTATCTCATCTTCCTCTTCACCTGCGGCATTCCGGTGTTTTTCCTGGAGACAGCGCTGGGCCAGTACACCAGCCAGGGAGGGATCACAGCATGGAGGAAGATCTGCCCCCTTTTTGAAGGTTAGTATTGTGTGCCCCATTCTTCATTCAGTTCCTTCACCCAGTTTCACACGACCTGACAGGGCAAAGAGCCATAGAAACCAAGACGCTGGCAGCATATTCTCAGTCAACAGTTTGCAATGAGCACACCACTGCAGTCAGAAGGATGACCTCGTTTCTGCAGATGACTTATGTCCTGTTAACCCCATGAAATATTTCACCATTTAGACTATGTTAGATTAGCATTGGGGAGTATTTAGTAGCCAACAATCCCCGTTTCCCCACCCAGGCTCATTTGCTTGGTATGCTTACAGCATTTAGGGCATTGTTTTTTTTTTTTTTTGCACGATTCCTCAAACTGTATTATATGATACCCTTGAGACTTCCTCAAGTATTTTAAGAATTTATAATTCCTGGACATCTCACTTTGCTTTTTTCCATTTGACATTATTCTTATGAATGAAAGCAGATGTATTGCTCAATCAAAGATTGCCATCTCGTGGAATGTACTGGTAATACAGCCACCACTCAGTTTTTATACAGTATAAATATTTATTTATTTAATGTATTTATTTTGAGGGGGGCTGTTGAAATATAATATACCAATTATAAAGACTTTGTGATCTACAACGTTAATACTCATGGTGGATCAATAACCATAACCATGTACGGGGTCGTGGCCTAACTGTCATGGAGTGAGGTCGCTCTTTGCTTCAGCTCCTCTAAAATCTGGTCAATATTCTGGCCATCCATGCTTCTGATCCCTCTTTGACAGTGGAGTTCCACTTAATAACCAAGAAGGAGTCGCCCGTGAGACCTGGGGGTCCTGCTCTGCCCATCTAGGGACTACAATCTCTGTGAGGCCTCCTACCTCGCTCTTCTCCGTGCGCCCCAGTTGCCATCTTGGAACCCGGATCTCCTGGCTGCCTGCGCTCGTTCACTGGTGGGTTCCTGCAGACCTGGGTCTGCTGGTGAGTCGTCTTCCTCAGCTCTCTCCCTGTGGCGATCCGTGACATCCAACCTACGGCTTGCTGGCGATCGGTCCGGCAGTGTGCATGCCCTGGAGGGATCGGCCTAACCGTCGGAACTTCTCTGTTCAGGGGCGGTGAGCGGAGGTGTCGCGCCGCCTGTGCCTGGATTGAAGAGGGAGTCGAGAGCCATAGGGACTGAGCAGTGGTCCTGCTACCATACACCTGGGGTCCCTGCTCAAACTTACCTGGCTGCACCTCTACTCCTTCGCCCTGCTGGTCAAACGCATGCAGCCCTGATCACCAGCACAGCTGACACAGGTATTCAGGGAGAGTGCTGGGACTTTGTACCCCTTAGATTGTTCTTTCGCTTTTTACTGGGGCCCCTGGGACTTGCTAGTTTCCTCCTTCACTGTTCTGCATAAGGGACTAAACCTTTTCATCCTAAGTGTCACCTGCTCAACGTGCAGTCCAAGGAAGGACAACCTGCATCAGCCTTATATACATGGGCTGCAAGACGGGTGTTTCTGGTGGCCCCCTTCCTCCTAAATTAATGGTGGACGTCATGAGTCAAACGGATGATAAGAGTCTTGATGGTCCTCCTGACCAAGAGGCGATCGACTTGAATAAAATAATGTCAGCTATCACGCAGTGTCAAACTACTCTCACAGTTAAAATTGACCACTTACAGTCTGACCTCACCTGTCCTAGACATAACATTGATAAAATCCATGACAGAACCACGGAAGTGGAACGGAGACTAGGTCAAGTGGAGGATGTGGCTTATCAGGGAGAAATCTACGGCAGGGCCTTGCAGCAGCAAGTGAGGGCCTTGCAGGTGAAAGTGGATGACGCTGAAAATCGTAATAGGCGAAATAACATGCGTATTATGGGACTACCTGAGAGTGCTGGGGGCAAGTCGCCTGAGGTTTTTGCGGAGAAACTTATTAAAAGATGCCTGGATCCGATTAATCTCTCCACCTCCTTTGTCGTTGAAAGAGCACATAGAATACCTACCAAACCCTTGCCACCGGGAGCTCAGATGCGCCCCTTCATATTGATAGTTCTGAATTATCGGGACCGTGATAGTATCCTGGTGGCGGCCCGTCAGCTACAGGACATCAAATTTGAAAACTCCAGGATTTCGTTTTACCCGGACTTTTCCTCAGAGGTTCAAAAATTGCAACGCCAATTTACCACAGTGAGGGCTCGTCTGAGGGAAAACGGCCTCCGATATGCTATGTTGTATCCAGCTCGCTTAAGGATCCAGAATGGGGATTTTGTTAAATTCTTCACTACTCCGGAGGAGGCCTCAGACTGGCGGGACGGGAGAGGCTGAGTATCCATGGCCCCTTGGGGTTTCTTACCTTTGTGCACCTTACGGATGGCCACCTTTATGTCTGTTGTCTGTCTTGTGGTGTGTGTGTGGGTAAGCGAATGGCCTGGATGTCCTGGAACTTTTGCGTCTTATGTGGTTGGCTCTATAACATGATGGCAACCTGTAAATTTATCTCCTGGAACGTCAGGGGGCTTAATTACAAAGTGAAAAGATCTCTTGTATTCAATTAACTTAAGAAATTTTCCCCAGATTTGGTTTTATTGCAGGAAACTCACTTGAGAGGTCAAAAGCTGTTGGCATTGAAGTGTTCATGGGTGGGATCATCATTTCACGCTGTATATAGTAATCACGCTGGGGGAGTCTCTGTCCTGGTATCTAAGTCCATCCCTTTTCAGCTGCATTCCGTGCTGACTGATTTGTCGACTTTGCCGACTGATCCACTAATTATGATGGGTGACTATAATGCGGTGTTGGATCCGATTGCGAATAGGCTTCGTCCCCAGGCCTCGCATAATAGGTCACTCACTGGTCAATTGGGCCGATGCACATGCTCTGACTGAAGGATGGAGATTTCTTCACCCAAGTGACCGTAAATATTCCTGTCACTCGTCTTCTTTTGATACCTTGTCCCGCATAGACTTGGTGTTTATTAACAGGGAGTTATGGCCGTGGCTGTCTAAAGTGGAATACCTCACGCGGGTATCTCTGATCATGCCCCGTTACTAGTGATCTTGACTATGCCACTGGCACCCACAGATAGGCAAAAAAGCGCAGCATGCTGCGGTATTTTCTCAGGCCAAAAAAACTTTCCGGTCCGGAACTGAAGACATCCTGATGCATCCTGAACGGATTTCTCTCCATTCAGAATACATTAGGATAAAACTGATCAGGATTCTTCCGGCATAGAGCCCCGACGACGGAACTCTATGCCGGAAGACAATAACGCAGGTGTGAAAGAGCCCTTATTCTGAGGTACTTCTTGTATGAGTACTGGTCTTCAGACTTGTTGTCTGGCTGTCTTCGTTTCTGTATACCTTTTGGGATTTGGAGTTTTGTAAAGTTAAAATGCTTTCTATAAATAAACACTATTAAAAAAAAAACATGTACAGTAATTACTTCATATGATAAGATTTACACATGAGCCCCAATGTGTTTATGTAGCACACACAGTGAGGGAGATTTTACTAATCCTGTCTAAAATGTATGTAGAGTTTATTTAGAGGGTAACATATCAAATGTGCTGTGCCAGTGGAGTCTTTTGCCAGTTTTGTTGGAGGAGTAAACATTTCAACAACAAAATCCTTAGAGAAATTTGTGTTTTATTTTTTACTGTAAATTTCAATGGCTCTCTCGAAAACCAAGGTAGGGTCTGGACAGAACACGGAAGATGAGCTTCTCTCTGGGACTCACAATAAGTATGTACCACTTTAACCCCAGAAAAAAAACATGTTTGCCTCATATAAACTTTTTGCAGACCCTCTACTGTGTACTGTAATACAAGACTGTTCACAAACATCCGCAAAGCAATCATCTGGCAAGAGCTTGACATCTGGAAAAGGGATTCCAGCTAACATTCTAGAAAGTAGAGAATTAAAAGAAAACCCAGGAGCAAACCAAGGGAACAAAAACATGTTAAAGAAGTTTTCCAGAGGAATGCTTTAAAGAAAAAGACTGAGTGGGCTAAAAATAACCAGAGCCACACACACACACTGCTGTTCACCCTCTGCTTTGGTCTACACTCCCTGATCCTGGGTTTTGCACACAGTAAATGACGGACTGCCTGCTCTAAAGCAATTCATAAAGCATGGATGACATTTTTTTGGTATAATTTTAGACAAAATATTGGCATTTACCTTAGTAAATCTCCCTTATTGTCCTTTGGGTTTCTCGCTCTTTATACCTTCTTTTTAGGTATGTTACTTAAAGAGGCTCTGTCAATGTGATCAACCCTATTAAACCATCATGCTGATTAAAACAATACCTTTCTTTTGTCTGGATGAATAGATATCAGCATTTTTATTTATACGCAGATTAGCACATTGGAGCACCAGGAGGCGGGGCTGAATCCTTGGAGCACTGCTTTTGTAACACCCCATGTGCTCTGCACACTCCCCCCTCCTCTTGATTGACAGGGTTAGACATCAGCATGATACTGTAATACAAGTCATCCCAGTCAACACACATCACCATAGGTAACCCCCATCTATCTCAGTCCCCATGGTGACCCCTCTATTTTCCAATTCAAGATGGCCAAATAATTCTTAGTGCACATCCTGGCAGCTATCTAATTATTGATTCCCATTATGGCTTTCCTTTTATTCCCATTCCCCACCACGGCTCCCATCGAATTCTTGGTCCCTATCTTGGTTTACCGTCTTTGTTCACAGCATGGCTTCCCTTGCTAGTACCCAGCATAGTGCCCCTCTCATTCCTGGTCCCTAGCAAGGCTCCTCCTCTCATTTCTGGTCCACACTATGATTCATCCTCTTATTCGTGGTCCATACCATGACTCATCCTCTTATCCCTGGTCCCCAGCATGGCTTAAATAAATATCAGAATTTTTATTCATACTGTAGGAAGGCGCAAGGGTTCGTCATTGACGGAAGGTATGTGTCACCGAGATTCCTGGCCTCAGTGAGGTAAGAGCCAGTAATTTTAAGTGTCAGCAGCAGTTAGTGCTGACTGACAGTATTTGTTATTTAGTAAGGCTGTATAGCCGATCCGGGCCGGCTCTTACTGGGAGCAGCCAAAGTGCAGGGTGGGTGGCTTCTCCCCACGTTCCAGGCCAGGTTTTGGTTAGAGATATAAAAACCCAGCCAGCAGTCTCAGCTGTGTGGATTATCCTCCATTTGACAGTGAAGCTGTGGAGACTCTGTGGTTTTGGGATCTGCATGAAGTGTGCCGTGCTAAAGGGGTGAGAGCCGCATTGCTGGAAAACAGGCCCCCTAAAGCCTACTGTGGATGGCTGATGAAAAACTGCTAACAAGGTGAACGTTTGTGTTCTGAGGACTTTCCATGGTGTGAACATACACCAACACTGCAAACTGTTATTTTGTTTTGTTTTGCCACTGAACTATTTAAGTTAAAGGCTTTGTGATTGCCCCTATACTGCGTCCGCTAAACTGCCTACCAGGGCGAATCCTAACCATAAGCAGATTAGCACATTGGAGCACCAGGAGGCGGGGCTGAACCCTTGGAGCACTGCTTTTGTAACACCCCATGTGCTCTGCACACTCTCCCCTCCTCTTGATTGACAGGGTTAGACATCAGCATTATACTGTAATACAAGTCATCCCAGTCAACACACATCACCATAGGTAACCCCCATCTATCTCAGTCCCCATGGTGACCCCTCTATTTTCCAATTTTCCAATTCAAGATGGCCAAATCATTCTTGGTGCACATCCTGGCAGCTCTCTAATTATTGATCCCCATTATTGCTTTCCTTTTATTCCTATCCCCACCACGGCTCCCATAAAATTCTTGCTTCCTAGCATGGTTCCCTCATTTAAATCCACAGCATGCCAATTAATGTTGCAGATTTTCACTGCGGATTTCACTCTTTGCAATCGTACCAATTCTAGGATATTACTGTTGATCTACAGTTCCATGAAAATACCTGGATTTCTGCATTCATCTAATATATAAAGCTGAGTGTATGTATGTGTGTGTGTGTGTGTGTGTGTGTATGTACAGTATGTCTGCTAAAGGAATCCGCACCGTCTCATTTACAATCACGAAATTTGGCACACAGATACATCAGGTGTCCGGGAAGGTTTTAGACTGGGTCTCATCTGTCTACGATGTACCGTTCCTGAGATGTTCCCAAAAAATACATTAGCCGATAGAAGCCTGGTCACATGAACCTTATCAGCCAATAGAAGCACGCAGGCCGTTAGTCTCCACATACACACAGTTTTACACCAGGTTTCTATAACGACCCAGCCATTTTTCTTCCCTACTGTAGGTCAGCTTTAAAGGAAAGCAGGACCTGGGTGTTGGGTTTTTAAGTCCATCTACCTGCCCCCTAAACTGTGCCCCCCCCCCCCCCCGTATCTCCGACCACTTCAAACCGCAGGTCAATTCTGACTTGTGGTTTGCAGTGCTTTCTGAAGTTTCTGATCCCCGCGGTCCGTGATCGCGGGGATCAGAAACTTCAAAATGCCTTTATTTTATGTTGTGCGGCAGGGCAGGGGGGCACATTGCTGACACTCTGCTTGAAAGTCTGTAGGGACCGCTGTATGGAAGGGGTTAACAGGGAGGGGGCTGCTGTGCCTTTTCAGCCCCGGATTCTTGATGGGATCACAGAGGGAGGGGGCCCATCACTCGCTGCTCTGTTGTGGCAGCAAGTGATGGTTACCATGGCAACTGGACGCCTTTACAGGCTTCTGGATTTCCATGGTGCTGATCAGACTTCCACTAAAGGCAGAAGTCTGATCAGACTTAGTGTAAAGTGAAAATACAGTACAGTACACTATATAGTGTACTGTATTGTATTATACAGACATCAGACCCACTGGATCTTCAAGATGGTGTCTAAAAAACATATCATAGATCATAAGAGTTTATTACTGTAGTGCAGCGGCGGCATGAAGCGCACTGCGTCATAGCAACCAATGACGCTGTGCGCTCCTGCTCTCAGCAGGAATCCAGGCCGGGTTACCACGGACCGCTCACGGCCGTAAAACAGGGCCATGTGCATTCGGCTTGACACTGGTCAGATTTGCTAAAGATTGCCTTGTTCTTAAGGTGAAAATGAGCCCGGTCTATAAGGGGTTAATCACCAACACAATGTGACATTTCGACCAGTATGGTCTTTCTCAAGCAACAAACAGTGTGAACATAGCAAGAAAGATGTTCCGTTTTTTTTCTCCCAAGCTGTGAGCTCTGCGCTGTGATTGGCCAGCGCTACAGCCTGGGAGAAGGAGACGCCCAGGAGAACAAGGGCAGTCTCCTCCTACTATAACCAAGTGACCGAACATACCGGAGGGCATAGCGGAAGAACGAAGCGGCGCCCAGGGATAATAGTAAGTGCAGTGAGATCCCCAGGTGCCGCTGTACAGATCATGACACTTAGTTCACAATGTTTTGCCAGATGAAAGTTCCAACCTTTTCAATAGCCTTTCTCTATCACCTCCTCTCATTTGAGAGACATTATGTCTAAACTTCAAAAAGTTCCAACAGTACGTTAATTCCATACATGACGAACTATAATTTACATTAATCTACTCACAGACAGGACTACAATTCCTGGACACTACGATACATTGTGTTGAGGGGACTCTATGAACGGATCTATTTGTAAGATCCACAGACAGGAATAATATGCTCAATAATATGCTCATTTAATAACTCATTTATTACTGTCTATATATGCTGTAATTATACCCTATTGAGATACGTTTTGTCACGATCATGTTTATGGCCGTGACTCCTTGGGAGCCGCATACAGTTGCCCACAGTTTTGGGTTGTTGTGTCAACCGCAGCTGGAGGCATTTTGTTGTTTGCCTCAGGTGCGGTTGCCGCGGACAACAGGTATGTGTGCGGTTCCCTTGGAGTTGTGTGCGTGTATGTATGCACTTTTGTATGTCTGGTGTGCGCTCTGTTTTATGTTTGGTGTGCACTGACATCTTTCCTTCACTGTGGTTGCCCATGGCAACGTTTGGTTGGATGTGTACATGTGGTGGCAGTGTCCCGGCCTTCAGGCTGACTCCCAGGACATGGTTGCCACCCATGTCGTTGCCTGCGGCAACAGCCACAGTGTGATCTTGGTTTGGACACTTCCCCTTTAAGTTTGTGTTTCCCTTCCCTGGTGCTGGAAGGGTTAACTCCCTTCCCAGTGTGGGTGTGTTTGTTGGGTGTGGCTACTTGGGCCTATAAAGCCTCACTGTTAGCACATGTCTGAGGGTTGCTTCAGCCATGCTTAGCTGGAGCAGCCTCCTGTGTTTTACACCTGCCAGTGGGGGCCACCCTTGTGGTCATAGGATTTATGTCACATTAAGTTTATGTCATGTTTATGTGTGATGTCTATGTGATGTTCAGTTGGGATTTTCCTTTTGTTGTTTGGTGCAGCTTATGGATCTGGATTCCTGTGTGCACAGGGATCCAGTTAGCAAGGCTGTGGCAGGTAGGAGGAACTAGTTCAGTTCACCTGCCATATCCGTAAGACTGTTAGCTTTCCCCTTTTCCCTGCAGCTTGGCCAGTGAGACTCCTATTCCTCCGTATCCAGAAGGAACAGGTTGTCTTACTTTGACTCCTAGTCCAGGGACCGGTCGGAGGGTGAGTTAGGGATCCGAGGTTCCTGAGCACGGGTCCTCCTACCTTAAAGGTCGGCCCATGCAGCTAGGAGTTAGGGTCAGGTTAGGGACGCTTTAGGAGGTGACCTGCTCTCTAATCCTGTCATCCTGGCCGAGCAGCCTAACATCTTTTGGCATTGCACGGCTGAGGGTTTTCCCCATCCTCAGCCGTGACACGTTTATTACCTTTTCTTAGTATGTGTGTAGCGCCAGGATGGAGTTTTTTCTGTCACTTTCCTTCCCCTTTTTAATGGCATATATATTTTTTAATCATGTTACAATGAAAATGTATATATTTTTATAATGGTACCGTGTGAGGTCAATTTTTCTGTTGTTGCTGGATATACTCAGGAGCTTGTACTGTGTTATTTGATTAATTGGCCCATTACTTTGTCCCAAATTTTTGGGTGGGTACCTACCCTCTTTTCTAATAGGGTCCTTTATGGTCTATTTTTCTATACATAGTTACACAAAACCTGGTTACTGACAAATTTGGCTACTTTCAAACTAGTGTTTTTTGCGGATCCGTCATGGATCTGCAAAAACGCTTCCATTACAATGATAAAACCGTATGCATCGTCATGAACGGATCCGGTTGTATTATGTCTTATATAGCCATGAAGGATCCATCTTGAACTCCATTGAAAGTCAATGGGGGATGGATCCATTTTCCATTGTGCCAGATTGTGTCATTGCCATTGACTTACATTGTGTGCCAGGACGGATCAGTTTGGTGTCCGCCTCCAGAGCAGAATGGTGACTGAACGGAGGCAAACTGATGCATTCTGAGCGGATCCTTTTCCATTCAGAATGCATTAGGGCAAAACTGATCCGTTTTGGACCGCTTGTGAGAGCCCTGAACGGATCTCACAAACGGAAAGCCAAAATGCTAGTGTGAAAGTAGCCTAAGAGCAAGACCAATATAATACTCTGCAAACAGCAAAAACTTCTGTTCTTGTCTCCACATTAGAAAAACAGTGAATACAAATGGTTGTCGGTCATCACTAGTGTTGAGCAAATCGGGTTCGACTACAGCAGCGATTTTTTTTTAAAACGTCATTAACAATATAGCCTCCGTACTACCATAAAATGTATGGGCCCCTCAGAGGTATTTGTGATCTTGCTGCAAATATCACAAGACTTGCTTCATCTCAGATGAGATGACGTGACACTTCGGTTACGCGTAGAAATGACATTGTCAAAATCCGAAGCTGATAATGAGGCACAGAACCGAATTCAACTTTGGATTTTGACCCTGTCATTTATGTTCATAGCCAAAGTGTTACATCATAGACACGAGATGAAGCAAGTCACAAGATATTCGCAGCAAGATTGCAAAGACCTCCGTGGAGCCCATACATTTTATAGTAGTACGGAGGCTATATAGTTTTTTTTTTTTGTTTTTTTTTTTAATTTTTTATAATTACATTTTATTTATTGTGATACAAAAACTTAAATACATATTACATAATTAACATTATAAAATCCATAAGTCCGCCAATTCTAATCTGTGAACGTGGTTAACAATAATTTCATACGAATATACATAATAGTGTCGACATTTGAACCTTCACATTCTACAACTATGGAATAAATGCTGAAAAGCCGGACAGATAGCATTTTCCCCATCTCTTCCCACCAACCCGCCACCCCCCCACCTCCCCCCCACCTCCCCCCCACCCTGCAGGAAGAAAAGAAAAAAAAAAAAAAAAAAAAAAAAAAAGAAGGGGATCCTAATTAATTAGCCGTGTCCCAATCTTTCCATAGACTATTCCACTTTGAGTAGGATCCTCTTTGTTTGTACAGGATCCTCTCATAGCTTTTCACTTTCTCCACCAAACCCAGCCAGTTCTTGCAATCTGGGGCAGAAGAGCAAAACCAGGATCTAGAAATCAGAAGCCTCGCCAAGAACATCACCTTGATCAACAAGTGACTTTTTATGGGTTGATGATTGACCTCAGATAAATCTCCCAGGACCCATATCCTAGGAGACAGAGGAACAACAATTTTAAGTTTACGCGTCAGATTTTTTTGGACCAGGCTCCAGTACCTCCTCACCATTGGGCAGTCCCAGAACAGATGTAAATGATCTGCCCCGGGATCGCCGCAGCGGGGGCAGTCAGAGGAGGTCCGGAGTCCTCTTCTGTATAGCCATATAGGTGTCGCATAAATTTTGTGCAGAATATTAAATTGAACAACAATGTGATTAGAATTGTGTGAAACCAATTTTAAGCTTTCCCCTATGTTCTCCCAGTTTAGGGGACCCTCCTCTGAAAGAAGAGAAGACCAGGCTCTCTGTCCTGGAGAAAGAACATCCCGAAAAAAATTATCCATTAAGTGTCTATAACAGTAAGATAGTTTAATTCTCGTGGCAGTTTTCTTACAAATTAAATCCTGTAAAAAGAGTGTCTATAATAAAAAGGTGACTGTTCAAAGTGCTAAAGAGTGCTGACCTCAATTGAAAATATGCGAACCAGGCCACCTCACCTAATTTTGCCCTTAGTTCCATAAGGGGCAGAATTTGTCCACCGCTGACTACTAAGTACTGCATATTTTTAGTCCTCCAGTACTGACTGCCACTTAAGTCGTTTAGATTAAGAAGTTTCGGATTGTGCCATAATGGGGTGCAGATAAGCGATGCCTTAACTGCGCACCAAGCCCTTATAACCGACCAGGTTTTTATAGCCATTCTGCAGTAAAGTGTGTACCCGCTCAGTATATTTAATAGGTAATCGGATTCCAGTACAGTGAAGAAATCAGAAAAACCTGCCTCCTTCACCACTTTACTGCAGAAAGGACTATTTTCCCAGTCACTAAAAAGGCAGAGTTGGGAGGCAACAAAATAACCCCTAAAATTTGAGAGATTAAGACCTCCCCGCCTATAGGGCATGGAAAAATAAAGTGGCTTCAGTCTCACACGCCTCCTCCCCCATAGTAAGTCATTAAGCATCCGCTCTATCAATCTGAAATGCTTGTCTGTAATCCATACAGGCAAGTTGCGAGTTGCGACATAAAGAACCTGGGGCAGCACTACCATTTTTATTAATGAAATTCTATCCCCTCTTGCTTGCAGAATTTTCTGCCATATCTTAATTTTTGCTCTCAACTTCATCAGCAAGGGGAACAGGTTAAGCTGTAGATATTCCTGAGGTTTAGCGGAAATTATTATCCCCAGGTACTTTATTGAATCAGAGATCGTTATCTGATTATTTAATTCGCCTCGCAGCTCGTCTATCGGGAGAAGTACTGTCTTCTCCCAATTGATCTCAAGTCCGGATATGTTGGAAAAGTGACCGACCAGATCCATTATGCGAGGGAGGGTGGTATTTGTTTGATGAATAAAAACCAGAATGTCATCTAACGGAGGCTATATAGTTAATGAAGTTTTCAAACTAATTGGATACAGAAGCCCGAACCCAATTCGCTCAACACTAGTCATCACAAAGGAAGTCGCTGCTCTCCAAAACAACATTGCGTCCTATCTCAAGTTTGCATGTGACCACTCAGATGTTCCACAATGCTTCTGGGAAAATGGTCTAAGGACAGATGAAACAAAAAGCAGAAATGCAAATTATGTCTGGAGGAAAAACATCACCGCACACCAACACCGAAGCCACATCCCAGATACATGGTGAAGTGATCACCATGGATTGGTGCTGCTTTGCTGCCTCAGGGCATGGATGTCTTGTGATCATTTTGGAAACAATGAATTGTAAGGTGTGTCAACACATTTTACTGGAGAAGGTAAAAGCAGCCGTCCGTGATCTCGAAGTATTAGATATGGGTTTAGGAATGGCTAAAGTCAGAGTCCTGACCTTAACACTATCGAGATGCTGTAGCCGACCTGAAGAAGGCTGTGCATGCAAGGCATCCCAAGAATATTGATGAGCTGGAACACATTAGCAGGGAGGAATGGTCGAAAATTCAGCGCCAACATCAAACAATCTGCAGGAAATGTTTGGGTAGTGTACAGTTTATTCAATTGAAGGGTTCAATAAAGACATGAACTGTACAATTGTTTGTGCGTTATTAGTTTAGATCGTGCGTTAACAATGAGAGTACATTTGATTAGTAACACAGAAACCCAGGTGATTCCAAAGGGTTCACTTAATTTTTCTTGCAACTGTAGTACAAGGACGAATCTTTATTCTGTGCCTAAGGAGTCTGTGTCACGTGGATTACTATGGATTTGTTGTTGGCCTAAACTAGGCTGCAGCGGGATTGGGATTTATTGATCTTAGTACCCACTAGGTTACTACCCCTGGAATCATCTCTGTTAGCAATAGATGATGTCTAGATAGACAAAGGACACAACAATTCATAGTAACCAAGGCAGCAGGCAGTACTCATAGTTGGACACTAGAAGCAGACATTGGGGCAGGTAAAGAGCATTTTAAGTGGTAGACAGGCTGAGGGTCAGGGCACATATTACAAGAAAAAAAGTTTAATGGGTGCTCACCACCTTTGCTCCACTGTATAGCGGCCGGAGCCTTTAGAACACGGGTGTCAAACACAAGGCCCGCGGGCCGAATCCGGCCCGCCAGACCTTGTCATGTGGCCCGCGTAGCCGCCGCCGGCCGCCAGCCTTCACCTTTTTATTATCATTATCACTTACACCCGATACAGGAGCCGGGAGGATCAGCTGTGAGGGAGGCTGTACTTACATCTACAAGCGCTCGCTGAGAGGAGGGAGGAGGCAGGCTGGGAGGATGGGCGCTGGCAGCGTGAGTCATACGTCGCGCGCCTGCGCCGCCCACTTTATGAATGAAGCAGGCGGCGTGGGCGCATGTTGTATGACTCACGCTGCCAGCGCCTGTCCTCCCGGCCTGCCTCCTGCCTCCTCTCGGCGAGCGCTTGTAGATGTAAGTACCGCCTCCCTCACAGCTGATCCTCCCGGCTCCTGTATCGGGTGTAAGTGATAATGATAATAAAAAGGTGAAGGCTGGTGATTGTGAAACTTGAAAGGGGGGAAAGACCGTATGTGAATGGCTACTGGGCTGGCGCTGCTGAAAGGGGTTAATTATAACTACTGTGGGAGCAAAGGGGGGAATAATTAGCTACACTGAAGAGGGGACTGAAAGGGGTTAATAAATACTGTGAATGGGGGACTGCTGAAAAAGGGGTTAATAACTACTGTGAAGCCCCTTCACAGTAGTTAACCCCTTTCAGCAGTCTTCACAGTATTTATTAAACTCAGCAGTCCCTCTTCAGTGAAGGGGGGACTGCTGGGGTTAATAACTACTGTGAAGGGGGACTGCTGAAAGGGGGAAATAACTATGAAGAGGGGGCTGCTGAAAGGGGTTAATAACTACTGTGAAGGGGGACTGCTGAAAGGGGTTAATAACTACTGTGAAGGGGGACTGCTGAAAGGGGTTAATAACTACTGTGAAGCCCCTTCACAGTAGTTATTAATCTCTTTCAGCAGTCCCTCCTTAACAGTATTTATTAACCCCTTTCAGTCCCCCCTTCAGTGTAGTTATTTATTCCCTCTTTTGCTCCCACAGTAGTTATAATTAACCCCTTTCAGCAGTCTTCACAGTATTTATTAAACTCAGCAGTCCCCCTTCAGTGAAGGGGGGACTGCTGGGGTTAATAACTACTGTGAAGGGGGACTGCTGAAAGGGGTTAATAACTACTGTGAAGGGTAACCTCTTTCAGCAGTCCCTCCTTAACAGTATTTATTAACCCCTTTCAGTCCCCTCTTCAGTGTAGTTATTTATTCCCTCTTTTGCTCCCACAGTAGTTATAATTAACCCCTTTCAGCAGTCCCAGCAGGGGACTGCTAAAAGGGGTTAATAACTACTAGGGGGGTGACACCATTTTCTACTGCACCGGGTGACACCAGCCCTAGCAATGCCACTGTCAGCGCTCCTTATGCGATTATATACATACGGTAACCATTAACTATTAGAGATACGATTATACAGTGAGTGGACGCATAGTCCTACAGATACAACCGGCCCTTTGAGGGTGACCAAACTGCTGATGCGGCCCCCGATGCATTTGAGTTTGACACCCCTGCTTTAGAACATCCAGAAACTGCGGTCCGTCATCAAATCCAAGCTCAAAAAAATCACGTCATGTTTTATTTCATTTTCACTAAAAAAATATAAATATAATAATAAATAAATCGTTTTTATCCTTCGAATTTCAAGATCTTTCCGAGCTCTTGTTCACAGCATACTTTGCTACAATACGATATCAAACTAGGAATGTATCTAAGATCTTCGTGAGCATATATCAGGGATTACATCTAGGGAATTGGCCGTGTATAGGGGCAGGCATCAGGACGGGATCGCCCCTTTAGGGACGGGTGCTCTGTGTAGATAGGTAGGGTATAACAGTGATTTTTTCCCCCCCCCTTGTTCAGGGTTATACTAGGGATAGAATTCTCCCAGTTCTAACTATACCACCACTGCAATGGACATCAGGACCCCTTTCAGAACCAAATGGTCACCTATTGAATACCGGATCTAGTATACAGCTATCGACAGAATACGGTAAGACCGTTCTATTACACTTTATGAGTTACAGTATTGATATCTACTTGTCATAGTTTGACATTTTTACCAGCAAGGGTGTATCTCATAGGATAACCCCACTATTGTTTTGTCCTGATTTATGTTGGTGTTTTGTATATTATATTTTTATTTATGGTCAGGGCTAGGACAACGTCGGCGTACTCAGAGAAACCTGCCCTGAACATAGTGGCTGAATTGTGCCGGAAGCCACGGGCGCGGGTACACCAGTGAGAAAAGGGGGCATACCTGATGGAAGTCTGAAAAAAGGCGGGAGGGGCGTGAGGCTCGGGCGCCTGGCTGAGCGGAGGGAAGGTGAATAAATAGCCAGACGCCCCTCCCACAAATGCAGGCTGGTAACAGCCTTAGAAGACCAGAAAGGCCGGATTTGGCGACCGGGCCTACTTAATCCCAAATTAAATGGCGTATGCACTGATCCCGTGGAACAGAGGGATAAAACTTAACATTTAATGTCAGTATATTCTAAAATAGATAGATAGACACCAGAGGATGAGCCTCTACAACAAACGATAATTAAAGACAGCCCTATGGGCATAAACTTGTACATATACATACATAGTGTGGCCAAGATGGTATAAGTAGTAAAAAAACAAGAACGTTCTCACCCGATTAACGACCAGGGTTTCTCACAGAGATGGCTAATGATGGAGACGGTCCTGAAGTACTTGATGGCCACACTGGAGACAAATAGGTATAGGTGCCCCTTTGACATAGGTGGGTAGCAGGGCGGTTAACCCTAGAGGGCCCTGAATAGGGGGCAGGGGCTAGTACGTCCTACCTACCTATACGGGGAACTTGCCCTGCTACCCACCTATGTCAAAGGGGCACCTATACCTATTTGTCTCCAGTGTGGCCATCAAGTACTTCAGGACCGTCTCCATCATTAGCCATCTCTGTGAGAAACCCTGGTCGTTAATCGGGTGAGAACGTTCTTGTTTTTTTACTACTTATACCATCTTGGCCACACTATGTATGTATATGTACAAGTTTATGCCCATAGGGCTGTCTTTAATTATCGTTTGGTAACAGCCTTACAATTTATGGTCAGGGTTAGGACAACGTCGGCGTACGCAGAGAAACCTGCCCTGAACATAGTGGCTGAATTGTGCCAGAAGCCACGGGCGTGGGTACACCAGTGAGAAAAGGGGGCAAAAACAACAGGTAGGTACAACACTTTTATTTACAAATTACAAAGCCAGTGATCGAAAGGCATGAGATATCTCGGCTTGAGGATTGGGTATATACCTGGTAAAGCAGGAGGACCGCCACCGCCCCATGGACCGGATGACGTGGGCCGGCACCCGATGTCGAGAAGCGGCGGAGGCTGCCCCTATGCGAAATGAGTGCCCTGAAATTACCTTGGGGTCATAGCCTAGTCCCTGGGCACGGGCATGGATATAAGAGATAAACTGAGAGGTGCTGAGAGGCTTGCCTGCATGCGGCAAGAGTGGGCTATTGGGCAATGAACCTCGGATGAGTGCTGTCAGTTGATGCAGCACTTGAACGGGGCACCAATTGTTCAAGGTTGGGTAGAACTTAACTTCAGAGGGGGGACCCGTCTGATTGGTTTTGGTGGAGGGTAGGAGGAGAGTGTAATGGCCCTGGCCCCATGACAGATGTTGCTTCAGAGGATGGTTTTTACGATTTGGATTGGCCAGAACCTCTCCGGGCCGAAGGAACCCATAAAAGGTGAGATACATGGCCGCTTTCAGAATCAGGCTAGTGGAGGGCCCAAAAGGATTCCCATCCAATGTTGAGGAGAGATCCCTGAACAATTTGCTGGACACTGGTTGCCTATGGCTCACGGACCCCTTCCCCTCCTTTTGAATGCCCCGAAGGGTGGCTTTAATAGCTTGGATGGAAAAGAAGGACCTGTGATGAGGAGTGGCCAGCATGGCGTGATGTTGAAGTCCGGCTAAATAAAGTCTGATGGTACTATACGACAGAGAGAGATGCGAGTGACAATAGGCCAGGAAGTCCATGATGTAGGAGATTTCGGAGTGTTGACCCCTCGGATGACTCTTAGAGAATTTATCAAACGCTCTTAGGCCAGCCTGATAATTTCTCGCCGTATTGCGTGACAACGATTTGGCGACCAGACCCTTGGCCTCCTCTAAGAGCGAATCTAAACCAGAACGAGGGCGCTGAATTGGGGCACCGGCGTGCCTGACCGATCCGCGTCGGGAATTTCCTGGAAGAAAATCGCAAAATTAGCACGGGAAAGCGCGTCCGCAGCCCTATTCTGTTCGCCTGAGATGTGTACGCAGCGCATGTGAAAATTGTGATGGAGGGATAACCACACTAACTTGCGCAACAACGCCATGATCCTGGGGGACTGGGCCCTGCCCTTGTTGACAATGTCCACCAAGGTCTGACTATCTGTAATGAACGTCACAGAAGTGTTAGACCAGTGGTGACCCCAGACCTGAGCAGCCGCCACTATGGGGTACAGTTCCAAAAGGGGGGAGGATTTTAGGGCTGCAGAGTCTGAGGCTAATTCTGGCGGCCATCCGGCAGCCAGCCAATGAGACCTGAAAATGGCAGCGAACCCGGAGGAACCAGCGGCGTCGGAGAAAACCATGGGGGAAGAGGAATCCCACTGTGGAACGAACAAAGAAATGCCATTCCAGTCAGAGAGAAAACTGCTCCACATGTCGAGATCTGCAATGGCCTGGCTGTCCAAATGGACGACGGAATCTTGCTCCGGGCAGAGGGCAGGAGACATAGCAACCTGGAAAGGAAGGCCCTGCCTTGAGGCATAATTCTGGAGGCGAAATTAAGCATCCCCAGCAAGGATTGGAGCTCCGCCCTGGTCAGTGAGTGAGACTGAACTGCCCGGGAGATGGCTGAGCGAATCCTGAGCAACTTCTCGCTGGGGAGGCTAGCCTCCATTTTAACGGTATCTAGGATGATGCCCAGGAAGGTGACTGTAGTGGCCGGACCCTCAGTCTTGGCCGTGGCCACGGGGACCTGGAGTCGGGAAAAAATATCCAGAAGTGAATGGGGAATGGAAGGGACCTGACTGGGCCTTTCAATGAGGAGAAAGTCGTCCAAGTAGTGAACGACCATGGATAAGCCACCGTGATGGTTGAGAATCCAGTGCAGGGCTTTAGCAAGTTGTTCAAAAAGCCAAGGGCTGCTCTAGGAGCCAAAAGTAAGCCGGTTGGCAAAGTAAAATTTATCTGCCCACTGGATGCCGTAGTACTTCCAAAGCTGCAGGTGTATTGGAAGCAGCTTGAAAGCATCGGCAATATCTACCTTGGCCAACCAAGCCCCGACACCTGCTTGAAGAATGTACTGGATGGCCTCGTCGACTGAGGAATACTGAATGGAATATTCCTCAGACGGAATGAGTGAATTAAGACTGGGGATGGAGGACATATGAGGCGCGGAGAGATCGTAAATGAGACGTTTTTTATTTGATGATAACTTTGTGACAAGGCCGATAGGGTTGATGCGCCACGACTGGAATGGGATCTTAAGGAAGGGACCAATGACGAACCCTTTGTCGACCTCTGCCTGAATGAGGGTGGTCACCGCCTCAGGGTCACTGGAGGCGGATAGCAGATTGGGGCCCATCCAGCAGCCCTGAGGGCGCGTGATAATGCCGGTGTGAAACCCCTCTCTGCACCCATCCAATAAGAAGGTGACAAAGGAACGATCTGGGTGGCCCTGCAGGAGTGCAGCCAGCAACTCCAAGTTGAGGTCGGCTAGTCAGGAGTCCCTGGCTGACTTCCTGGGACAGGAAGGACGAGGGTGAGCCCGAAAACAAAGGGAGCAGATGTGCAGTGCTCGGCACGCGTTGAAAGCACAGCCCTTGGCATTAAAATTATTGCACACCTGGCTACTGCCGAGGTACACAATAGGCCTGCCCAGTTTATCTAATGACGAGGAAGACCTGGAGGATCCGGAAGGACCTGGAGTGGGTGCTGACTGAGGATCTTGCACCGGATTAGGGCACCATTCCGTGAAATGAAAGATGGATTGGCAGATGGCACACAGGGGAGCCTTCAGACCTGCGAAGTGCCGGCAGAAAAACTCCATGTCCAAGTCTGCCCAGTTGGACATGAACTGAAATTGATTCAGGGCCGCGGCGGCTTTGGCAGAAAACGAACGGTGATAGTCGTAAAATGCCGAGCCGCCGTACTTGTGCCCCAAATCCGTAATCCGGTACAAGTAGGTGTCTAATTCTTCCCTGCGATTAGGGTGAGCGGAGCACATTACATCCCTGTAGAGGCTGAAGGCCAGTACAAACTCGGAAACCGACAACTTCCTATTTAGCCGAGCATCCTTGGCCTTCAACACCACGGAAACCTCTCTGCAATTAATCACCCGGTTTTCGGAAATATCCTGGGAGGCAATCAAAATGGATGCCAAATTTACGTCATTGCCTGCCAGGATATCCTTCTTAATATGCTCCGGAACGAAATGGGAAGGAGCAATCTGGGGGGTGGCAGAAGGCCTACCTGCAACGTCCGGAGGAATGGCAGGAATGACTGCCGAACCTGGATATTGCGGTGAAGCTGCTGGCCTGGTTTCTAAAACCGCGACCCTATTCTGAATGTCCGTGACTGAGCTAACGAGTCCGGCGATGGACGACTGGATCTGAGCTAGTGCCAGCCGGATGGAGTCGTTATTGGACCGCTCAGCTGTCGGACCCGAAGTGGTCATCAGGAGCCGGTATAATTCGACCTTGCGGGCAGTCGCGGGATGCCGAATCCCCCTGCGATTGAGTTCGGCGATCAACTTTGGCACAGTCCAACTCCTTAATGATGTGTTGCTATAATGCCCCGAGACGGATGATCCTGGCATGGAGAGGTTGTCCTCCATATCGGATATGTGAGACATGATGACCTGGGAAAAAAAGGGGAACTTATGTCTACCGGAAAAACGAAAGAAGCACAGACGGAAGCGGTAATAGCAGCCGAAAGAAAGTGAGAGACTGAAGCGTGTAAAGTGACCAACGGAAGAACCTACCTGACGGAATGTGAACGGATTTGGAAAGACGACTTCCAAAAAAAAACAACAATCGTTTGAGAGGAACTAATAAAAAAGAACGGACTTGAGTATCAAACTGACAGTTAACCCTGCCCCAGTGACCGTCTCTGAGCCGACTTACCTGGAATTGCCTCGAAATTCCTAGATGATACGAAGGAGAGGAAGGAAAAATAACAACCGCCCAATCTAAAGAAAGGAACAACCGACATCAGAATAGATATAAAACCCTAAGAAAACGGAGACAAAACCTGGGCGATCCAGGAACATAGACAACCTGGGCGATCCAGGAACATTGACAACCTGGGCGATCCAGGAACATTGACAACCTGGGCGATCCAGGAACATTGACAACCTGGGCGATCCAGGAACATTGACAACCTGGGCGATCCAGGAACATTGACAACCTGGGCGATCCAGGAACATTGACAACCTGGGCGATCCAGGAACATTGACAACCTGGGCGATCCAGGAACATTGAAAACCTGGGTGATCCAGGGACCCTGGAAAACGGAAAGACCAGGAGACAGAAGCAAATTGAGACAGAAAACAAAATCCGCTGTCTTAAAACAGTAAAGTGAAATCATCCCCTTCACCTAAACCGCAAATTCTGGTATTATGATGCTATGGCAAAAGGCGAAAGGCAAGCGAGTGCTGACGTGCAGATGGAAAAAAAAAAAAAAAAAAACTTCTTCCAAAAGGATACCCTTTCCCTCCCCTTTTTTTTTTTTTGAACAGCCTATGTATAGCTGCTCTGAGTTTAAACGGGCACATACATTAAGGGCCGGTGTTTTAGCCCGCAGGTAATCTGCTGGGGGTTGGGGAGCACAAATGAAGCTGCGCCCCCCCTGAAAAACAGTACTACCTGCATCATAAAACCACAATTGCCAACACCTCCTGTGCTGGAAGCCCTAGGAGCATAACTGGTTTCCAGATAAGATTTAGGAATCGGTATAGGCAGTATAACTGAACGAGCATCTTATTCATTCATTGACACTCATCCTGAGCCGGCATGTGACCGGCAAATCACGAAGCTAGGATGCCGCTCCCCCAACCCAGCCGCCTGTAATTCTGTGAGCGGAATATACTGGGGGAGAGCGGCATCTCAACCTCGCACCCCAGGGGCTAGAGACCAGGTCGGGCGTGAGGCACAGCTGGAATGGAGCCAGCTGAGCCCCGATTACCTGGCAGGCTGGCGTGTGGCGATGCGGACGTCGGCGGCACGTGAGCACAGTATACCGGAAGTAAAGACACTGGTCGGAAGAAGGAGCGCGATACCGCAGTGATGCGTGAGGCTTGGGCGCCTGGCTGAGCGGAGGGAAGGTGGATAAATAGCCAGACGCCCCTCCCACAAATGCAGGCTGGTAACATCCTTACAATTAGAAAAAGATTAAAAGTAACGTTTTAAACACGCATTCACCCTCCACAATCAGTGTAGGTTATTCTCGTATCTAAGATCTTCCCCCTCATGTCCACGCTTGCAATGCACAAATGGGGGGAAAATGTGCATGCAAAAGTCGGACAGGATCAGAGGAAGAGAGTTATATATAAAATACAGTTATAAATGAATACACATATACATAGATCTGTTTTATAATTGAGCCCCCTAGGAAATCTTTTGTCGAGATACAAAATATAAATGGCTTAATTGGTTGAATGTCAAAGGGGACGGATCTGTTTTCTCTGACACAATCTGGCACAATAGAAAACAGATCCGTCCTCCATTGACTTTCAATTGTGTTCAAGACGGATCCATTAAAGATAATACAAACTGATCCATTCTGAACGGATGCAGACGGTTATATTATCTGAACGGATCTGTCCATTATGGATCCAGACAAAACGCAAGTGTGAAAGTAGCCTAATTGGTCTTTATTAAAAATGTAATACAGAGCTGAGATGGTCTAGTAGCAGCCTGTGGATTTTCTGTGTTTTCCGTCAGACCAGAAGCAGACGGACTCCTTATCTCTGCTCCCTGACCTCCTAAACACTCATCATAGCTCAGTTCTTCTGATAAGAATGTGGGTTAAATAAGTGTTTTTTCTCCTCTCAGTAGTTTACAGATAAAGTCACAAAAGCTAGAAAAACAGTTAACCCTTTGTGACAGAACTGCTCAATATTTTTAATAAAGAGCAATTAAAAAAAATAACATGCAATCATAAACGGAAAAAAATTCAGATTATGTAGTGTACAAAATTGATTGTGTTGCCTACAATAAGTTCTAGGTAGAATGCACAACCTGAAAACATAAAACCCGTGTAGTTGAACACATTTCTGATGTTGGGAAAGAACATATTGGAGCATCAGGTGTCCAAAGACATTTCAGTGAAACATATGGTGGTTCACTAAAAACCCTTTGCGCATTGCATGCGTGGATATGAGGGGGGCTATCTTAGATACCTTTGTAGCTTGGTATTGTTTTAAATAGCAAGCGCGTTATGTCACAAACTATACTGCGAAGAAGAGCTTGGAAGGAGCGTGAAACGCGTAGGCTATGAAATACTGTAACTATTTATGTATCACTTTTAAAGAAGCTGAAATAAAGCATGAAGTGATGTTCTCGAGCACTGGAATTTTGTTTCTTGAAGGTAAGAGCAGGCAGCAGAAGCAAAGGTATGGTCAGAAGACAAGCCAGGTTTTGGCAAACATAACAGGAATGAAAAACACCTTAGCAAAGAATGGATCTTATTGCTCAGGACCTGAGTAATGGGACAGTCCCTTATAAAACCCACATCAGCAGGTGATGGTAAATGGCACTGAAAACTGGTGCCCACTGAGAGTTCAGGAGCTGCTCATATGGCTTAGCAGGCTCATCAACTTTTCACTTATGAGATTAGGTGGACATTGGGAAGGACGCAGGTGTCAATCATTATCTGGGAGGTAGACTTATAGAGCAGATACCACTTTAGGCGGTTAAATGATAATGACAAGTTCCCTTGGCATGGTGCTGTTTTATGATCCTTATGTTTAGGTGTTTATTATCATATACCGTTTATTCCCATTAATTCACTTTGACTAAGGCTGAATGCATTATACATCCATTTTAAGTTACAGCCACACGATCAGGTATCTGGATGCAGTGTCGGACTGGGGTGTCTAAGGTCCGCTAGGGGCTTACTGTAAAACTACATGCATATATTTCCTGCTCACACAGTGGCAGATAGCGCAAGATGATTGATTATGGGGTCCCTGCAGTGACCTGTGAAGGCAGGTCCCTGGGGAAGAAGAATGCTGGCTAGTCTGCCTATGTACCTAGAAGTCATCTCAGCCTCCTTATGCATCTATAATAACAAACTGGGTACCCAGTCTTTATATGAACTTAGGTCGGTTGTTGAAATGCTGTATGCTGTCTATCTACAGTATATGTTGTGCGGTCTACTGTGCCATGTGCCACTTGTGCAGGAGGTGCAAGGGGCCTACTGGAGGATTCACGTGTTACCTTGTGGGCCAGTCCGAGCCTGCCTGGATGCAGTTTTATAAGCCAAAACCAGAAGTTAATTAAAAAAAGAGAAGTTGATTCTGTCCTCTCTGCTTTTCCTCCTTTTATGAACCACCCCTTTGACTTCTAAAACTGCATCAAGAAACCCGATCTTGTAGCCATACCCATACTCACATGTCACGGCGCAAGCGTGACCGTCAGTTAAACCTGCAGTAGATCCGTGAAATATGCGAGCACGGACAAAGTTGTAAAATGATGTGCTACTTCTAGATGTCAGTTTATGCTACATTTACACCATGTGGCTTGCCAAACATAGAAAATATTGAGTACGCTGATCTGTATCTAAGTCACATCTTATTGGTTTGTTATTTTGCACAATCACATATGATCTGTCACTTCTCCTGACATGTCTTCTAATAACTACTTGCATTCCCCATGTAATAACAATTCTGGGGCCTCTGTTCTTATGACTCTATGTTGTGCCATTCTTATATCATCCCTACTAGAAGTTTATGAATGTAGTCTGCAATAAAGGTTCAAGTGGGTGTTACCAGTTGGGGATGTGTCCCTGCACAGTCTAACATTGGCTGCACTGATTGGACAGGGACACCTCCATCTGGTAACACCCAGGTGGACTTGCAGACTGTAGGTAATTCATTCATAAACTTCTAGTAGGACTAGTAGAGGCATGGCACAACAAAAAGTCCTAAGAATATATGCTCCAGTAACTGTTTAGTTACTACAACAGAGCGGTGAGGAGAGGTGTCAGGTCCTCTTTAAGAGGATCTTTCTTCATTTCTGTAAATTACATTACTGTCTACCCCAGATACTAATACTAAATACTCTCTTTAGGTATTGGCTATGCCTCGCAGGTGATTGAAAGCTACCTAAACATCTACTACATAGTCATCCTAGCCTGGGCGCTGTTTTATCTCTTCAACTCATTTACAGCTGAGCTGCCATGGGCTAGCTGCAATCACGTTTGGAACACAGGTAAGAAAGCCAGACCTATAACTCAGTGCCTAATTAGGAATACAGAAAACTTCCATTCCAAGGTCTTATTCAGACACTTGGTGTAAAATCCGTCCATTCTCCATCTGTGTGCTGTCCGTTTTTTTTTTGAGTGGACCAATGGACTTGAAGGGGCAAGTCTAGCATGAGCATTGGACCACAATAGTGGATGCTTTGGCCCATGTGAAAAACCGGACTTGTGACTTGGCCCGTTGACTATAATGTGTCAGTGTTCAGTCTGTGAGCTGCCCTATATTTATTGTGAAAAAGAACTCCAGAAATTGATCGTAGCCTAATAAATCATACGTGTTTTTATTTAATCTGCGGCTGGTGTTAAGTTTCAGACGATTTAGGCCTTTATCAAACTGGTGTCACTGTGGGAAGAGGGTAGATAGAAATTGTGCAGTAAGCGCTTAAAAGAAGAAAGCGTGCGTCCACTCTGCAGAGGGAATGAGCCGCAGCGGCACAAGTTTGATAAGGGCTTAAATTGGCTGAAACGCAACACCTGCCGCAGATCCAATAAAAACACGTATGATTCATTAAGCTACGATTCATTTCTGGAGTTCTTTTTCACATTGCTTGATGGGGTGGGAACCCGACTCCTAGAAATGTATACAGTATACTATTAGCAGTGTGCAACTAAGCAACTCTTTAATTCTGCCCTACACTTAGACATGAATATTGTGTGAATAGGCCCTTATAGAATCAAGATGTGGCAGGGGAATGGGGCATGCAGTACGTTAATACATATGTTTTCTCTCCACAGAAAATTGTGTTGATGACCTTGGAAATAACGAGAGTTTTACAGCATCTTCAAATGCTACATCCCCTGTTGTGGAATTCTGGGAGTAAGTCAGCGTAGACCACATGATATTACATTGTACTGCATGATACCTGTAAGTCCGCATATCCAAAGATATATGTTGCCATGTTCTCTACCTTTATAACTAGAAATAGAGCACTAGGTCTTTCTAATGGGATTGAGAACTTGGGAAACATCCGATGGGAGCTTGCTCTGTGTCTTCTTCTGGCTTGGATAATCTGTTACTTCTGCATCTGGAAAGGGGTCAAGTCTACTGGAAAGGTGAATTTGGACTCTTTATTCCAAAATATCACTGCGTTTCTATTTTTTGGGTTGGACTCAGACAGACCTGGGCTACCAGGCTAGGACTAGTCGTATCAGGATATCTGAAGGGGTGTTGTAGCTTAGAGTAGTAATCCCCTATAGATAAACCCTTTCTGTAAATTAGGTTCCCTGGCGATTTGTAAGAGTGTCTTTCTCTTCTGTGGGGGAACCATATAATGCATATTTATGGAAGCTAGTCAAATATATTTTTTTTTTTACCTTCTTATGCCCAAATATACAACCCATTCAATGAACTTCACTCAGTTACTTTGACCACATGAGCTGTCCAAGCTGAATTGTCAGCCCATCATCCATCACATTGAGTGGACTATTGTGAAGATAAACTTGCCCCTTTCTCCTGTATAGCCAGTTGCCACAGAGAATTCATGTTAACCCTTTCAAGTGAAATAAAATAAGAAGTTTATAACTTTTCATAGGGGAAATAGGCAAATGTCCACAAATATCCAGACTTCACAGTACCCCTGCTCCAGGGCACTACACATGCATACAATCTCACATATATACATATACCCACATACACAAACTTACATATATACACTGTAGGAAGGCGCAAGGGTCCAACGTTGACGGAAGGTATGTGTCACCGAGGTTACTGGCTTTGGTGGACTAAGAGCCAGTTTTCATGTGTCAGCAGCAGTTGCTGTTTGACACCTAGCTATTTCGTATAGTTGTATAGCTGATCCGGGACGGCTCTTACTGGGAGTAGTCAAAGTGCTGGGTGGGTGACTTCTCCCCATGTTCCAGGTCGGGTCTTGACTGGCCTATAAAAAAAACAGCCGGTGGTGTCAGCTGTGTGTGATTACCTCTCTCTCTGACAGAGGAGCTCTGGCAATCGCTGGATTGGGATCTGAGCCGTGTGCTAGGCTGGAGGTCTGCTCTGTCCTGAGCAATGCCGATCGGGTGTGAACTAACACCTAGGATAACAGATGACTGTGTTGCTGTATGAACTGTCTAGGTGTGAACGAACACCAAAACTGCAAATGGACTGTCGTACTGTTTTGTTGCCATAAGTGTGAATAAAACACTGAAGTTTTTTTTTGTTACAAACTGGTCTTTGCCTCTATACTGCGTCCACTTGTTCTGTCTACCAGAGCAAATCCCCACAACACATATACACACATTCATATTTACACATATACAGACATACACATATGCACATACTGCACACACTATAATACTTAGGCAAGTGTGAAAAAAATGCTGCAAAGTCAGAATGCATAAAAAAAATAGAAGTGTTAATAGTTAAAATTTTCAATTACAATGCAAAGTGAATGAACAAAAGAGAAATATAAATTCAATCAATATTTGATGTGACCGCCCTTTGCCTTCAAAACAGCATCAATTCTAGGTATACTTGTGCACAATTTTTTAAAGGGACTCAGCAAGAGGTTGTTCCAGACATCCTGAAGAATTAACCACAGATTTTCTGTATGTAGGCTTGGTTAAATCCTTCTGTCTCTTTATGTAATCTCAAACATACTCAATGATGTTGAGACCAGAGCTCTGTGGGGGCCATATCATCACGTCCAGGTCTCCTCGTTTTTCTTTAGCCTCAAGATAGTTCTTATTAGGCTTCACGAGCATGACTGTATTTTGTCTGAACCACATTTTTTGTGGATTGCATACAGACCTATTTATTTCAATGGGTCCACCCAAAAAAACAGCACACATACTGTATGTCATCTGTGTGCTGTTCACATTTATGTGTCCATTCCACAAAATATAGGACATGTCCTATTCTTGACCATATCGCGGACAAGAATAGTCATTTCATGCTCGCTTCGGCAGCACATATAAAAAAAATTGGAACGATACAGAGAAGATTAGCATGGCCCCTGCGCAAGGATGACACGCAAATTCGTGAAGCGTTCCATATATAAAAAGAAAAAAAAGAATAGTAATTTCTAGTAAAGGGAGTAAATGAGACTTGCACACAGAAGGTGTCTGTATTTTGCGGAACCATGGTTTGCAGACTGCAATATGGGTACAGTCATGTGCATGAGGCCTTAATAAGCTTGGCTGTATGTTTGGGGCTGTAGTCCAGCTGCAGTATAAGTATTTGGAGCCAATAAGACACCTTCCTGCTGGTATTCCATGATGGGTAAGTATCTGCAAATTGCGGATCCGCAACACACGGACACCTGCAATGTGCGATCCGCAATTTGCGGATCGCACATCACAGACACTATAATAGAAAATGCCTTTTCTGGTCCGCAATTGCGGACAAGAATAGGACATGTTCTATTTTTTCAGGAACGAAATTGCGGATCCCGAAAAAACGGATGCGGATCCCGAAAATGCGGATGCAGATCCAGGAAATGTGGATTTGCATCCGTTCCAGCCCCATTTAAAGTGAATGGGTCCGCAAATTGCGGAACGAATGCGGACCCAAATTACGGACGTGTGAATGGACCCTTAGGACACTATTAAAGGGGTTGTGCCACTAATATAAATAGCCCCCAGATACCGCATTTTCCCCAAATACCACCATTTGTCAAAACTGTCTTATTCTGAAGTTATTAGCCTACCAATGCAGGCGGGGGTCTGATGTGGAGTGGACTTCACCAGGTCTCCCGCTGTCAGAAGCTGCTGATGAAATCCTGCTGCAGCAATGACCTAAAGGGTTAGTGGTGAGTATCATCACTTTCAATCAGTGCCTGGTAGATGGGAAAAATAAATACATTTCAGCTCTCTGCCGCCGCCACCCACATGCTGATGTCCAAGGCACACGGCCTCCAGTGCCTAGTTGCAAATAAAATCCTGCAAGCAATTCAACTATGCATGAAAAGATAGGGAATGGGATGCAGAAAAATTGCCAATTTGAAATATTTGGCTCTAACACAAGGCAGTTTGTTTGCCAAAGCGCTGGCAACAAGTGAAGCATGATGAAGGTTCCTTATTAGTTTGGTTCTATATTTCAGCAAATGGACTTGGGGATTTGGTCAGGATTAATGCTGAGAAATATATGCAGATACTTATCCTTCATGCAATACCATCAAGGAGGTGTTTCATTGGCTCTAAATGTATTCTGCAGTAGGACAACATCCTCAAACATATGGTCAACGTTATTAAGAACTTCTTAATAGTAAAGAAGAACAAGGAGTCCTGGAAGTGATGATATAGCCTCCACAGAGCCCTAAACTCAACATCATCTGGGATTGCATGAAGAGACAGATAGATTTGAGCAAGTCTACATCCACAGGAGATCTGTGGTTAGTTCTCCAAGATGTTTGGAACAACCTCCCTGCTGAGTTCCTTCAAAAACTGTGTGGAAGTGTACCTAGAAGAACTGATGCTGTTCTGATGGCAAAGGGCGGTCACATCAAATATTGACTGGATTGTTTATTCACTTTGTATTTTTAATTGATAAAGATAAGCTATTAAGGCTACTTTCACTGCCGTTTCTGGGTCCGTCTGTGAGATCCGTTTCAAGGCTCTCACAAGCGGCCCCAAACGGATCAGTTTAGCTCCAATGCATTCTGAATGGATGCGGATCCGTTCAGAATGCATCAGTTTGGCTCCATTCCGCTCTGGAGGCCGTGCGGAGCCATACGGATCCGTCCTGACTTACAATGTAAGTCAATGGGGACGGATCTGTCTACATTGGCACAATATTGTTGTAATTGTAAACTTATCCGTCCCCCATTGACTTTCAATGTAAAGTCAGGACCGATACGTTTGACTTACACTTAGACTTTTTTAGACTAAGTGTATGCAGACGGATCCGTACTGAACGGATACCATCGTTTGCATTTATAGGTGCGGATCCGTCTGTGCAGATACCAGAGGATCCGCACCTAAGGCAGGTGTGAAAGTAGCCTAACACTTGTATTTTTTTAAATAATTGTTTCTTTGCAGCGTATTTTCCACAGCTGCCTACAACTTTTACTGTATATATAAATATATATATATATATATATATATATATATATATATATACTAGCAGAAGGACCCGGCTTCGCACGGGTATGTTTCATGTATTTCATTTAATGTTTCTGTGTGTCCTTAAAAGATATCGACAGTATCCCACATAACAGTGACATCTACAGCACCATGCCCCCTTAACAGTGAACTCCACAGTCCCTCACCCCTTAACACTGACCCCTCCACAGTGCCCCACCTCCTTAACAAGGGATTTCCACAGCAGCCCATCCCCTTAACTTTGACCTTCACAACAGCCCACGGAGCCCCTTTAACAGTGAGTTTCATAGCTCCCCACTCCTTTGACATTGACCTCCTCAGGGGTCCGCCCCCTTAACAGTGACCTATACAGCACCCCACCCCTTAACACTCACCTCCATAGGGGACCGTCCCCTTATATGTTCCCTGCCCCCTTAACAGAGACCTCCACAGCACCCGTCCCTTAACAGTGACCTCCACAGTACCCCGCTCCCTTAACAGTGACCTCACAGTACCCTGCTGACTTAACAGTGACCTCCACAGCAGCTGCCCCTGTAATAGTGTGCCCTGCCCCCTTAACAGTGACCTCCACAGTGCCCTGCCCCTTTAACAGTGATCTCTACAGCGGCCTGTCCCCTTAACAGTAACATCCACAGTGCCCTGCCCCTTTAACAGTGATCTCTACAGCGGCCCGTCCCCTTAACAGTAACATCCACAGTGAACGCCCCTTTAACAGTGACCTCCACATTGCCCGTCCCTTTAACAGTGACCTCCACAGCAGCTGCCCCTTTAATAGTGGCCCCTGTCCCCTTAACAGTGACCTCCACAGTGCCCGCCCCTTTAACAGTGACCTCCACAGAAGCTCCCCCTTTAATAGTGCCCCTGCCCCTTAACAGTGACCTACCTCCACAGCAGCTTCCCCTTTAATAGTAGCCTCTGCCCCCTTAACAGTGACCTCCACAGTGCCCTGCCCCTTTAAGGATAGGGCTACATGACGACATGTGTCGTGTGACATTTAGTCGTACCAATGTGGTGCAACAATTTTTATAATGATAGGCTATGGTTTTGCACTGCGACATGCTGCGACTGTGACACGACAGTCGCAAAAAATCCTTCCAAGATGGATGCATATAGCAGTGTAGTTGGGCCCTATATGTCGTGCGACTTATCGTCGTTTAGCCCCAGCCTAAAGCTGACCTACAGCAGTAAAGAAAAATGGCTGGGTTGTTATGGAAACCTGGAGTAAAACTGTGTGTATGTGGAGACTAAGGGCCTGCGAGCTTCTATTGGCTGATAAGGGACATGTGACCGTGTGTATGGCAGTTGGGGGCTTGTTTTGGCTAATACAGGTAATTTTTGGGGAATATCTCAGGAACGGTACGTCCTAGAGAGCTGAGACCCGGTCTAAAACCTTCCCGGACACCTGATGTACCTGTGTGCCAAATTGGTGAAGATCGGTCCAGTTGTTTGGTTGCACATAAAGAACAGACAGACGTCCAGACAGACAGAAATTCATTTTTATATATAAAAGATACTAGCAGAAGGACCCGTCTTCACACGGGTATATTTCATCTATTTTATTTTATGTTTCCTTTCCGTGTGTCGTAAAAAGATATCAACAGTTTCCCCCATAACAGTGACCTCTACAGTGCCCGCCCCTTTAACAGTGACCTCCACAGTGTCCACCCCTTTACCAGTGACCTCCACAGTGTTTGCCCCTTTAACAGTGACCTCCACAGTGCCCTCCCATTTAACAGTGACCTCCACAGTGCCTGCCCCTTTAACATTGACCACCCCTTTAACAGTGACCTTCACAGTGGCTGCCCCTTTAACAGTGACCTTCACAGAGGCCGCCCCTTTGATAGTGACTTCCACCATGCCCGCCTTTTTAACAGTGACCTCTACAGTGCCCACCCTTTTAACAGTGACCTCCACAGTGCGCACCCGCTTAACAGTGACCTCCACGGTGACCGCCCCTTTAACTGTGACCACCCCTTTAACTGTGACCTATTGGCTGATTAGGGATATGTGACCGTGTGTACGGTCTATTTATGGCTGTGTTGTTATCAAAACCTAGATAACTTATATTGACCGCCACACTAGGGGTGGGCGATATAGGCGATATGCGATATGGATTTTCGCCATATCGCCTATATCGCCGGACCGCGATATGATCGCGCGCACCATGTTCTGAGCCGGCCGGCACAGCGGAGGGAGGAGGAAGGAGGAGGGAGTCCCTCCCTCCCCACTGTGCGCGGCTGCCGCTGAACACCAATGAGGACCGAGGAGGAGGAGGGGAGGGACTGTGGCCACTGCACTACCAATGAATGTGCCGGCCATATCCCTCAGGGTCCCCCTCCTCCCCCCCATCATTGGTGGCAGTTTGCAGTTCCGATCGGAGCTCTCTGCTCACTAACATACCATGGCAGCCAGGACTTCAGCAGCGTGACTCCTGGCTGCCATGGTAACCGATCGGAGCCCCAGCATTACACTGCTGGGGCTCCGATCGGAACTGCAAACTGCCACCAATGGGGGGGGGGGACCCTGTGGCCACTGCCACCAATGATTAATACTGGCGAGGGAGGGAGGGGGGGTTTGCGTTACCAGAGGGGGCAGATCAGAGGTTGGGGAAGGGAGGCAGATCAGAGGCTGGGGAAGGGGGGCAGATCAGAGGCTGGGGAAGGGGGGCAGATCAGAGGCTGGGGAGAAGATCAGAGGCTGGGGAAGGGGGGCAGATCAGAGGCTGGGGATAAGATCAGAGGCTGGGGAAGGGGGGCAGATCAGAGGCTGGGGAGAAGATCAGAGGCTGGGGAAGGGGGGCAGATCAGAGGCTGGGGGGGGCAGATCAGAGGCTGGGGGGGCAGATCAGAGGCTGGGGGGCAGATCAGAGGCTGGGGGGGCAGATCAGAGGCTGCGGGGGGCAGATCAGAGGCTGCGGGGGGCAGATCAGAGGCTGCCGCCATGGTCAGCTCCCTGCTGTTGTGTGCACTATGCACAGGGCAGCAGGGAGAGTGTAAAGTCCTATTCACCCTAATAGAGCTCTATTAGGGTGAATATGACAAGGGTTCTAGCCCTTAAGGAGGCCAATAGTTAATAAATAAAAAGTAAAAAATAAATAAAATTTAAACCCCCCCCCCCCCAATATAGAAAACAATATATCGCAATATATATCGCATATCGCACATGCTTAAAATTATATCGCAATATAGATTTTAGGCCATATCGCCCACCCCTACGCCACACCTCATATGACTCTTTAACAGAGCCCGCCCCTTTAACATCGACCACCCCTTTAACAGTGACCTCTACAGTGCCCACCCCCTTTAACAGTGACCTCCACGGTGACCGCCCCTTTAACTGTGACCACCCCTTTAACTGTGACCACCCCTTTAACTGTGACCTATTGGCTGATTAGGGATATGTGACCGTGTGTACGGTCTATTTATGGCTGTGTTGTTATCAAAACCTAGATAACTTAAATATGAACTTATATTGACCGCCACACCTCATATGACTGAATATTTAAGGACCTGCGAACAGCTAAAAGCTGTGATCAGTTGTTATGGAAACCTGGAGTAGGACCTGCGAGCTTCTATTGGCTAATAAGGGACATGTGATCGTGTAAATGGCAGTTCGGATTTAAGTGAAAGGCTTGTTGGCTTCTATTGGCTAATGCAGGTCATTTTTTGGGAATATCTCAGGAACGGTACATCCTAGAGAGCTGAGACCAGGTCTAAAACCTTCCCGGACACCTGATACCTGTGTGCCAAATTTGGTGAAGATTGGTCCAATCGTTTGGTTGCGCATAAAGAACATCCAGACAGACAGACAGAAACGAATCTCTTATATTATAATAATGAGTTTCTGTCTGTCTAGACATCTGTCTGGACGTTCTTTATGCACGACCAAATGACTGGACCGATCTTCACCAAATTTGGCAAACAGGTACATCAGGTGTCCGGGAAGGTTTTAGACCGGGTCTCAGCTCTCTAGAACGTACTGTTCCTGATATATTCCCCAAAAATGACTCACATTAGCCAATACAAGCATGCAAGTCTTTCTCTTCATATCCCAACTGCCATAAACACAGTTTTACTCCAGGTTTCCATAACGACCCAGCCATTTTTCTTTACTGCTTAAAGGGGCGGGCACTGTGGCGGTTACTGTTTTTAAAAGGGTAAGTACAGTGGAGGTCACTGTTATTAAAGGGGTGGGCACTCTGGAGGTCACTGTTATTAAATGGGCGGGCACTGTGGAGGTCACTGTTATTAAAGGGGTAGGCGCTATGAAGGTCCCTGTTAAAGGGATGGTCACTGTGAAAGTCACTGTTAAAAGGGGCGGGAAATGTGGAGGTCTCTGTTAAAGGGGCGGGCACTGTGGAAGTCACTGTTAAAGAGGCGGGCACTGTGAAGGTCACTGTTAAAGGGGTGGCCACTATGAAGGTCACTGTTATAGGGGTGGTCAATGCTAAAAGGGGCGGTCACTGTTAGGCTGGTTTCACACGGGCGTTGCGGAAAAATGTGCGGGTGCGTTGCGGAAACACCCGCGATTTTTCCGCGCGAGTGCAAAACATTGTAATGCGTTTTGCACTCGCGTGAGAAAAATCGCGCATGTTTGGTACCCAAACCCGAACTTCTTCACAGAAGTTCGGGCTTGGGATTGATGTTCTGAAGATTGTATTATTTTCCCTTATAACATGGTTATAAGGGAAAATAATAGCATTCTGAATACAGAATGCTTAGTATAATAGCGCTGGAAGGGTTAAAAAAAATAAAAACGTTAACTCACCTTATCCCCATGATCGTGTAGATCCCGGTCTGTTCTTTAGCTGTGGGCTGAATGACCTTTGGTGATGTCAGATCACATGCTCCAATCACATGGTCCATCACCATGGTGATGGAGCATGTGATCTGACATCACCAAAGGTCCTTTAGTCACAGCTAAAGAACAGACCGACCGGGAACTAGGCGATCATGGGGATAAGGTGAGTTAACTTTTTTTATTTTTTTTAACCCTCCCAGCACTATTGTACTATGCATTCTGTAGTCAGAATGCTATTATTTTCCCTTATAACCATGTTATAAGGGAAAAAAATTCAGTGAATAGACTGTCACCTAGAACCCATGCGTGGAAATCACACCGCATCCGCACTTGCTTGCGGATGCTTGCGATTTTCACGCAACCCCATTCATTTCTATGGGGCCTGCGTTACGTGAAAAACGCTGAATATAGAACATGCTGCGATTTTCATGCAACGCATAAGTGATGCGTGAAAATCACCGCTCATGTGAACAGCCCCATAGAAATGAATGGGTCAGGATTCAGTGCGGGTGCAATGCGTTCAACTCACGCATCGCACCCGCGCGGAAATCTCGCCCGTGTGAAAGGGGCCTTAAAGGGGCGGGCACTGTGGAGGTCACTGTTAAAGGGATGAGCACTGTGAGGGTCATTGTTAAAGGGGTGGGCACTGTGGAGGTCAATGTTAAAGGGACGGTCACTGTGGAGGTCAATGTTAAAGGGGCGGTCACAGTGGAGGTCAATGTTAAAGGGGCAGGTACTGTAGAGGTCACTGTTATGGGGAAAACTGTCGATATCTTTTTACGACACACGGAAACATAAAATGAAATAGATTAAATATACCCGTGCGAAGCCGGGTCCTTCTGCTAGTTTATATACACAGCATGTGCTGCTAGGCTGATTTACAGTCAGACGAGGTTAAATACCGGACCGGATTGAAGTGCCGGTCCAGGTTTTGGCAGCACCTGGCTGTCTTTAAATAGGCAGCTGGGCTCAGAAGCCGTGTCTCTGTGTTGGGATCTGGGAGCCTTGTGTCTGGATGAAGGCTTGCTACCTGTTTGGCATGAAAACAGGTTGGTGCTGCTATGGTCAAGGACTCTTTGAGGCAGAATTGCTGCATGGTGTGAATTACCACCAACACCGCAAGGTGACTTTTTGTTTGATTATGACTGCTTGTTTTGTCACTTGCCTAAAGGGTGAATAAAACTCTGAACTGTTTGATCCAAAGAACTTGTTGTTGCCTCTATACTGCGTCCGCTAATCCTGTCTACCAGAGTGAAACCCCACAAAATATATACACGCACACACCTATTCTGTGCATATATAAATATATACACACACATATATACATACACACATATGTCCACGTACCTTTGCTGCAGGCTGTTGGGGGGGGGGGGGGCACTGATCCAGCTTTCTCTTCTGCTAGAGCAGACAGGGAAGCTTAATGTCATGAGAAGCGAGGGCCAGTCCAACCAAACCTGCAGCGAGTTACAGCTGCTGTCTGGTAAGAGGAGCTGATGGCCCCTTGTAAAGTCTGAGGGAAGAAAGGGCAGGGATAGTGTTGGGAGAGCGGATCTGGCGCCCCTTTCAGGATGACAGGTTATTGTGCCCTGCAGGGCCACACAGGTGACACAAGCTGAGCCAGACTTCTGGTGCATTTAGCTTAGTAAATCTTCCCGATTATGTTGAAGGCATATATGACATAATATGTTAACAAACTCTTCTCAATACTGCTCCCGCTTGTATCAGGTGGTATATGTCACAGCCACATTTCCCTATGTGATGCTAATCATCCTGCTTGTTCGAGGGGTCACTCTTCCTGGAGCATATGAAGGAATCATGTTTTATCTGAAACCTGACATCACGAGGCTCAAGGACCCTCAGGTGAGGTGGGTGGCGGGCAATAATGAATACGCTACTATTTTGTGGGATGGGGGAGGCTCACATTTCTGCATAAGTGGTTGTCCTGAAAATGTCATTGTATCCTAGCAGTTTTAGGAAATAAAGGATGGACACAGTGACTCTGCAAATAGTATCATGCATAATAAGTTTAGATATTTCGGGACATTTCATGATTATTGTACTTGTACTTTGTTTCCACTGCAGGTCTGGATGGATGCTGGAACCCAAATCTTCTTCTCATATGCCATCTGTCAGGGTTGTCTGACAGCACTGGGGAGCTATAATAAATACAACAACAACTGCTACAGGTATGCAAACTATCACTGTTCCACAGTGACCAAGGGGCAAGCTATTTAAATGCCTCTTGACTTGCTTGGCCACATCTTACAGAGCATTGTCTTTTCTTTTCTTCATCTTCAGGGACTGCATTGCTCTTTGCTTCCTGAACAGCATAACCAGCTTTGTGGCTGGATTTGCCATCTTTTCAGTTTTGGGGTTCATGGCACGGGAGCAGGGTGTCCCAATTTCACAGGTGGCTGAATCTGGTAAGTTAAGGGCTCTCAGTTCTAGATAAATGACTGCATGGGCCGCCTGAGACCAAAATCACTATTTATGGGGAAAAAATATAGCAGTGTCGAGTCAAACCATGCAGCTTCTGGGGCCCATGCAGAAGAGGGGCCCAACTGAGGATGGTTTATTGCCCTGACTTTAGACCCCCAGTAGAAACACCTTGATTGTAAACCACTTGTAGTGGAACCTTGATTGCAGACCTGTTGTAGTAGAACGTTATTTTCAGACCTCTCTTATATCAGAACCTTGATTAAAGACCTCTTGTACAAGAACATATAATTTAGATCTCTTGTAGTAGAACCTTTAGTGTAGATCTCATGTAGTAGAACACTGATTGTACATTTATTGTAGTAGAACTTGGACTGTAGGCCTTTTGTAGAAGAACCATGATGGCCTTTTATAGTAGATTATAGTAGTTTTATAGTGTATTATAGAGCTCTGCAAACAGAACCTCGATTGTAGACCTCTTTGTAGCAAAACCTTTATTGTAGATCTCTTTGTAGTAGAACCTTGATTGTAGACATCTTGTAGAAAAGCCTTAAATGCATCCCTATTATAGTAGAACCTTCATTATAGACCTGTTGTAGTAGAACCTTGATTATAGACCTCTTTGAGAAGAACCTGGATTGCTAACTTCTTGAAGTAGAGCCTTCATTCTAGACCTCCTGGTCTTGACCTCATGAAAAGTAAGGTCACGTGGAAAAGAAAATCTCAAACTAATTGACAACTAAAAATGGTAATTCTCTTGGGGCGGGATCATCCAAAAATATACTTGCTATTCAGTATGCACTGTAAGCGTCATATGTTTTATCATTATCTCAACAGAGTCTTGAAATATTCTTATTGATATATTCTGTTTCTCATAGGTCCTGGTCTAGCATTTATTGCCTATCCAAAGGCGGTGACCATGATGCCAGTGTCTCCTCTTTGGTCTTGTCTCTTCTTCCTTATGCTCATCTTCTTGGGACTTGATAGCCAGGTATTGGTTTAAGAAATAAATAAGCTGGAAACAGGGTTTTATTTGGCATGCAAATGGCCTTACACTATTTTTGACAAATCTGTCAGTGTTGTATACGTTGGCCCCTATTTACTAATGTGAGTGCAATTATAAATTTTTGTAAATTGCAGCAAAATTTGGTGCCAGAGGGTCTGGCTTAGCAGTAAAGGGGCCTGAGATGCGACACTTTTTAGTCCAAAAAATAGTGCCAGAATTCTGTCGCAAAGTAAGCTTACCAATAGTTGTAGTGTCCCAACTGGGATAGTACTAGTGGATAAATGGTAACTATTATGTGCTCTTTGATATGTCTTAACATAATTCTACATTTACAGGAGAATGCTCTATTATTTTGTACTAGTTTTACACAGTTTGTCTTTACTTGCTAAGAAATGCTGTAATAGATCTTTAAATATGTCTTGAGCATGTATTGATGTGGCTGGGGCAACTTTCTATCTTTTCTATTAACAGTCTTCTTGAAGGAGCGCGGAGCAAGGCTAGCTTTGAGTTTGTGCTTCCTTTCCAGTGTAGTTAGTATGGAGCAGTCTTAGGGCTCATTTACACGACCGCGTGAAGCCCATGTCGTATTGCGGACCGCATTTGCTGATCCGCAATACACGGGTCCTGTTCCATGGCCATACCGCATCACAGATGCGGACCCATTCATTTCAATGGGTCCACAAATCCAGAAATGTGGAAAGGTGTGGAACGGAACCACGGAACGTTACACTACGGAAGCACTAAGGAGTGCTTTCTGAAGTTCCGTTCCGTGCTTCCACACCGTAAAAAGATAGAGCTTGCTCTATCTTTATGTGGAACGGAGGGATTGCGGACCTATTCAAGTAAATGGGGTCGCTATCCCTATGTGGCTGCCACACGGCAGGTGCCCATGCTTAGCCGACCGCAATTTGTGGTCCACAGCACGGGCACAGGCTTCACACGCCATGTGAATAAGCCCTTAGGAGAAGGATGCATCTGTGAGGAGAAGACATAGGTCAGGAGTCTCACAGCCCACGACTACGTCTTAGGCTTCCAGCCTGGCCTAGCAATTTATGCAGCTGACCTGATAAGTGTGCAGCTAAGAGGAGTGCATGGTATAGTCTGCGAGAAGACCACTTTGGTTACAGGCCTTATAACATGGATTAGGCCTTAGGCTTCTGGCCTGGCTTAGCATCTTTTGTAGCGGTCATGCTGCTTATAATTTGGAGTTCTGCATCTCTCTGCTCTTAAGTGCAGAAAATTAGAGATATGGAATTTGCACATACCTTAGCACAGAATCTGCTGTTTGAGGTATTGTATCATGAGAAACACATTTCTACATCTAAGATATACTTGTTCGGCTTCATCTCTACTACTCCCGTCCTCTCCACACCCCCCTGCACATAATGTTTGGCCTCAAAATACAATGGGGTTTCCCCACATTAGTTCGAATCCTGTCCGTGATGCCAAAATGATGTGCCGCAACCTAGGGGGATTGTGGATAGGATGGGAATAATAGACAGGCTGTAGGGAAGTAAACTACACATTTATTTTACTTGCAAGCTGAAGCACATTTGTTTTGCAATGCTTCCTCCAGAGTTAAGAACATTAGTTGACTTAGGCTACTTTCACACTTGCGGCAGTGTGATCCGGCAAGCAGTTCCGTAGTCGGAACTGCCTGCCGGATCCGGCGATCTGGATGTGACTGGAAGCATTTGTGAGACGCATCTGGATGCGGATCCGTCTCACAAATGCATTGCAAGAACGGATCAGTCTCTCCGCCTGTCATGCGGACAGACAGATCCGTCTTGTATCTTTTTTCACATTTTTACCAGTCTGCGCATGCAGGATCCATCTTTCCGGTGTCATCCGGCAAAACGGATCCGGCATTTATTTTTTTTCACCTTTTTTTCACTCTGCGCATGCGCAGACTGGAAGTACGGATCCGGCATTCTGTTATTTTGAATGCCGGATCCGGCACGAATACATTCCTGTGGGAAAAAAAATCATAATAATCAGGCAAGTCTTCTGTTTTTTTCGCCGGAGATAAAACCATAGCATGCTACGGTTTTATCTTTTCCCTGATCAGTCAAAATGACTGAACTGAAGACATCCTGAATTAATTACTCTCCATTCAGAATGCATGGGGATATAACTGATCAGTTATTTTCCGGTATAGAGCGCCTGTGATGGAACTCTATGCAGGAAAAGAAAAACGCTAGTGTGAAAGTAGCCTTACAGAAAAATGTATTCTAAGGCTGGGGCTACACATGAAGTGTGGCTTACAGCTCCAATACCTGCTCAATAGTGTTCTAGTGGGACACTACATGGTTAGTATAAAGTTATAATTGTCGCTGTGATAAATTTGGTGCATGTCTCGGCAGCCTGTCTAAGATTACGCTATCCACAGAATTTGTAAATGTGTCCTATTGTGTCACTTTTGTCACTGGAAAACTGAACTGGTATCATTCTTTCCAGTTCGTCTGCGTGGAGAGTCTGGTCACCGCCATTGTCGACATGTTTCCTGAAGTGTTTCGAAAGAAGTACCGCCGAGAACTCCTCATTTTAGGCATTGCTATTATCTGCTATCTGTTGGGTCTTATCCTCCTGACTGAGGTATCAATATTCAACCTTTTGATGGACCAAAGGCTGTAATGATATATAGGTTACTGTTTCAAAGGAACATCCAGATTAGCACCATGTGAAGTAAATTTCTTATTTAAATGTTATTTTTCTCATGAAGTGACCAGTCTGTACTTTCCTTCTTTATCAACATAGGGTGGGATGTACGTCTTCCAGCTATTTGACTATTATGCAGCCAGTGGGACCTGCTTGCTCTGTGTTGCCATCTTTGAAGTGGTCTGTGTTGGCTGGGTTTATGGTGAGTCTGGGGAAAAGACAAAAAGAAGGTTTGAGTTCACAGATGGCATGAAGATTAACAATGATTCCCTTGCAGGTGCTGACCGTTTCTATGATAACATAGAAGACATGATCGGCTACCGGCCGTGGCCGCTGGTAAAGTACTGTTGGTTGATAGCCACCCCTGCAGTGTGCATGGTGAGTCCTACTAAGCCTTTGCAGGTGTGATTGCTTACTATTTGGGGTAACCATAATTCCTTCCCAACTCCTGGAGACCATGTCAGAAAAGTCTGTCTCCTATATCTTCAGACTTCCTGTCTTCTCCCATCTCATATTGTTCATCTTCCTTAGGGAACGTTCCTCTTCTCTCTCATCAAGTACACACCCCTGAAGTACAATAACCGCTATGTGTACCCACCATGGGGCTACGCCATTGGCTGGCTTATGGCCATCTCCTCCATGATCTGCATACCAGTGTATGCCGCCTATATTACTCTGAAGACAAAGGGTCCATTTACTCAGGTAACCTGCTAATGGGTTATGAGTACTCATGACTGTCATCAAACAAACTTTGTGAACTGCTTAGTGCTTCAATATTAATCATATGCAATCAGATTGGCCCAAATATTGTGTGTTACTTTCATGTTCCTGAGTAGTCTTATAATATTCTTTTCAGCCACCTCTCACTTATACCCGTTTCTGGGAAAGCTTGTTGGCAACAAATATGGCCATCATTACAGTGGTCGTCATCCAGAGTGCCCAGATGATATGGTGCGATGTGGGGGAAAACTCCACACAGAACACCAATGGGAAGTGGGAACAGAAACTAGGCTTGGGCACAAGGGGTAAGGGAGCTTGTCACCCCCTAGAGCAACCCTGATGCAAGTACTGACTAAGTATGAACAGGCCTCGATAGTAGGGAAGTTCATACACCAGAACCTAGGGCCCATTACTCGCCCTGTAGAACCTTGGTAATAGTGTCTGGACAAGATACGATCGGTTCCTCCACCAGAAGGATGAACCACAATCTCAAGCCAAGAGGAAGACAAAACTTACTGTCATGTTCTAGCATGGGTCCACCTGACCCCTAGAACATCCTACAACTAAAGTCACACGCACACACACACACACACACTAAAATTGCAGAACTCATGCGGACGTGTGAATGGAGCCTAACCCCCACACAGAGTCTAGGCCATGTGTGTAGAACAAACATATTTCACATTTTTCAATTACTTGGCTTGGCCCTTGGGGATCTCGGACGCCGCTTCAACACTTGGGTCGGGGGCTCGGCCGAGCTGATGTGTTTTATCCTAATGAGAAAGATTTCATAATAAGGATTAAGGGGCAGAGGGATAGCAGAGCAGAGAGAGGCTGGTGCTGCTACTAGGGGGTCATACCATGGGGGAGAAATAAAGCCCACCATAATGCCCCCCCCCAGTAGTAATAATTCTCCTTATAATGTGCAAAACATACCCCCTTGTAATGCTCCCAGTTAAGCTAATGTTCCCATAATGTGCCAATATAAAATACCCCTTCTCAGTGCCCCCCTAGATGACCCCATAGTGCTCCTCTCCCCCCTTCCCCATAGTACCCACCATAATGTGTCCCAGTATAAAATGCCCCATATGAAATACCCCTTCTTGTCAGCCTCTGTAGATGTCCCTATAGTGACACCCAATAATGTGCCAGTAATAAGTGCCCCAATAGATGCCCCCATATCATGTACCAGTAAGATGTGCCCCATATCATGTGCCAGTAGCCCACCCCCTTATGTGCCAGCAGCCCCCCTCCTATCCTTATGTCTGTGCCAGCCCAGCAGCCCCCCTCCTATCCTTATGTATGTGCCAGGACTGTCTTTTTTTTTTTCCCCCATATGTAAAAAACACAACTTATACTTACCTCCTCCAGGATGTGATGCAGGCCTCTTGCGGCCTGTGTCCCTCGCTGGCTCAGGCGGCGCCATGACATCATTGCGCCGCCTGCACCGGCCTCTGATAGGCTGCCGGCCTAGTGCTGGCAGCCTATCAGAGGAACAGGGAGGGGACACACCTCTCCCTGCCCTGCCGCATTACAGACATTTGTATCGCCGTCCCGAGGCGATACAGATGAGATGACTTTGGAGATAAGTAAGTGCTTCCACAATGGAAGCGCAGCGCTCATCTCCAGATGTGCCCTGCCGGCACCCCCCTTCTGACAGCGCCCCAGGCGGCTGCCCGGCCTGCCCGCACCAAAAAATGTCCCTGACTAAAGTATAACACCAAAACACACACACACAGAAATGATAGTGAGTAGCAAACTAGAACGGTAAGAAACCAGTGGCAAGAACTACCACTGGGCCAAGAGCACTGATATACTAGGCCACTTACCTTGCCGCGGCTGCTGGAAGAGACAACAGCAGTCCAAACAACAATGACTGGAACCCATGCATATGTACTGGAATCCAAACACCATACAGGACACATTACAAATAACAAACAAAGAACCCAGCACACCAGTAACTGCCTGGACCCCCCCTCGCAGTGAGGATACATGGCAGCCTCAGGCAGAGCTGCACACTGACTTCTTGTTGCCGCTCTGGGGAACCCAAGAGCCCTCTCACCAAAGGCACAGACAGGGGCAATGTCTAGCATCTATGCAGGACTATACACACCAGAAACAGACCAGACATGGGACAACAACTAGACATACCACACATAGAAACAGAGTAGGAAGGGGAGGTGACATTGATGTCTCATTAGGTGGCCCTTAAGAACCGGGCAGATGGAACACCAAGGACACAAGCATAGCTCCAGCATCAAACAAAGGCTGGAGAAAAACTAAACTCCTGGGGCTCAGCAACAGGATAAATAGCACCTAGGGACCACACCCAGCCCAAGAACTTAACCCCACCAGTACCAGACAGAGAAGGAAACAGGATACAGGGAGCAGTGCACACACATGCTGCATAAACTACACGTTGCCCCAGGCAACCAGCATACACTGCAAACGTGTTACAGTGAACAACACTGAGACTGTGACACAGCCGTGACACCAGACTACTGAATAACGAATATTCTTAGGCAGCCATTCAGAGAGCTAGAAAAACTTAGATAAAATATAGAATGAGGATGTACTGTATATATCATATCTGGATATTTATATCATGTCTTTCAGAGGCTGAAGCAGCTTGTCACTCCACACCCCGACCTTCCACAGCCCAAGAAATATGTCTCAGAATTCAGCGAACTCCAGAAAAGTGGAGTCTTGGCGGTTAAAGTAACAGATGGTCTCATCTCGCCAAATACGGAGACGCGATTCTGATACGGCTATACTAAGGAATTTGTACAGCCAAGGACTTTCCTACTCCACTACCTTATCCTTCATGAGGGTATCTGGACACCAGCAGTCCAAATCAGTCATTTACTGCCCTTGACAACCCACTTCCTGTCCTGTCCAACATATTGCATCATTGTAACAGTGTGGGTCTTGCCAGAGGTCCCCTACTTCTCTGGGCCTCATCCCACTGGACACAATACTGTAGAATCACTCCTTTTGTAATTACATTGGGTTTTATAATTACCTACAATATCACTCATTACATCCTCATCCCTATCTTTTAACCTGACCTCTTTTTTTTTTTTTTACCAGCAAAGGAAGGGATGCTGTTTCAGATATCCCCCATTAGGGGGCAATGCACATTTCAGCCTAGAGACTTACAGTAGGTGTAGCTATCAGTAGCACTCGGCACACCATACTGACCCTATTAGTGACCCTAGGTAAAATGTCTTATGGTTTACTTGTGCCTTTCGAAATACTATGTTTTCTAAACCGTGATGTTATACGTAGATGACACTAGTCTACTAAAACCATTACATGGTTTGTAATGCTGCAAATGACACCTTAGTGCATACAGTGCCTGGTGCTGTTATAATATCAATATATCAATGCAAACCCTGAACAGGACATGCCCCGTCAGTTTGCACGGACCTGTGTCAGTGATACTATGGATATAGATATACTGTTGCAATGAGGATTATACAGCTTTAGGCCCCATGCACACGGCCGTTGTTCACGGCCGTGAGCGGTCCGTGGAACCGCGGCCTGGATCCCTCCTGAGAGCAGGAGCGCACGGCGTCACTGGTTGCTATGACGCCGTGCGCTCCCTGCTGCTGGCACAGTACAGTAATACACTGGTATAGATCATACCAGTGTATTACTGTATTGCGGCGGCAGCAGGGAGCGCACGGCGCCATAGCAACCAGTGACGCCGTGCGCTCCTGCTCTCAGGAGGGATCCAGGCCGCGGTTCCACGGCCCGCACACGGCTGTGAACAACGGCCGTGTGCATGGGGCCTTAGGCCGAATGCACGCGGCCGTTTTTCACGGCCGTGAGTGGTCCGTGGAGCCACGGGCTGGATTCCTGCTAAGAGCAGGAGCGCACGGCGTCATTGGTTGCTATACAGTAAGGTTGCTATACAGTACTGCAATACAGTAATACACTGGTATGATCTATACCAGTGTATTACTGTACTGTGGCGGCAGCAGGGAGCGCACGGCGTCATAGCAACCAATGACGCCGTGCACTCCTGCTCTCAGCAGAAAACCAGCCCGTGGCTCCACGGACCGCTCACGGCTGTGAAAAACGGCCATGTGCATTCGGCCTTATACTGTAGGTGTACTAAATGGATTAAAAATAAAACATTAGACTTTTGTTATTAGATGGCTGCTATTTGAAATACTGACAACATCTCTGGAGCAGTCAAGTGAACCATTCTGTATTCTGAATGTAAACAGGGCAGCTCCCTCTCCCTCTCTCACAGCCACAGCAACATTTCAAGCACTCATTATCATTTCCCATAATACATAAATATATGCTACTAGCCAACATGTTTACGCACAGAAGGGGTGTGTGGTTTTGATTGACAGGGGGAGAGGATTATGGTTTTTTTTACAAAAATATTTACGGTGCACAAAGTGAATTTCTTCATTTTAGTGGACTGATAGAGTACAGTACTGTAAATAAAATAGAATTGCAACAGTTTTTTTTTATTTCATTTATAAAATGAAGTATTATCATTGACTAATAATTTGTGCAGTGTGCAGTAATTTTAGTCCGGCGGCCTTTCGCCGTACACCGCCGTGCTGCGCCAGAGCTCCGCCCCCGTCCCCATTATAGTCAATGGGGACGGAGCGGCGGTCCGGCGGCACGGCGAAATAGCCGCAGGACGGATCCGACAGGGTGAACAGCCTGTCGGATCCGTCCTGCCGCAAGTGTGAAAGTACCCTAATCCACGGCCTAAGGGGCATGGCAAAGGAGTTCTGTCTTTGGTGTTTTTTAATTCCCTTTGTCCTGGCCCGTTTTGTCTGGATTGCCTCTTTAAAAGTAATTAATTTTTGTAACTATTATTTTTTGCTGTTTTATGGACAAAATAGGCACTTACAGTTCAGGCTGTCTATGGCTCTTTGGAACCAAACACCGCTGACATGTGGTGTACGGGTGCATGGATTCCATTGTAGGCATAGAGGCTGTAGTGAGCACTGTACTGGCAGAAGCACACATTGCTACTTTTGCTCGGCTAAAAACTATACATAGTACATCAGTATAGGAGACCATATGCCAATGTGCTATGCCAGACTTCAGCTGCCAGGAGCGGGCACAGACAGGGGCAGCAATGTGTGCTTCTGGCAGGACAGCATTCATCCCTAAAACGGTGGAAATGTATTCACTTTAATGGGAGTTAAGCTGCAGTAACCAAGCGCGGCCATTACACTTTGAACAGTTGTGCTAGTACCTGCTCCATTCAAAGTGCTAGGTCTAACACAGGAGTCTGCAGGGAACAGCTGATTGATGGGACTGCAGGTTTTTCACTGATATTAATGACCTTTCCTTCGAATAGCCACATTCACATGTGTGCTTCAGGGTCCGTGCCCGCGCATCACAAAAGATAGAACATATCCTATGTTTCGTTGCATCTTGCCGATTGTGGACACATTGAGACTTGGAGCACACACAGCCAGTTCGCATGTTTTGCGGACCTGTGGTTTGCAGTCTGCAACATGGGCACGGCGGACCTACAGTCTTGTCAATGCGGCCTAAGTCATTAATATCAGGATCATGGAAAACCTGTTCAACTGTACTTTACTTGCAATGAAATATACATTTATTTTTTCTTATTTTACTCATTTATATAGTGCCAACATATTCTGCAACACTTTACAGAGTTTATCATCACCATACATTAGGAGGCATTGGTGTTTGGGCACCTTTTCCTACTGGGCCCCTGTGCAGCTGTACATATGGTATATCCAGTCCAGTTGGTCTGTTGGGGTCCTGTTTTATAGTGGTTGGGCCCCCAAAGGATCCTCGGCTACAGTGTTGGACCACTACAACCTTCTAAAGCAGGGGTAGGGAACCTTTTTACTGTCAAGGGCCATTTGGATATTTGTAACTTTGTTCGGAGGCCCTACAAAGTTCTCAACTTAAAAATTTGACTGCTATATTTGTTCAAACACATAAGTGATTTAGGGGTAAGTTACAGACATTGCGCTTCAATAAAAAAATTATCTAGAGCGCTGTATTTTTGCAGCACAAAATGGCGCATGCACTATACAGTGAGGTCCATAAATATTGGGACATCAACACAAGTCTAACATTTTTGGCTCTATACACCACCACAATGGATTTGAAATTAAACGGACAAGATGTGCTTTAACTGCAGACTTTCAGCTTTAATTTGAGGGTATTTACATCCAAATCAGGTGAACGGTGTAGGAATTACAACAGTTTGCATATGTGCCTCCCACTTGTTAAGGAACCAAAAGTAATGGGACAATTGTCTTCTCAGCTGTTACATGGCCAGGTGTGTGTTATTCCCTCATTATCCCACTTACAATGAGCAGATAAAAGGTCCAGAGTTCATTTCAAGGGTGCTATTTGCATTTGGAATCTGTTGCTGTCAACTCTCAAGATGAGATCCAAATAACTATCAGTGAAGCAAGCCATCATTAGGCTGAAAAAACAAAACGCATCAGAGAGAGATAGCAAAAACATTATTTGATGATGTGACTGCTCACAAAAGCAGCAGGATGAATTCTGAAATGTTTCGGGCAATATTATCTCTATTCAGCCAAATGCTTCAGAACTCATTGGACGGTGCTTCATAGTGCAGATGGACAATGACCCAAAGCATACTGCAAAAGCAACCAAAGAGTTTTTTAAGGGAAAGAAGTGGAATGTTATGCAATGGCCAAGTCAATCACCTGACCTGAATCCGATTGAGCATGCATTTCACTTGCTGAAGACAAAACTGAAGGGAAAATGCCCCAAGAACAAGCAGGAACTGAAGACAGTTGCAGTAGAGCAGGCATGTCCAAACTGCGGCCCTCCAGCTGTTGCAAAACTACAACTCCCAGCATGCTCTAATAGCTGTAAGCTATCCAGGCATGCTGGGAGTTGTAGTTTTGGAACAGCTGGAGGGCCGCAGTTTGGACATGCCTGCAGTAGAGGATTGGCAGAGCATCACCAGGGATGAAACCAAGTATCTGGTGATGTCTACGCATTCCAGAATTCACGCTGTAATTGACTACAAAGGATTTGCAACCAAGTATTAAAAAGTGAAAGTTTGATTTATGATTATTATTCTGTCCCATTACTTTTGGTCCCTTAACAAATGGGAGGCACAAATGCAAACTGTTGTAATTCCTACACCGTTCACCTGATTTGGATGTAAATACCCTCAAATTAAAGCACATTAGCCTCAGATCAGACCCTCATCAGACCCTTCCCAGCCTTAGATCAGACCCCCAGCCTCAGATCACACCCCCATCAGACGTCCCAACCTCAGATCAGACCCTCCTTAGCCTCAGATCAGACCCCATCAGACCCCCCAGCCTCAGATCAGACCCCCCCAGCCTCAGATGAGACCCCCCCAGCCTCAGATCAGACCCCCCCAGCCTCAGATCAGACCCCTCAGCCTTAGATCAGCCCCCCCCAGCCTCAGATCAGACCCCCCCAGCCTCAGATCAGACCCCCCCCAGCCTCAGATCAGACTCCCCAGCCTTAGATCAGCCCCCCCAGCCTCAGATCAGACCCCCCAGCCTCAGATCAGACCCCCCAGCCTCAGATCAGACCCCCATCTGACCCCCCAGCCTCAGATCAGCCCCCATCAGACCCCCCCCAGCCTTAGATCAGCCCTCATCCGACCCCCCCAGCCAAAGATCAGACCCCCATCAGACACCCCAGCCTCAGATCAGACCCATATCAGACCCTTCCCATCCTCCATTAGCCTCATAGCCCCAATCAGACCTCAGATCAGACATTTAAAAATAAAAAAATAAACTTACCTCTCCTGCTCCGGACTGTGCTGCCACTTGGCAGATTCACTTACACTTCATGGTCTTCTTTCCACCGCGCTGTACTGTGACTTGACAGCGCACAGCGTCAGGTCATAGTGCGCATCTACGTGTACTACATCCTGACTCTGGAAGTGTCAGGACGGGTGTGGGGCCTCCGTCATGCTCTTCTTGCATCCGTTTTTGTAATTCCTGTCGGAGATCCGTTATTGTACGGAGGACTTCCTCTCACGTCTAAAATAATGGATCTCTGACAGAACAGCGGATGCTCAAAATAACGTATCCGGGTTTTTGAGCTTGGCTTTAGATGCACTGTGAACAGAAAGAAGACAAAAAGTGCAATACTCTGAACTGATAGTTGTGATGGTGGGAATCGGGGCCAGTAGGCATCTACAATCCTGTGGCTCTCCAGACATTTTATAATAAAATATTACAAGCCGTTTGCATTTTTGGTAATACTGCTTCTGGCCATTAGATGTCGATATTGAATAAAATAAGGAATTTACTAAAATAAATCACATTCCATTCTGTCCAATACGTTTTTATGCATGTGAACCTGTGCCACTGGGTTAAAAAAAAAAGCACTGGAATTTTATGTATATTAAATTCTATGTCGTTATACTGTGTAGACCACTGGGAGCAGCTTTTTCATAAAGTTATTAGAAATAATTATGTAAACAGTCTTTATTTTTATTTTTTTGCGGGTTAGGAAAGGCACACTGACAGCAAGCATCTTTTGCAGTATGTAGTGAAGGGTAAAATTTCTCCTCCTAGCCAAGCAGTGTATGTGCAGCGACTCGGTCCGCAGGGGCAACACGTGAGGCACAGTGGGCCGATGGGGGTAGTAGTTGATTTACTCACGGTTAGCAGAGCCTCCCTGGGCCAGCGTGCAGTGATGGGAAGGCCAGCACCAGTTCCTTAGGGGCACTCTCTGTTTGTCCAGGGAATCCCGCCATATGGTGTTTGAGTGCCCTGAGTGGAATGGGTTTTTGTTAAGGTGCCTTGGTGGCAGGGTCCCTGGTGTTCGTGACGGCAGCACCGTCAGGTGCAAAAGAAAAGTAGTAAACTGAGTCCAGACCTTGGGTGAAGTTCAATAACAGCTTTACTTTGGATAAACGACTCTCCAAACGGTTTACAGACTTTATCTTGGTTCCAGCAGGCGTTAACATTAAAATGGCAAACAAATTCAACTCTGCTACATCTGTTGCTCTCTGGTTCTGCTGTGCTGACAGGCTTAAATAGAATCTTTGCTTCTTACTTTAGGCTGCAACTTCTCTCTCTGTAGTCTGACTCTAGATCAATCCAGGGAACTTTTCCTCCTGGCTGATGAGGCTCCAAGCTGTGGCCTCCATGTCCAGCATAGCTGAAGGTGCTCTAGCTGGCTTAGGCAGGACACGTCCAGCAGGGACGTGGACCTGCTTCCTCCCTTGGCAGGGGGGGTGAGCTGAACTGAGTCTAACTAACTAGTCTCCTCCTCTCCTTAGAGAGAGAGTTTAGAATGGAAAGAAGGGTTCCATCCGCTGCAAAATTAGCACTGCCATGTTTGCTGCCGGCTTCTGGTGAATCAGGTACATTACATTTGAACATAACAGTTACAAGATATAGATGTGGACATTGTGACAGACCTGAAATAAATGCACAAGATGACATGGAATTAGCCTATAGGAGACAGTAGCGGGGTGCGGAGTGGTAATGGCACTCTGGGTCATTACATATGCAAAAGAGTGTTGCCACAGAAATGTGAAAAACTCAGATATCTGACAGGTATATAGTAGTACAGAAACCCTTTCCTATCTGAGCTACTTGTCCTTAAAGGGGTTGTCCAGGATTTTTTTTTTTAAATACCTCGACCCCAGCAGTATCTGTGAAGAAACCTATACTTACTTGCTCTCCCCCACTCTGTTCCAGCTCCATGGCTCTCGTGCTGTATTTCCTACACTTCTGGACCATGCCTGTCAACTTGGGGTCACATGCGCCATTGCAGCCAGTGGCTTGCTCAGCGGTGACATGTCCCCAAGCGGCACGTCACTGTTGAGTCATGTGCTGCTTGGGGACACATCCTCACTGCGGTCAGTCATTGGTTGCAGTAGCACATGTGTCCCTGTGGACATGATGGACGGGGACCGGAAGTGCAGTAAAAGCAGCCTGAGAGCCGTGGAGCCGGAACACAGCAGTGGAGAGCAGGTTAGTATAGATCTCTTCACATTTACTGCTGGGGGGGGAATTTAAAAAACATAAAAATCTGGGCAACCCCTTTAAAAGGGGGTTTCCAGTTTAGATATCAGCTTGCTTTCAGTGAGTGGAAACATGCATTATTTATAGACAGAAAATGAAAATCTGTCTGCACCCAGCTGAGTGGGCTACAATTGTATCCCATCTAGACAATGTACTAAATACTTCAGCCTCAGGCGGAGTAAAGTTGTAAAGGTCCAGCCACACATGACGTATTTTGTAGCAGAAAATCAGCACCAATTTCTGCAGCAAAAGTTTACTTTAGGCCTGTTTCACACTGGCGTTAAGGCCCCTTTCACACGGGCGAGTATTCCGTGCGGATGCGATGCGTGAGTTGAACGCATTGCACCCGCACTGAATCCGGACCCATTCATTCCTAAGGGGCTGTGCACATAAGCGGTTATTTTCACGCATCACTTATGTGTTGAGTGAAAATCGCAGCATGCTCTATATAGTCCGATTTTCACGCGACGCAGGCCCCATAGAAGTGAATGGGGTGCGTGAAAATCGCATAGCATCCGCAAGCAAGTGCGGATGTGGTGCGATTTTCACGCACGGTTGCTAGGAGACGATTGGGATGGAGACCCGATCATTATTATTTTTCCTTATAACATGGTTATAAGGGAAAATAATAGCATTCTGAATACAGAATGTAGAGTAAAACAGCGCTGGAGGGGTTAAATTTTTTAATTTTTTTTTTAACTCACCTTAGTCCACTTGATCGTGAAGCCGGGCATCTCCTTGTGTCTCCTTTGTTGAATAGGACCTGTGGTGAGCATTAAATACAGGTAAAGGACCTTTGATGAAGTCACTCCGGTCATCACATGGTACGTCACATGATCTTTTACCATGGTGATTCACCATGGTAAAAGACCATGTGATGACCGGAGTGACGTCATCAAAGGTCCTTTACCTGTATTTAATGCTCACTACAGGTCCTATTGAACAAAGGAGACACAAGGAGATGCCGGGCTTCGCGATCAAGTGGACTAAGCTGAGTTAAATTATTATTATTATTTTTTTAACCCCTCCAGCGCTCTTTTACTATGCATTCTGTATTCAGAATGCTATTATTTTCCCTTATAACCATGTTATAAGGGAAAATAATACAATCTACAGAACACAGATCCCAAGCCTGAACTTCTGTGAAGAAGTTCGGGTTTGGGTACCAAACATGCGCGATTTTTCTCACGCGAGTGCAAAACGCATTACAATGTTTTGCACTCGCACTAAAAAATCATGCATTTTCCCGCAACGCACCCGCCTCTTATCCGGGCCAAAAATATGACGCCCGTGTGAAAGAGGCCTAATGGTTCCACTGTTGGATATGTAACTACCGTGTGCAGACAGAAGTCCGTCTGGCCCCATTCACCTTAATAGGGACTAGTGGAGATCCAGCTGCAGCACAGCAAATATGCACAAGCAGCGGTTTTCGTCCAGCCACCTCTCGCCATATTTTCTGTCCTGCGTCCGGATATCTGCCAGTCCCCATTATTGTGAATGGGGCCAGACGGACTTCTGGCAGTGCACGGTAGTGTTCCCCTGCCAGCAGGGCCGGCGTTAAGGGGGGGGGGGGGAGCAAACTGGGCTATTGCCCTGGGCCTCCGTCACCAAAGGGGCCCCCTTCCAGTCAGTGGCGGATGACGTTCGGGTTGGCAGCCCCAGGCCCAGCACCGTTCGGGGGCCCAATGCCGACCCGAATGCCCACATACTGCGGCAGGGCACGGGAGCCTGCCATCGCGCGCCTGGCACATAGGTGAGTATTTAGCTTTTATTTTTTTTTTATTTTTTTTTATGTGCCAACTTTGGGGGACATGGGGGACACACACATGAGGACATGTGAAGAGACAGTACATCGGGGGGAAATTGCAGTATGGGGGCAAATTACTATGTGGGGGGGGAATATTATGGTGGGATTACTGTGTGGGGGAAAATTATTATGGGAGGGATTACTATGTGGGGGAAAATTACTATATGGGGCAATGTGAGGGAAACTACTGTGTGGGGGCAGTGTGGGGTAAATTACTGTGTGGGGCAGTGTGGAGGAAATTACTGTGTGGGGGCAGTGTGGGGGATATTACTGTGTGAGGGCAGTGTGGGGTAAACTACTGTGTGGGGGCAGTGTAATGTAAACTACTGTGTGGGGGCAGTGTGTGGTAAACTACTGTGTGGGGTAAACTGTGTGGGGGCAGTGTGGGGTAAACTACTGTGTGGGGGAAATTACTGTGTGTGGGGGCAAATTACTATGGGGGGATTACTATATGGGGACAGCATGGGGGGCCTTGCTATTGGGGAGGCACTGTAGGGGCAATTCTGTTATTTCTGGGGACACTATACAGGGATTATTACCTGGAGTACAATATAGGGTGTTATTATTACTGGGGGCACTCTAGGGGACATTATAGCTGCTGTGGACACTATAGGGACAGTTGGGGTAATTTATCAAGCTGGTGTAAAGTAGAACTGACTTAGTTGCCCATAGCAACCAATCAGATTCCACCTTTCATATTTGACAGCTCTTTTGGAAATCTAGTTCTACTTAACACGAGTTTGATAAATGAACCCAATTATGTCTATTAGGGTCACTATTTTTTCAGCAGTATAGTACCTGGGACATTGGGGAGCACCACAGGCACAGTATTGGGAGTGGCAGCAGGATGACACTGTGGGGACACTAGGATGGGGAGGTTGAGAAATTTAGAAATCTAACGTGTCTGTGTTACAAACTCTATAGAGACTAGATGAGGCTGAAAGAATTTGTCATGACGGTCTGGGTCAAACGGAGGAGAAGAGGAAAGAGAAGGTCTACATGACAGGAGATGTCCCTGGACGTAAGAGTTATGTGGTCACTATGACATGTAGAAAGTGTTTTTAAAGGAGAGTTACACTTTTAGGCTCCATTCACACGTTTGCAATTTCGTTCCGCATTTTGCATTTCGTTCCGCATTCATTCCGGGTCCGCACTTCCGTTCCGCAAAAAAATAGAACATGTCCTATACTTGTCCGCAATTGCGCACAAGAACAGGCATATTCTATTAGTGCTGGCAATGTGCGGTCCGCAAAATGCGGAACGCACATTGCCGCTTACCACGTTGCAGACATGTGAATGGAGCCTAAAGACTATATTTGTTTGTTTTTCCAATCTGCTTTTTGTTTTTTTTTCAGTTAAAAGGTTTACCTGAGAATTTGATATGGATGGTCTATCCTCAGGATAGGTCATCGGTATCAGATCAGTGGGGATCCGACTCCTGACACCCCTGCTGATCAGCTCTTTGAAGAGGTCACGGAGCACACCAGAGCTCCGATGAGCACTGCGGTCTCTTTATAGTTCACCAAGCCCAGTGCCGTACATTAGACAGCAGCGATGCTTGATAATGCAGCTCATCTCCTTTCACTTGAATTGGACTGAACAGCAACTAGGCCATGTGACTCATATACAGTGACATCACTGGCCTCCCAACAGTTGATCGTCAGGTGTCCCGGGAGAAGGACGCCAGCCGATCTGATATTGATGACCTATCCTAAAGATAATCTTATACAGCTTGCTGGTACTGTATTACACTGCAGTTTCTCTGTACGATAATCTGCGTGGAAAAACCATGTGTAATCCGCAATCCTTGCAGGTAGGCTATGTGTGAATGTGTTGTTTGTGCAATATTTCTTTTGGGGCTGTAAGACCATGAACTGGGGAGGGATAACGGACCTGACCGCTGGCGCACACGGCAGAGCCTGCAAGTCAATAACCGTGCCGCTAAGTCACTGACCTGGGTATGTCCTGTGTTTACTGGTTGCTACAGATAGACAGCGAGTCCCTGCCACAACATGTGACCCTGCAGAACCTGTACTCTGACCCTCTGTTCCGATCAGCTTCCTGATGCCGATACTCATTCCTGCGAACAGAATCCGGAATCACACGGTTCTCTCATGCAGCTCACAAAATGGCGGACTACTTCTTCTCCAAGATGAGCAACTCCACCTCTCCTAGTAACTCCAACCGTTCCACGGCCCTTCCGGGACCCGGTCCTCTATCTCTCTCTCTGGGAAGCCTTCTGAATCGCTAACCCTGGCCTGGTCCTTATCCGATGGGGACTTACACCAACTTGCAGGTCCTTCCATTCACCATGAGGCCTCACAGGGTCTGTAACCACATTCCACGGTCCAACTGACCTTCCGGGAACCGATCCTTTCTCCCTTGGCAACATCTGCATTGCTGACAGGCTTCAGTCACTTCTGACGGTCACTTTGACCACTCCAAGTCCCACAGACCTGAGGATGGCACTGGATCCTGTATTCAGACTCAGCACAAGCATGTCTCCTCATGTCACCATTTCCTGCTCAGTCTGGCACACAGCAGCATGAGTCATCATCTGTTTTGCATATCTAGATCCGGCAGTAACTTCGCTGTGTGGGGAAACAGCAGCCTCTTGTGGCAAAAAAACCTGAATGACAGTCTCAGAAACAGCATTCAAGAATCAGTGGCTGTTTCTCCATCTTACAGGGCCCCACTTAAAATTTTGCCCAGGGCCACACTTTGTCTAAAACCGGCCCTGCCTGCCAGAACCATTAACGCCAGTGTGAAACAGGCCTTACTCACTTACATAGCACTGACATATTCCACAGCACTTTACATACTACTTGCTGTCCCCAGGGTAGCTCACAATCTAAGGTCCCTATCAGTATGTTTTGGAGTGTGGAAGGAGCCAGAGTACCCAGAGGAAACCCACCCAGAACAATTCCATACAGATCAAATTTGAACCTAGGACCCCAGCGCTGCAAGGCGACAGTGCTAACCACTGAGCCACCATACTGCCCATGCTCTATATCAGGCATCCTCAAACTGCGGCCCTCCAGCTGTTCTAAACCTACAACTCCCACAATGCCCTGCTGTAGGCTGATCGGGCATGCTGGGAGTTGTAGTTTCGCAACAGCTGGAGGGCCGCAGTTTGAGGATGTCTGCTCTATATGGATGCAGATGTCACTCTGCAATGCATTGTGTGAAATCTGTGGCATAAATCTTTCTGCCTTGCTGTGGATTTAAAATCCGCACCACATGTCAAGTGACTTCTTGAGGAGGACATTTTCTGAGTGTGGATGAGATGTTTTAAAATCAGGCTACTAAAAACCATAACAGAAAATCTGTAGCATTTCTGTCACGTGTGGCTACACCCTAGCAAGTATTGGGTCAGGATGGGTTTTAATGTTTTAGATGTAGCAGGAATGTTTTCATTCACTAAAAGTAAGCAGTGATCTTGAAAAAGTTGAGGATACAATGAGGAACAGAAGTATTTGAACACCCTGCGATTTATCAAGTTCTCCCACTTAGAAATCATGGAGGGGTCAGAAATTCACATTGTAGGTGCATTCCCACTCTGAGAGACAGAATAAAAATAAAAATAAATCAGGAAATCACATTGTATGATTTTTAAAGAATGTATTTGTCTTGCACTGCTGAACATAAGTATTTGAACACCTTAGAAACAGCAAGAATTCTGTCTCTCAAGACCTGTTACTGTGCCTTTAAAAAGTCCACCTCTACGCCACTCATTAATCTAACTTAGTAACTCCGGTCTGAGCTCTTTAAAGACCACTATCCACCCCAGTCAGTCAGACGCCAACTACTACCATGGGCAAGACCAAAGAGCTGTCAAAAGACACCAGAGACAAAATTGTGGACCTCCACAAGGCTGGAAAGGGCTACGGGGCAATTGCCAAGCAGCTTGGTGAAAATAGATCAAAGGTCACTGTCGGTAGAACACTACGCAGGCAAGGTTTCAAATCATGCATTGCACGGAAGGTTCCAATGCTCAGGTCATCACATGTCCAGACCTGTCTGAAGTTTGCCAATGACCATCTGGATGATCCAGAGGAGGCATGGGAGAAAGTCATTTGGTCAGATGAGACTAAAGTAGAACTTTTTGGTCTAAACTTCACTTGTCGTGTTTGGAGGAAAAAGAAGGATGAGTTGCATCCCAAGAACACCATCCCTACTGTGAAGCATGGGGGTGGAAACATCATGCTTTGGGGGTGCTTTTCTGCGGAGGGGACAGGACGACTGCATTGTATTAAGGAGAGGATAAAGAGGCCATTGATTGTGAGATTTTGAGCAACAACCTCCTTCCCTCAGTCAGAGCATTGAAGATGGGTTGTGGCTAGGTCTTCCAACATGACAACGACCCGAAGCACACAGCCAGGATAATCATGGAGTGGCTCTGTAAGAAGCATATCAAGGTTCTGGAGAGGCCTAGCCAGTCTCCAGACCTAAATCTTTGGAGGAGCTGAAACTCTGTGTTGCTCAGCGATGGCCCCGAAACCTGACAGATCTAGAGGAGATCTGTGGGGAGGAGTGGGCCATAATCCCTGTTGCAGTGTGTGCAAACCTGGTCAAGAACTACAGGAAACGTTTGACCTCTGTAATTGCAAACAAAGGCTTCTGTACCAAAAATTAACACTGATTTTCTCAGGTGTTCAAATACTTATGTTCAGCAGTGCAAGACAAATAAATTCTTTAAAAATCATACAATGTGATTTCCTGATTTTCTTTTTTTAGTTCTGTCTCAGAGTGGGAATGCACCTACAATGTGAATTTCAGACCCCTCCATGATTTCTAAGTGGGAGAACTTGCAAAATCGCAGGGTGTTCAAATACTTCTGTTCTTCACTGTATGTAACACAGAGATTAATGAATCAGTCTCAGAGAACAACTGGCTTTGTTACCCATAGCAACCAATGGCAGCATAGCTTCCGTTTCATTTTCTGCTGTACACACTGAAAGCTGCGCTGTGATTGGTTGCTGTGGACAGTTTAATAAATCTGAGTCGCAGGACTTTTCAGTCAGCTTTATTGACATAAGACCCACAAAATCACTCATTAAAGGGATTGTCTCATATTATCACTAGGACATGCCACCAATGTAAGATAGTTGTTGGTCCCAGGAACCTGTACCTATCTCCAAAATTGGACTCTTAAAGTGTGTGAAGAGCAGCTGCTCCGAATTGATTTATATGGGACTACCAGACATAGCAGAGCAGTGTCTCGGCTATCTTCGGTAGTCCCATAGAAATGAAAGAAAAGCACACTGTGCATGCGCTGTGCGCTCTCCTTCACTTTCGCCCATTCTGGAGATGGATGCTGGTCTCTGATGGCATGTCCTAGTGATCTGCTATCAAAGTCTGAGATGACACAACCCCTTAATAATGAAGACAGAATAAATAATGCGGTCCTAATTAGTTAATTTAAGCCCGCTGCAGCTTGTGCGGCTGCATTGCACCCATGGCACTGCTGCACCATGTGACCATACCCTCACTGTTTTGGGAATGCTACATTGTACGTGCTGATAAATTGTTGCCTTCAGTGGCTGCACAGGAAGGGTCATTGATGTGAGCGCCTGTCCCCAGCCCCCACTACCCCCTCTCTGCCACCTCGGTGTACAGTACAGTCTGATTTCCTTCCCATTTCACTGGTTATTTGGCTCGGAGCAGGGTAAAAATAGCTCAGCTCACGTCACATGTTGGCAGCGCTGCCAGTCCGCCACACTCACACATTTTCCACTTGTAAAGAAGCGTCCGCTTCCTCTGTGTTTCCATTCAGGCTCCTTTCTATCAGAGCGGGAGCCTTCAGGACTGGCCTCAAGCAATCAGACATTTAACTGTCTCAGTGATGTGTTACTGGACTGTCACCTGTTATATTTAGCTGCCACCCCCTACCCCCAGCCCAGGCCATGTCCCTCTTCTCTAATCCTCTGCTTCTGCTCATCCACTTCTTACAGTTTCATGAATAAAATCTCAGTACAGTGGAGACTGACACTAACAGAGCAGTACTCAAGAGTTCTGTTTTCTGCCATTATTCAGCACACTACAGAACTTACCTAAATAGACAGAACTTAGTTACTATGGTTCATGAGTTAGGCTACTTTCACATCTGAGGCATGGAGATCCATCAAAAATGGTAAGAATTGATTGGACACTCAGCATGTAGCAGGTTTGAGTCCAGCCGATTCTCTGCATTTTTGCCGGAATACGGCTGGATCTCCGTCTGGACCCCATTATACTCAAAGGGGGCTGGCGGGCATTTCCGTTGCATCCGGCAGTGCCAGATCTGGAGAATTCTGTCAGGCTGTTCTCTGCCACAATTGCTGCCGCAGATGTGAAAGTAGCCTTACCTGGTTCATGAATGAAATGCTAGAATGACAATAAAGACTGACACACAAACAGAGCAGTCAAAGAGAGCTTCATTTCTTTCCCTAATATCATGTACTGCAGCACTCCCCTATCGGTCATAAAACCATGTGCAATGAGCTCCCCCTAGTGGTAGCTGCATGCAGCCAGAATTAGTTTCCTTGAATTCTATGTTTATGAAAGGGGTTAGGAACTTCATAAACCTGCAGTTGAATTAGTTATTTTGCAGCACCTACATAATGGGTTTCCAAGCAAGTTACAGGGTAATATTCAGCTTTTTTTTTTTTACAGTTACCACTAGAGGGAGCTCACAGCATACAGAGTTAAACAGCTATCAGTATGCTCAGTAATAAACCGTATGCTGTAATGGTGACTACAGGTAGCCAACATAATGTATCAGAAAAATGTATAATGTTTCAGAAAAATGGGGCTCTGGCGTCTATATGTTGGCCCATTTAGATAAAAAATAAGTGAGTGATTTACTTTAAGCTGTGTGTGTGTGTGTGTTGTTGGGGGGGGGTGGGGGGGGGGTGAAAATGCAAGACCTGTACTATCTTCCCCAACTGGTATTGCTGTTCTCTCGTAGTGGAACTGCCTCCTCAGGAAGGATGTATGACTGCATGCGCTGCGCCCCCTATAGGTACAGCACTGCTGTCGGAGCTCCCTCCAGGCCTGCCACATAAATAAATTATAAGCAAGTAACCAATCAGCAGAACCATTAGATAGTCAGGAAATGACCTGGGGCGCTAATGGAGGTTGATAGTGTGGATTGGCACAGGTTAATCCCCTTGTTCTGCTCTAGTTCTCTCGCCTCGCAGGTTTGTGCTACTAGATAAGAAACCAGTTTATTTTTAAAGAGTTTTACTGATGCAAAAGTAATGTAATGTGACATCTGTGATGGCAAGCGCTGCAGAGCCGTGTGGTAGTGTCTGGGTCAGGCTACAGGGGGAAATAAAGTCCCCCATATGGTGAGAGCCAGGGGTCTGTGGAACCCTAGTCCAATGTTCAACGGAAGAAGACATAAATGTATACCAGCAGAGTGTCAGTATCTGTGATGCTGCAGGTGGAGTACCATTTACTGCGACAACGCACAAAATGATCACTGGTGGAATTTATATATATAAAAAAAATCCACTGCTAACCTAATGTAGGATCATGCATAAAGCAAAGCATAAAAAAAAAAAATCTGTTTCTGGGAAAGCTGGGTAAGTGATACAACGGATGGTCACCACCACAAGGACGATCACTCAGCTTTTCCAACCGTTCTGACTGGCAGTAGAGTAACCAATGGGGCACAAATTCCACATACTGTATATCTAGTCTAAACCTGCCGTTTGTGCATCTCAGAAAGCGCAAAAAGGCAAGGTCAGGGAGCAGCCATATTATATTGTCAGCCAGCCGTTCTAGAAACAGATATACCTTTTTAATTGAGCTTTACAAAACTTAAACATTGATTCTATGTTTCCAACATCATTTAATAACTCAAATGATGATATGAAACTTTGTAATGTATTTTATTACAGAAAAAAATGCTTCTTTTCCATCTATCGGACACTTGTTAAGATCCTGCAGAATACAAGTCATATAAGGCCAGGAATACGGCTATTCCTAACACATGACAGCATATTCTGAAAAGTCACCTGAAAGGACAGTTGTACTTTGAGATGATTACTGATCTCAATGTCCCTTTACATTATAGAATTTAGATCTCTTTAAGGACTGCTAGCCATAAAGCTGGTCACGTACTGTATGTCAGCCAAACCAGCTGATTTTGGCGAAACTTGCTAAACGTCAAATGTGTATGGGGCCTCTTGACTCTCCCCAGGTGGGAAATGTCCTGGGAGAAAGGGATGGGTCAGTTGGACTTCAACATGTCCAATGCCTTTGAAGTTCTAACACATGTGACCGCTGAGGCTACTGACGGATTAGCGGCGTGAGAAGGGTGGGACTTTTAAAGTTTAACACTTCTGACCATTGGCTTTGACGGTTCCTAGGCCAACAACCCCTTTAAGTTTCTTTATAGCCTAAAATTACTGATAGCAGGGAACAATAGCCTGCATTCAACTGTCCAACAGTCAACCTCTTTACTGCTTGAAATGGCTAATAACAGGGGACAACTAGTGGAGGACATACTGCAGGTTTATTGTCCATTTGTCCTTCTCAGTGAACCCTTTAATTATTGTGGGTGTTGTGTCTTAATGACAGGATGTTACATGGCAAGGAGTCTAAAATTGTTAAAGGGGAGGGTTGAAAATGTGAGACAGGTAATGTCACCTCTAGTTACTCTGAGGATCACTGAGCATAGATCTATCTCGGGAGAAAACAGCTTTCGGCCATAGGTGTTTTAGTGAAGGAAGACAAAGTTGTCTACACAATTAGTGACATTTTCCTGAAAAGGGCAGCAATCTTTGTGGGTGGGGGAAATGAGTGCAGAGCGTAGAATAAGGCACAGATGATGTAGTAGGTGCTGAGATTTTTCAAAAAGGTAGAACTTCACCAAAGGAAGGAGTAAAACTGAAACAAATGTAAGATTTGTAATGTGCAAGAAGACAGGCAAAGATGCAACTGCACGGATGAAGAAATTGAGTTCAGGGATTGTAGACCAAGCATTCAGCCGTTTATAAGTTACCGTATATATTTTTCTAGAAAAACTAACATAGCTGCCATTACACCTTCCAAAAGGGTTTTAAAAAAGGTGAGAGGATGGGAATAATTAATCCATTAATGCTGGTGAAAAAAGACAGTAAATTACATTTCTGGATAAAGCACGCCCTCCCCTCTACATTCACCACCCATGCCTTATCCTCTCAGTACCAGGGAACCACCCCTGTTTAAATAAAAATTTAAAAAGTTGCAAAAAGCTAATGTAGAAATTAAAGGACCAGCACCAAAAGTGATGTCCCCTGTCACTTATTTCTTAAAGAGGACCTTTCACCGATTATGACACTGTAAACTAAGAATACAGACATGGAGAGCGGATCACGGGGATCTCACTGCACTTACTATTATCCCTGGGCGCCGCTCCGTTCTCCCGCTTTGCCCTCCGGTATCTCCGGCCACTAAGTTATAGTAGGCAGAGATTTCAGTCACAAAGTTATGGTAGGCGGAGTCTGCCCTTGTTCTGCTCTAGCGCTGGCCAATCGCAGCGCAGAGCTAACAGCCTGGGAGGTTATTTTCTCCCAGGCTGTGAGCTCTGCGATGCGTTTGGCCAGCGCTACAGAAGAACAAGGGCAGACTCCGCCTACCATAACTTTGTGACCAGAGATACCGGAGGGCATAGCAGGAGAACGGAGCGGCGCCCAGGGATAATAGTAAGTGCAGTGAGATCCCCGGGCGCCGCTCTCCATGTCTGTATTCTTAGTTCACAGTGTCATAATCGATGAAAGGTCCTCTTTAAGGGGGGATAGGAGGCCAGAAATTTGCAATGTGCCAGACCGCAGGGGCGATATGTGAGTGTAATGGTGTGCCGAATGGGTGTAGTAGTTTTACTCACTTTTACCGTAGCTCCCTGGGCCGGCATGCAGTGTATGGGAAGACAGCACTAAATCCTCTGGGGCACTCTCCCACAGGGAATACCAGCCAGATGGAAATTGAGGTGCCCTTGATGGTAGTGGGTATGCTTAGGGTGCTTTGGTGGCTGGGCCCCTGTGTTGTTCGTGATGCCAGCACCGTAAGTTGCAATTAGGAGATAGAGTTGAGTGATGAGAGAGGCAGGTACAGGCACTTTGTCATAAATACAGATGGTAAAGCTGTAAATCCCAATAACAGGCTCAGTGAGGTGGTGTATGTAGGTTCCAGCTCAACTGTATAGGAGTGATGATCTTACTTGTACTTGGTTCCTGATCTTGTCCTGGTTACTCAGCCTTTCAATAATAGTATGGATCCTCTGTAAGTTCTATTCTGCAATTCAGCAATAATCAGTGATTCAGTAATTCAGCAACCCAAAGGCGGTCTCCTTCATGGCAGGCAAACTCTCTGCTCCATTCTTTGAAAAGGTTGCACAAGATACAGCAATTATTCTCTTAAACCCCGGAAGGGTCCCTGGAAGGGGTATTACAGTAAAGGATCAATAAGTCCTAGTCTTGGACTACAAAGGTTGCAGTAGTATGAGCTCACAGAGCCAAGTCTGTCTCCTCTCCTCCTAACTGCTCACTCCTAATCTCCTACTAACTTCCTGTGGCTAACCTATATAAATGGTGTTACAGAGACCTCTATTGATGTATGTATGTAATGCATTCACCAGCCTGAAATAGGAATTTAGCAGCTGTGACAAAGGAATTGTATAAAATGACATGAAATGACATATAGCAATTTGGAGTGCTCCCATCCAACTGGAGTGGGACACCACAAATGTCACCAGAGAGAAGGGTTCTATGTCACAAGCGCTGTATGAAGTCACCCGCTAGATAACCAATACTTCATCTATTGCATATGGTGGTCATACATAGTAACATAGTATATAAGGCCGAAAAAAGACATTTGTCCATCCAGTTCGGCCTGTTATCCTGCAAGTTGATCCAGAGGAAGGGGGGGAAAAAATGTGAGGTAGAAGCCAATTTTCCCCATATAAGGGGAAAGAAAATCCTTCCCAACTCCAATCAGGCAATCAGAATAACTCCCTGGATCAACGACCCATCTCTAGTAGCTATAGCCTGTAATATTATTACACTCCAGAAATACATCCAGGCCCCTCTTGAACTCTTTTAGTGAACTCACCATCACCACCTCCTCAGGCAGAGAATTCCATAGTCTCACTGCTCTTACAGTAAAGAATCATCTTCCATGTTTGTGTACAAACCTTCTTTCCTCCAGACGCAGAGGATGTCCCCTCGTCACAGTCCTGGGGATAAATAGATGATGGGAGAGATCTCTGTACTGACCCCTGATATATTTATACATAGTAATTAGATCTCACCTAAGTCGTCTTTTTTCTAAAGTGAATAACCCTAATGTTGATAATCTTTCAGGGTACTGTAGTTGCCCCATTCCAGTTATTACTTTAGTTTCCCTCCTCTGTACCCTCTCCAGCTCTGCTATGTCTGCCTTGTTCACAGGAGCCCAGAACTGTACACAGTGCTCCATGTGTGGTCTGACTAGCGATTTGTAAAGTGGTAGGACTATGTTCTTATCACAGGACTCTATGCCCCTTTTGATGCAACCCATTATGTTATTGGCCTTGGCCGCAGCTGCCTGACACTGGTTTTTACAGCTTAGTTTGCTGTTCACTAAAATTCCTTCCCATGTGCATAACCTTGCATTTGTCAGTGTTAAACCTCATCTGCCACTTATCTGCCCAAGCCTCCAATCTATCCAGATCCCTCTGTAGCAGTATACTGTCCTCTTCCATGTCAATTACTTTACACACTAAATGGATATAATTCTAGAGACGCTCCACCAGTAAGCTACTGGAGCCCAGCCTATCAGTTACCAGCTGATCAAAAAGGAAAATAAATTAATAATAAATTAGGCTGGCTCATAGTATATTTGCATGCACAACATGTATTTACCCCAATAAATGTATTATAAAAGTATTAAAATATTAAAACATGATCTTATTCCATATCAGCATATACATATATAGATAAATATAATGCGGAGCTCACGCATGTATCTATAAAACTGGAGTACTCCAATAAATGTGACCTCTTTGCTTTCAGATGTTATCGATTTTCTCCCATATACAGAGCAATTCGACAACTTAAGATGATAACAATCGTATAACTATGTGTGATTTTACTGGTAGTTGGAACCTTTGTGGTTCGAAGGAAAATGTCCTTGCTGAGATTTTCAAATGGTGGAAAATTCGCGCTGAGGTATCCAGATAGTGGATACCTCGCTTTCAGGCCGTGCTTGTCCGCTGCCGCCTCGTTCCCAGTGATCACTCGTGACGGTCTACGTGGCGTCCCACGAGACAAACCAGGGAAAGGATTTGCTGACCCAGATAGGTGTAATAGAATATGCGACTCACTGTTGTCTGATGTAGCCGGTATAGCAAAATCCGATTGGCGTGATCGATATAGCAGAGGCCGATGTAGCAGAGTTCGATTTGGTATACAATTCGATTCGATGTAGCAGTGTCAAATCGGTACAGAAAACATACCGACACAGGCGGATCGGCTGAGATGGTATCTTAGCCTGATATCCCTTGGTGACGGTATTGGACTCACCACCCTCGATGTATATAAATTCGATAGAATAAAAATAATCGCAAAGTCCTTTAGCGATAATTGGGAGAAACGCACAGAAAGCTGGGTCACATTCACACTAGACGAGTTTCGGAACACAAGTTCCTTCTTCAGTAGTAAAATATAAAATGCTAAAATAGGAACCTGTTGGTCATGCCTATAAATACCCTATTTGGGCATATTGCAATACATGGACTGGATTCTGGATTGCACAATGGCAAACTAATTGCAAATTGCACACACACAGTCAATACTTTAGGTATATTAAAATATAAATAAAATATAAAATAAAATAAAATTACATATTGTAAAACATGAAAATACAGAAATGCAAACATTCAAAAATTCGAAAACTCAGAGACTCCAGACGTCTAAGGGAGGGGGGAAAGATGCAGAGGGAGTCAATGCGCTGATACACAGCCTGACATCGACTCCCTGTGCAATCCATCCCACCTCCCTCTATAGAAAACCGAATATTTCTATCTCCGAATTTAGTCCCAAAGGCATCAGAGATCCAAACTCAAAAATCTTCTTCGATTCTTGTCTGGACATTTCCAGTCTTGCTTGACCGATTGGATGGCCATATATTTAATCTTACTAGGGTCACCTGCATGATATAATTTGAAATGCTTGGATAATAGATGTGTTTCTGACTATTTCTTAATATTGTTAATATGCTCTGTGATTCTACGTACTGTTTTGGGCATGGGCATTGGATTATATAAATCACTGCTTTGCTATTACATGACAAGATTTCTCTAATTTCCCATTTGAAATTATTAGTAGTTGATACTACCTGTTATATGTTTCTATCAAAATGTGTCTGGCAGCAGCCACATCTGAAGAAACCTTTTAGATTGGACCATGGAGTTATCATTGGTTCTGTTGTATTCCTCCTTATTGTTGGAGCCACCTGCAGTCCCAAATTCGGGGGCCGGGTGTAGACAATCAGAGGCTGAACTGGAAGTATAGGGCCTAGAAGCTTGTCATCTTTTATTAAATGCCAATGTTTGCGAATAATGTTATTCACCAATTTATAGTCTTTATTAAACAGTAAAATAATTGTAGCCGTCATCTTTTACTTTTGGGTAATATCAGGCATTTCTTTAGGCTTAAAAAAGGCTGCTCTGTCTAATTGTCTCACCTTTTGTATGGAATATTCAAGTAGCTCATTTGAGTAATGTTTCGTCAGGAACTGTATTTTCATATGTTGTGCCTCTACTTCAAATTGCTCTTGTTCGGTACAATTTTTTCTTAGATGCCTAAACTGGCTAAAAGGAACATTTAGGAGCCACTTTGGAAGGTGACAACTTGTGTTGAGGATGAAGCTATTTTTAGCTACATCCTTATAATATGTACTACATACAAAGGTTTCTTGTCTCTTTTCTATCTTTAAATCTAGAAACTCCACTGTTCGTAAATTAATATTGGGTGTAAATTTCTAATTAAACCTATTAGTATTGAGCTCTTCTATAAATTGTAATAGAGATTGATGTGGTCCCCCCCAAATTAACAAAATATCATCAATATAGAGGGATGATGGTATCCTGCTCCCATGCTGCCATAAACAAGTTGGCATAACTTGGGGCAAACCTGGTACCCATGGCGGTGCCAGTGATCTACAAATAAAAACTAGACTCAAAATAAAAATAATTATGGCTAAGTACAAAATTAATCCCCTCTAGTAAAAATTTTAATTGTTTTGTTGGTGAATTGCCCTTGTGAGACAATATTTTGGATACTGCTTGTACTCCTTGACTATGGTTAATGCTCGTATATAATGAGCTCACATCAAGTGTAACAAACATCCAGTTTGGATGACAGTACATGTTCTCTAACAGTGTTACCATTGTCGAAGTATCCCCAAGGTAGGAGGGAGTGTCTCTGATATAGGGTTGTAAGAAGCTGTCCAAGTATTGCGACAGGTTCTATGTTAATGACCCTATGCCAGAGACAATCGGCCTTTCTGGAGGATTCGTAGGATCCTTATGCACCTTGGGGATACAATAAAAGATGGGCATTCTTTTCTGTGTGCCCAAAATAAAATTAAATTCTGTCTCCTTCAGAATGCCTTTTTCTCTTGCCCTATTGCACAATGATGATAATTCTTTGTAATAGGGAATTATCGTGTCCTCATGCAACTGTATGTATGTTGTAGTGTCTGGCAGCTGTCTCAGACATTCTCTTTTATATATTTTGGTATATAATTGCCCCTGATCGACCGACACCCTAGTCGGCTGGGCGTATTATGACTTTGAGGTCTTTCTGAAATTCTTTTATCGCCTGCATTTCTTGTTGGAAAAAAATTACACTTCCCTTCGTCTTAGGGTTGAGTCTTCTTATGTCTGCCTCTACTGCCCCTCTAAATGCAGCCATTTCATTGCTCAATTCCTGCTTTGAATACATTCTAGATTTAAGTCTTCTTAGTTTTAAGTCTTTCTGAGTTTTCAAAATTTCTGAATGTTTGTATTTCTGTATTTTCATGTTTTACAATATGTAATTTTATTTTAGATTTAATTTTTTATTTTTATTTTTATAGTATTGACTGTGTGTGTAATTTGCAATTAGTTTGCCATTGTGCGATCCAGAATCCAGTCCATGTATTGCAATATGCCCAAATAGGGTATTTATAGGCATGACCAACAGGTTCCCATTTTAGCATTTTATATTTCACTACTGAGGAAGGAACTTGTGTTCCGAAACACATCTAGTGTGAATGTGACCCAGCTTTCTGTGCATTTCTCCCAATTATCGCTAAATGACTTTGCGATTATTTTTATTCTATCGAATTTATATACATCGATGGTGGTGAGTCCAATACTGTCACCAAGGGATATCAGGCTAAAATACCATCTCAGCCGATCCGCCTGTGTTGGTATGTTTTCTGTACCGATTTGACTCTGCTACATCGAATCGAATTGTATACCAAATCGAACTCTGCTACATCGGCCTCTGCTATATCGATCACGCCAATCAGATTTTGCTATACCGGCTACTTCAGACAAAAGTGAGTCGCATATTCTATTACACCTATCTGGGTCAGCGAATCCTTTCCCTGGTTCGTCACGTGGGACGCCACGTAGACCGACACGAGTGGTCACTGAGAACGAGGCGGCAGCGGACAAGCACGGGCTGAAAGCGAGGTATCCACCATCTGCAAGCGCTGTTTGAGCGCAAATTTTCCACCATTTGAAAATCACAACAAGGACATTTTCCTTCGAACCACAAAGGTTCCAACTAGCAGTAAAATCACACATAGTAATACGATTGTTATAATCTTAAATTGTCGAATTACTCTTTATATGGGAGAAAATCGATAACATCTGAAAGCAAAGAGGTCACATTTATTGGAGTACTCCAGTTTTATAGATACATGTGTGAGCTCTGCATTATATTTATCTATATATGTATATGCTGATATAGAATAAGGTCATGTTTTAATATTTTAATACTTTAATAATACATTTATTGGGGAAATAAATTTTGTGTATGCAAATATACTGTGAGCCAGCCTAATTTATTATTACTTTATACAGTTTAGTGTCATCTGCAAAATTGATATTTTACTGTGCAAGCCTACAAGATCATTAATAAATATATTGAAGAGAATAGGGCCCAATACTGACCCCTGAGGTACTCCACTAGTGACAGTGACCCAATCTGAGTGTGTACCGTTAATAACCACCCTCTGTTTTCTATCACTGAGCCAGTTACTTACCCACATACAGACATTTTCTCCCAGTCCAAGCATTCTCATTTTATATACTAACCTTTTATGTGGTACAGTGTCAAATGCTTTGGAGAAGTCCAGATATACGACATCCATTGATTCGCCACTGTCAAGTCTAGAACTTCCTCCTCATAGAAACTGATTAAATTAGTTTGACATGACCGATCCCTCATAAAGCCATGCTGATATGGAGTTATTTGCTTATTATTATTGAGGTACTTCAAGATAGCATCTCTTAGAAAACCTTCAAACAGTTTATGCACAACAGATGTTAAACTCACCGGCCTATAGTTTCCGGGCTCTGTTTGGACCCTTTGTGAATATTGGCACTACATTTGCTATGCGCCAATCCTGTGGAACACTTCCTGTCAGTATAGAGTCCTTAAATATCAGAAATAAGGGTCTGGCTATGAGATTACTTAATTCTCTTAGGATACAGGGGTGTATGCCATCTGGTCCTGGTGATTTGTCTTTTTTAATCTTTTTAAGATGCCGCTGTACTTCTTCCTGGGTCAGACAGGGCACTTTTAATGGGGAATTAACTTTTACATTCTGCATTTCATCTGATAGTTTATTTTCTTCAGTGAATACAGTGCAGAAAAAAATATTTAATAGCTTTGCTTTCTCCTCATTACTCTCTGCAAATCTTCCCTCATTACTCTGTAGAGGGCCGACACCTTCAGATTTATACTTTTTACCATTTATATAATTGAAAAACATTTTAGGGTTAGTTTTGCTCTCTTTGGCAATAAATCTCTCGGTCTCTATGTAGTTTGGCTGCTTTTATATTTGTTTTACATATTCTATTTTTTTCCTTGCTTCCTCGCTACCCTCTTGTTTTAGTGATTTAAATGCTTTCTTCTTGTCATTTATTACTTTCTTTACAGTTCTATTTATCCACATAGTTTTTTCTTGTTCCTTAAGCTTTTATTCCCATAAGGTATGTACCTCTCACAATTAGATTTTAGGATGCTTTTAAAAATATCCTATTTTGTGGCTGTATTTTTATTTTTTGAGGACTTTTTCCCAGTTAGTTAGGCCTTTTCCCAATAAGTTTGGTATTTTTGTTCCTCCCTAAAGAAACACTCTTTTGAATAATAATTGAAGGTTATTACTTTATGGTCACTATTTCCCAGGTGTCCCCCAACCTGTAAATTTGTTGTTCGGTCAGGTCTATTGGTTAATACTAAGTCCAGTATGACTGTCCCTCTAGTCGGGTCCTGAACCAGTTGGGAAAGGTAATTGTCTTTGGTTATTGCCAAAAACCTGTTTCGTTTATGAGATATACAAGTTTCAGTTTCCCAGTCTATATCTGGGTAGTTGAAGTCCCCCATAATAATGACCCCATTATGATTTGCCGCCTTGTCTATCTTGTTTAGTAGCAGATTTTCTGTGGACTCTGGTATATTAGGTGGTTTATAATAAACTCCTATTAGTAATTTATTATTGTTTTTGCCTCCATGTATTTCTACCCACAGTGACTCCACATGTTCATGTCCCTCACTTATATCTTACCGGAGTGTGGGCTTTATTTTTATTTTAAAAAATAGTTTTTATTGGATTTTAATGTATAACATTCCTTGAACATTTAAGATCATGTACAGCATATCAAGACTACATTAACAGAAGGATATTCGCATTAGTACAAGGAATCACATGGCGACAGTGAAGTCACAATTATTTGTATAAAACAATGTTTGGCGTAGTATACATAGTACAATCTTGAAGCACATTGAAAAATAACATAAATATGGTTGGGTAGGGGAGTAAGGGTAGTACAAGGGTAGCAAAGGGTGGGAGGGGGAAGGAAGTGAGGACGGTGAGAGCTACATGTTAGTTTCATTAACTAATGGATTTTGTGTCAGCTATAGACAAAATAGATATATAAGACAGGACTAGAAGGTAAAATGCTTTGTACTTGAAGCTGTTGAATTAGGGTGTTTGAAAACCACGGAATTTCTGCCATGGCTGCCAAATGACCTAAAATTTTTGTGGAGTACGTTTTTCCCAGTGCGCTAACTGTTCCAGTCGGTAGAGCTGGTTTCCCCTATTTGTCCAATGTTGAATTGAGGGAGAATTTGCCTGCTTCCATGAAGTACGGTAGCTATTAGTAGTATTTGAGTGTGTTTTGGACCTTTGAAACCGTTAAATAAACCAAATAAACACATTTTTGGAGATATCGGGATTGTCTTTTTACAAAGATTGGACAACGTAGCACATATTTCAGTCCAATATACTGTGATTTTAGGACAGGTCCACCAAATATGACCATAGGTGCCAATTGCACCATTGCATCTCCAGCAAATGGGACTAACATCAGGAAATATTTTATGGAGACGCAGTGGCGTGTAATGCCATTGAGTCAGTAATTTGTAGCTGTCTTCATGCAGCTTGACACACCTGGACACCCTGGTGAAGTTTGATAATAATACATTCAATTCCTGTTCTGTGAACTGAATACTTAATTCCTTTTCCCAAGAGGAAATAAAGGGGTATTTTGGGTGGACCATGAGACAGACTAGAGCATTATATAATTTGGATATCTTTTTTTTGGGTCTCTAATTTTTTAAAGCTAGTGTCTCAAAAACTGATAACTCTGTGGTTTTAGGAGAAATTACTAGTTGCTTTTTAACAAATTGTAAAATGTGACCTAGTTGAAGGGTGGAGACGGACTTTACTAATGGGTTTTCTCGTAAGCTCTTATATGAAGGGATGTCGTCTTTTGGGCAAAGGGACAGGTGGAGGATATTCAATGATTTCGCTGTATCTGTCAACATTGCCCCAAAAATTGGTGATGAAGCACAAAGTACATCTCTTAGTTGCATAATAAGTAGGTGATCAGGTGCAATTTTTTTTAGAAACTTAGATTCAATCCAGATTTTTATCACATAATGGGTTAATGCACTATTGGTTCGCAGCATTATATGAACTAAAATGGGGTCTAGGTATAAGAGAGAGCGCAATGGGATATTTGACATTAGTGATGGACAAACATCGGCTGGGATGATGTTAGATTACAGGCCCAAAATATTATGCATTCACCGTACATAAAAGATCAAGTCATTATGTGGATTGAGGTATATTAGACGGTCATTGTATATCCATTTTACTGCAGGCCAGTGGAGTACAGGCCCCAAACAGTAGGCATTCACCGGACAGAAAACATCAAGTGATTATGTGGCTGGAGGTATAATAGACGGTTGGCGGTTCGCAGAACGAGCGAACATATGGCAATGTACGCCGGCGCCATATTCTTTTACATTGTGAAGAATTTTGACCCATGACACATCCATCAGGTGGTACAGGACAGCCAATTGAGACGTTTCAGCACATGGACATACCCCCTGCCTTATAAATAAACCTGGGAGAGGTTGCTGTGTGGAGCAGGGACAGACTGTTAGGGACACCAAACGCTAGCTAATAGGGCCATAAAAGTTCATTTAAGTACTGGAATAGGTGTGCTATCGATAGTTGTGACTTACTGAGGGGTGTAATATACTTATTATATACAGTACAGACCAAAAGTTTGGACACACCTTCTCATTCAAAGAGTTTTCTTTATTTTCATGACTATGAAAATTGTAGATTCACACTGAAGGCATCAAAACTATGAATTAACACATGTGGAATTATATACATAACAAAAAAGTGTGAAACAACTGAAAATATGTCATATTCTAGGTTCTTCAAAGTAGCCACCTTTTGCTTTGATTACTGCTTTGCACACTCTTGGCATTCTCTTGATGAGCTTCAAGAGGTAGTCACCTGAAATGGTCTTCCAACAGTCTTGAAGGAGTTCCCAGAGATGCTTAGCACTTGTTGGCTCTTTTGCCTTCACTCTGCGGTCCAGCTCACCCCAAACCATCTCGATTGGGTTCAGGTCCGGTGACTGTGGAGGCCAGGTCATCTGGTGCAGCACCCCATCACTCTCTTTCATGGTCAAATAGCCCTTATACAGCCTGGAGGTGTGTTTGGGGTCATTTTCCTGTTGAAAAATAAATTATGGTCCAACTAAACGCAAACCGGATGGAATAGCATGCCGCTGCAAGATGCTGTGGTAGCCATGCTGGTTCAGTATGCCTTCAATTTTGAATAAATCCCCAACAGTGTCACCAGCAAAGCACCCCCACACCAACACACCTCCTCCTCCATGCTTCACAGTGGGAACCAGGCATGTAGAGTCCATCCGTTCACCTTTTCTGCGTCGCACAAAGACACGGTGGTTGGAACCAAAGATCTCAAATTTGGACTCATCAGACCAAAGCACAGATTTCCACTGGTCTAATGTCCATTCCTTGTGTTCTTTAGCCCAAACAAGTCTCTTCTGCTTGTTGCCTGTCCTTACCAGTGGTTTCCTAGCAGATATTCTACCATGAATGCCTGATTCACACAGTCTCCTCTTAACAGTTGTTCTAGAAATGTCTTTGCTGCTAGAACTCTGTGTGGCATTGACCTGGTCTCTAATCTGAGCTGCTGTTAACCTGCGATTTCTGAGGCTGGTGACTCGGGTGAACTTGTCCTCCGCAGCAGAGGTGACTCTTGGTCTTCCTTTCCTGGGGCGGTCCGCATGTGAGCCAGTTTCTTTGTAGCGCTTGATGGTTTTTGTGACTGCACTTGGGGTCACTTTCAAAGTTTTCCCAATTTTTCGGACTGACTGACCTTCATTTATTAAAGTAATGATGGCCACTCATTTTTCTTTACTTAGCTGCTTTTTTCTTGCCATAATGCAAATTCTAACAGTCTATTCAGTAGGACTATCAGCTGTGTATTCACCTGACTTCTCCACAACGCAACTGATGGTCCCAACCCCATTTATAAGGCAAGAAATCCCACTTATTAAACCTGACAGGGCACACCTGTGAAGTGAAAACCATTTCAGATGACGACCTCTTGAAGCTCATCAAGAGAATGCCAAGAGTGTGCAAAGCAGTAATCAAAGCAAAAGGTGGCTACTTTGAAGAACCTAGAATATGACATATTTTCAGTTGTTTCACACTTTTTTGTTATGTATATAATTCCACATGTGTTAATTCATAGTTTTGATGCCTTCAGTGTGAATCTACAATTTTCATAGTCATGAAAATAAAGAAAACTCTTTGAATGAGAAGGTGTGTCCAAACTTTTGGTCTGTACTGTACTTTATAACATAGAAAGTATATTATGGTGCATTTGCATTGTGCAGCAGTTGTGTGCGGTTATGCTGCGATACTGCAGCTACACAGAGGGACAAACGCTATTGGAGCAAATCATTTCTACTGGTGTGATATACCAGTTGCTCCCCCAAAAAACTGATTGAAGCAGTGGTGTTATATACCAATTATATACTTTCTATATAGTGCATTTGGGTAGTGCAACATTTGTTTGCGGTTTTCCTGCGTAACCGCATCTACAGATAGTGACAAATGACATTGGAACAAATAATTTCTACTGGTGTGATATACCAGTTGCCCCCCCAAAAAAAAGTGATTGAAGCAGGGGTGTTATATACTAATGATATACTTTTATATAGTGCATTTGGGTAGTGCAGCATTGGTTTGCGGTTTTGCTGTGCTCCCTCAGCTACAGATAGTGACAAACGCCATTGGAACAAATAATTTCTACTGGTGTGATATACCAGTTGCCCCACAACAAAAATGATTGCAGCAGTTGTGTTATATACCAATTATATGCTTTCTATATTTCTATATAGTGCATTTGGGTAGTGCAGCATTGGTTTGCGGTTTAGCTGCGTTACCTCAGACACAGATATTGACAAATGCCATTGGAACAAATTATTTCTACTGGTGTGATATACCAGTTGCCCCCCAAAAAACAGATTGAAGCAGAGGTGTTATATACCAATTATATACTTTCTATATAGTGCATTTGGGTAGTGCAGCATTCGTTTGCGGTTTAGCTGCATTACCTCAGCTACAGATAGTGACAAACGCCATTGGAGCAATTAATTTCTACTGGTGTGATATACCAGTTGCCCCCCCAAAATAACTGATCGAAGCAGGGGTGTTATATACCAATTATATACTTTCTATATAGTGCATTTGGGTAGTGCAGCATTGGTTTGCGGTTTTTCAGCATTACTTTAGCTACAGATAGTGACAAACGACATTGGAGCAAATAATTTCTACTGGTGTGATATACCAGTTGCCCGCCCAAAAAAAGTGATTGAAGCAGGGGTGTTATATACCAATTATATACCCTCTATATAGTGCATTTGGGTAGTGCAGCATTGGTTTGCGGTTTAGCTGCGTTACCTCAGCTACACAGAGTGACAAACAAGATTGGAGAAAATCATTTCTACTGGTGTGATAAACCAGTTGCCCCCCCCCCCAAAAAAAAAAGTGATTGAAGCAGGGGTGTTATACAAACCGGATTCCCAAAAAGTTGGGACACTAAACAAATTGTGAATAAAAACTGAATGCAATGATGTGGAGATGGCAAATGTCAATATTTTATTTGTAATAGAACGTAGATGACAGATCAAACGTTTAATCCGAGTAAATGTATCATTTTAAAGGAAAAATACGTTGATTCAAAATTTCACGGTGTCAACAAATCCCCAAAAAGTTGGGACAAGTAGCAATAAGAGGCTGGAAAAAGTAAATTTGAGCATAACGAAGAGCTGGAAGACCAATTAACACTAATTAGGTCAACTGGCAACATGATTGGGTATAAAAAGAGCTTCTCAGGGTGGCAGTGTCTCTCAGAAGCCAAGATGGGTAGAGGATCACCAATTCCCACAATGTTGCGCAGAAAGATAGTGGAGCAATATCAGAAAGGTGTTACCCAGCGAAAAATTGCAAAGACTTTGCATCTATCATCATCAACTGTGCATAACATCATCCAAAGATTCAGAGAATCTGGAACAATCTCTGTGCGTAAGGGTCAAGGCTGTAAAACCATACTGGATGCCCGTGATCTCCGGGCCCTTAAACGACACTGCACCACAAACAAGAATGCTACTGTAAAGGAAATCACAGAATGGGCTCAGGAATACTTCCAGAAACCATTGTCAGTGAACACAATCCACCGTGCCATCCGCCGTTGCCAGCTGAGACTCTACAGTGCAAAGAAGAAGCCATTTCTAAGCAAGATCCACAAGCTCAGGCGTTTTCACTGGGCCAGGGATCATTTAAAATGGAGTGTGGCAAAATGGAAGACTGTTCTGTGGTCAGACGAGTCACGATTCAAAGTTCTTTTTGGAAATCTGGGACGCCATGTCATCCGGACCAAAGAGGACAAGGACAACCCAAGTGGTTATCAACGCTCAGTTCAGAAGCCTGCATCTCTGATGGTATGGGGTTGCATGAGTGCGTGTGGCATGTGCAGCTTGCATGTCTGGAAAGGCACCATCAATGCAGAAAAATATATTCAGGTTCTAGAACAACATATGCTCCCATCCAGATGTCATCTCTTTCAGGGAAGACCCTGCATTTTTCAACAAGATAATGCCAGGCCACATTCTGCATCAATCACAACATCATGGCTGCGTAGGAGAAGGATCCGGGTACTAAAATGGCCAGTCTGCAGTCCAGATCTTTCACCTATAGAGAACATTTGGCGCATCATAAAGAGGAAGGTGCAACAAAGAAGGCCCAAGACGATTGAACAGTTAGAGGCCTGTATTAGACAAGAATGGGAGAGCATTCCTATTTCTAAACTTGAGAAACTGGTCTCCTCGGTCCCCAGACGTCTGTTGAGTGTTGTAAGAAGAAGGGGAGATGCCACACAGTGGTGAAAATGGCCTTGTCCCAACTTTTTGGGGATTTGTTGACACCATGAAATTCTGATTCAACATATTTTTCCCTTAAAATTGTACATTTTCTCAGTTTAAACTTTTGTTCCGTGATTTATGTTCTATTCTGAATAAAATATTAGAAGTTGGCACCTCCACATGATTGCATTCAGTTTTTATTCACGATTTGTATAGTGTCCCAACTTTTTGGGAATCCGGTTTGTATTATCATTATTTTTTTTTTTTCAAGAGGAGGATTTCATTAGGCATGTTTCTAATCCAATTTTATATTTTTAGTTCTTTTAAACATACGTATTTGACCTGTATTTGTACTGTCCTGCAGTAAATTGATATCCATTGACCGTGTAAAATACCGCCGGCCACATAATCACTTGATCTTTTCTCTCCGGTGAATGCCTAATTTTTGGGGCCTGTAATCCAGTAGCCTACAGTAAAAATTTTATCCATTGACCGCATAATGTATCTCGAGACACATAATCAGAATTTCTTTTGTGTCAAGTGAATTCCTAAATTTTAAGACCCGTACTCCCGTGGCCTAAAACAAACATTTTCTAGGCTCCAACAGGGCACATTTCAGAGAATTTCCTTTTAAGACGCATACAAATGTCCCCTGATTAAGATACATGTTTTTTGTTGGAATTTTTGTCATTGATCCCCCCTCTAGTATGTCACTGTCCATGTGGTGGGACTATTTGTACACCTCTACTAAGTATTTGGTGGCTGCAAATATGAGCTGAAGGTTTTTCAGGTTCACCTGCCATTAAAGTGAATGGGCCCCACCGCGAACTTGCGGTTCGCGAACATTTAATCGCGTTTACACAATCGCGTTCGCAAACCATCCTGGACAATGTTCATCTATCACTATTAGATGGTCATTGGATATCAATTTTACTGCAGGCCAGTACAAATACAGGTCAAATACATATGTTTAAAAGTACAAAAAATATAAAATTGGATTAAAAACATGGCTAACGAAATCCCCCCTCTTGAAAAAAAAAAACAATAGTAATAGGTGAAATTCAATTAAACGTGGTTGTCACAGGTGTTGATTTCCTCCAAGATCCATGCTTCATTCATTTTTAGAAATGTGAGGTAGTCCACACTGTCGTGAGCTAGGCGAGTGCGCTTATCGGTCATGATCCCCCCTGAACGTCCTTTCGGAGAGGACACTGGATGAGGGGCAAGCCAAGAGTTCAATTGCAAATTGTGCCAGCTCTGGCCACAGGTCAAGCCTGCACACCAAGTAGTCCAGGGGTTCCTCGCTTCTCGGAGCGTCCACATCGGCCATCAGCCCGATGTAGTCGGACACCTGTCGGTTTAGGCATTCCCTGAGGCTCAATCAGGAGGGCGGCTGTCGATGAGTTGGCTTCAAGAATGATCTCATATCCAAAGTAACCAACACATCTTCAAACTGCCCTCTTTTTGCAGGTACGGTAGGATTGGTACCCGCACCTGTTTCGCAGTGGGAGGAAATTCATCTGTCAGTGCCCGCAAAAGAAGAATGCAGCATTTTGCAGCAAGGCCTGGAAATGCTGCATTCTGTCAGCCCTCTGTGATGCTGGTAACATGTCTGCCATTTTGTGTTTGTATCCGGTTTATGCTTTTTATACGGGGGTCCCTCTTCAAACACTGGAGCATGAAGGCCCCCATTTGTCCTAAATTGGAAGCGGTGAGGCACCCTGGCTCCTGCTCATCGCCCAGGAAAGTTTCGTCCTCGGTCTCCCCCCCCCCCCCCCCCCCCAGCCACGGACAACACCAGGGATCCCCGAAAAGTTTCAAGCCTGATCTTCTTGCTCCTCCTCCTCCCCCCAGCCACTATCCTCCTCTGACTCCTCTTCAGACTCCTGCTGACTTGTCTCAGATGGAGTAGCCCCCTGGGTATTCATTCAGCATTGCGACTTGCTCATCTTCCTGCTCCTGCTCCTCGATGTCTTGATCAATGACACAACGCAATGCACTCTCTAGAATGAAGGCGTAAGGTACGATGTCACTGTGGCGCCCTGGCTGCAACTGACCAGTTTGGTGATCTCATCAAATGGCCACAGAAGCCTGCATGCGTCGCGCATGAGCAGCCACTGGCGTGGTGAAAAAAAATCAAGCTCCCCAGAACCTGTCCTGCCGCAGAGTTTATACAGGTAGTTGTTAACGGCATGGTTTTGCTGGAGCAGCCTATCAAGCATAAACAAGGTGGAGTTCAAGCGCATCGGGCTGTCACAAATCAGACGTCTGATGGGCAAGGGGTGTCACCGCTGAACGTCAGCAAGGAGAGCCATGACTGTGTATGATCTTCTAAAATGGCCACAGATTTTACTGGCCTGCCACAGGATGTCCTGGACCCCGGGGTATTTGGCAACGAATCGTGCATGATTAAGTTCAGGACGTTTGCCATGCACGGCACGTGTGTCATTTTGCCCTGTTTTAGTGCGCTCAGCAGATTGGCACCGTTGTCGCACACTACTTTATCAACTGTCAAATTGAGCGGGGTTAGCCACTGATCGGTCTGTGACCGCAAAGCTGAAAGGAGTGCAGGACAAGTGTGGTTCTTGGCTTCCAGGCACAAAAGCCGCAGCACAGCATGGCAACGTCTCACCTGGCACGTCGAATAGGTTCTGGGGAGCTTGGGGGGTGTAGCGGAAGAGGCGGTAAAGGAGGAGGTGACGGAGGATGGAGTAGGAGAAGAAGAGGCAGGCCTGCATGCAATCCGTGGCGGTAACACCAAATCTACACAGGTACCATAGGTTACAAGCTTGACGGCCGTCAGAAGGTTCACCCAGTGGGCAGTAAAAGTTATGTTCTTTCCCTGTCAGTGTTTGCTAAAACACGTGTCTGTGGTCAGATGTATCTTGGTACCGACACTGTGTGCCAGAGATATATTAACTTGCCGCTGAACGTGGCCATGTAGTTCAGGGATGCCCTTCTGGGAGAAATATTTCCTTCCGGGGACCTTCCATTGCGGTGTGCCAATGGCCACAAATTTTCAATTTATATGGCAGTAGTTGGCGGGCTAGCAGTTCCGACAAGCCAGCGGTCAGCCATTGGGCAAGAGTATTATCCAATGTCATAATTTTTTTACTCTCGAACGTTTGGGCCACGGAAGCCTGCCTTGTGCCAGATGAACGAGACGACGGCACGGTGGAAGGTGGAGGACAAATGGGAGGAGAAGGAGAAGAGGCAGGACGTGGAGCGCCGGGAGTGTGGCTTTGTGGGTTCTGACGGCGTAGCTCCCACTTCGCTCAGTGATGGGAGTGCCTTTGTTCAGGCGGTCGTTCCTAGGTGAGTGTTGTGCTTACCTCGAGTGAAGGGGCTATGGTGGTGGTGGTAGTGGTGTCTTTGGGGGTGCACACAGCAGAGAGTGAGGAGGGTGCAGATACAGAGGATGAGGAGGGTGCAGAAGCGGAAGGCTGAGGAGGGTGCAGAAGCGGAAGGCTGAGTGAGCCACTCAACCAACTCTGGTGCCCCCTTTGAAGTTATCGCACACGCCTTCTCCAACTTCCCACTTAGGCGCCGGCCTGGTGCACATGCCCGACCCCTACTATCCCTGCGGAACGGTTTGCCTCTTCCTCTGCCTGTCATTTTCTAATCAGTATTTGGCGGAAACAGGAATATGGCACCCCTCAATCAGTATTTTGTGGAAGCAGGTGTATCACAGTCCTCAATCAGTACTTGGTGGAAAAAGGTATATCGCAATAGCACCCCTCAATCAGTATTTGGTGGAAACAGGTATATGGCACCCCTCAATTAGTATTTGGCGGAAACAGGTATATAGCACCACTCAATCAGTATTTGTCGGAAACAGTTATATGGCACCCCTCAATCAGTATTTTGTGGAGCAGGTGTAGCGCAGCCCTCAATCAGTATTTGGTGGAAGAAGGTATATAGCAATAGCACCCCTCAATTAGTATTTAGTGGAAGAGGGTATATGGCACCCCTCAATCAGTATTTGGCGGAAACAGGTATATAGCACCCCTCAATCAGTATTTGGCGGAAACAGGTATATGGCACCCCTCAATCAGTATTTGGCCGATACAGGTATATAGCACCCCTCAATCAGTATTTGGCGGAAACAGGTATATGACACCCCTCAATCAGTATTTTGTGGAAGCAGGTGTATTGCAGCCCTCAATCAGTATTTGGTGAAAGAAGGTGTATAGCAATAGCACCCCTCAATCAGTATTTAGTGGAAGAAGGTATATGGCACCCCTCAATCAGTATTTGGTGGAAACAGGTATATCGCACCACTCAATCAGTATTTTTTGGAAACAGTTATATGGCACCCCTCAATCAGTATTTTGTGGAAGCAGGTGTATTGCAGCCCTCAATCAGTATTTGGTGGAAGAAGGTGTATAGCAATAGCACCCCTCAATCAGTATTTAGTGGAAGAAGGTATATGGCACCCCTCAATCAGTATTTGGCGGAAACAGGTATATAGCACCCCTCCATCAGTATTTGGCGGAAACAGGTATATGGCACCCCTCAATCAGTATTTTGTGGAAGCAGGTGTATCGCAGCCCTCAATCAGTATTTGGTGCAAGAAGGTATATAGCAATAGCACCCCTCAATTAGTATTTAGTGGAAGAAGGTATATGGCACCCCTCAATGTCCTGTCCCACCTGATGGATGTGTCATGGGTCAAAGTTCGGCACTATGAATAAAAATATGGCGTGTGCGATTATTGCCATATGTTCGCATGTTAGGCGAATCGCGAACGAGCAAAGTTTGCCACGAAACAACCGCCGGGTGAACCACAAGGCCATCTCTAATTATGAAACCATTGGTTGTATAATTGGTGGGACATCTTTGGAATATGATTGACGCGGAAGTGAGACTCCTGTATCAAAGCCACATCCACTTTCTTTTTATTTAAGTAAGGACCAAGCTCATTTTCACCTTAAGGACCAGGCCATTTTTTGCAAATCTAACCAGTGTCACTTTAAGTGGTGATAACTTTAAAACTCTTTGACTTATCCAGGCCATTCTGAGATTGTTTTTTCGGCACATATTGTACTTCATGACACTGGTAAAATAAAGTAAAAATAAATAAATAATAATAAAAAAAAAAAAATTTACCCAAAATTTGTTAAAAATTGCAAATTTCCAAGGTTCAATTTCTCTACTTCTATAATACATAGTAATACCTACAAAAATAGTTATTACTTTACATTCCCCATATGTCTACTTCTTGTTTGGATCATTTTGGGAATGACATTTTATTTTGTGGGGATGTTACAAGGCTTAGAAGTTTAGAAGCAAATCTAGAGATTTTCAAAAACCCACTTTTCAAGGACCAGTTCAGGTCTGAAGTCACTTTGTGAGGCTTACATAATAGAAACCACCCAAAAGTGACCCCATTCTAGAAACTACACCCCTCAAGGTATTCAAAACAGATTTTACAAACTTTGTTAATCCTTTAGGTGTTCCACAAGAATTAATGGAAAATAGAGATACAATTTCAAAATTTCACTTTTTTGGCAGATTTTCCATTTTAATAATTTTTTTCCAGTTACAAAGCAAGGGTTAACAGCCAAACAAAACTCAATATTTATGGCTCTGATTCTGTAGTTTACAGAAACACCCCATATGTGGTTGTAAACCACTGTATGGGCACACGGTAGGACACAGAAGGAAAGGAATGCCATACGGTTTTTGAAAGGCAGATTTTGCTAGACTGTTTTTTTGGACACCATATCCCATTTGAAGCCCCCTGATGCACCCCTAGAGTAGAAACTCCCTAAAAGTGACCCCATCTAAGAAACTACACCCCTCAAGGTATTCAAAACAGATTTTACAAACTTTGTTAACCCTTTAGACGTTCCACAAGAATTAATGGAAAATAGAGATACAATTTCAAAATTTCACTTTTTTGGTAGATTTTCCATTTTAATAATTTTTTTCCAGTTACAAAGCAAGGGTTAACAGCCAAACAAAACTCAATATTTATAGCTCTGATTCTGTACTTTACAGAAACACCCCATATGTGGTCATAAACTGCTGTACGGGCACATGGCAGGGCGCAGAAGGGAAGGAATGCCATACGGTTTTTGGAAGGCAGATTTTGCTAGACAGTTTTTTGGATACTATGTCCCATTTGAAGCCCCCCTGATGCACCCCTAGAGTAGAAACTCCATAAAAATGACCCCATTTTAGAAACTACGGGATAGGGTGGCAGCTTTGTTGGTACTATTTTAGGGTACATATGATTTTTGGTTGCTCTATATTACACTTTTTGTGAGGCAAAGTAACAAAAAATAGCTGTTTTGCCACCATTTTTATTTTTTGTTATTTACAACATTCATCTGACAGGTTAGATCATGTGGTATTTTTATAGAGCAGGTTGTCACGGACGCGACAATACCAAATATGACTATACTGACTTTTTTTGGTTGTTTGTTTCAGTTTTAAATAACAAAGAATTTGAAAAAGAAAAAATGATTCTTTAGCGTCTCCACATTCTGAAAGCCATAGTTTTTTTTTATTTTTTGGGGCGACTGTCTTGTGTAGGGGCTCATTTTTTTCAGGATGAGATGACGGTTTGATTGGCACTATTTTGGGGTGCGAATGACTTTTTGATCGCTTGCTATTACACTTTTTGTGATCTAAGGTGACAAAAAATTGCTTTTTTTACATCGTTTTTATTTTCTACGGTATTCACTTGAGGGGTTAGGTCATGTGATATTTTTATAGAGAAGGTTAATACGGACACGGAAATACCCAATATATAAATTTTTTTATTTTTTATTTAAGTTTTACACAATGATTTTATTTTTTAAACAAAAAAAATAATGTTTTAGTGTCTTCATAGTCTGAGAGCCATAGTTTTTGGGTGATTGTCCTATGTAGGGGCTCATTTTTTGCAGGATGAGGTGACGGTTAGATTGGTACTATTTTTGGGGGTATATGCCTTTTTGATCGCTTGGTGTTTCTTTTTTTTTTTTTTTACTTGAAACAATTTTTTTATTCAAAACACTTTTTTAAACTTATTTTTTTTAAACTTTATTTCTATCCCACTCTTTTAGGGGTCTGATCCCCTCTGCAATGCATTACAATACATCTGTATTGTAATGCATTGCCTGTTAGTGTATCTCCTCGGCTCCCGTAGAAGGCAGGTCCCAATGCCATGCAAGGCATTGGGCAGCCTCTGCACAACATCTGGCTGCCTTGTCACGCATCGGGTCCCCGCCACAGCAGCGTGGGGACTCGATGCGATCACTCACCTACCGCAAACAACTTCTATGTCGCGGTCAGTGCGGATCGCGGCATAGAAGGGGTTAATCCGCCGGCATCGCTGTAAACAGCAATGCCGGTGGATATAGCAGGGGCCCGGCTACTAGGGACTGCCGGACCCCTGCATTAATCGGGCGCACACCGCTCCGGTGCCTGCCCGATCATCCCGCCGTGCATGTACGGCGAATGCATTCTGGCAATGCATCCCCCGCCGTACATGTACGGCGTTCTGCGCTTAGGGGTTAACCCCTTAACGACAGCCCTATTTCACCTTAAGGACTTGGCCATTTTTTGCAAATCTGACCAGTGTCACTTTAAGTGCTCATAACTTTAAAACACTTTGACTTATCCAGGCCATTCTGAGATTGTTTTTTCATCACATATTGTACTTCATGACACTGGTAAAATGAAGTAAAAAAAAAAATTTTTTTGCATAAAAAAATACCTAATTTACCCAAAATTTGGAAAAATTAGCAAATTTCAAAGTTTCAGTTTCTCTACTTCTGTAATAAATAGTAATACCCCCAAAAATTGTGATGACTTTACATTCCCCATATGTCTACTTCATGTTTGAATTATTTTGGGAATGATATTTTATTTTTTGGGGATGTTACAAGGCTTAGAAGTTTAGAAGCAAATCTTGAAATTTTTTGAAATTTACAAAAACCCAATTTTTAGGTACTACTACAGGTCTGAAGTCACTTTGCGAGGCTTACATAATAAAAAACCGCCCCAAAATGACCCCATTCTATAAACTACACCCCTCAAGGTATTCAAAACTGATTTTACAAACTTCATTAACCCTTTAGGTGTTGCACAAGAGTTATTGGCAAATGGGGATGAAATTTGAGAATTTTATTTTTTGCCTAATTTTCCATTTTAACCCATTTTTTCCATTAACAAAGCAAGGGTTAACAGCCAAACAAGACTGTATCTTTATTGCCCTGACTCTGCCATTTACAGAAACACCCCATATGTGGCCATAAACTACTGTACGGGCACACAGTAGGGCGTAGAGGGAAAGGTATGGTTTTTGGAAGCCAGATTTTGCTGGACTGGTTTTTTGACACCATGTCCCATTTGAAGCCCCCCTGATGCACCCCTAGAGTAGAAACTCCAAAAAAGTGACCCCATTTAAGAAACTACACCCCTCAAGGTATTCAAAACTGATTTTACAAACTTTGTTAACCCTTTAGGGTTACAATTTCAAAATTTCACTTTTTTGCCAGATTTTCCATTTTAATATTTTTTTTCCAGTTACAAAGCAAGGGTTAACAGCCAAACAAAGCTCATTATTTATGGCCCCGATTCTGTAGTTTACAGAAACACCCCATATGTGGTCATAAACTGCTGTACAGGCACACGGCGCAGAAGGAAAGGAATGCCATACGGTTTTTGGAAGGCAGATTTTGCTGGACTGTTTTTTTTGACACCATGTCCCATTTGAAGCCCCCCTGATGCACCCCTAGAGTAGAAACTCCAAAAAAGTGATCCCATTTTAGAAACTACGGGATAGGGTGGCAGTTGGTACTAGTTACGGTACATATGATTTTTGGTTGCTCTATATTACACTTTTTGTGCGACAAGGTAACAAAAATAGCTTTTTTGGCACGTTTTTTTTTTTGTTATTTACAACATTCATCTGACAGGTTAGATCATTTGGTAATTTTATAGAGCAGGTTGTCACGGACGCGGTGATACCTAATATGTATATCATTTTTTTTATTTATGCAAGTTTTATACAATGATTTCATTTTTAAAACCCAAAAAATGTGCATCGTGCATCGGTGGTGTTCCTGTGTGGTATACTAAAGTTGGTTGGTCAGTATTTTTTTATGTGCCTATTATATTTTTAGTCAACTCATTGCCTCAGTTAGCCTTTGTGGTGTGTATTCTCACCCCCAAATTTTGGTATCTGTTGTACAATATATGCATATGGGTTTTATTATGTAGTTTGGAGCCATAGTGGTTAGGTGTAATACACCTTTTTACTGATGACCAATCAGGATTACTGTACTTGCACTTTATTAATATATACCAGCAGTCCACCATCGGTCCTCTTGGTTTTTAATACGTCCATGTATTGTGACCTGTGTTAAATGTCTTTTGTGATTTGTGTCAATCATGTCCTGTTGTGATTTTCTAATAAAATTATGTTATTTTTTGACTACCTCAGTATTATAAGTGTTTTTGTACTTTATTGACCCACTCCTTCTGGTCGGTTTTCATGCTATAATCAGGGGTGGGCCCTGAACTTTGTTTTGGGCTATATATAGGTTCCCCATCTCCTTCTGAGTCAGGATCACCTCCCGTTCCCCGTGCCACCGCCATCTTCGCTTCACCTCTAGCTTCTGTTTTCTTGACGAATCTATCCATGTCGCTTTGACTGGAAGACAATTTTGGTCGACCAGGGGTTTCTTTACCTTTCTCTTTAGTGAGTTTGCCCATAGCGGCTTAGAAGAAAGCTGAAATTTGCCCGCTCTAGTTAAACCTGCAGCAGAGCTCACAGAGCAGCGTGCATCTGGCTTGGCTGCTAGACTCTGTCCCCGGAGTGTGGGCTTTAGACAGGACTTTACATAAAGGCAGACCCCTCGCCCTCTCCGCTTTTGGCGATCCTTTCTAAACAGACTGTAACCCTGTACATTAACTGCCCAGTCATAGCTATCATCCAGCCATGTCTCAGTTATTCCCACTATGTCTTAGTCCTCCTCACACATCATTAATTCCAGTTCCCCAGTTTTATTAGTCAGGCTTCTGGCAGTATACATGCATTTAAGAGGTTTATTTATATTTTGTACCTACACTTTTCCTTCTGAGCTGTTCTAGTCCCTCCTTCCATTTCTCCCCCAGTTCCACTACCTTGCCCCCATCTTTATCTGCACTATCTTCCCATCCTATAACGTAATTACCCACCCCCCAGTCCCTAGTTTAAACACTCCTCCAACCTTCTAGCTATCTTCTCCCCCAACACAGCTGCCCCTTCCCCATTGAGGTGCAGCCCGTCCCTACGATAGAGCCTGTAGCCGACAGAGAAGTCGGCCCAGTTCTCCAGGAACCCAAACCCCTCCTTCCTACACCAGTTCTTGAGCCACTTGTTAACCTCCCTCATCTCCCGCTGCCTTTTTTGTGTGGCTCGTGGTACCGGTAGTATTTTGGAAAATACTACCTTTGAGGTCCTTGCCCTAAGCTTTTGACCTAAATCCCTAAAATCATTTTTAAGGACGCTCCACCTACCTCTAACTTTGTCATTGGTTCCCATATGGACCATGACCGCTGGATCTTCTCCAGCCCCTCCCAGTAATCTGTCAACCCGATCCGCGATGTGTCGAACTCAAGCGCCAGGAAGACAACACATCGTTCGACGATGCATGTCATGTCTGGCCTGCCCTGCTCTCCTGCTTACTGGAGCTGACATTCCCCTGACTAGCAGAGGAAGGGTCCGGCTGCAGCAGTGCTCTCCATGAACTGACATCCCCCTCATCTGCCAACCGGGCAAACTTGTTGGGGTGTGTCAGATCAAGGATAGCCTTCTTGGCACTCTTCTCTCTACCCCGCTTTCAAACTGTTACCCAGCTAGCTACCTCACTTTCCTAAACCTCCTCACTATCACCCTCCCCCACACAGTGCTTGCTCAGTGAGCAGCAAACTCTTTTCCAAATTGTCAACGCTTCTCAGTTTTAAAATTCACCAGTTTAGATACTCGATGTGCGATTCCCAACGGGCAATGTACATGTAATCAGAGTTAAGTCCACACTAAGAAGATGTTTCTCAGCAGTTTATTATTTCATGTTTGGCTGGTTTCAGCTGAGCTGCCATAGATAAAACATGATGCGAATGCATCAAGATCTGAGAAGTGGTCATATTCTCACCTGGCCAAATACTGTCGGTCAACCACAAGATTTTTCAGATCATATTTAATCATGTGTCAGCAATTATTTCTCCCTTTAAGACCACCTACAGACATCATGAAAGAAATAAATTAGTGTGGGCTTGGTGGAGACCTGGTCTTTGCCCCTCATCTATCTCTGTCCTTCAACGACTCTTCACCAGAGCTGAGCATCAGACACGTTTCTGGTTGATTGTATTCGACATGGACTTGATGCTCATTAACAGAAATCAATATGAGGGTTAATGATGATTAGAGAGTAGCGAGCTTGTAGAGGAAGGGTGGTGCTGGACATTCAATGTGAGTTGTGGGTCGGGGAAGACAGCACCTATAATACAGGTAGTTAAGCTTCACAAGGTAAGTGGTGCCCTTCAGGGCTAGGCCTTTTTTATATATCCTTCTTTAACTGAAATAGAGAGATATGAGATAGATTGTTCTATAACTATTTAGCATTTTAATATGGTGTTATAATTGAGATAGAATAGACAGACAGGCAGACCAATCGATCGATATATAATATGAGATAGACAGGCATGAGGAATAGCGGTAGATAGATAATAGATAGATTGGTGCTTGAAAGTTTGTGAACCCTTCAGAATTTTCTATATTTCTGCATAAATTTGGTCATTTATTTGATCCAATATCAAATGTCTGTGAGTGGCAAAAGTATAAGAACCTTTCGGATTTGTAGATATTTTGAAGGTGAAAAGAGAGTCAGGTGTTTCAATCAATAGGATGACAATCAGGTGTGAGTGGGTGACCTGTTTTATTCAACCTTTTGCTTAACGGCGCACAACTATATACATTGTGGCGGTAAGCTCTTATCTGTAATCCGACATATAAAAGCGCCAGGTTAAATTATACATCTTCTTCTTGTATATAGTGATATGGGGCACGCTCGTATAACCTGGGCATCTCCTGTATATAATTATATATGTACAGCTGGTATAAGTTATACATCTTCCTGTATATAGTGATATGGACCATGCTGATATAACCTTGGCATTTTCTGTATATAATTATATATGTACAGGAGGTGTAAGTTATACATCTTCTTGTATATAGTGATATGGACCATGCTGGTATCACCTGGGCATCTGCTGTATATAATTATATGTATAGCTGGTATAAGTTATACATCTTCTTGTATATAGTGATATGGACCATGCTGGTATAACTTGGGCATCTTCTGTATATAATTATATAAGTACAGCTGGTATAAGTCATACATCTTCATGTATATAGTGATATGGACCATGCTGGTATAACTTGGGCATCTTCTGTATATAATTATATAAGTACAGCTGGTATAAGTTATACATCTTCTTGTATATAGTGATATGGACCATGCTGGTATAACCTGGGCATCTTCTGTATATAATTATATATGTACAGCTGGTATAAGTTATACATCTTCTTTTATATACAGTGGGATGCGAAAGTTTGGGCAACCTTGTTAATCGTCATGATTTTCCTGTATAAATCGTTGGTTGTTACGATAAAAAATATCAGTTAAATATATCATATAGGAGACACACACAGTGATATTTGAGAAGTGAAATGAAGTTTATTGGATTTACAGAAAGTGTGCTATAATTGTTTAAACAAAATTAGGCAGGTGCATAAATTTGGGCACCACAAAAAAGAAATGAAATCAATATTTAGTAGATCCTCCTTTTGCAGAAATTACAGCCTCAAAACGCTTCCTGTAGGTTCCAATGAGAGTCTGGATTCTGGTTGAAGGTATTTTGGACCATTCCTCTTTACAAAACATCTTTAGTTCATTCAGGTTTGATGGCTTCCGAGCATGGACAGCCCTCTTTAAGTCACACCACAGATTTTCAATTATATTCAGGTCTGGGGACTGAGATGGCCATTCCAGAACGTTGTACTTGTTCCTCTGCATAAATGCCTTAGTGGATTTTGAGCAGTGTTTAGGGTCGTTGTCTTGTTGAAAGATCCAGCCCCGGCGCAGCTTCAGCTTTGTCACTGATTCCTGGACATTGGTCTCCAGAATCTGCTGATACTGAGTGGAATCCATGCGTCCCTCAACTTTGACAAGATTCCCAGTCCCTGCACTGGCCACACAGCCCCACAGCATGATGGAACCACCACCATATTTTACTGTAGGTAGCAGGTGTTTTTCTTGGAATGCTGTGTTCTTTTTCTTCCATGCATAACGCCCCTTGTTATGGCCAAATAACTCAATTTTAGTTTCATCAGTCCACAGCACCTTATTCCAAAATGAAGCTGGCTTGTCCAAATGTGCTTTAGCCCACCTCATGCGGCACTTTTTGTGCTGTGGGCGGAGAAAAGGCTTCCTCTGCATCACTCTCGCATACAGCATCTCCTTGTGTAAAGTGCGCCAAATGGTTAAACGATGCACAGTGACTCCATCTGTAGCAAGATGATGTTGTAGGTCTTTGGTGCTGGTCTGTGGGTTGACTCTGATTGTTCTCACCATTCGTCGCTTCTGTCTATCCGAGATTTTTCTTGGTCTGCCACTTCGAGCCTTAACTTGAACTGAGCCTGTGGTCTTCCATTTCCTCAATATGTTCCTAACTGTGGAAACAGACGGCTGAAATCTCTGAGACAGCTTTCTGTATCCTTCCCCTAAACCATGATGGTGAACAATCTTTGTCTTCAGGTCATTTGAGAGTTGTTTTGAGACCCCCATGTTGCTACTCTTCAGAGAAAATTAAAAGAGGAGGGAAACTTACAATTGACCCCCTTAAATACTCTCTCATAATTGGATTCACCTGTGTATGTAGGTCAGGGGTCACTGAGCTTACCAAGCCAATTTGAGTTCCAATAATTAGTTCTAAAGGTTTTGGAATCAATAAAATGACAACAGTGCCGAAATCTATGCACCTGCCTAATTTTGTTTAAACAATTATAGCACACTTTCTGTAAATCCAATAAACTTAATTTCACTTCTCAAATATCACAGTGTGTGTCTCCTATATGATATATTTAACTGACATTTTTTATCGTAACAACCAACGATTTATACAGGAAAATCATGACGATTAACAAGGTTGCCCAAACTTTCGCATCCCACTGTAGTGATATGGACCATGCTGGTATAACCTGGGCATCTCCTGTATATAATTATATATGTACATCCGGTATAAGTTATACATCTAAGTTATACTGTACATCTTCTTGTATATAATGATATGGAGCATGCTGGTATAACCTGGGCATCTCCTGTATATAATTATATATGTACAGCTGGTATAAGTTACACATCTTCTTGTATATAATTATAAGGAATATGCTGGTATAACCTGGATATATCCTGTATAGAATTATATATGTACAGCTGGTATAAGTTATACATCTTTTTGTGTATAGTAATATGGACCATGCTGTTATAACCTGGGCAAGTGGGCATCTTCTGTATAATACAGGCAATATCTAGGTTATACCAGCATGGTCCATATAACTACAAGATGTATAACTTGTACCAGCTATACATATATAATTATGTACAGGAGATGGGATGCCCAGGTTATACTATCATAGCCCATATCACTATATACAATGAGTGGGCCATAATTCTAGTGCTAGCAGGGAGGAACAATGCGGCCGGTGTAGTGCTGAGTGCATTTTAACTCTTATTGCTGATGCTGAGCTGACAGCCTGGCTGACACATCCTCATACATTTAGGCCTCATGTTTTGGTCCACATCTGAGCCGCAGTTTTTGCACTTTGGATGCGGACCTATTCACTTCAATGGGGCCACAAAAAATGCGGACAGCACTCCGTGTGCTGTCCGCATCCGTTGCTCCCTTCTTCCATGGTCTGCAAAAGTAATCAGTTTTGCAGACAAGAATAGGCAGTTATATTAATTGCTGTCCGTGCCGTTCCGCAAATTGCATAACGCGCACGGACGCCATCAGTGTTTTGCAGATCCGCGATTTGCGGACCGCAAAACACACAACGGTCGTGTGCTTGAGGCCTTACCCTGAGCTGAAGGGAGAAGAAAAACACTACAAGTCATTAGAGACTCACTCTAGCCTCTAAGATGGCGGCGCCACCTCTTCCATTTTACCTTGCACTGCTGCTGTGTGCTCTGCTCAGTCCTCCTCCTCTGGTCGGAAAAAGGAGGAGGAGGAGGCAGCAGCAGCGCGGCAGTATGGGGTAGGCGGCATCCCGCTGAGCAGCACACAGAACATCCTGTAGGATGTAGGAAAAATTCTAATGTGGACATTTTGCCACCAGCCTGTTAGCTGACATTAAAAACTTGTGAGCGGGGGCACCATAATTGCTGCGCGGCCTTGCACCCACGCAGCTTAGCGGGAACCCTGGCTGTCAGAATCCAAAATGCACTTCAGTCCTTTGAAGTCTTGCACTGAGCCCAGCCATTAGATAAATTACACAAATAGCATCCATTTTCGCAGCACAAACATACAGTAATGGTATTAGAAGTGTTTTGTCTTTAAATGTTTTGTAATAGAAAAAAAAAATTATAAGGAAAAAAAAGTTTTTCCTTAAATATGTATTTTTAAATGTTATATTTGTCATCTAATGGCACAAAAGAAAGGACTAAGGTGTCCCGTGAAAAACAGTATAAAATACATGTAGATTGGTTCAGAAATAAATAAATTATTTGCAGTTAGATAGGCCCATTGCTAAAACTGAAAAACTGACCTCCGATAATGAAGCGGTTAAGAAAATGGGATCTGTGAAAATCTGATCTTCACAATACATGTTTGTGGAACTGTGTCATGTCACGAACAAAGGAGATTTCTGAGGACCTCAAAAGAATTGTTGATGCTGATCAGGCTAGAAAAGGTTTCAAAACCTCTCTAAAAGGTGGACTCCACCAATCCACAATCAGACAGATTGTGTACAAAAGAAGAAAATCCAAGACCATTATTATCCTTCCCCGGAGTGATTGAGCAATAAGGATCAAGCAAAAAGCAAGGTGTGGAATAGTATGCAAGGTCACAAAGGAGCTTAAGGTAACCTCTAAGTAACTAAAGGCCTTTCTCACATTAGCTGATGTTAATGTCCATGAGTCCAGTATCAAGAGGAGACTGAACAACACAAAAGTGGTGTCCATCAGTGATGGTCAGTTCACCGTGTTCGCCCACGAACACATGCGGGCTGCCATCTTAATTCACAAGTCCGGCGATGCAAAGGTAAGTCCTTACCTGTGCCTGTGCGTGAGCCGGTCTGAAACAAATGCGGTCACCGGGAGCAGGCAGTTCCGAGAACAGCCACCGGGCGCCTTCATCGGGCTGTTCTCGGAACTGCCTGCTCCCTGTGACCGCATTTGTTTCAGACTGGCTCGCGGCACAGGCACAGGTAAGGACTTACCTGTGCATTGCCGGACTTGTGAGTTAAGATGGCAGCCCGCATGTGTTCGTGGGCGAACACGGCGAACTGGCCATCAATGGTGTCCATGGCTTCTGCATTCCAAAAAGAACATTTCTGCCATCTGCAGTTTGCTAAAGATCACCTGGACAATCCAGGTGGCTATTGGAACAATGTTTGTGCACGGATAAGAGCAAAATATAACTTTTTGATTTAAATGAGAAGCATTATGTTTGAAGAAAGGAAAACACTGCATTCCAGCATAAAAGCCTCATCCCATCTGTGAAACACAGTAATAGTAGTATTATAGATTAGTTCTGTGTTGCTGTATATGGGCAGGACAGCTTGCCATCATTGATGAAACAATGAATTCTGAATTATACCAGGAAATTTTAAAGGCAAATGTTAGGACATCTGTCCATGCTGAATCTCAAGAAAACGTGGGTCATACAGCAAGATAGCGACCCTAAGCACACAAGTTGTTCTACGAAAGAATGGTTAAAGAAAAATAAAGTTAAAGTTTTGGAATTGCCAAGTCAAAGTCTTGACCTTGATCTAATACAAATGTTGTGGAAGGACCTGAAGGAAGCAGTTTATGGGAGGAAACCCAGCAACAAAGCAGTGTTGAACCTGTTTTGTATGGAGGAATGGGCTAAAATTCCTCCAAACCGATGTGCAGGACTCATCAAGCAAAGTGTCATGGCTGAGGATGGGGAAAACCCTCAGCCGTGCGATGCCAGAAGATGTTAGTGGGTGCTAGGCCAGAACAACAGAATTAGGGAGCAGGTGACCTTCTAGCGCATCCCTAATCTGACCCTGACTCCTAGCTGTATGAGCTGACCTTGATGGTAGGAGGGCCCATACTCAGGAACCTTGGATCCCTGCTGACCTTCCGACAGATCCCTGAGATAGGAGCTGGGTAGACAACCTGTTCCTCCTGGACGCGGAGAAACAAGAGTCTAAAGAGGCCAACATAGAAAAGGGGAACCTAAACAACTTATAGCAATGGCAGTTAAATGCAACAAGAATAACACCTACCTGCCACAGACACAAAGCCTGGAACCCATGTGCAAGTGCTGCTGTCCACACCAAACAAACGGACACAGCACACACCACACAGGAACCCAGGACCATAAGCTGCAATAGAGAGGCATACAAAAGACACACCTTCATAACATTGTGTATAACATAAACTTATACATAAACTAAACTTATGACCACAAGGGTGGCCCCCACTGGCAGTTGGTATATAAGTAGGAGGATGACTCCAGTAGACCATGGCTGAAGTACCCCTCAGACTACTTCTCTCAGCAGAAGCTAAATAGCCCATGTAGCCACACCCACACAGACACACCCAGTGTTCACACACACAGAAGGGAGTTAACCCTTCCTACACCAGGCATGGGGAAACAGCCACATAAAGGGGAAGTGTACAAACACCTATCACACAGCAGCTGTTACCGCTGGCAACGACATGCGTGGCAACCATGTCCTGGGAGCCAGCCAAAAGGCTGAGACACTGCCACCACATGTACATAAACAACACGTTGCCGAAGACAACCACAAGTGAAGGAAAAATGTCACAGTGCACACACCCAAACCTTGTGCACACCAAACATATAAAAGGCACACCTACAAAGACAGGTTGCCAGGTGCAACCGCATACATAATGTTGCCAACGGCAATCACAGGTGAGGTAACATACTACAGCCCTCACCTGTGATTGACAACAAGACCAAATCGCAGACAACTGCATGCGGTTCCAGGAGTAACGACCATAACCATGGTCATGACACAAAGTAATGGTTCACATACTTTTGCCACTCACAGACATGTGATATTGGACCCATTACCTCAATAATAAATGACCTTGTCACGGCTGGCGGTGGGGGAAACCCCCAGCCGTGCGGTGCCAGGAGTTGGTAGGGTTACCCCTTGGCCGGGACCACAGAGTTAGGGAGCAGGTCACCTCCTATTGCGTCCCTAACGCTGACCCTGTCTCCTGTCAGTATGAGCCGACCTTGGTGGTAGGAGGGCTCATACGCCGGAACCTAAAAGTCCCTGCAAGCCCTCAAGTCGGCCCTGAACTAGGGGACAGAGTAAGACGACCTGCTCCTCCTAGACACGGAGGAGCAGGAGTCTCAACGGCCAAGCAACACCGGGGATACAAAAACAGCTATGGCAGTGGCAGTCAAATGGAACCAACTCATCACTCACCTGCCACAGACAACACAACCAGGAACCCATGTACAGGTGCTGTAAGTACAAGACAACAACGGACACAGCACACACCAGACATCACACAGGAACCCTGGACCATAAGCTGCAATAACACAAAACCCCACACACACCTAGATAACACCGTGTAACAAAGGTTTTAAACTTATGACCGGAAGGGTGGCCCTTACAAGAAGGATGGAATCCACAGGAGGCTGCTTCAGCCAAGCATGACTGAAAGCAACCTACTGAGCTGTGCTCCAGACACAGGCTTTATAGGGCAAAGTGGTCACACCCACCGGTCAACCACACCCAGTGACACAACACACACACTGGGAAGGAAGTTAACCCTTCCAGCACACAGAAGGGAAAACACACATACAGGGGAAGTGACCAACCTGATCACCCTGTGGCTGTTGCCGCCGGCAACAACATGGGTGGCAGCCGTCCTGGGAGACAGCCCGAAGGCCGAGACACTGCCACCACATGTACATAATACCAAACGTTGCCACGGGCAGCCACAGTGAAAGGACGATGTCCGTGCGCACCAAACAACAACACGTGCACACCAGACATTCAAACAAAGTGCATCCACACACGCACACAACTCCCCGGGAACCGCACACATAGCTGTTGTCCGCGGCAACCGCACTGAGGCCAACTACAATATGCCTCAGCTGCGGTTGAAACAACAACCACAACCGCGGGCAACTGTATGCGGCTCCCAAGGAGTCACGACCATAACCGTGGCCGTGACAGACCTACTCTAACAATCTTGATTCATTTGTTGGATTTGGTTATCTTTATCTAATTTTAGGACTAGTATAAAAATATAATGTAGCTTTAGGTCAAATTTATGCAGAAAATCCTGAAGGGTTCACAAACTTTCAAGAACCACCTTGGATACATATGAGAGTTGATAGATTTGTTTTTATTTTCAGCTACAGAAGTATTGATCCAGTTCTCGTTCCACCTCCTTCCCCTGAGTTGAGCAGTGCTGAAGTTTTTGTCCCATCATTGCCTCCATTTTCGGAGACCTCCATATACCCAACGTGCCCACTCCAGGATGGGCAAGACAGACAGTGTCTCTGTTGAGCTGAACTCCCCATGTGAGGCACGTCAGGCTGCACCCATAGAGACTCACTCCTCAGTTGTGGATGCCAAGAAAAAGAAGACCAACTCTGATGATCGGGGTACATGGAAAGGAAGATTTGACTTCCTACTGTCTTGTGTGGGCTATGCCATTGGACTGGGGAATGTTTGGCGGTTCCCATACCTTTGTGGAAAAAATGGTGGAGGTAGGAGGCAGCCAACAAATGTAATAAAGAATCTTTCCCTTTATGTCCTAGACATCCTTGAGATCATTCCTTAGTTATGTATGTTTCTAGGAAAGCTAGTTGAAAATGCATATGGCTAGTGTTTCACTCACAGTGTATCTCACCCAGCTTTCTTACAGTTATCAATAGCAAAGCTACCAGGTTATACAGTAGACCTCTACCCTGCCCACAAGTGTTGTCCCCATGTCTCCACCAGGTGCCTTTCTGATACCATATTTTCTGACACTGGTCTTCGCTGGAATTCCATTGTTCTTTCTGGAAACGGCTCTGGGTCAGTTCACGTCTATTGGTGGACTGGGTGTGTGGAAGCTGGCCCCCATGTTTAAAGGTACAGTTACACAAAACTTATTTAAACAAGAAGCTGGAGCTTAAATTGGTTTACTTTTAGCTTGCAATCTTCTAGGTCGGACAAATGCCTTATGACGGGGTATAGACCTTAAAGGGAACCGGGATTTTGTGTAAAGAGCTGAGGACATGGGTTGCTAGATGGCTGCTAGCACATCCGCAATACCCAGTCCCCATAGCTCTATGTGCTTTTATTGTGTAAAAAAAACGATTTGATACATATGCAAATTAACATAAAAGAGTGATATCTTACTTGTGTGACCAGAGAAGAGTCATATTTTCAAGATCTGACTCATCTCAGGTTAATTTGCATATGTATCAAATCGGGTTTTTTTACACAATAAAAGCACACAGAGCTATGGGGACTGGGTATTGCGGATGTGGTAGCAGCCATCCAGCAGCCCATGTCCTCAGCTCTGTACCCAGTGACCAGTTCCCTTTAAACGGCAATACCAAAATTGTTTAGACAGGTTACAGTTATAACAAATTCTCAACTGTATTAGGTCAGGATGTTACTATTCATTGGCAGCAAGCATATGTCTTGAAAACGGGGAGCATTAGAACACAAATTATATTAGAAAGCTGTAGAGATTAAGTGATTTAGCTTTATTGGTTGTTTTTGTTACTTTATATCTGAAGTTTTGAGTTTTATCCTGTACAGGAGTTGGGATGGCTGCTGTGGTACTGTCCTTCTGGCTGAACACTTACTATATTGTAATTATTGCATGGGCCCTTTATTATCTCTTCAATTCCTTCTCCTCGGTAAGTACGACATAAGTATTCCAGATTTGTAAGCACGTTTTTTCACAACCTAATTAGCTATGAAATGGTAACCAAAAATCTGTGCCCAGTCCTTATAACCATATCCGAAAATCCAGAGGAAAATGTTTCTAGGAGAGAGAGATGTTTACCAGCACTTATGGATGTGATTTTGGGGGTTCACATATTTTTGGCCATGTAATATAGCTATGTAATGGTAGGGATATTGTTGGTGTATCACTTGTAGTGTATTATTCATCTGTATTTAAAGGAGTTACCCAAGATCATAAAATTTTGGGCAAAGACAGGCAATGAGATGAATTATCAAACAACCAATTGTGGGCATCAAGATCCTCCCACCACTCTAGTGCTCCCCGCTGGTCTTCATTTACTTGGCTGCAGTGACGAGGTACTGGTCTTCCCACATGGCCACTGCAGCTGTCATGTGGGTAGATGACCATGTCATCGCTGCAGCCAAGTAAATAAAGAATGGCAGGCAGCACCACAGTGTTAGAGCTGGAGCTTCTGGGGATCCAACCAGTAAGAGTTGGTTCTTATTTTCTGCCTTTGTCCAAATGTGTTTATGATCTTGGACAACCTCTTAAGGAATTTCCTTAAATAGGTTGTCTGGGAATATATTATTTCTAATTGAAAGGTAACCTTGTCCCCACAGCTCTGAACTTCTGTTCTGGCACCTGCATCACCATCTTCTGGTCCAGAGTTTGTTTTCTTTCTCACCAGCATGGGTATGGTCACATTATTCTCTTCAGCCAACCACTGGCTTCAGCAGTAATATGTCCACAAATGACACTTCACAGCTGAAGAGGATCAGGGGACCATGCCCATGGTAAGAAAGAAAACAAACCCCAGACTGGAAGATGGAGGGAGACACAGGAGCCAGCACAGAGAACCGGACAGGGGAGGGGAGCAGGTAAATATGATTCTTTCAGTACAGGAGGCAAGCTGCCAGCAACTGTTAGAAATTATGTATTCCCAGACAACCCCTTTAATTCTTACTTTTTCTCCCTATGGTGGGAAGACTCTACCCTGGCAGAGCTGCGATAATAGCTGGAACACAGATCGATGTTTCTCCAACTACTCCTTGAATGACACCACAAACCTCACCAGCGCTGTCACTGAGTTTTGGGAGTAAGTCATGGTTGGATTTTGTTGACCTGACCAGAGTAAATTGTTCTTGAGGCCCAAGTCTTATATCATCAATAAAGTCTAAGGCTACTTTCACATCAGAGATTTTGCTGTACGGTTATGAGACCTGGCAGGGAATCTCAAAACCACAGCAAAATGCTGTGGTTTTGAGACTGTCTAAATCGGTTCAGAACGGATCCGGTTGTATTATATCAAAAATGAAGAATTTAAAACCATTGTACGTCAATGGTCACTGGGATCTTGTTTTTTTGTGTCCCCCCCCCAAAAAAAAAAAATGGATCTAACACTATTGCCTTACATGATTTTTGGTGCCGGATCCGGCTTGTTCAGTTTTCCGTGCCGCACACAGAAATGCTGCTTGCACAGATTTTCCAACTGTACAAGCTCCTTCAACTTAAAGAAAATCACAGAGGCATCTATTTTTATTCATAAACACTAGGAAAAAAGTCTCCTATTTTTAGATTGCCCAGGCTCTAGTAGGGTTATATGAACAAAAACTGTCTTCATGACAACAATCCTCTTAAAGGGGCTGTCAATAAATCATATAATTATGGGTAAATCGTCTGCAAATTTCAAGTAAGGATATGTTCACATGTCGTATTTTGACAATGTCAAAATCCACTGCATATCCCATGGCAGAAACCACTGCTGTTTATATAATGTGTTTTTTCATTTTGAATGCTGAGGTCCACCTCTCAGTTTAGCTCTATTGAATGGAGCTAAACTGCGAGCGGACTCATGCTGCGGTTTCCTGTCGTGCCCACACGGTAACTGTGCCAAGAATGGACATGTCCCTTCTTGGTGCAGTCTGGAAAATCATACGTAAAATGTGGTTGCAGCCCAGATCCCGCGCGGTTTTCTGCACGGAATCTGTGACGAAACCCATGCCAAAAATCTGTTTCACACGAGTCAGATTGATACTTTAATTTTCCAAAAGAGCTCTGAAAAATGAAAGGTGGAATCTGATGGGTAACTAAATGGGTAACTAAACCACTTTTCCTTTGCACTAGTTTAAGTGAATTTCTCCCAGTGTTTTTCAGAAAAACACCAGTAAAGCCAGAAGTGGATTCAAAGAGAATGATAAATATGAAGGAAGGACTTCTTCCTGCTAGATCCATTTCTGTCTTTGATAAAAAATAAATAAAAAAAAACTGCTTCAAAACTCATAAGGATGTTTTTACATAAAACACTATAAAAAAAACAGCATTCTTGAAAAATTTGGTGAACAGATTGTTGAGGGACCTAAGAAATTACTTTAGGCCCCTTTCAGACAAGCGAGTTCCACGCATTGGAGTATGAGGCAGTTCCTGTCCTGACCTCCCAGCACTGCCGGGGTCGCATAGCATTATATTGATTTATGATGCTATATAACCCTTAGAGGTCTTTAATGTATTGTATAACACTGACATAATGCTGTCAGTGCTATCCAATACATTCCAGACATCTAAGGGTTATATACCATCAAAATTCAATATAATGCTATCCGACCCCGGCAGTGCCGGGAGGTCAGGACGGGTGCTGTTTGATACTCACACTGCGGGCCTGGATTAGAAAAACAATAGCTACTCTTTTCCAGAAAGTTGTGTCTTATACTACGGAGTTCAAATGGGGTAGAGCTACAATACCAGACACATGCTGTGGACAAATGTGCCACTGTTCTGGGTAGAAAGCAGCCATATTTTATTAATCCTCCCTTTTCCTGCTTCCAGCTGAGTATTCTGTATTTCCTTTGCAGGAGGAACATGCATCAGGTTACAGGTGGACTTGGAGAACCAGGGAACATTCGTTGGCCCCTCGTATGCACCCTGGCATTATCCTGGATCATGGTTTACTTTTCTATCTGGAAAGGAGTAGAGTGGACCGGGAAGGTGCAGTATGGAGGTTTCATGTGCCTGAGCCTGTATTGCAGCACATACAGGGAGAGATCTATTGGAATTTCATGTGTCAAGCTTAAAGGGCTTCTGTCACCCCCCCAAAACTGGCCCTGTCTGCAATTCAAATCCTGCGCCTGCACCTTACGTGTCTTAATTCGGCGCAGGCGCTGTGAAAGAAGGACGCTCGCTTCCTCAGCCGATGACGTCTTCTCTTTCGGGTTTAGAGGTGACGTCATCGGTGCACTGAGGGAGTGCTGAGGAAGCGAGCGTCCTTCTCTCAGAGCGCCTGCGCCGAATGAGGTGCAGGCGCGGGATTTGAATTGCAGACAGGGCCAGCCGGAGGAGGAGAGCGCTCGCTGGCCCTGTCAATCAACAGGAGGAGGGGGCGTTTTTTTAAAAGGAGGATGCGGCGGCTACCAGCAAGTAGACGCCCTACTTGCTGTTAGTGAAGTAATTTGCATAAAAAAGCTCGATTTTTAATGAAACGAAGCCACAGAACAAGGTAAGAGCCCTATATAGGGAATAGTCGTACAAAAAGATTTTCAATATGCCCAAAAATGAAAAATGAGTTTGGGGGGGGTGACAGAAGCCCTTTAATCTAAAAAACGTTGGCATAAGATGTGTCAAATGGGGCAAACAGCTTACCAATTGTACTGCATATTTGGCTGTCAATACCCTAGAAAATGAAACGTACACTTGCTATTTCCGCTATAGTGTGCGCCAGTTTCTGGAGAGAATTACAGTGCTTCTGTGACTCTGCAGGACAGCGCTCACGCTAAACTCACCCACTTTTCTCATCACTTTTGCAAAGTGTAAAGCAGTAAAAAGTAACTTCTTGTGTAAATGTGTTGCATACCATAGTTTGTGACTTCTTAATTCCAGAATTCTGGAGCAAATGCAATAATAAATTTCCCCCATAGTCCCTACTGTTCTATGGATCCGCATGTGCCATCGTATCGCTCCTTTGCGCAGCATGTATCATCAGTTATTGCGTCTTGAGTTTAATCTCTTACCACATTCACCTCTCAGGTGGTTTACTTCTCAGCGACCTACCCATACTTCATGCTTGTGATCTTGTTCTTCCGTGGGATCACCCTTCCCGGAGCGATGGATGGGATACGCTTTTACATCACTCCAGACTTTAGTAAACTCTCAGAATCTGCGGTGAGTGCTGTCTGACTGTAAAAAGCTTCAGATTCTTAGTGCAAGGTCCAGCTATTTACTATATTCCACTGTATATAGCGGGCACAATGATGGGTAACAGCGATCACGCCGCCTCCCATCACTGAACCCCTCAGATGCCACGTTCATCGCTGATCGCAGCATCTGACATTAAAAATGAGCCCTTTCAGAGGTTAATCAGGGTTAAAAAAATAAATTAAAAAAACATACTCAACTTATCCATTTTCATGCAGAGAGGCCGTCGCAGCCATCTCGACTGAAGAAACCACACAAAATCTTGCGCGGTGATGTCACACATCACCATACGCAAGATTTTGTGCAATTTTTTCAATCAGGATGACCGTCATGGTTTCTCTCTCCGAGCAAATGGATGAGGTATGTTTTTTTGGTTTTTTTTATTGCTATTTCAGTAAAAATATATTCCTTACCGAAATTCGGCATTGTGGTGAATCAAATTTTTCCTGAAATTCGGATCAAAGTCAGTTTGACTTTAATTCGCTCAACATTATTTATAGTAGGTGGAGTTCCATTCTTCCGAAATGGAGCTTCAAATTCCCTGCTTATAAATAAATGTAAATTATAAAATTCCAGCTGCCTGCAATCACCACCAGGGGGAGCTTACAATGACCAGCTTCATTGCATGAACAGTATTAAGTGAGCTCCCTCTAGTGGTAGGGTTTATACAAATGTTCTCTAAAGTGGGCTTTTCTGTACAGGACTTCAGATTGGGCTTAAAACGTACCTAACCTTTCAAAAAAACTTTGCATTAATCATTAGTGCAGTGTGTGTACCTGAAGAATAACACTATTTCTGGCCATTATATCACTTGTATCTGGCATTTTTAGGAGTTTTTTTCTCTGTGCATGCTGAATGTCTAGTTTGCAGTTTTCATAGATCTGGTGAGTGGAGACTAGCTGCCATCCGCTGCACACAGAAAGTAGAGGAGAACTTGCTTCCTAACCTTTTCTTATGGATGCAGAAGCAGCCCATGATCATGGAGGACATTGTAGATAGATACTTACTTATACTGTATGTTTGTGATTAGGAACGCGCTTAGGAACTAGACATTTCTTACTGATAAGCCATATGAAAAAGTTTCTCATGGTCACTTGTACTATGCAAAATTAGAAATTATTTAAAGGTTATGGATATCTTTTTTTTACATTTTTATAGAATTTGTCTCATTTTGGGCTAAATTATTTTATTTTTTTTAATTTTCAAGTTTTTCCTTGCCATTATCTACTAACTGCTGACAGCTCATTATAGCTAAATTCTAAGCAGTTTGATAAGAATTTAGCTATAATGAGAGCCGTCACAGCAGCTCTCTGCAACAGCTGAATGGCCGCAGGTTGAGCCTCCCTGCTGTAGAATTTTTAAAATAAAGACTAACTGAAAAAATTACTTTTACCCAAAATGGGTAGAATGCAATGACAAAAATTGCCCCAAAAGTGTCCATAGCCCTTAATCAAATATTGTAATGTAGGATAATACTGAGTTGTCTCTTCCTCAGGTTTGGATGGATGCAGCCACACAGATCTTCTTTTCCTATGGACTTGGTCTTGGTTCTCTCATTGCACTGGGCAGTTACAATTCTTTCAACAACAATGTATACAGGTAAAGATTTCATCCTCTATTATGGCTATCACAAACTACAACTTCCAGCATGCCCAAAGGCTGAGTTGTAGTTCTGCCACAGCTGGAGTGCCACAGGTTGATGATGACTGCTTTAGGTCACTGGTTAACATGGCAACTCCCAAGCAGATGGAGCTCGATTACATTAAAGTAGTTGTCCAAGCGAAAATAAAAATCTGGCAGCACCTGTGAATTTAATAAAAGAATCAATACTCATAAATTTTCACTTCTGCCACTCCCAGTGTTGCGCTTTGGTCATGATGTCATCTTCCTGACTGCAGTGGTGACATCCAATAGACACCATGTCACCATGCAGCCAATCATTGGCCTCAGCAGTATACAGGACGGGGCTGTGATGGTGACGTGATGTGTACGGGATGTCGCCAACACAGCCAGGAAATCAAACACTGGTGGGGAGGACCAGAGCGCGAGGCTGGAAGCAGCAGGACAGAAAAGTGGTAAGTATAAGTTCACTTCTTTTGTTATTTTATCACATTTATGCCACTGCCTCGATAATCCCTTACAAGCAAGGTTTTCTGCCTTCCATAGAGATTCCATCATCGTGTGCGGGATTAACTCTTCCACCAGCATGTTTGCTGGATTGGTCATCTTTTCCATTGTTGGATTCATGTCACACATTACCAAGAAACCAATCCAAGAGTTGGCAGCATCAGGTAAAGATACAATCAGTCACCTTAAAGAAACACTCCGGCAAAATGTATACACTTTATTATGACTAGACTAGGGTGTGAGGGGTAGGGCATGACACCATCGCAAATCTACCGTATCTTGTGGGGAAATGGTGGATTTCCAATTAGGAGTGTGCAAAAATGCTGTGTCCTTCGCCCATACCATGTAGATTGTAAGCCCTCACGGGCAGGGCCCTCTCTCCTTCTGTACCAGTTTGTAACTCATCTTGTTTATGATTAGTGCAATTGTCTGTATTATGTATGTGCACCCCTTATCATATGTACAGCGCTATGGAATGAATGGCGCTTTAATAATAATAATAATAATAATAATAATAATGATAATAATGTTACTCTCTCTCCACAGGACCAGGACTGGCATTCCTGGCATATCCACAGGCTGTAACCCAACTGCCAATGTCTCCAGTCTGGTCCATTCTCTTTTTCTCCATGCTTGTTATGTTGGGTTTGGACAGCCAGGTAAGAAACTGTATTCCGCTGGTGGACCTGGCTCCTTTTGCAACTGATGTCCTAGTCTGCGTCCTTCCATCAATTTTCCCTCTAAGACTTTGTAGCTAGTTGGGGACCTGGGCACTGCTCTCTCTTTGCTGAGCAGCACCCTAATAGTGATATACAGGGCCACATAGCATCCAGTTAAATGGTATTAAACAGTATGCAGGTGTAGAACATTAAAAGCTATTGGGGGGAATTTATCTTTCCCTTTGAACCTGAAACCTTTTTGTGATTTTTCAGCATACCATGTTTTTAAAAACTGGGTGAGATTTTCCAGAGAGGTTTGGCCCCCTGCAGCCCAACAGATTTACTATAATTTACACCAGAAACTAGCATAAATTATAGAGCAAATTTACCCCAGCTTATAGCAGCTGTAGATTTGCTTTTCTGGTACAAAGACCACCAGAAGATACAACAAATTTATTAAGAAGCCTGTGTCTCTTAGTAAGTCCCTCTCATTGTCTAAATTCATGGTGTAGGGTAGTGAAGAGGTTAATGTTTGGTTAACCACTTAAAGACAAGGCCATTTACCCCCTTTCCTGATCAGGTGCATTTTCCTTTCTTTTTTTTTTAGCACATACGTCTTTCAAAAGCCATATCTGTTTTTCTGTTTAGTTTTTTAGTATTTTCACCGTTTTTGTTCATTTCCTTTGTTAATAGCACAACATGAAACTATTATCCATAAAGGGGCTCTCCTATATTGATGACCTATCCCCAGGATAGGTTATCAATATCAGACCAGCGGGGGGTCCGACACTCGGCACCCCTGCCGATCAGCCGTATGATGAGACAGCACGTGTTGTCCCCCGTCTCTCTTCCTGTTCACTGCTGCTGTTTATGGCAAAGCAGCAGCAGAGCAGGAAGTGACAGGAGACAGCATGTGTGCACTGCACGCGCCGTCTACTCATACAGCTTATCGGTGGGGGTGCCGATCTGATAGTTATGACTTATCCTGAGGATATGTCATCAATATAGGAAAGCCTGGAGAACCTTTTTAACAGTCACTTTTATATATGGGATGCACGGGCTATGGTTACTGGGGGCCTGATGAAAGGTGTGGTGCGTGTTGTTTTTTTTTTTTTTTTTTTTTTTACACTTATTTATTTAATTTTTACACTTTGTGCCCTCATAAGTTCATACAATACCTTTGAGGGATATTATACGGGGGATATACAGCCCCCAGAGAGGTTGTACAAGGAAGTACAACCTCACTGCAAAGCTGATCTTGGCCTAACAAGACCCAGCCAACTGCGTAGACACCCAACCCCCAAACAGCTGGGATCAAAGGAGGATGCGGGATCTGTATACACAGCGCTCATTGAGCACTATGTATCAAGCTATCTGGAAGGCAGGGATGGTAAAAAAAATCCCTGCCTTCTCTAAGGGGAGCCATGCTGTCACTTCCTGCTCTTGCAGCTGTGGTCTCTGTAAGGATGTATTAAAACGTCAGGGTTTGGATGCAGGGATGTCTACTGACCACCTGGACATATATAACCAATGGGCGGTCAGCAAATGGTTTACGGGTTGTTTAGTACAGTGAAGAGGTTAATGTTTGTATGCCCGCTGGTCTATGAAAATGTTAATGTCAGAATCCTTCGTGATCTAGGGCAGTAAAAGGGTTAAAGGGATATTCTCATCTCTGGTATATATGACATATCACTGTACACACAACCATTCAGCAATTGTCACTGCTTAGATAACTGATGGTAACCCAAAATTCAGAAAACACTACACAAATTATATTCAACAGGTACCTTATAATTAATACATAACTTTTATTGTAAAATTACTAAAATTGCCCTAATATTTAGATGTCCATAGTAAAATTGTGCAAAACCATATTAAACCGCAGCGCCACTTCATACGAGGGTTGGGGGGCTTTGATACTGGGTCTCTTACAATTATTTGGCCCTACCAACCCTAATGTCCTGTGCTAGCTAGCTATCCCTCCTTGTCCCTGCGCCGCGAGAGTGACTGCCCAGCATCATCATAAGCTAAGGGAAGGATCCTAATGCTAATCAACAGTAAATGTACGCAACTTGTCCCAACTACATAGGTAAGTAGCTTATGACGAAGCTGGGCAGTAACTCTCGCAGCGCAGGGACAAGGAGAGATAGCTAGCTAGAACAGGATATTAGGGTTGGCAGGGCCAAATAGTTGTAAGAGACCCAGTATCTGAGCCCCCCAACCCTCGTATGAAGTGGTGCTGCGGTTTAATGTGGTTTTGCACAATTTTACTATTGACATCTAAATATTAGGGCAATTTTAGTAATTTTACAATAAAAGTTACCGTATGTATTTATTATAAGGAACCTGTTGGATATATGACATATCCACAGGATTTATTCCATTTGGAAAGTCTTCACTTTTTCACATTTTGTTATGTTGCAGCCTTGTGCTGAAATAAAAGATAACATTTTCCCCCATCATTCTACACTCAGAACCCCATAATGAGAAAGTAAAAACTGATTTTTAGACCTTTTGCCATGACATTTGAAGATTAGCTCTGGATGCCTCCTATCTCTCTTGATCATCTTTCAGATGTTTCTACGCCTTGACTGAAGTCAACCTGTCGTAAAGTCAGTTGACTGGACATGATTTGGAAAAAAACACCCCTGTCTATATAAGGTCTCACAGTTGACAATTTATATCAGAGCAAAAACAAAGCCACAAGGAGGAAAGAACTGCCTGTAGAGATCACAGACAGGAATGTATGGAGGCACATATATCTGCTGCACTGAAGGTTCCCAATATCACAATGACCTCCAAATTCTTGAATGAAAGACGTTTTGAACAATCAGGACTCTTCCTAGAGCTGGCCACCACACCAAACTAAGTAAAATGGAAGAAACTTCCAGAAGGTCAATCATTACTGTAGCACTCCACCAATCTGGACTTTATGGCAGAGTGGACAGAATGAAGCCTCTCCTCAGTAAAACACATAAAAGACCACCTGGAGTTTTCCTCAAAAATCTCCTAAAGAACTCTCAGACTGTAAGAAACAAGATTCTCTGGTCTGAAGAAGCCAGGAATTAACCTGCTGGCCTCAATTTTAGGTGTCATGTCTCAATAAAATAATGCACTTCTCATCACCAACCCAATACCATCCCTACAGTGAACCATGATGATGGCACATCATGCTGTGGAGGTGTTTTTTTTAGCAGCCGCGACCAGGAGACTGGTCAGGGTTGAGGGAGGAGCTGAGTGGAGCAAAGTACAGAGATACTGTATTCTTAATGAAAACCTGATCCAGAGTGCTCTGGAGCTTTGACTGGGCTAAAAGTTCACCTTCCAATAAGATAATGACCCTAAGCACACAGCTAAGAAAAAGCAGGAGTGGCTTAAGGACAACTCTGAATGTCCTTGAGTGGCCCAGCCAGAGCCCTGACTTGAACCAAATTGAACATCTCCAGAAAGATGTGAAAATGGCTTTCACCCAACAGTCCCCATTCAACCTGACAGAGCTTGAGAGGATCTGCAGAGAAGAATGGCAGAACATCCCCAAATCCAGATGTACAAACTTTGTTGCATCATAACCAAGAAGACTGGAGGCTGTAATCACTGCAAAAGATGCTTTAACTATGCAAGTTTTAAATTTTTCTTTTTCAATAGATTAACATTTTCAACATTCTGTTTTCACTTTGTCATTATTGCGTATTGAAAGCAGAATCATGGGGAAAAAAATGTATTTTTTTTATTTTAGTACAAAGTTGCAACATAAAATGTGATAAAAGTTAAATGGTGTAAAGACTTTCCGAATGCATTGTATACCATAGATGTCTAATAGATACAGGTCCCACCTCTGGGACCCACACCTAGCCCCTGATCTCCATTTTCACTAAGTGGCTGCAAAAGGAGAGATTGCTGTGCTACGTAACTCCTATTCAAGTCTATGCGAGGAACCGAAATCGCTTGGCACATCAAACTCTGCAATCCTGGCCACCTCTACTTTCAAAGCAGCCGCTTGTTTTAGGGGTGTTAGGGTGGTGGACATGTTTTCTGAGAATTGTTTAGGGGTGTGGAAGGATTTTCCTAGTAGTCCATATTTTCTAGGACTGTAACAGGAGGCTCGACTGATTATTCAGAATCTTGTTTTCTCCCTGCGCTTATAGAGATGAGTGAAGGGGGATAGAGAGGACTGTGTAACTGTAACTACTGCTGCACAGTTCTCTGTATGATTGTGCAGAGCGATTCAGAAATGTTTTCCTCAAACATTATGGGGAGAGTTAAGCCTTTCCCTGCGTTGATACAGCTTATGACCTGCACTTGTCACCATTTCCCTCCACACATTGTGAGGCTGCCCATCACAAACAATCCTGTTTACTATCACTGTCATTATCCCATTGCACTGTCCTCTATTACAATAACATGTGCTGCATTACTTTCATTTCTCCTGTCTCCTTTGGCCTGGCCAGTTTTGCACAGTGGAAGGGTTCATCACTGCACTGGTGGACGAATACCCACAATTTCTAAGGAGCAGAAAGAAAACGTTCATTGCAGCCGTCTGTTTCATCTCCTTCATTGTCGGATTTTCCAATATTACCCAGGTATTAGGATACAGCACCACTGGCATACAGTACTCTGACTCATGAACTGACCTCATCACAGGTCTGTGACCTGCTATTTGGAATGCATTCCTGGCCATAAGGAACTCATCTGCCTTTATGAGCCTAGCAGTATCACATGTTTATGGCAGGTATGCCAATGCTTTATAAGAGTGCCAGAATGTTTGTGATCACTTGTTCTGAGTTTTTGAAGTTATACAAATTGATAGAGCAGCCTCTATCAATTTACACAAATAGTACTATATGCATTTGGAAAAACTATGTGAAGGGAGGACACCAGACTACACATAGAAAATCTGCCAAGCTTTGGGAGAACATACAAACGCCAACATGTTGACTTTCATTGAATTCAAACCCACAATATCTGAACCTATACCATTAAACTGCAAGCTGTCCTGGTTTCATCACAGCAGAGAGGCCTAGAACCATGACATGGTCACCCCTAAGGATGAGGTTGTTGAATTTGGATGCAAAGTTCTGCTAGTTTAATTTTTGGACCATAGCCTTTGAGCCCATAGGTCAAACACATTCTTAGAGGATGCAATAGAGTTCTGAGCTCCTCAGACACTGGGGTTTATTGTGACCTGGCGTATTTTATGTCCTACCCTAGTCTTCTAGATTTTGTTGGATGAAGAGGCAAATTCTGGTATTGCAGGTCAATTTCATTGAAATGAATGTGACTGAGCTGCAATACCACACACAACAAATAGACACAGGGGTGGATTGGGAACTTAAAGTGGCCCTGGAAAAAAACAAACACAAGTGGCCTGATGTTGTAGGTGGGTCCAAATTGACAGAAGGCAGGGCAACAAATGTCGGCAAGGTCAGCAATACAGTAGTGCTGCACAAAATACTGCCACCCGCCCCACAGTATGAAGCTGTATCATCATCCTGAGGACGGCAATATAATTGAATTCAGGAGGGCACTTGAGGCCACTGGCCTGATGCTCCTACATTAATTAATACTTAGAGCATCAGATTCTTATGTACCTTGCTGATGGCCAAGAGGAGGCATTAAGTGGCCCCCTGGGAATCGGCCCATCGAGAAATGTCCCTGTAGTCATGTGGTCTATGGCCAATCCGCCCATGAATAGACAGGTCTGATGCTGTTTTTGTGTAATCCTCAGCAATAACAGGCAGAGCAGATCCTGTACATGACTGGAACCCTGCCCACATTTAGTAACCAAAAGCTGCAAGATTTTGCCTTGGTTTTATTTGCAAAATTGTGGAGCTTATTGGCCCACAAATAGGTGAGGCTTTGGCATGTGCATCAGTGACTATGCAAGTTCCCACTGTTAAGCAGACCATGCGGCTAGTTGAGTCTGGACAGTTGCATGACAAAGCATTTTTTTAAAGGGTTCACAAATTTTCTTGTACAGATATCAGTGTCCATAGTGAAGAGTGCAAATCTGTTCATTTCTGGCTCTTGTCCCTCCTTACTTTCACAGGGAGGACTTTACGTCTTTAAACTTTTTGACTATTACTCAGCCAGTGGAATGTGTCTCCTGTTCCTGGTCTTCTTTGAGACTATCTCTATAGCATGGTGTTATGGTGAGTGACATGGAGTCACATGACTGTTTACCCCTAAAATTTAAGTCCCCCTTCGCAATAATTCTATGTACCCTTTTCTTAATGTGATCATTGTTTTGGGAGATTGGTGACAGTCACTTTGGCTGCCATTACAACTCCTAAGCGGCAACCTATGGCATGGGTGCCAGAGGCAGCACTCAGAGCCCTCTCTGTGGGCACTCGCACCCTGGAAAAAGTCTGTGTACCAATATGCCTTAGACTTTTCCTGCCATTTATCAGCGCAGGGCGGACTATGAACGGCGCAGGCAGCGCATTGAATGTAGACAGGCTATTATAGATAAATTATAAAGTACATGGAGGACATACTATATTGGACTGTTTCAGGTTACATTGCTGTGTTGACACTTTGCCATAAATAATAGGTTTTGGGTTGCAGTTTGGGCACTCGGTCTGTAACAGGTTCACCATCACTGCTAGGCAGTTATACCATTCAGGACACTAGGAAAGCTGGGAAACATCTCTATTGCAATGGCAGCCATATTTTCTAGTTAACAAATTAATTGAAGAAATGACATGGTCACACATGCACTAGACTGCCTGTAGTGTAGAGGGAAATCAGGAGAAGCCTTGTAATCTCCTCTTTTCAATACTTCCATAACAGGTGTGGACCGGTTCTACCAGGACATTGAGGAGATGATTGGGTACCAGCCCTGCTCCTGGTGGAAGCTCTGCTGGGCATATTTTACCCCATTTGTTTGTTTGGTGAGAAATCATTTTACAGAATTGCCTTTAAATAACTGTCCCCATTATGAAATGCCTATCTCAACCTTCTTCTATCCTCACACAGGGTGTTTTTATATTCAGCGTGGTAGAGATGACCCCCCTCACACTAGGGCCATATGTGTACCCAGCATGGGGTCAGGGTATCGGCTGGTTGATGGCACTCTCGTCTATGGTATTGATCCCTGGCTACATGTTATATTTGTTTCTCACCTCATCGGGCACCATCAGTCAGGTAGGTACTAGGCAATATCAAATATATATAACATGTCAGAGGTCAAATCAACATAAATGCTAAATAGGTTTTCAAATACCTTGCCAATGTCATAATGTTGTTAAATTCTTTACTCCAGTAACATCCAAACCTGCATTCGCAATCTATGTGGTGTATGGTTTTATTTGACCTATTTTTAAATGCATAATTGAGCTCTCACAAAGCATTGCACACTGGTAACAGTAAATCAGCAGAATTGTGAATGCAGCTCTGCATGTAACTGGAACATTACTCAATATTAGTACATTTAAAGCATTTAAAATTGAGTTCTTCTTTAACAGTTCTCCTTTACAGTTTTTTTTATTTCCTTGTGGTAATTTCCCATCACTGTAATTATTTATATCTGTTTATTTATCTAGCGCCTCCGAGATATGATGCGGCCACAAATGCAGCGGGTCATGCAAAAAAATGGATTGCGACCCAGACTTAGCTTGGATGGGAGCACACAAGAGACTCCAGGATTGTAGCGTGCTCCAGGACATGTACCCCCCATTCTTCATCCCTTTATATAGCTGAGCCTTTAATTCCAGCCTCAATTTCTGTTAACTTCCCAATCTGGGTTTAAGAACTTACACTCAGTGGAGCGTAGAACCTACTACCCCAGGATGAACCGACCTTAGTGCCTTACAGTGTTACCTAATATTTTACGGCGTATGATGTACTATAACCATTGAAGAAATAAACAGAAATGCTACAGATACTGATGAATATTATAATTTGTGGCCTGGCACATAGCAGTGGTGCCGAAGGAGTGGGCTGGCACAAATCAGCGGTGCGGAAGGAGTGGGCTGGCACATAGCAGCGGTGCGGAAGGAGTGGGCTGGCACATAGCAGCGGTGCGGAAGAAGTGGGCTGGCACATAGCAGCAGTGCGGAAGGAGTGGGCTGGCACATAGCAGCGGTGCGGAAGGAGTGGGCTGGCACATAGCAGCGGTGCGGAAGAAGTGGGCTGGCACATAGCAGCAGTGCGGAAGGAGTGGGCTGGCACATAGCAATGGTGGGGAAGGAGTGGCCTGGCACATAGCAATAATGGAGCAGGAGTCTCCTGGCACATAGCAATGGCCTGGTACATAGCAGTGATGGAGAAGGAGTAGCCTGGCACACAGCAGTAATAAGAGAGGAAGTGGCCTAGCACATGGCAGTGATGAAGAAAGAGCAGCCTGGCAGATAGCAGTTATGGAGAAGGAGTGGTCTGGTACATAGCAGTGATGGAGAAGTGGTCTGGAACATAGCAGTGGTGGACGAATGGCCTTGTACATAGCAGTGATGGAGAAGGAGTAGCCTGGCACATAGCAGTGGTGAAGGAGGAGCCTGGCACATAGCAGTGGTGGAGGAGTGGTCTGGCACATAGCAGTGGTGGAGGAGTGGCCTGGTACATAGCAGTGGTGCGGAAGGAGTGGTCTGGCACATAGCAGTGGCGGAGAAGGAGTGGCCTGGCACATAGCAGTGGTGGAGTAGTGGTCTGGCACATAGCAGTGGTGGAGGAGTGGCCTGGCACATAGCAGTGGTGTCGAAGGAGTGGGCTGGCACATAGCAGTGGTGGAAGAGTGGGCTGGTACATAGCAGTGACGGAGAAGGAGTTTCCTGGCACATAGTAATGAAGAAGGAGTGACCTGGTACATAACTGTGGTGGAGGAGTGGCCTGGCAAATAACTGTGGTGGAGGAGTGGCCTGGCACATATCAATAATGGAGAAGGAGTCTCCAGGCACATAGCAGTGGCGGAGAAGGAGTGGCCTGGTACATAGCAGTGATGGAGAAGAGGTAGCCTGGCACATAGCAGTCATAGAGAGGAAGTGGCCTGGCACATGGCAGTGATGAACAAGGAGCAGCCTGGTACATAGCAGTAATGGAGAAGGAGTGGCTTTGCACACAGCAGTGATGGAGAAGGAGTGGTCTGGAACATAGCAGTGGTGGAGGAGTGGCCTGGCACATAGCAATAATGATGAAGGAGTCTCCTGGTACATAGCAATCGTGCAGAAGGAGTGGCCTTGTAGATAGTGATGGCGGAGTAGCCTGGCACACAGCAGTGGTGGGGAAGGAGTGGCCTGGCACATAGCAGTGGTGGAGGAGTAGCCTGGCACATAGCAGTGACGGAGGAGTAGCCTGGCACATAGCAGTGGTGGATGAGTAGCCTGGCACTTAGCAGTGATGGAGAAGGAGTGGCCTGGCACAAAGCAGTGGTGGAGAAGGAGTGGCCTGGCACAAAGCAGTGGTGGAGAAGGAGTGGCCTGGCACATAACTGTGGTAGAAGAGTGGCCTGGCACATAGCAATCATGGGGAACGAGTTGTCTGGCACATAGCAGTGATGGAGAAGGAGTGGCCTGGTACATAGCAGTAATGGAGAAGGAGTGGCCTTGCACACAGCAGTAATGGAGAAGGAGTGGTCTGGCACATAGCAGTGGTGGTATACTGCCTGATGAACTAGTCTCTATGCTTTGAAAATTGAATTTTTTTGATTACCCAATAAAACTATCACTGCTATAATACCTTTGTCTTTTTTAAGGGAAACATCACATAGATTAATCTGGCTAACATAGTACCGCTCTATTTTAGCAGTGGTGGAGAAGGAGTGGCCTGGCACATAGCAATAATGGAAAAAGAGTGGCCTAGCATGTAGCAATGATAGAGGAGTTGTCTCTTGGCACATAGTAGTGGTGCAGAAGGAGTGGCCTGGCACATAGCAGTGATGGAGAAGGAGTGGCCTGGCACATAGGCCACTCCTTCTCCATCACTGCTATGTGCCAGGCCACTCCTTCTCCATCACTGCTGGCAAATAGCAGTGATGGAGAAGGAGTGGCCTGGCACATAGCAGTGATGGAGAAGGAGTGGCCTGGCACATAGCAGTGATGGAGAAGAGTGGGCTGGCACATAGTAGTTGTGGGGCAGGAGTGGCCTGGCCTATAGCAGTGATGGAGGAGTGGCCTGGCCTATAGCAGTGATGGAGGAGTGGCCTGGCATATAGCAGTGATGTAGGAGTGGCCTGGCATATAGCAGTGATGTAGAAGGAGTGGCCTGGCATATAGCAGTGGTGGAGGAGTGGCCTGACACATAGCAGTGGTGGGGAAGGAGTGGCCTGGCACATTGTAGTGGTGCAGGAGTGGCCTGGCACATTGTAGTGGTGCAGGAGTGGCCTGGCACATAGCAGTAATGGAGGAGTGGAATGGCACATAACTGTGGTGGAGGAGTAGGCTGGCACATAGCAGTGGTGGGGAAGGAGTGGCCTGGCACATAGTAGTGGTGGAGAAATGGCCTGGCACATAGTAGTGGTGGAGAAATGGCCTGGCACATAACTGTGGCGGAGGAGTGACCTGGGACAGAAGGATTGTCCTGGTACATAGCAGTGGTTAAGAAGGAGTGAACTGGCACATAGAAGTGGTGGTATACTGCCTGATGAAGGAGTCTCTATGCTATGAAAGCTTGCAATTTTTTTTGATTACCCAATAAAAGTATCACTGCTATAATACCTTTGTCTTTTTTAAGGCAAAAGTATTTAACATCATGGTACCGCTCTATTTTTGCTATATACTATGGGGCAGATTTATCATGACTCTGACAGCTGACTCCACTTTAACATATGGCTAAAGTCAGTTTTAGCCAAGTCAGATTTATGATCGGCCCTTTAAGACTGTAATAAATGTGGTTTGACGGTAGCAGGTTATCCGTCAGAAAGCAGCTTTACAAAAGTCGCTAATTTGTGCGCAGTTTTAGCGTTTGGGACTTTTTCACTCCATTATTCTGACCTGAGCTAATGATAAATCTGGCCCTATGAGTTGATTGTGCTAACTTACTGTTGTAATTGACCTGGAAAGTAAATCATATGCGTCATGATTCATACTGTGAGGTAGCAAGTGTCTATGAGCCACTGAGCAGAATATTATGTGCCCCCGCCAACAATATTAGGGTACTTTCACATTAGTAACATAGTATCATAGTATATAAGGCCGAAAAAAGACATTTGTCCATCCAGTTCGGCCTGTTATCCTGCAAGTTGATCCACAGGAAGGCAAAAAAAAAACTGTGAGGTAGAAACCAATTTTCCTCACTTTAGGGGAATAAAAATTCCTTCCCGACTCCAATCAGGCAATCAGAATAACTCCCTGGATCAACGACCCCTCTCTAGTAGCTATAGCCTGTAATATTATTACGCTCCAGAAATACATCCAGGCCCCTCTTGAATTCCTTTATTGTACTCACCATCACCACCTCCTCAGGCAGAGAGTTCCATACATTAGCGTTAAAGTTTTCCGGTATTGAGTTCCGTCACAGGGGCTCAATACCGGAAAAAAACCGCTTCAGTTTTATCCTAATGCATTCTGAATGGAAAGCATTCCGTTCAGTATGCATCAGGATGTCTTCAGTTCAGTCCCTCTTACGGTATTTGGCCGGAGAAAATGCTGCTTGGAGAAAATGCTGCAGTATTTTCTCCGGCCAAAATTCCGGAACACTTGCCGGAAAGCCGGATCCGGCACTAATTTCTATTTAAAAATGTATTAATGCCGGATCTAGTACCAACTGTTCCGGGGAAAAAAAAATACCGGAGAGATGGATCTGGTATTTCAATGCATTTGTCAGATGGATCCGCATCCGGATCCAGAAACAAATGCTATCCGTTTGCATACGGATTTCCGGTAACGGAACTGCCTGTTGGAACCCTTAACTACATGATGTGGAATGCAGAGCTGTGTGGTTCTCCAAGACCATATAATACATGACAGGCTTGGATACAGCATCTGATCACACACTAGCACACATGATAGGCTTAGATTCAGCACTTCAGCGGACATTATCACACATGACAGGAAGCTCTGCAGATCACTTCTTTCTTGGTCACACCATTCTGTACAGGTGACGACGAGTGCCTTACAAAGAGCACATCCCCCATGGTCCCTCCAAGACAGAAGACAGACTCAATGAATAGAGGTAACATTATCTCATGTTATTTCTAGATCTCTATATAACAGATAAAATATTCACTTCTTATCAGTTACAAAATATTACAGGTGTCTGGGTGCTCAGTCACATGTCCACATTTAGTCCGTCATCCCCCCCCTCTACCCCAGCATGGATGAATCTCTGGATTTGCCATTTTTAATAGGAGCCTGTATTCCATAATTCATATTTATCAACAGTCAAAAGTGCTCTCATACCAAGGTAGTCACCTGGAAATCTGGACAATTTAACAGAACAATTAAAGGATTTGATTTACATTACAAAATAAAATAAAATCTAAATGTATAACATAGCTAACTAATGTAATTGCAATAGTCTTCCAGGGTATTAATATTTCCATCATAAAAACTAATTTGGCACATTGATAGCATCTATGCCAACAAGACAAAATTGCAAGTATTGGACGGTTAAAGGGATATTGTACTAGAGACATTAAAACAATCCACTGCAAGTATCTACCTATTTTATAGAGCTTGTATCATTTTGTTTATTAAATACATATTATTTATCAGTTCTAAAAAAAAAAATAACGCAGTACCATCTTCTGCCTGCAGCTGTTACCTGTGAAAAGTAGATTTCTCCATATACAAGACTGAAACAGTGACACCTGCTGGCTAAAATAAAATAAATAAATAACGGTTGTACAGCTGTATGTATCCGTATACATATTTTCTCCAAATAATGGAACTTGTATTATTCTACCTTGCTTGACTGGAACCATCATCCTCTTCAGTACCTTTGTCAATATATATTCAAGGGTTTCTAGGGTTAGAAGAACATGGCTGATTTCTGACAAAATCAGTATTGCACCTGTCCATTACAACTCAACCCCATTCAGTTCAATAAAGCACAGCTGCTACACAACCCTCAGACAGGTATGATACTACAAAAAGCAGCCATGTTTTTCTAAAACTGTCCATACACAGTCAATAGCTGTCGGCCAAACTATTGACAGCTATCTCTCCAGTCTCCCTCCCGGCTTCCCTATACACATACATGATCTGCTTGGCCGAACAGATCTGTGTATGTTATAGGGAGAGCGGAGAAAGCTGCTGCCAGACAGTTCTGGTGGCAGATTATCTCCCCGGAGAACAAAAGGATTGGGTGAAAATAATTATTTTGCCCAATCCTTGTCTCCCCCGACATCATCTGTCAGAGCAGAGTCGGGAGCTCCCCACACACTGACTGAGCCCGTTCTCGGCAGGTTCGGACGTCAAAGGTATAATGTGTATGGTCAGCTTAAAGGGGTTCTCCGGGAATTAAGAAAATGAAAAATATTTAAATATTACTTTATTTTAAATATATTCCCAAATATCTTTCATTAGTTATAATGGCTCGTTTTGTCTGGGAAGCAATCACCAGTAGAAAAAAAATGGCTGTCGTCCTACTAGTACATACAAAACCTGTCCTAATCACACAGCAGGACAAAGCCACATTCCCACCTCCTCTCTGTACTTTATGTCTCCTCATGAACTCCATTCTTACAGAGATTCAGCTGAAGATCTTATCATCTGTATTCAAGATCATAATCCCTGACAAGCAGAGCAGAGAAGAGGATGAGGCGACTCTTTAGCTCAGTGTTCTGAAGTAACTTGTCCTCCTGTGTGATTAGGACAGGTCTTGTGTGTACTAATAGGACGGCGGCCATTTTATTTCTCCTGATGATAGCTCCCCAGAGAAAACAAGCCATTATAACTAATAAAAGATATTTGGGAATATATTTATAATAAAGTAATATTTACGTATTTTCATTTTCTTAATTCCTGGAGAACCCCTTTAAGGCTGTTTTTACACTATCATTGTTTGGTCAGTGACTATGAAGCCAAAACCAGGTGTGGGTCAAAAATATAGAAGAGGTACAAATCTTTCCATTACACCTTATCTATACGTAGGCTCCACTCCTGGTTTTGTTTCACAATCACTGCTGGAAATCACTGGCCAAACACTGGCTGTGTGAATAAGACCTAGCGCTACATGTGCAGATCCGACTTCTCTTCTTCTAATCCACACCTAGCTTTGGCTTCAAAAACAGCATAAACCCCCCCAAAAAAATTTAACGTCTGTCCGTACCCTAATCCTGGACAACTCCAATAAGTTCTAGATTAGGTTTTACACATAATGAAATACAGATTACAATTTGATAAACAGCCACGGTCACCCTTGATATGCACAAAACTCTCATCTAATCTACAGGTTGCCCGGGCTAACGATATAGTCCAATATGAAGAAAATGCTTTTTAAAATCTAGCGCTACAACAATCCACTCCTATTCAGAAAAATATAATTTTGTGAACTGTCATTGCCATGGTAGCCCTTACATTTAATGCTTTAATGGCTGGATATTCATGTTAGAAGATATTAATGACTTACAAGAACACTGTTTGGCTCTTAGTGGAGCTCATCAGTGAGAATAGGGCTTTCAATTCAGCGTGTAAAGCACCACACTGTTAATGCGCTTATCACTAGGTGTTAATACCACTAAATATATGTGATGACAAAATATTTCCACCTTGAAAGCCCATTAGTGAGGACAGGATTTTCGATTCAGCATGTAAAGCACTATACAATTAATACTCTTAAGACTAAGTATTTCTATTGTGAAATATCATAGATATCATGGCATTTCCACCAAGAAAAACTGGTTGGTCATAACTCGACCTTATCAGTGGGCATAGGATTTTCAACTGTGCATGTAAGACACAGCTTGGCCCTTACTGGAGCTCATCAGCAGGAATGGGGCTTTGAATTCAACATGTAAATCATGGTTTGGCCCTACCCGAAGCTCATCATTCCCCTATGTCAGACTGCCACATGTGATAACATGAAGAACATTGGTTTTTCTCTGCTGGAGCTTCAGTTTTTGAAGTATTATGTAATGTACCATGTGGCTAATACCTTACGAGTTGAGGAGCCATTTCATGAAACATCAGTGAAGAGTGAAACATAAAAAAAATTCTCCCTACAAAAAGTCTGTATTCACCTTATGGGAGAATAAGATTTTTGATTTTGTATATAATGCACCATGCAGTTAATGCAGTAACCACTGGGTATTCATATTGTGCATCATCAGTGATCACATCAAGCCTCCACAAAAGACAGCAAGCTCATCAGCAGGGATAGGGTTTTTGACTTTGCATGTAGTGATTAGAAAAAGATATATATTTATAAGGGATATACAGCCAGTTTTGTGAAGGAAAAGCTTAAAAGGGTTGTTCCGAGATCCTTTTACTGATCCACTGGCTAGGTCATCAGTATCTGATCGGTGGGAGTCTAACATCCAGGACCCCCACTGATCAGCTGTTTGAGAGGTCACCGTCAGTCTTCTCTATGCTCACCAAGCACAGCGCCATACAGTACATTGTATAGTGGTTGTTCTTGGTATTGCAGCTCGGTTCCATTCACTTCAATGGGGCTGAACTGCGCCTAGGTTATGTGATGATGCACGTGACATTACATGGCCTAGGGCAGGCTAAGCTCGGAAAGGGTACATTGCTACCTCGAGCACCACTGCCTTCTCAAACAGCTGATCAGTGAGGGTCCTATCCTGAGCATAGGCCATCAGTAAAAAAAGATCTCAGAAAAGCCCTTTCGGCAAGTTTTAATATACTTTGTTTTTCAGCTATTGGCCAGTTTCAAGGTTTCATGATTATGTATAATAATGAGCCATGCACCCGTGCTAGGGTGGCTTTTCAAGCCTTTGGGCATAAATGAGGTTTGTATTCACCGACAAGAAGCAAAGATCTTGAAAAGTGTGAACAACTGAAATACAAGGGCTCACAGTTACTAATGTGTACCTAGATTTTGGTGTAAATTGCGCCATAATGTGGCACAATTTGCACATCTAGGTTTAGAGAAATCATCTGTGCCTGGGGACATGACTTACTGGAAAAGGTGCATGGTTTCGAGTGAAAGTAGTCTTGCTTAATATGCAATATTTAGCTCCAAAATTGTGCCACAAAAAACAAAACAAAATTCATTCTCAAACTAAGCCAACCAATAGTTGGTATAGAGTCAGAGAAAACTGTATTTTCCTGCACCACATTTACCATCCAGCCTGAGCCCCTGTGATAAATCTGGTGCATGTCTAGACACCATCTAGACCCAAAAGAGAATGCCTGAAAGTAACTAAATTGTGTTCAATGTTTTCTTAGTTTTCTCTGTTACTGGGAAACTGAGAGACAACTAATATGGCTGCTATTGTAGCTTCAATGCACAGATTTGCCATTTAGGAACCCGGAAATGACTGGTGAACCCATGATGGCCATATTGATCATAACAATGAAGAAACAGATGAACAGCGGGTAGGTGCTCTACAGAACATCACCAATCACACTAGTGAATCTTAATCCTTTGTAGAAGACTTCAACGTGGCATGAAGCTGGAAACATCTTTTTGTGGATTTGTGCTCCTCTTCTTTTGTGAAGATACGTGGCTCCGGTGATGATCAGAATGACACATGGGGTCCCATAATTCTCACAGTTTGTCCCATTGTAACAACTCCAAATCTTTCCAAAATCTTCTTGTACCTGAAGTCCAACTGAGAGCAGAAAGGGCAATGCAGCAAAATCTAGTTGTGCAATGGACAAGAGAATCCCAAGTGAGGCGAATGGGAGTTTGGGGGTCAGGGCTGACTGTGGGAGGATTGTCTTGGGCGTGCTGATCATTACAAAGGTTCTTCCACAATAAAAATATTGGTTAGAGGGCATCAGGTCTACTAAAAATTCACAAACTCAACTCTTTGGAAGTGGGGCAGGGGTTGGGCTAGCTAATTGTGCAAGGGCAAGTAGATGAACATACTGTATGAGATAAATATAAGTGAGTGTGCAAGAACAGCCTGTTTTAGCATGTGCAGGGGGTGGTGAAAGTGCAAGGATGGGTGCCAGTTAATACAGGCAGGATAGAGTGGGCAGGAAGCGCTACATGTGCAATACTTGGTAAGTGTGCAGGCAGATCAGTCCGGGAAAGCCTGTCAAGTGTCCCAGTGACTACACAAGACTACGGGAACCACTAGAATACCTGCGTTCTCTAAGTAAGACTCCTGGGGGGCAGTATTGGTGAGGGTGGTTATAAGGAGGAGGGGGCGGGGGTAGAGGGGGTTGGTGGACAGTTCCTCCCACACTGCGCACGGGAGTAGAGGAGCAGGACCCAGACAGGTAGCGGGTGACAGTCTGGTCGATGGCAGGCAATGCCCGACCGGGTGTGTCCAGCACAATCACCTTGACAATCTGCTGACACTGCAGGAGCCGGTCGGAGGGGGCAGCCTGCAGAGCCTCCCGCTGCCCATTAGGAGCCGTGCTGCCCGGAGCTCCATTCTCTGGCCCCTGGGGGCCGCTGTGCTGGGACGTCTGAAGCCTGTTGTGAATTGACACCTAGTTTAGAAACAGCCAAAGAAGCATTAAATGTTACAAGACTATATCCCACGTGCTAATCCTGGCTGCCCTGTGCCCCCCCAGAATCTAAGATCCAGCTCATACCATATATTCTCACTTGGGGGGGCTCCTAATAGAGCGCGACATGCCAGGGTAGGACTACAGGGTCTTAAAGACACGTCACTGTGGTAAATAAAAGGGGGTGATCTCCACTGCATCGATATTTACATTACAGACCGCCAGTTCTCCACTTCCCATCCTGCATCCACCATCATGAGTCTGAAGACAACTTAAAGGAAATCTCCAGTCATCACTGTAGATCACTAATGATCAGGCTTGAAAACTACATTTTAAAGGGTTATAGATCGCCCCTCTATGACCCGCTCCTACCTCCAGAACAGGGCCCCTAGGGTGAAGTATAGGGCACTTCTCATGCGTGGCGTGCTCACAATTAACTTCTATGGGAGTTCCTAAATTAGTTCCGCTGTTTCCACAGGTCCCATAGCGGTGAATAGAGAGTGCACTGTGCATGCATGGCCACCTCTCTATTCACCGCTATGAGACTGCCAGAAATAGAAGAGCCCGTGCTAGACTATATTCGGAACTCGCAGAACGGAGGGTGGCCATGCTTGCACGATGTGCTCTCGTTCACATTGGAGGACCCGTTCTGGACATAGAAGCAGGTCCTAGAGGTGGGAGCCACACCTATCTGACATTGGAGGCATATCCTAGTGATATGCCACCAGTGCCTCAGATGAGACAACCCCTTTAAGTCTCTGTTATCCTGACTGGATATTAGTACATTACAGTACAGTAGATACCTGCCAATTGTATAGTAAAAATGGACACAAAAAAGTGGGGGAGTCTTACACATATTTTCTGGCGTGGGAAAATATGTGTCAATAAGGTAACAGCTATAGTTAAAACCAGACTTTAACAGTGAATATAGGAAAAACACAAAGCCTATACAATGTGCAGGTAAGGAAGTCATATAAACAGTATGGAAGAAAGCAGTTTTCATTTTTGAGCGAAGTTCTCCTTTAAGTGGCCTGTAACAGAGTTGTATCATTACAGGATGACACAGATGTTAAGAATGTACTTTTATATACACATTTTCCAGTTTTATACCATTAAACTGATAAAGATCTCTTATCTAGGGAAAATATAAAAAAATATATGAGTTTCTAGTGGTCTGCAAAATAAAGTGATATAGTAATATACAGGGACCTGCTGCCTGCACAGAGAAGAGGATATCCCACATATGCAAAAGTGCAGAAATGCGGTAAAATCTGCTAAAACCGGGCTGAAAAGGTGTTGTCATCTGCTTAGTACAAAAGGAAGTTTGTATTAGTGCCTGGACCACCACACCACCCACTATGCAATGCTGCAGAACATAACAAATGTGTAAAAATAATGAACCAGCCTGTGGCATATTTTCACAAGGTGCCATTTTTGAAGCATAAAGCATTTCAGCATCTCCTTATGAAAGAATAGACTGCTTGTCATCCACACAGCGCTTGTTTGTGCCTCAGAAATACCTCTGTACCTCACTTGTAGGGTCTTCATGAACAGTACTTTAGTATAAAAAAAAAGATCTCCTTCTCGTATGATGGCAACAGGTCGATGTATAGGGGGTTTAGTACATTGTGGGGAGGGGGGTTGTCATGGGGTGACTGCCAGGGTGCATCTATAGGTACGGTATTAGCCAATTAAAATGGAAGTCGTTGCACTGAGCTGAAGGATGGTTGAGCAGCGCAGGATGGAGCATTGTGATTGGTGAGTACTGCAGCCCGAGTATAACACAGCGTTACTCACCTCCACCACGCTGTCTGTGTCCTTCTCAGGTGACTCGTGCTTACCTTCAAAATATGAGGTGAACTTAGGTGGAGGAGAGAGGAAGAGACACAGAAAGAGGGAGGGAGGAAGAAAGAAAGAGATAGCAAACGGAGAGAAAAGGGAGAAGGTTGAGGAAGGGGGAACATAAGAAGGACGGAACATAATAAAAGAATGAGGGAACAGAAAGATGCCGAAGTCCAGCATTGAAAGAAAATTCAAACTGGGCATAAAAGGGGTGGAAAAATCCTGGTGCTCATCATGGCAGGACTGGGGACTCCCACTCTGGAAACAGGTGTGGGTTCCAGAGGTGGGACCTGCACATAACAGACATTTATGACTTATCATGTGGATATGGTATAAATGTCTAAGGTGGGAATACCCCATTTTGGGTCTATTCACACGTCCACAAAATGGGTCCGCATCCGTTCAGCAATTTTGCGGAACAGATGTGGACCCATTTATTTTCAATAGGGCCGGAATGTGCTGTCCGCATCCGCGGATCCGCACTTTCGTTCCGCAAAAAAATAGAACATGTCTAATCGGTTTATAACCTACACCTACACCATCATTATCTTATCACAATTTTAACTTCAAATCTTCTCTTGTGTTCCTCATTCCTACATCTCTACTCTTATGCTGCACGTTTCTACATCTCATCTCTCGTGCTGCATATTCCTACATCTAATCTCTCGTGCTGAAGGTTTCTAGATCTCTACTCTCATGCTGCATGGCCCTACATATCTAGTCTCATGCTGCATACTCCTACATCTCTTCTCTCAGGCTGCACGTTCCTACATCTCGTCTCTTGGGTTGTATATTCCTACATCTCTTCTTTCGTGCTGCAGGTTTCCAAATCTCTACTCTCGTGCTGCAGGCTCCTACATCTCTTCTCTCGTGCTGCTGGTTTCTACATCTCTACTCTCGTGCTGCATATTCCTACATCTCTTCTCTCGTGCTGCATGGTCCTACATCTCTACTCTTGTATTGCACGTTCCTACATCTCTTCTCCTGGGCTGTATATTCCTACATCTCTTCTCTTGGGCTGCACATTCCTACATCTCTTCTCTTGGGCTGCACATTCCTACATCTCTTCTCTTGGGCTGCACATTCCTACATCTCTTCTCTTGGGTTGTATATTCCTACATCTCTTCTCTTGGGCTGCACATTCCTACATCTCTTCTCTTGTGCTGCACATTCCTACATCTCTTCTCTTGGGCTGCACATTCCTACATCTCTTCTCTTGGGCTGCACATTCCTACATCTCTTCTCTTGGGCTGCACATTCCTACATCTCTTCTCTTGGGCTGCACATTCCTACATCTCTTCTCTTGGGCTGCACATTCCTACATCTCTTCTCTTGGGTTGTATATTCCTACATCTCTTCTCTTGGGCTGCACATTCCTACATCTCTTCTCTTGTGCTGCACATTCCTACATCTCTTCTCTTGGGCTGCACATTCCTACATCTCTTCTCTTGGGCTGCACATTCCTACATCTCTTCTCTTGGGCTGCACATTCCTACATCTTTTCTCTTGGGCTGCACATTCCTACATCTTTTCTCTTGGGATGCACATTCCTACATCTCTTCTCTTGGGCTGCACATTCCTACATCTCTTCTCTTGGGGCTGCACATTCCTACATCTCTTCTCTTGGGTTGCACATTACTACATCTCTTCTCTTGGGCTGCACATTACTACATCTCTTCTCTTGGGCTGCACATTCCTACATCTCTTCTCTTGGCCTGCGCATTCCTACATCTCTTCTTTTGGGCTGCACATTCCTACATCTCTTCTCTTGGCCTGCACATTCCTACATCTCTTCTCTTGGGCTGCACAATCCTACATCTCTTCTCTTGGCCTGCACATTCCTACATCTCTTCTCTTGGCCTGCACATTCCTACATCTCTTCTCTTGGCCTGCACATTCCTACATCTCTTCTCTTGGCCTGCACATTCCTACATCTCTTCTCTTGGCTTGCACATTCCTACATCTCTTCTCTTGGGCTGCATATTCCTACATCTCTTCTCTCGTGCTGCATGGTCCTACATCTCTACTCTTGTATTGCAAGTTCCTACATCTCTTCTCCTGGGCTGTATATTCCTACATCTCTTCTCTTGGGCTGCACATTCCTACATCTCTTCTCTTGGGCTGCACATTCCTACATCTCTTCTCTTGGGCTGCACATTCCTACATCTCTTCTCTTGGGTTGTATATTCCTACATCTCTTCTCTTGGGCTGCACATTCCTACATCTCTTCTCTTGTGCTGCACATTCCTACATCTCTTCTCTTGGGCTGCACATTCCTACATCTCTTCTCTTGGGCTGCACATTCCTACATCTCTTCTCTTGGGCTGCACATTCCTACATCTTTTCTCTTGGGCTGCACATTCCTACATCTTTTCTCTTGGGCTGCACATTCCTACATCTCTTCTCTTGGGCTGCAGATTCCTACATCTCTTCTCTTGGGGCTGCACATTCCTACATCTCTTCTCTTGGGTTGCACATTACTACATCTCTTCTCTTGGGCTGCACGTTACTACATCTCTTCTCTTGGGCTGCACATTCCTACATCTCTTCTCTTGGCCTGCGCATTCCTACATCTCTTCTTTTGGGCTGCACATTCCTACATCTCTTCTCTTGGCCTGCACATTCCTACATCTCTTCTCTTGGGCTGCACAATCCTACATCTCTTCTCTTGGCCTGCACATTCCTACATCTCTTCTCTTGGCCTGCACATTCCTACATCTCTTCTCTTGGCCTGCACATTCCTACATCTCTTCTCTTGGCCTGCACATTCCTACATCTCTTCTCTTGGCTTGCGCATTCCTACATCTCTTCTCTTGGGCTGCACATTACTACATCTCTTCTCTTGGCCTGCACATTCCTACATCTCTTCTCTTGGGCTGCACATTCCTACATCTCTTCTCTTGGCCTGCACATTCCTACATCTCTTCTCTTGGCCTGCACATTCCTACATCTCTTCTCTTGGCCTGCACATTCCTACATCTCTTCTCTTGGCCTGCGCATTCCTACATCTCTTCTCTTGGCTTGCGCATTCCTACATCTCTTCTCTTGGGCTGCACATTACTACATCTCTTCTCTTGGCCTGCACATTCCTACATCTCTTCTCTTGGGCTGCACAATCCTACATCTCTTCTCTTGGCCTGCACATTCCTACATCTCTTCTCTTGGCTTGCACATTCCTACATCTCTTCTCTTGGGCTGCACATTACTACATCTCTTCTCTTGGCCTGCACATTACTACATCTCTTCTCTTGGGCTGCACATTCCTACATCTCTACTCTTGTATTGCACGTTCCTACATCTCTTCTCCTGGGCTGTATATTCCTACATCTCTTCTCTTGGGCTGCACATTCCTACATCTCTTCTCTTGGGCTGTACATTCCTACATCTCTTCTCTTGGGTTGTATATTCCTACATCTCTTCTCTTGGGCTGCACATTCCTACATCTCTTCTCTTGGGCTGCACATTCCTACATCTCTTCTCTTGGGCTGCACATTCCTACATCTCTTCTCCCAGTCTGTGCATTCCCGAATCTCTTCTCTCTCATCTATTACCCTCCCTAACTGTTATTTAAATACACTTACAGGGTGCAAGCTCTAGATGCCCAGGAAATAATAACCAAAGGTGCATACTTAACACTGACAGGTAATGCACACACAGTTTGCACAACCTTGAGAGGGCCATGCAATATGTTATAGTGAGGAGGTAGACTGAAGTCAGAAATAAGACTAATTACTTTAAAATCAGAGTAGGGATAATGGGTGAGACAGAATGGATGAGAAAAGAAGGATGAAGATCAGACAGAAATGGACAAGGAGCGCCGCAGGCCAGAGCATAACTGGAACGGGGAGACTTGGGGTCATGAGGAGCAAGTCTGTGACACGGTAGGAATGTGCCACTCACCAATGGGGGATTCCTGCGTGCACTGAATGTCCAACTGAGACCCGTTTGTCCTAATGGGGGCAGTCCTTACCCCATGCTGCTTCTCCAATTCCCCTGCAAAATATAAGACAGATTGGTCACCTTGAGCAGTATTTCTGCTAAAATGTAAATACTGTATAACCCTGTGAGGAAAGCAGTATGGCCTCCATCAGAGCTCCTATGGGATTATTTAGTTATTCTAGAATTATAAATAAGTGAAAAATTATGGAGTTAAAATAAGGCAAGAGTCCAGGAAAGCTGGGTGACAAACAGCAATGGAAACTGTGTTGTTACCACAATATACACATGCGGACAAAAACCTACAATGGTCACTGAAATAACTTGAAACTCACAAAAGTAGCAAATTTACTGAAAATCAACTAATAAAATTCAGACATTGACTTTGAATTGTGGTTAAACAGAATAATTTATAAAACAAACTAATGAAACTGGCCTGGACAAAAATGATAGTAGCTTTAACTTAATATTTTGTTGCACAACCTTCTGAGGCAATCAAGCAATTTCTGTAACTCTCAATGAGACTTCTGTACCTGTCCACAGGTATTTTGGCCCACTCAGACCTAAAACATAACCAAGCCTCTTCCATGTTTCACAGCAGGTCCAATTTTCTTTTTTCTGTATGCTTTATTTTTGCATCTATGAACATAGAGCTGATATAATTTGCCAAAAAGCTCAGGTTTTGTCTTATCTGTCCAAAGGACATTCTCCCAAAAGCTTTGTGGCTTATCAATATGCATTTTGACAAATTCCAGTCTCACTTTTATGATTTGATTTTAACAGTGGTTTCCTCCTCGGTCTTCTTCCATTAAGTCCACTTTGGATAAGACAGCGACAGATGGTGCGATCTGACACTGATGAACCTTGACCTTGGAATTATCCATCTCTTAAATTTGTAATCAATTTTCCTCTTGCGGCCACGTCCAGGGAAGTTGGCTACAGTCCCGTAGACCTTAAACTTCTGAATAATATGTGCAACTGTAGCAACATGAACATCAAGTTGTTTGGAGATGGTCTTATAGCCTTTATCATGTTTGTCTACAATTTCCTGAGACAACTCTCTCCTTAGCTTTCTTTGGTCCATATTCTGTGTGGTACCCAACAGCACAGTGACTACTTTTCACCCTTCAAATAGACAGGATGATTACAAGTTTGAAGACACCTGTGATTCTAATTACAGGACACACCTTAGTTTACATGTCCCTATGGTAAAATTATTTAACATTTTTTCTAGGGGTACCATAATTTTGGTCCAGGCCAGTTTCATTAGTTTATATATATTTTTTATTATTCTGTTGAACCACAATTTAAAAGCAATGTCTGATTTTCATTAGCTGGTTTTCAGTAAATGTTTTATTTATTATTACTTTTGTCAGTTTCACGTTATTTCGGTGACTATTGTTGGTTTTTCTTTATTTAACGGAAGGGTACCAACAATTTTGTCGACATGTGTATATACATGCAATGTATAACCCAAGACATTATAGAGAAGATATGAACCACTGCTAGAAAAATTCTATATCATGGAGCAATTCCAATCTGTTGGACACTCACATTCAATACGGATCTGTTCCATCTCTGTCACTTCACAAATGGACTCCTTTAGATCCTCCAGGAATTTCTGTAGTTCCTCAGCGCCAAGTGCACAAAAATGCAAAACTAATTTCTTCTCTGAACCTGAGAGTGGGCTGACCAGTGTGATCCCATGCGGGTAATCTGAAGGGAACGATTAAATGACATCACAGATCACAATGTTTGACAGGGCAATCTAAACTAACAGTTTTAGGTCTGAAAAAGATTTATGAGACTAGGAAAAAGTTTCTTGTACAAACTGTGCCACTTTTTCATAGGCTGATATTGCAGCCTAAACTCAAACAGCTGCTTTGCACTGGACCGAGAGGCCCCTGAGGGTTAGCTGGAGCCATAACTGAAAAAAAAAACTCACATTCATTTTCAAAAAGATGAAACTGCATCCCCAGGAGCGGCACCGCCCGGCAGAACGTGTAGGTTGAGGAAGTCTTCTTTTTTGGACAAAGCTTTAAGATCTAGGCAAGATACCCCAAAATGCATATATTATAGTTCATGTCTCACTGTTGCTCTCAGCTGGTTGAGTGCATGCTTGTTAAAAGGTGTGTTTATCAGTATAAGCCAGCAACTTTGGATGTGAGTGGAGAATAATATATGATATAACAGGAGCGCATTTCCAAGTTAAAAGCGTTGACCAAAATGTTATATATTTTTTTAAATAGGTTGTTTCCTTAAAAAACAGGGCCACACATGTCAACTTAATGTGTGTTGTTCTGCAGCTTCGCTCAATTCCCTTTAATTGAGCTGAACTACAATACCAAACATAACCCATGGACTGATATGGCGCTGTTTTAGGGAAAAAAGAATTCATGATTTTATAATCCTTTACACCCCCTTAAATCAAAGTATTTGTACCCTTACAAAGCACAAATGCTTGACTCACCAATAGAAGGTCATTAAACAGGAAGACCTCTCGTTGGTGTGCTGCTTGTTTCTGTACTTTATGCACATCGGTCACTTCATAAAGGCGGCTGCAGCAAACGAGACGTCTGTGAGGAACTGAGAGCACCTGTCACAAACAAAGTGACAAAGGCCGCTGTCAGACAGCATACAATCCAATTTATCTTATCACAACACAAGATCATTTTCTCTGCAAGCAAGTCTGTGCAGCATTGAGAGGCACTCTACTGTATAACATAGAAAGCTTCTAGTGACCACTTCAGTACATGGTGGTCTTCAAGACAGGAGCTAACAGTACCATGACCATCAAAATACACATGGTGATACTAGATAGTTGTCTTGTTTCTGCACCTTTTTCCCCTAGTCTTGCTTCTTCTTTCAAGGCCACATGATTTCCTATGCAATCACCTAATTTTTCCTTAGTATAAAGAACCTAAAATAAGCCTGTGCAGAACAGAGAGACTCTCAGTTGTATAGGAGACTCACTGAAGCGGTCATAGATAGTTCTCTACAGCAATACAGTGCATAAAGTCTTCAGACCCTTTCACTTCTTTCACATTTTGTTATGTTGTGGCCTTGTGCTAAAATAAAATAAAAAACTGTTCACAGTTTCCTCCATCAATCTGCACTTAATACCGCATAATGACCAGCTGCGGAGAAACACCCCCACAGCAGGATGCTGCCACCACCATACTCCACTGTAGGGATGGTATTGGAAGATGATGAGCAGTGCCTGGTTTCCTCCAGACATGACGCTTAGAATTGAGGCCGAAAAGTTCAATCTTGGTTTCAGTCTTGTTTGTTCAATCTAGGTTGCAGTCTTGTTTCTCACAGTCTAGGAGTCCTTTAAGTGCATTTTGCAAACTTTCATGAGTCTTTTACAGAGGAGAGGCTTGTTTCTGGCTACTCTGCCATAAAGTCCAGATTGGTGGAGTGCTACAGTGATGACTGACCTTCTGGAAGTTTCTTCTATCTGCACTCAGGATCTTTGGAGCTCAGCCAGGTTGACCACTGGGATCTTGGTCACCTCTCTTACCGAGGTCCCTTTCTCCCAATTACTTAGTTTGGTGGGGTGGCCAGCTATAAGAAGTCCTGGTTGCTCCAAACGTCTTTTTTTAAGAATTATGGAGCCCACTGTGCTCTTGAGAACTTTCAGTGGAACAGATTTTTTTTTGTACCCTTCTCCAGATCTGTGCCTCCACACAATCCTGTCTTTACAGGCAGTTCTTTACTCCCCATAGCTTGGTTTTTGCTTTGATATGCATTGTCAGCTGTGAGACCTTGTATAGACAGGGTTGTTTCTTTCCAAAGCATGTCCAAGCCGAATTTACCACAGGTGCACTCCAATCAAGGATTAGAAAAAGAGAGAGGGAGGACCTAGAGCTAAATTTCAAGTCTCATAACAAAGTCTGAATACTCATGTCCATGCAAAATTGTGTTTTTTTATTTTTAATAATTTTATTTTTACATTTTAACACATGCTGCAACATGACATACTGTGAAAAAGTGAAAGGGCCGGAAAACTCTCCGAATGCACTGTATGTAATGATCGTGGTCTCAGGGCAGTAAAGCAAGTGGTTGCTAGACAACCACAACTCTGTAGTCATAAACAGACATAAACACAGGTTCTGCAAACTTACGCTCTTCATGCCCACAATAGAATTTTCCACCTTTGTTACATAGGTCACGTGATCCTCGTTAGATTTCAGTTCCTTCTGTTGGATTCGTTCATAGATGCCTACCACCATTTCTCGGGGAATGTCTGCTCCGTCATCCACCCCTGTGGTAAAATTGTGAAATCTCTAGGTTAAAATTTGTTGCTGCCTCAACTTTCTAAGAAACTGACAGAAGAGGACATTTCAAGGAATTGGGCTTGATTTTTTTTAGGCTCTTCTATAGTTAACAGTAATATTGGACATTTGCTTTCACCAGCATGAGGAATTGTTGCTCTTAATTATGGCATGGATGGACCTAGAACAATTAGCAAGATGGTATAATGTACAGTACAGACCAAAAGTTTGGACACACCTTCTCAATCAAAGAGTTTTCTTTATTTTCATTGCCATGAGAATTGTAGATTCACACTGAAGGCATCAAAACTATGAATTGTGGAATTATATACATAACAAAAACGTCTGAAACAACTGAAAATATCAAATATGTCATATTCTAGGTTCTTCAAAGTAGCCACCTTTTGCTTTGATTACTGATTTGCACACTCTTGGCATTCTCTTGATGAGCTTCAAGAGGTAGTCACCTGAAATGGTCTTCCAACAGTCTTGAAGGAGTTCCCAGAGATGCTTAGCACTTGTTGGCCCTTTTGCCTTCACTCTGCGGTCCAGCTCACCCCAAACCATCTCGATTGGGTTCAGGTCCGGTCACTGTGGAGGCCAGGTCATCTGGGCAGCACCCCATCACTCTCCTTCATGGTCAAATAGCCCTTACGCAGCCTGGAGGTGTGTTTGGGGTCATTGTCCTGTTGAAAAATAAATGATGGTCCAACTAAACGCAAACCGGATGGAATAGCATGCCGCTGCAAGATGTTGTGGTAGCCATGCTGGTTCAGTATGCCTTCAATTTTGAATAAATCCCCAACAGTGTCACTAGCAAAGCACCTCCACACCATCACACCTCCTCCTCCATGCTTCACGGTGGGAACCAGGCATGTAGAGTCCATCCGTTCACCTTTTCTGCGTCGCACAAAGACACGGTGGTTGGAACCAAAGATCTAAAATTTGGACTCATCAGACCAAAGCACAGATTTCCACTGGTCTAATGTCCATTCCTTGTGTTCTTTAGCCCAAAAAAGTCTCTTCTGCTTGTTGCCTGTCCTTAGCAGTGGTTTCCTAGCAGATATTCTACCATGAAGGCCTGATTCACACAGTCTCCTCTTAACAGTTGTTCTAGAGATGTGTCTGCTGCTAGAACTCTGTGTGGCATTGACCTGGTCTCTAATCTGAGCTTCTGTTAACCTGCGATTTCTGAGGCTGGTGACTCGGATGAACTTATCCTCCGCAGCAGTGGTGACTCTTGGTCTTCCTTTCCTGGGGCGGTCCGCATGTGAGCCAGTTTCTTTGTAGCGCTTGGTGGTTTTTGTGACTGCACTTAGGGACACTTTCAAAGTTTTCCCAATTTTTCGGACTGACTGACCTTCATTTCTTAAAGTAATGATGGCCACTCGTTTTTCTTTACTTAGCTGCTTATTTATTGCCATAATACAAATTCTAACAGTCTATTCAGTAGGATTATCAGCTGTGTATCCACCTGACTTATCCACAACGCAACTGATGGTCCCAACCCCATTTATAAGGCAAGAAATCCCACTTATTAAACCTGACAGGGCACACCTGTGAATTGAAAACCATTTCAGGTGACTACCTCTTGAAGCTCATCAAGAGAATGCCAAGAGTGTGCAAAGCAGTAATCAAAGCAAAAGGTGGCTACTTTGAAGAACCTAGAATATGACATATTTTCAGTTGTTTCACACTTTTTTGTTATGTATATAATTCCACATGTGTCAATTCATAGTTTTGATGCCTTCAGTGTGAATCTACAATTTTCATAGTCATAAAAATGAAAGAAAATAAAGAAAACTCTTTGGATGAGAAGGTGTGTCCAAACTTTTGGTCTGTACTGTATTTTCTAGCCAACTGATCAGATCTTGAAGAGCACAAGTGCTTATAATGGGCCATGAATTTGTCTGAGGTGTTCTGACCTCTGAGGTTGCGTATAAAATCTTCTAGCATCATCTTGCGGTCAGGTTTGATGCTGGGGCTGTACATGTCCGTGTTGAGAAGGATAACGGCAAATGCCAAGATAAAGATGGTGTCCGGGTTGTGGAACTGTTGAACGATGTCTGGGTTACACATACAGTACCGCTGGCTAAATCATAAGGAGAAAAAAAACCGAACATGATATCAGCTCCTGCAATGGTGTATCATACTATATTGTTACTTTGTAACAATAAATGTGATGAAGAAACAAGACTGTGTAGCATAGAGAAGCAGTCTGTTGTATTATTATTATTTATTATTAAAGTGCCATTTATTCCATAGCGCTGTACATATGAGAAGAGGTATATATACATAATACAGACAATTGCACTAATCGTAAACAAGACAAGTTACAAACTGGTACAGAAGGAGAGAGGGCCCTGCCTGTGAGGGCTGGGTGAAGTTGGTTATGGCAGTATGGAGGCAGCAGGGTCATTGGTTGTAGGCTTGTCTGAAGAGGTGGGTTTTCAGGTTTCTTTTGAAGGATTCCACTGTAGGTGAGAGTCTGATATGCTGGGGTAGCGAGTTCCAGAGTATGGGGGATGCACAGGAGAAATCTTGGAGTCGATTGTGGGAAGAGGCGATAAGAGGAGAGGAGAGAAGGAGGTCTTGTGAGGATCGGAGAGTATGTGTGGGGATGTACTGGGAAAGTAGTTCAAAGATGTAGGGAGGGGACAGGTTATGGATGGTCTTGTATGTATTTGTTAGTACTTTGAAGTGAATTCGCTGGGCAATGGGGAGCCAGTGAAGGGATTGGCAGAGGGGAGAGGCAGAGGAGTAATAGAGTGAGAGGTGGATTAGTCGGGCAGCACAGTTGAGGATAGATTGGAAGGGTGCGAGAGTGCTAGATGGAAGGCCACAGAGGAGAGTGTTGCAGTAGTCTAGGTGGGAGATGATGAGGGCATGTACAAGCATTTTTTCGCAGATTCAAAGTTAAGGAAAGCGCGGATGCGGGAGATGTTTTTGAGTTGGAGGCGGCAGGTGGTGGAAAGGGCTTGGATGTGTGGTCGGAAGGAAAGGGCAGAATCCAAGGTCACTCCAAGGCAGCAGACTTGGTTGACCGGGGAGAGTGTGTGGCCATTGATCGTGATAAATAGGTCTGTTTGGGGGGGGGTTGAGCAAGATGGGGGAAAGATGATGAATTCTGTTTTATCCATGTTAAGTTTTAGAAAGCGAAAGCGATGATATAGAAGATAGACATTGTGGGATTCTTGATAGTAAGGTGGTGATGTCTGGACCAAAGCCTGGTCCCAAAGCCATGGGACTCTATGAGCTGTCCCAGGCCAAAAGTGTAGATAGAGAAGAGCAGGGGTCCTAGGACAGAGCCTTGCGGGACACCAACAGAGAGGTAATGAGACGAGGAAGTGGTGCGGGAGTGGGAGACGCTAAACGTCCGGTCTGTGAGGTATGATGTGATCCAGGAGAGGGCCAGGTCAGTGATGCCAAGAGATGAGAGAGTTTGCAACAGAAGGGAGTGGTCAACAGTGTCGAAGGCAGAGGACAGGTCAAGGAGAAGGAGGACAGAGTATTGTTTCTTGGTTTTGGCGACTTTGGTAAGGGCAGTCCGGTCAAAGAGGGAGCAGGAGGAGAGGTGAGAGGACAGTTCAGAATGCACATGTTGTTCAAGTAGCTTTAAGGCATACGGAAGTAGAGATATAGGGGGGGATAAGTGGCGATAAGTGGCCAAAGAAGATTGGTCAAGTGAAGGCTTTTTGAGGATGGGTGTAATGGTAGCATGTTTAAAAGCAGAGGGGAAGACACCAGAGGTTAGTGATAGGTTGAAGAGATGAGTTAGGGCTGGGATAAACACTGTGGTGAGGTTAGGGATGAGGTTGGACGGGATTGGGTCAAGTGCACAGGTGGTCAGATGAGATTTGGAGAGTAGAGTGGAACGTTTTTCTTCTGTAATGGTGGAGAAGCGGGTTTTGGGAGAAGAGGACCGAGCAGTTGTGTAGAGGGTCTGTGGGGACTGTGTAGTGAAGCTTTCTCTGATGTTGGCTATCTTTTGTTTGAAATATTTGGCAAAGTCCTCAGCTGAGAAGAGAGGAGAGGGCGGGGGCGCTGAGAAGGGAGTTAAAAGTGTTAAAAAGTTGTTTAGGGCTGTGGGATAGGGAAGATATGAGAGATGAGAAGTAGGCCTGTTTTGCATCAGCGAGTGAGGATTTGAATATGAGGAGGGATTGCTTGTATGCGGTGAAATGATCTTTACAATGGGATTTCTTCCATCGCCACTCAGCAGCCCTGGAAGATTGTCTGAGTTTTTTGGTCAGGTTGGTGTGCCAGGGTTGTCTGTTAATTTTTCGGGTTTTGTTGTGTGTGAGGGGGGCAACAGTCCAGAGCTGTACTTATTGTGGTGTTATATAGGGTGGTAGCAGCATCTGGGTCTTGGAGGGAACAGATGGTAGAGAGTGGGAGAAGAGAGTCAGAAAGCAAGCAAAAGTCGAGATGTTTAAGGTTCCTGCGGGGGTGTGCTAGTGTGTGGACAGGGGGAGCAGCAGAAGAGACCAATGAAAAGAAGGTGAGTAGGTTGTGGTCGGATAGGGGGAGAGGCGAATTAGAAAGGTTAGACAGGGAGCAGAGGTGGGTAAAGATAAGATCCAGAGTGTGACCATCTCTGTGGGTGGGAGCTGAAGACCACTGTGATAGGCAGAAGGAGGAAGAGAGTGATAGGAGTTTAGGGGCGGCCGAGTGTCAGATGTCAATAGGGATGTTGAAGTCACCCATGATGATAGTGGTGATGTCGGCAGAAAGAAAGTGTAGTAGCCAGGTGTTAAAGTGGTCAAGAAAGATGGTGGCTGGGCCTGGGGGGCGGAAAATGACGGCTACTTGAAGGTTGGAGGGAGAATAGATACGAACAAAGTGTACTTCAAATGAGGTGAGTGTAATGGAGGGTGGCAAGTGGAGCAGGTGTCTGATAGGAGAAGACCAACTCCTCCACCATGTTTGCAGTCGGGGCAGGGGGTGTGAGTGAATTGAATTCCACTATAAGAGAGTGCAGCAGGGGAGGAGGTGTCAGAGGGTGTCAGCCATGTTTCTGTGAGACCCAGAAAGGAAAGGTTTTGAGAGATAAAAAGTTCATGAATGTAGGACAGTTTGTTACAGACAAAGCGTGCATTCCAAAGAGGCAGGGGTCAGAGGAATGGTTATTAGGTTTAAGGGGTTGCAGAAATTTGTAGAAGGAGATTTGTAGTGGGACATGGAGGTGATAGTGGGGATTTGCTGAGGGGGGCCTGGATTTGGAGAGATATCACCAGCAATAAGGAGAAGCAGAGAAAGTGTTAATAGGTGAGAATAGGAGAGGGCATGAGGTATCTGTGTGTGTTTGGTAAGGAAGTGTTTTATGTTGTCAAACAGGTTTGTGCAAGCGGTCAGATGAGAAGGTAAGATGGAGGAAGAGATGAATAGTTCCTTGCTGGGTGAATGGATGTGGGGGTATTTTAGGAGGTTGTGGAAAAATGAAAAATTTAAACATTGTTTGCATTACCTATGTCTGCAATTATCTGTGGTCCAATTCTGGTATAATTCAGTATGTGCACTTAAAAGTTGCACTTGAGAGATTTGGAAAGACCAAGGTCTGGAAGACCTATGAACTTAGATTTATACCACTCAGTGTTCAATCAGGTGTAAACAAGAGGGGAGGGGGATACATTAGGCCTAATCAAGGAGGACCATATACAGGGGTGAAATATCCAGCAGGGAAAGAGACATTAATAGTTCAGTCAAGACATACCAGGAGTTAGAAGGAAAGATGAGAGGGGTGGACAAGAAATTCTTTTTACCACTTCAGTACATGTAACAGCACCTAATGGCCAAGATACTATAGAAAATGAAGTGAGACAACCACATAGATGCTTATGCGGGCCATGATACAAAGGTCTTTATGTTTTCCTCTGATGGTATCTGCTCATGTTTGCAAGAAATATACCATCAAAGAGAAGGAGAGGCAGTATATTTTATTGCAAATAGTGTCTAATGCCCTGATCAGCTTACATTTATTGCAATAACTATATTAACTCCACACACTAGTCTTCCACAGCTTTTTGGCTGTGGAACGGTCACAGTAAAAATCTTAATTCCCTAAATTTGTACAACAATCAGAAATTTTTGAGATCAACAGGAGTTGCCTCCAACTTTTTCCTCGCAGGGGAGCACAGAGGTTTCAGTAAGATGTTAGAAGCCTAACTTAAATAGGCCTCCTGATATCTCAAGGAGAGAAACCTAAAACAAACCTATGTGGTATTGACAGGCAGTAGCTTGTATAGCGAATAGAGGTTCCAATTACCATTATGGTGCCTGAAACATATGTTAGGGTAACCAGCATAAATACTTTGATATTGGCTTGATATTTTGATAACACAATACTTGGGGTAGAAACTTAGAAATGCTGCAATAAAACTGTAGGATGATCATGTGACTGCCGAGGAATAGGTCATACCTGCAACACATGTAACTATTGTGAATATGACTGATTATAGACTTACCTGAAGGCTTCTATCAAACGTTCCACCTTCTGTGCCTCACCCTGCACTCGGATGTGTGCCTGGAACTTCCGCAGAGCCTCATCCAGCTCCATGTTGGAAAAATCCATTTCATCCACCACACAGCTTAAGTATAAAGGAAAATTCAGAAAGTTACATCGAACTTTCAACTGGCCTCCATTCAGGTTTTCAGAAAAATAGATAGACGAAAAGTAACCCTACCAGTCCTCAAAAGGGTTGTTAGATGCCTTCACACTGCTTATTTTGTTGCAGAATTTCCTGCAACTGAAAATCAGTTCCATTCACCTGAAGTCAATGTGCTTGCCGGCCCATTCAAATAATCGGAACTGCAACACAATCTGCCGTGTGTGAAGGCACCCTACTTAGCTTTGACACTAGCATAAACTGACATTTCAACTTCATTTCTCATTGCTGCTGCATTTTTCCTAAAGACCTGCCCGTACAGGTGTTAGTCATTACTGTGGTACTGACGTTCTATTCAAGACTCTACTCACATAGAGCGATCATGCAGTACGTGGAATTGTGTGAGGACACAGAAAAAAAGTAAGATGGGTTCATGATATAATATAGCAACCCATCAACACAATGTCCATTTAGCTTTTACTATGCCCATATGGCTCCATAGAATAAGATGAACTTTCCCAACTGTGAAGTGTGCGTCATTCATTTTCATTCTACCGTTAAATCTCCACTTCACACTAATGTCTTTGATTTCTTGCTTTTTTTTTTTTTGGGATTCGGGTAAAGCAGCCGCATGCATGTGAGGGCTTCAAGCGTGTAATGTGTGTTGAATAGCAGAATGACCTAGTTTCAGAACTCAGGTGAGGAGCGGGGATTCAGTTGTATACGAAGGGGGAGGGAAGGTCAATAAAAACCTTTTTTTATAGGAGATCATTGATCGTATTGTATCATAGTTCACCTAAAGAGCTCTAATATCACTCATGCAACAAAAAAAAATTCCATGAGAGATGTTGGCAATTCAAAGAGGATATGTTATAGGAACAAGCCTGAAACAAGTCCTGGGCAAGCAATAATGGTTATACAATAACAAGACAGGAAAGGATGAATCACTAGATAAGTAAGGTGTCCGGGTGACATCCTCTATAGGAGCTGTAATGAGGTCGTATTGATTATTAATGGAGCAATATGCTGAGAGACAATATCCCAGTCAAACGACGATTCACATTCACAATTCTCAGACATGCGGCCCCTAAAGTATTCAGAGTTTGTCGCTTACTCAAGAACATCCCGGTTGAATTGCTTTTTGCTGTTCCCAAGGAATTCGCCAATCATTTGTCGGCTTAGTCCTTTCCTCTGTAGCAGGAAATGTGCAACCCCAATGGGGGTATCTGGGATGAAACCGCGAGAGATTAAGAACTGGATGCCTTTATCAGGATTACTGCAGGAAAAACAAAAATAAAATCTTGATAGAAGCTGCAAGTTACCAAAGACTGGTAGACCTTTCTTTATTTAAATGAGCACACCACCTTATGTCTGTGAAGGTTCTCATTTATCCAGGTCATGGTATATCTGCAAAGAATAAATCAAGGCAACTGGACTTACTGTAGATTTCTTGAAAACGTTTCACTCGTTCTTCCAACGAGCTCAGAATTGAGAAAGCTCGTTGGAAGAACGAGTGAAACGTTTTCAAGAAATCTACAGTAAGTCCAGTTGCCTTGATTTATTCTTTACAGACACACCACCTTAGTATCATCTGTCAGAACATAACGGTACTGTGTCTAGAAAACACATCTCTGACTGGTGCCCTATAGGGGTCCAAAAACAAAGACCTTCATCAGTGTGACATCAAGCGTTTTGGTTTAGAGTTAAAAGATGATCTGTCAACATCCTTGACATGTCTACCGTAGCTCTTGTATTTCCCATAAAATAACAATTCTGGAACAAACGACCTGTGCATTTTGCCTTTCCTCTGATATTCCTGTTTGTAATCTATGAATAAATTGACAAATGGCATTATGTTTTCCCTTGTCAATAAGGTGTGTCTCTACACAGTCTGGGACTATCAGCAATGACTTGACTGTATCAAAGTATGTAGGCACATACCATACCCTTGGAAAAACAGAGGAAAGCCACAACACTGAGCTGTTATTTCATGGCACATACAAGTATTTACTAGACCATGTCAAGAGAAGGGTCTTTAATTACCCAATTTTCATATCATTAATGGGTGATAGTTATCAAACGATTTTAAAGAAAAGGTGGCTTAGTTGCCTATAGCAACCAATCAGATTTCACCTTTCATTTTCCAGAGGAGCTCTGAAAAATGAAAGATGGAATCTTGGAATCTGATTGGTTGCTGTGGGCAACTAAGCCACTTTTGCTTCACACCAGTTCTAAATCTACCCCATGTACATTTCCCAAGGCACCCTCATTTTTTTTTCCAAGTTGAACTAGCGAGCAGGGGCATTGCTAGCTCAAAACATTTGTGGCGTGGGCCCCTGATGTATACTGGAAGTGACGTGGCGCACAGGAATCAGCTTGAGGAGGGTGTGTGTGCTATGTGGTGTCCCCGATTTCCTGCACTCAGCTCTACTATGTGCGCATGTAGAGGTAGGGAGATCTGATGGAACATTCTGCACTTAAAAATCTACCTACCCCTGAGTGCGCACACGCTGTGTACAGTTTCGCGCATGCAAATGAAGTAGGTGCTTCTCGCGGTCCAATTATTTTTACGAATCCATAGCAGAGCTGAGTGCGGGATATCGGGGACACCACATAGCACACACACCCTCCTCAAGATGATTCCTGTGCGGCCGCCTCACTTCCAGTATAGCATTGTGCCAAGGTATAGAAATCTGGCAGAACTCCGTCCTCAGGACGGCAATACAATTGAATCTAATACACTGCAAGAGCTGAAGGACCCGTGATGACCTCACAAGGTCATGTGATCAGTTCTAAATGCAGTAGCTGAAAATGACCTGGGATGATGTCCCCATCATGTGACCAGAGCAGGAGAGGAGGGCTCAGCAGTGAAGAGAAGTCCTGGGAGGAGGCTGAGGTGATATTTGCTACATGAGGAGAGGTAAGTAAAGATTACTCAGTGTGAGAGGCAGAGCAATGTTGGGAGTTGTAGTTATTTAACTGGGACTGTATATTAGAGATGAAGGGAGGGAAGTTATTTACATGGGAGAGTGAGGTGAAGTGATGTTAATTACATGGCACTGAAATTTGGAAGTGGCTGAGGTAGGGTGATGTTATTTACATGGGACTGTATGTTGAGGGGTAATGTTATTTATATGGGACTGCATGTTCAAGGCAGCTGTGGGAGGGAGTGATATTTACATGGGAATGAATGTTAAGGGGTATTGTTATTTACATGGGACTGCATGTTGGTGGTGGCTGCGGAGGGGTGATTTTATTGACATGGGACTGTATGTTGAAGGTGTCTGGGGGAGGGAGTGATGTTATTTATATGAGACTGAATATTGAGAAGGTGATGTCAATTACATGGGACTGTATGCTGGAAGGGGCAGGAGAGATGGTGTGATGTTATTTACATGGGACTGAATATTGGAGGGGGCTGGAGAGATGGTGTGATGGCATTTATATGGGACTCTATGGTGGAGGGAAGGAAATAGTGTTATTTACATGGGACTGTATGGCGGAGGTGCTGAGGAATTATAATTTCTGAGGAAAATAAACTGAGGAATATAACTACAGGGGGCACTATAAATACTTGGGGCGCTTCAGGGAAAGCATTATAACAGTACGGGGCAATATAAATACTGGGGGTACTGTGGGGGCATTTTAAGGCTCTATAGGAGAAATCCGCATTATTTTTACTAAGAGCACTATAGGGGCCATATTACTACTGAGGGGCCTGTAGAGCACTTTATTACCACTAGGGGAACAATAGGGGGCCTTATTTCTACTAGGGGCTCTGTGAGGGTATTATTAATACTGGAGGGCTCTTCTATTAATGGAGGCACTCTTGTGGAGCATTATCACTGTTGGGTCCAATAGGGGGCAGTATTACTAATGAGAGTATTCTAGAAGGGAATTACTATTGGTGGGAAGGAAGCTAAGATGTCTGTGCATCACACTCTGCAGAGACGAGGCGGCTGAGAAAAGTGTCTGGACCGAATGGAGAAGATGATAACAGAGAAGATCTACATCAGAGGAGAAGTCACCTGGAGGCCCTGGATGTGAGAGATATGTGCTGCTGTATAGCAAGTACAGTAAAATGTCTTCAGTGTTAGTGTTTGCAAGGGGGGGGGGGGGGGGGGGGGGGGAGATGCGGTTGTTCAACTTTGGGCCATTTGCATTGGTGCTTGGGCCTCTGATTTTTTGAGACCCTAGCAACACCCCTGCTAGCGAGACCAAGGAAAATGTATGGGTTTTTTCAAGAACTTTGACAAAAAACTGCAGGTATGCTTTGAGCCAATTGGCTGGAGTACATATGCAGACTCTCATATAGGGTATGTGCAGATTTTTGTTCTCCAGTGGAAAAACAAGCGCCACAGGGAGGTTAGCCCTTAGGAGAACATCAAGACCCTACTTGAGTTAAGACATACTCAACCCCATAACCCTTTGCCCATTCTCACATATTGAACAGGTTCAGCCCGATGCGGTACAGTCTCTTCCTCATTGTATCAGTTGAGAGAGTTGGTGATCGGCAGCTGGCAGGGTTCTCGCAATAGTACCGAGGAAGGCTGAGGATCATGGCTTGCAAGGCCTCCTTAGAAGACACCTCAGATACAGACTTAGCAGAGGTGGAGGTGCTACTGCTGCTCAACTGTTCTGAGAGGTCAGTAGTTTCAGTTTCAGTAGGAACAGGTCCAACTAATTCCTTCCCAACCCCATTACCATTCACCTCAGGAAAGGAGTTCTGTACAACGTGCGTCTCATGGGTAGTTTCCTGGGAAGGAGGCTCCAAAGTAACTTCTCCACTGACACTGACCCTCTCCTCCTCCGTTTTAGAGTTCTGAGTCCCGGCCAAGCAGTTGGACATGGAAAGGGAAGTAGAGGAGGATACTGAAATATTATTATTGTCTATCTGAACTGTAACATCACGGAAAGCCATCATTAATGTACTGCTACTTTTAGGTAGAGTCCCCAGTTTGCTATCCTCACTTTCTCCTTCTTCTAGTTTAGGTGGCTCCAGTTCTGGATTCTGCTGCATAAAGGTCTCCCGTATCTGGTAGGAGCCTGCCTCAGGGAAGGCACACATGGTCTTCAGGCTCCAAGTGCTGAGGGCATCATCAATAGATTTGGCAAGAGACTGTACCTGTTCAGTGAAGGAGTCTTCAAGCTCAGTTAATGCCCCACTGATAGTAGCTGGGAGGGAAGGAGACCTCACTAGAGGGATACCCATCAAATTGTAGCTTTCCAACAGAGCTTTTTCAGCAGAAGGGAAACTATCTGGGTTATGGACTCGAATCTTTCGCAAGGAAATGCGTCGGGGGAGGCGACTTTGTAGCAAGGAGTCTCGGATCTTTTCAAAGTTCTTGCTTAGCTGGTATTGTCGAAATGCTGTCTGGATGGTACAGGCTGCCCTGCGAGATACTAGGTGCCCCCCATACTTGTGCTCAAGCATCTCAATCTGGAAAAAAAGAAAATGGTTATAAAACACCAATAACAGAAAACTAAGTTTGTGAAACTTTCACAATTTTCTACATTTCTGCATAAATTTGACCTAAAATTACATCACTTTCACACAAATCCTAATAGTAGATAACGATAACCACATCAAACATATGAGTTAAAAATATTGGACTTAAATCCTTTAATCCTCCTTCTATGAGGGCATAACTATGTTGATACACAAGTCTGGCTTTGTGCTACAGAAAATATCAGCTATTAAAGGTAATCTGTCAACAATTTTATGGTGTCCTAACTAAGGGCAACATGAACAAGTGACAGAACCCCTTAGCAAAATACTGGGTCACTTTCTTTAACTGACCCAGCCATTTGCCAAAATCTTGTATTGAATAGCATCAGCTCATGACTCCTCTTTTATGAGCTCATGGCTCTCCCCACCCACCTGCTACTGATTCATATGAAAAAGCTGTCAGATGAAGGTGGGCGGGGAGCGCCGTGAACTCATAAATATGTTCGGCACATAATGGTATTGGGCCGAATACCACATGTGCTCGTGCGCAATGCTCGAGTCTCCTCCCTGCACTTTTGTTGGCTGCTACGCAGCCAATAAACGTGCAGGTGAGTGCTGCCTTTCACTGTAATGCCGTAGCCATGTTGGTTACTGGCATTACAGTGATTGGCTGGGCGGAAACGCGTCATCGGGTGCTATATAGCACCCGATGACACATGTTCGGCTCAGTGTTGGTCAGGGAGAGCTGTGCTGAAGAAGGGAAAGATAGTGTAAAGTGAAATTTTCTTTTTTTCACCACCAGCATGATCTGCCACATGGCATCAAAGCACTGTAATAGGTGGGCTAAACGCCTGGGTCCACAATCTGTGTCTACGGGTGACACCACTGCCTCCTCTTCCCTTGTGTTACGTGCTGGCCAATCCCCTGTCGAAGGCGCAGGCCCGGATGCCTCCCGCCCTGCACCTGGATCTTTGCAAGCACCATCAGCGACCACATCCACTTCCGTGTCCCTGGGCAGCGTACAAATATCCTAACCCCAGGCATTTGAACACAAGCGCAAATACCTAGCCACCCACCCACAGGCTATAGCACTAAATGCGCAACTTTCCAAATTACTGGCCCTGGAACTGTTGCCATTTAGGCTTGCGGACACTGAGGACTTCCGCAGCCTGATGTCGGCAGCCGTCCCTCGTTACACAGTCCCCAGCCGCCACTATTTTTCATGATGTGTTATGTCCGCCTTACACCAGCATGTGTCCCCTAACATCACCCGTGCCCTGACCAACGCAGATACTGGGAAGGTCCACTTAACCACTGATACATGGACAAGTTCTTTCAACCAGGGACGCTACATTTTCCTGACGGCACACTGGGTGAACGTTATGGAGGCGAGTCGTACCCTGGGATGGCACAGGTGCTACCGACACCAAGGATTGCGGGCCCTAATTCCATCCTGGTTTCCGCCACCAACCTAATGGCTCCAACCCCCACTTCTCCTCCTCTGCCTCCTCCTCCACTTCCACCTCAGAATTATCCTCTTGCAGCACCAGTCAGCCATCAGTCCGTAGCTGGACGCAGTGTAGTACTGCAGTGGGGAAGCGTCAACAGGCCGTGCTTAAGCTGATCTGCTTAGGTGACAAACAGCACACCACCACAGAGCTGTGGCAGGGGATAAGAGACCAGACTGAGCTGTGACTCTCGCCACTCAACCTTGAACCAGGCATGGTTGTGTCTGATAATGGCCGTAACTTGGTGGCGGCTTTGGAGCTCGGGAAGATCACACACATCCCATGCCTAGCCCACATCTTCAACTTAGTGGTTCAGCGGTTTTGCAAAACCTACCTCAATTTGCGAGAGCTACGGGTGAAAGTGTGCCACGTGTGTGCCCATTTCCGTCATGGACAGCTTCTGCTGGTCTGTCAACACTGCAGCAGCGATTACAATTGCCAGCTCACCGACTGTTGTGCAACATGAGCACGCGCTGGAACTCGACGTTCCACATGTTGGCCAGGCTTGGTGAGCAGCAGAGGGCAGTAGTGGAATACCAGCTGCAACATGGTCGTCGCCTTTCCAGTCAGCTTCCGCTCTTTACAAGCGAGGTGTGGGCATGGATGTCTGATCTCTGTGAAGTTTTAAGAAACTTTGAGGAATCAACACAGATGGTGAGCAGCGATAACGCTATTATAAGCGTCACCTCCACTTCTGTGTCTCCTCAAATGCTCGCTACTCACAATTAAGGCGGACATTTTGCATGTGGAAGAGGTGGAAATGGGGGAAGACATTACACAGGGTGATAGCCAGATCACCCTCAGTTCGTCTTCTGAGTGCAAATTGCATAATGATGAGGAGGAGCAAGAGACGGATGCCTCCGCTACAGAGGGTAGTACCCATGGAAGTTTAATTCCATCTGTTCAGCGTGGATGGGCAGAAGAGGAGGAAGAGGATGAGGAGATTGAGAGTCATCCTCCTGATGACGACAGCGAAGTCTTGCCTGTTGGGATTCTGGCACACATGGCCGACTTTATGTTAGGCTGCCTTTCCTGTCACCCACGCGTTTTACGCATTTTGGACAACACCGATTACTGGTTGTTCACCCTTCTCGACTCCCGCTACAGAGAACTTCTCATCTCTCATTTCTGTGTTGGAGAGGATGAGCAAAATGGTGCAATACAAGGTCCTTGTGAAAAAATTGCTCCAAAAATTTTCAGCTGACAACGCTGGCGGCAGAGTACATAGTTCCTTGGGCAACCGAGGAGAGGAGATGATGGGAACACACAGCAGTTCCAACAGAGGCAGGGCAACACTCTCCAAAGCTTGGGACAGTTTCATGACACCCTGCCAGCATCCTCACCCTGATGCGCGGCCTAGTGTCACAAGGAGGGAAAAATTTGGGAAGATGGTGAAGGAGTACGGAGCAGACCATGTCAGCATCCTCAATGATCCCTCTGTGCCTTACAACTACTGGCTGTCCAGGCTGGACACGTGGCACGAACTGGCGCTCTACACCTTGGAGGTGCTGGCCTGCCCCAGCGTTTTGTCAGAGCGGGTATTTAGTGCTGCTGGGAGCATAATAACTGATAAGCGCATCCGCCTGTCAACGGAAAATGCTGACCGGTTGACTCTTAAAAATGCCTGGATTGCCCATGACTTCTCTACTCCACTAGAGCAAAGCAGCTAAACATAAAGGCACTTTAAATGTGTTTTTTATAATGTATTGAATACACTGTAGTCCCATGCACCCCTTCCACCACAAAAAAGGGTATATGGTTCAATTTTCCTTTTCTCGTCCTCCTCCTCTTCCATTATATCAATATGCTTATTAGTCTGCCCTCGCTCTTAATGCTGTAGAGAGTCAGCTCACCTGCAGGCCCTCGCATATAATGTTTTACAGGGTCAGCTCACCAGCAGGCCCTCAACCATGTTTTACAGGGTCAGCTCACCAGCAGGCCCTTACCTACAATCTTTTAGAGGGACAGCTCACGTGCAGGCCCTCGCATATAATGTTTTTGAGGGTCAGCTCACCAGCAGGCCCTCACCTACAATATTATAGAGGGTCAGCTCACCAGCAGGCCCTCAACCATAATGTTTTACAGGGTCAGCTCACCAGCAGGCCCTCAACCATGTTTTACAGGGTCAGCTCACCAGCAGGCCCTTACCTACAATCTTTTAGAGGGACAGCTCACGTGTAGGCCCTCGCATATAATGTTTTTGAGGGTCAGCTCACCAGCAGGCCCTCAACCATGTTTTACAGGGTCAGCTCACCAGCAGGCCCTCGCCCATAATTTTTTCAATGGTCAGCAGCAGGCACTCGTCTATAATTTTTTTGATGCTCAGATCAGCAGCAGGCACTCGCCCCTAATGTTTTAGAGAGTCATCTCTGCAGCAGACCCTCACCCCTAATGTTTTAGATGGTCAGCTCAGCAGCAGGCCCTCGGCGGAATGTTTTAGAGGGTCACCAGCAGGCCCTTTCTCCTAATGTTTTTGAGGGTCACCAGCAGGCCATCAATCAAAATTTTTAAGGGTGTATGATGCCCTCCTTTAAGTGTAATAATAGGTGTATTGGAGTGCCGGTTCCTTGCAATTTTTCGAAGCCCTTTTACTTGTGCATAGGCTTTATTAGTGTAGGAGTCCCACTACCTGAACAATTGTACCACAAAGTGAATGAGGATATCTATTATGTGCTATACAGGTTGTATCAGAGTGCCTCTTCCTTGTAATTTTTGGCAGCACTTGCACTTTTCTATACAAGTAAATATACAGGAAAAAATGTTTCCTAACAATTTTTCCTCTAAAATCAATTTTATCTTCGGTTTTGTGCGTATTATTGTCAGTCTGTAAAAGTGGCGTACTACTCGGACAACATCGTTCCCAGCAGCGACCTGGGAGTCCAAGATGCATCCAGACATCCTCCCCATGCTGTTCCTGAACCATTTCGGTGGTGTTTCCATCAATTTCTGACCTTTTTCTATGAACCAGACACCCTTCCCTTTTCAGAGCAGCGGGTGCCTGGTTTAATGGTTGGGTTCTCCCATTGACTTCCATTGTGCTTGAGCATCCGGAGGTGTTCGACCATCTGAACACCCGAGCACTTTGGTGCTGGATCAACACTAATCTTCAGTTGAATCTCTGGAGGAATGGAGTTCATGAGGAGACATGAAGTACAGAGAGAATGGACAGGACAGACTGTGGTAATGAAGACTGCATACAAGTGCTGCTGCTCATTAGTCACACCTCCTCTCACGCTACTCTCTGTAATTCATGTCTCCTTATGAACTCCATTCCTACAGAGATTCAGCTAAAGATCATATAAAACTGTATTCAGGATTATAAAGGAGCATGAGGCAGCGCTTTAGATTAGTCTATTGAAGTAACTTGTCCTCCTGTGTGATTAAGACGGGTTTTGTGTGTACTAATAGGACAGCGGCCATTTCAGTTCCCATGAGGATTGCTCCCTAGACAAAACAAACCATTACAACTAATGAAAGGTATTTGGGAATATATTTATAATAAAGTAATATTTAAGTATTTTCATTTTTTTTATTCCTGGAGAACCCCTTTAAGGAAAATAGAAAAAGCAAATAGAAAAATCTGACCTCGATGGTGGGTGACTGATAAAAATGCTGAGAGGCCACTTGAATAACAGACAGTACATTATATCTTGTCCAACAAAGCATGACCAGTTTTCATATAGCAGTATAGATACCAGAAATGCAAATAAATAATGCCAACCAAAAGCAAACATAGGACAAGGTGAGACAGATAACATCTAGACAAGAGAGGGGGGATGGACCCGAAACAGGGGGAAAGGTGGGTGAGACAGATGGAGAAAATAATACTGGTAGAGGGGAAAAAAAAAAAAAAAAAAAAAAAAACACTATCTCTAAGTCCTCAATAGGCCAATAAAGCCTGATATTCCGAAGAGCCCTGGAACACAAACCACTGGGTCCAAGAGGTAATGAAGGCATTGTGGGTGTTTCTCAAAAGAGCTGTCAGCTCCTCCATTCTTCGGATGTCTTCCCTTTTATAAAGTTCTTATGTCTACTTTTCTTTGTCCCCTAAGTGGGTCCTCAAGCATTGGAAGAGTAACATTCCAACCTTGAAGATCCATCATGAGAAAAAGTTGGCCTCTTGTTGGCGCTCCTCAGTGATTAGTGCTAGAGATCAATTGATTTAAACAAAATTGTTGCACAAAGTTGGTGGGGGAAGGGGTTACGCTAATAACATAATACGGGAATGCCTGGTTATTGCTGCTTTTTGGGATGAGGTGCATATGTTTCTGAACACTTAACTGGGTTTGCTGGATGTGTGCTTCCCTAAGAATAGCTTGCTAGGTTTCCGCCTTCCTACTAAATACTGTAAAATACTTTACAGGCTCCTGATCTTAAGGGTTCATTCACACGTCCGCAATTTTTTTTCCAGATCCATTCCAGATTTTGCAGACCCATTCATTTTTTTAATGGGGCCGGAATAGATGCTATGTGCTGTCTGCATCCACATTTCCGGATCCGCACTTCCATTCCCGAAAAAAATAGAACATGTCCTATTCTTGTCTGCAATTACAGACAAGAAAAGGGATTTTCTATCATAGTGCCGGCGATGTGTGGTCAGAAAATTGCAGAACGCACATAGCCGGTGTCCGTGTTTTGCGGATCCGCAATTTGCGGACCGCAAAACACCTATGGACAAGTAAATGGACCCTTAATCCGAGGAAATTCATCCTTCTGAACTGGAAACCCCAGAGGAAACCTTCTTTCCCTCACTGGATACAATTTATTGATGCAGCTTTACCTTTGTATAAATTAACGTACATAGGTAGAGAAACATCTGGTCGTTTTAATAAGTTCTAGGGATCTTAACCTGGGGCCAATACGGTTTTGGCCATCGTGCTTGACTGAAAATTGAATGGTGCTGCAGTGTGAATGTTATGTGAGTGGGAATCCTTTTTAAAGTGATAAGGGACATCATTGCGAAAGACACTGATTTAATTTCTCTTTTCATTGACCTCTGTTTTGTTGCTTTTGCACTGGGGATCTGTTTTTATGGTACCAGATGAATTGAACTGTTTTCTACTGTTTTTCATGTTTAACTCTGTATTTAAAAAAAAAAGCTGCAAGAATTAAAGCTTTCAAATATTAGACTTGGTCATTTATTTATTGAGGCAAATAATTCAGTATCACACAACTGTGAGGGGCAAATAACTACGGCAATAACGGTACATCTGTTTCTGGTAAATGTTGGTTAGTCCTGCACAAAATAAATTTTACTGGTGGGCACCCCAGTCCGACACTGGTTATGTTGGAGGGTTTCCTCCCATGGAATGCTCGCTTCTGGCTTGTCCAGGCGATCTTAAGCAAACTGCAGATGGTCAGCAATGTTCCTTTTGCAGGGCAGAAGCTTTCTCCGATCCTGCCATGCACACCATTGCTGTTCAGTGAACTGATGGTGGAATCATGCGCATTAACATTAGCTTATGTGAGAAAGGCCTTTAGTTACTTAGAGGTTACCTTGGATTTCTTTGTGACCTAAAAGGCTATTACACACTTTGCTCTTGGTGTGATTTTTGTGGGTTGACCCCTCCTGGAGAGGATAATAATGGTCCTGAATTTCAACAAGGAATCTGTCTGAGGGTCCATTCACAAGTCCGCAACTGTTTTGCAGCCGCAAATTGCGGATCCGCAAAACACGGACACTGGCCATGTGTGTTCCACATTTTGCGGATGTCACATGGCCGGCACTATGATAGAAATGCATTTTCTTGTCCGTGGCTGAGGACAAGAATAGGACATGTTCTATTTTTTTTTTTTTTGCAGGACCGTGGAATGGAAGTGCGGATGCGGACAGCACACAGTGTGCTGTCCGTATCTTTTGAGGCCCCATTGAAAATGAATGGGTCTGCACCCATTCTGCAAGATGCGGACACATTTTGCGGACGAGTGAATAGATCCTGAAAGTGGATTGGTAGAATTTTTAGAGATGGTTTGTACCAAGATATGTTACAAACCATTTTTCAAGAGTTTGAGATATAGTTTGTAACATTTTCCAGCCTGATAAGCATCAAGAACTCTTCCACTGAGGTCCTCATAAATTTCCTCTTACGTGCCATCATACACTTCCACAAAAGTGTTGTGAAAATCAGAATTTGATACCTGTTCTTTAAATAAAACAGGTCGCCCACTCACACCTGATTGTCATCCTATTTATTGAGAACACCTGACTAACTTCACCTACAAATGATCTGCTATTCCTAAGGCCCCTTTCACACGGGCGAGTATTCCGCGCGGATGCGATGCGTGAGTTGAACGCATTGCACCCGCACTTAATCAGGACCCATTCATTTCTATGGGGCTGTTCACATAAGCGGTGATTTTCACGCATCACTTGTGTGTTGAGTTAAAATCGCAGCATGCTCTATATTCTGTGTTTTTCACGTAACGCAGGCCCCATAGAAATGAATGGGGTTGCCTGAAAATCGCAAGCATCCACAAGCAAGTGCGGATGCGGTGCGATTTTCACGCACGGTTGCTAGGAGACGATCGGGATGGAGACCTGATCATTATTATTTTCCCTTATAACATGGTTATAAGGGAAAATAATAGCATTCTGAATACAGACTGCATAGTACAATAGCGCTGGAGGGGTTAAAAAAAATTTAAACTTGATCGCGCTGACTGGAGTGACATCACATGATCCATCACCACGGTAAAAGATCATGTGATGACCGGAGTGACGTCACCACAGGTCTTGTTACTGCACACAGCTAAGATGAAGACAGAAGGAGATGCCAGCTACGCGATCAAGTGGATTAAGGTGAGTTACATTTTTTTATTTTATTTTTAACCCCTCCAGCGCTATTTTATTATGCATTCTGTATTCAGAATGCTATTATTTTCCCTCATAACCATGTTATAAGGGAAAATAATACAATCTACAGAACACCGATCCCAAGAACACAGAAGTTCGGGTTTGGATACCAAACATGCGTGATTTTTCTCACGCGAGTGCAAAACGCATTACAATGTTTTGCACTCGCGCTGAAAAATCGCGCGTGTTCTTGCCACGCACCCGCACCTTTTCCCGCAACGCCCGTGTGAAACCAGCCTAAAGGTTCACATACTTTTGCCAGTTACTAACATGTGATTTGGATCATTTTTCTCAATACATAAATGCTTAAGTCTAATATTTGTAACTTATTTTTTATTTGGTTATCTTTATCTACTTTTAGGACTTGTGTTGAAACCTCATGCAGTTTTAGTTCACATACCGGTATATGCAGAAATATACTAAATCCTAAAAGGTTCACAAACTTACAAGCATCGCTATATCTTGGGCTACAGAAAAGTCACTAGCTCAGGCACTGCAGCTGTCACTGTTATAGAGCTTGGTGGCTGACACTGTTATGAGCCACTGTTGCTGGCAATGTTAAGGGGCACTGTGGTCCTCACTGTTATGGGATACTGTAGGCATCATTTAATTTGGATCACTGTGTTAGTCAGTGCCATGAGGGCACTGATGTAGTTAGGAACACATGGATACTGTAGCCTGTGCATTGGAGGCAGCTACTATGGCTACCTATGTTATTATGAAGTCACTGACCATTAGTGTCATGGAGGGCTTGTATAACACAACACCTTCTCCCCAAGATGTTTGGTTCCAGTTTGAAATCCATCACCTCTTCAATAGTCAAGTCAGGAAGCTTACAAATCGTCTACTTTGACTATTGGGGTGGGACCGATGACAATTCCAGTCATGTGACTCAACATTGGACACCGTTGGGCAGAAGAACTGGGCCTCAGAACTTGTGGTGCTTTTCCGCACAATAATGGGCATGCTGCAGATTTGAAATGCCACCGCATGCTCTGGTTTTGGTGCTACATGAGGATGGGATTTGGAAAATCCCATCCACTTGCATCGTGCTGTATGGGTCTACCACGTCTGGTCCTTCCCTTAAAGGTCCATAGCTTCCACAACAAAAAAAACAGGAAGTGTTGTAAATGTCCGTATTAGTGATACACCGATGTTGCGACAAATCTGTGACTGTTTCTATGAAAAGTGGATGAATGCTGCAGATTTGGACTTTTCTATGGAAACTGAGATTTGCGCATTTGGTTTTGGAAACTGCTCCAGTGATAACTGAACCGGCTAGAAGTTTAGGATGAAAATAAATCTCATTACCGAGGGCAAGAACCGTAACACTGCAAAACCCAGAGAGGCCACATCAGTAACAAGGCGTAGAGTATCCTGCAGCCCCGGGCTTTGTGTGATTACTCATTTATTTCAGCAGAAAAAGCAAAAAGAAGGTCAAGGGAAATAGGCTGAATACCAAGTAGCCCAGGGGGTCCAATCAGAACCCTCTTAAGACTAGGAGTCCTATATACCTGAATGATAAACAGGCATTTTTCAGTTACTCCTGACCTGGTCCATGTTCCTATCACACTGCTTATCTGTCATTCTTCACTGTAGTCCTGCCCGTTCTTTCATGAACCAGGTCGCGCAGGATGAACAATGCTACAGTCCCAGAAACATGTTTTTAGAGCTAACGTAGAAGAAGTGGAAGGTAAGTAAAGCTGGTCAATTCTAGGACAGTACATTTATACTTATGTCATTATAGTCTGCTGCATTCATGGCGTCTTATACTGCAATGTGTTATGATCAGGGCTGGATTATAGCATTATAAAAAGGACAATTACATTGCGCTTCCTCAATCCCATCATCCACTGTAAACGTGTCCCCTAGCAACCCGTTCTAAATATCACTGAATGGGAGTACTATGTGGTCACTCTAAGGCACTATTATGTAGGCGCTAGGAACTGGAGTATTATCTGCTGTTATCTGGCACTGCATGAAACAATGTGGCTGCCATGTGGTCATTGTATGGTATCATTATGCATGGCTTCTAGGACAGTATTATATGGCCCCTGTACAACATTATTTTCTAGCGTTTCTGAGCATCTTTTGAATGAAAATCAGGCCCCTTTGGGCACCTTAATGTCTCATTAGCATAAGGACAAAAGTGGATTTTTATGAAGATATAAAGCGAGCTCCAAGGAAAAAGAAAAACCTATGGACAGAAGGTCTGAAGTGCTGCAAGGACATAGGTTTGCTTTAATATTGATTATCCAGGCGACATTCCCTTTAAACCTGTGTGTGACAAAACCCTCATGTCTTCACTTTACCACCCTCTATGAAATGGGCATACACACGTATGCTGGCACTTTAGGCATTCTTCTGTGAGGACTGTATGGCGCAGTTCTGTGTTCAATAATGTATGTATAGCTTGGAAGAAAGACGAGACAGAGGGGATATGATAGAAACTTTTAAATACATAAAGGGAATCAACTCGGTAAAGGAGGAGAGAATATTTAAAAGAAGAAAAACTACCACAAGAGGACACAGTTTTAAATTAGATGGGCAAAGGTTTAAAAGTAATATCAGGAAGTATTACTTTACTGAGAGAGTAGTGGATGCATGGAATAGCCTTCCTGCAGAAGTGGCAGCTGCAAATACAGTGGAGGAGTTTAAGCATGCATGGGATAGGCATAAGGCCATCCTTCATATAAGATAGGGCCAGGGGCTATCCATAGTATTCAGTATATTGGGCAGACTAGATGGGCCAAATGGTTCTCATCTGCCGACACATTCTATGTTTCTATGTAATAATGACACCAATGTAGGCACTCTGATATATTCACTGGTTGGCACTATTATCTAGGCTCTAAATGAAAGTATTATGTAAGCACTATTTAGTACCATTAATTGATACTGTACAGCACTTCTATACTATAAATGGTACAATAATGTTGGCTCTCTATGCAGTATTATGTATTACATTTCTCTACTGGGGAAGTCCCCCCGCCCCCCTATAGAAGGGCTTTCACCAACCCTTACCTGTTTGTTCTTAAGGTCCAAGGACAACTCATATTCCGATTTATTTGTCCCATGAGAGCAGGTGGCCGCATTCTTCCCTCGCTGTACTCGGACCGGGGAGCCAGTGTGGTGCAGACTGGCCTTGGTCAGCATCTCCTCCTCTCCAGGCTGTTTGGAACTGCTGTTCATCTGACTGTCACCTTCCCGGATGTCCCAGGGGGTACACAACAGCTTCTTACTGGCGGAGTCATCACTGTTTCAGAAATATGATAAAGAGGACACATGAGCCACTGCTGAGAAGACTTTAACATCTGGTAGTGAGGAAAACGTGATTCCAGCTGGGTTCACACAAATGATAACGGCTATCAGATTGGCGTCTCAATAATTACCAATACAGATGACACAGGGGGAACTGGATATTACTCTTGGCGGCCATATTGGTTATTACCCAGCTTTCACCGAAATAACATTTTCATTAAGTTTTCTTCTGTTTCTGGGAAAGCTAGGTGGCAACATGAATGGCTGCAACTGCCACGCCACCACCAGTTTAGTAGGTGAGTTACTTACTGTCTAGTTATCCTATAGTGTGGGAAAGCAGGAAGATACCAGTGCACAGGATGCCAGGTTTTCTCTTCAAAAATTTGGGGAAATTGGGTAATACCCGCTTTGGAAGTTGTAATACTGGGCATACTGGTTCATATCTTACATCCCACATATAGATAAAACTATGCAGGGTGACAACCAATATGGGCCTCGAAACAGCTTTCATATGTCATCAAGCTTACCCAGACTCCAGACTGGCAAATCTGCAGTCTATGGCTACTGTATTACTGCAGGATTGGGCATAAATGTCATGCAGGAGTCTGGAAAAGCTGGTGGACAACATTCTTAAAAGCCGCAATGGTGGTCATCCAGCTTTCCCAGCAACAAATCTTTAATAACATGACAGATATGGGGTATATTTTTCAATGCTGAAGGGGTTGAGATGTCAGCTGCACCATTCTGCGCTTCCAGTCTATAACCCCTTGGCTGTGGAAGTGTTAAGGTGATTGAATATTTTTAGAAAAGCCAGTGACTTGGATAAGCTGATTAAATATGTTCTGTGCCCTCGGTGTAGGGCGACGTGCCTGAATATTTTATATCTATTAATATAACTGCCATCTGGATTCTCATAATACGCAAACGCACAGACGCTGGCGGTATTTCGGGTCTTTGAATCAAGAGGACTTGGACCATAAAGTTAATGGGAGCTCTGGTAGCGGCACAAAGCCTTCAGACTCATATGGAGGTCAAATAGGTCAGACGTGAATCAGCCAGAACAATCACAAAAGGAGACTTGGAGTGGCATCATGCCCAGCGGAGGATGGGCAATGTGTCTTCATTAATACTCCGAGCTGAGAGTATTAACCTCCTGGTCTGAACATCCATTCAGCTAAAATTACTTGCGGTATCAGTCAACACCAGAGGAGATGAGGCGTGGAGGGAGAAAGATATGTAGCACAGCGCCAAGCCTATGAGAAGATGTTTTATGAGGAACAAAGCATGGCACGTGAGACATAAAGAGGACATCTACACCGTGCTGTGTTTACAGGACACCACTCACTGAAGTAAAAAAAAAATCCCAAGTCAATACCGTATATGTCCTCAAGACTTCTCTGAACTGGTGTGAGAACCAAAATGGCTGCTGATAAGGTTCCTGAGCAGTCGTACTCATTTCTTAGATGAAATCTGTCACCAGGATAATCGCTATTAAAGTAAAGCGATAGCCTAGTAGCACTTAGGGGCACATTTGATAAGATCAGCGTTTTAGAAGCCGAAGTTATGAAAAGGCGCCCGTTCTAAACATAAGATAGCTTCCTGGCTGTCTTACATTAAGACCTTTTTGTACGCCTAAAACAGGAGTATAAAATGCCCAGTTGTAGAGGAGTTGAGGCTGATGCCCTCAGCGGGACAGGCAGCGCGCAGGCTGTGTTCAGCACTGCCATGCGCAAGATTTATACGCGAAACAGAAAGGAAAACTGTGGGGGGTGGAGTTATAGCTTGAATGTGATGTAGGAGGGGGTGGGTGGACATATTGTGGCCGGGTGCCATGTCAGAGAGGAGGTGGGCTTCAGGTCTGCATGAGGGAGAACTTGGGCATAAGCAGGAGGCGTGCCTGGGCTCCTTCGTGCGAGAATAAACACCCCTCTGGGTACCTTAGGCTTCTTTCACACTGGCGATAGGCTTGTCCGGCAAGGGAATAGCCTGCTGGATCGGTACTAACGTTTGCACACATGGCCGCATCTCTGGCACGTCCCCATTATAGTGACTGGGTCCAGGCCGCACTTTCTGTAGCAGACGTGTGCAAACGTTAGTACGGATTCAGCAGGCTGTTCGCCAGTGTGAAAGAAGCCTTACTGGCTCATTTGCATACCAAATAAACTGGATTTTCAGAAGATAGAAAACACCTATTGCTGAGACAAAGGCACATCTGTTAGGCCATTGCTTTACTTCAATAGCGATTATCCTGGTGCCAGATTTCCTGTAATGGTAAATCAGCCATGATTAACAACCACATTGGAACTCCCATTCAGGAGAGCCAATTGGAGCTGTAAAACTGATAATACTGCCTACCACACATGTAAATAGGAAGCAGTATTACAGGAGTTATATTCCTGTACATACAGACAGTATTATAGTAGATATATTATTGTACATAGAATTATGGGAGTTCTATTCTTGTACATAGGAGGCCGTATTATAGTAGTTATATTAGTATACATAGACAGTATTATAGTAGTTATATTCTTGTACATAGGAAGCAATATTAAAGTAGTTATATTCTTGTACATAGGGAGCAGTATTATAGTAGTTATATTCTTGCACATAGGTGGCAGTATTATAGTAGTTATATTCTTGTACATAGGAGGCAGTATTATAGTAGTTATATTAGTATACATAGACAGTATTATAGTAGTTATATTCTTGTACATAGGGAGCAGTATTAAAGTAGTTATATTCTTGTACATAGGAGCAGTATTTTAGTAGTTATATTCTTGTACATAGGGAGCAGTATTATAGTAGTTATTTTCTTGCACATAGGTGGCAGTATTATAGTAGTTATATTCTTGTACATAGGAGGCAGTATTATAGTAGTTATATTAGTATACATAGACAGTATTATAGTAGTTATATTCTTGTACATAGGGAGCAGTATTAAAGTAGTTATATTCTTGTACATAGGAGCAGTATTATAGTAGTTATATTCTTGTACATAGGAGCAGTATTATAGTAGTTATATTTTTGTACATAGGGAGCAGTATTATAGTAGTTATATTCTTGTACATAGGGAGCAGTATTGTAGTTATATTCTTGCACATAGGTGGCAGTATTATAGTAGTTATATTCTTGTACATAGGAGGCAGTAATATAGTAGTTATATTCTTCTACATAGCAGGCAGTATTATAGTAGTAATATTCTGTACATAGAAGCAGTATAATACGCATAGACCGCTTGCCTGTCTTGTTTATGGAACTTGTTTACCGCATGAAATAAAGCAAAACTTTTTAGAAGCTGGACTACCACCATTTTCTTTCTGCAGTTTGAACAGCCGAGTCCAGGATGTGTCCAGCGCTCAGTTGAGCGCTGCTTTGCTGTTTTCAAATGTATATCGGAACTGTATTATATTACTTATATTCTTGTACATAGCAGGCAGTATTTTGTGAGTAGTTGGCAGGGCCGTCTTTAACAAGGGGCAAAAGGGGCAGCTTCCCCGGCCCAGTTGCTCCTGGGGGGCCGAAGGCAGGAGAAGTTTGCCAGACTTGTGGAGCTTTTTTGTGAAGATTACATCAGGAAAGGGTGACAGGGGCTGTTATACTAAGATACTGTAAGCTACTGTATAATGTGGGGTGCTGTATACTGTGGGGGCTGTATACTATGGGGTGCTGTATACTGTGGGGGGGCTATACTGCTCTACTGTATACTGTGGGGTGTTGTATACTGTGGGAGGCTGTATACTATGGGGTGCTGTATACTGTGAGGGGCTGTATACTGGGTGCTATACTGCTCTACTGTATACTATGGGGTGCTATACGGCTCTACTGTATACTATGGGGTGCTGTATACTGAGTGTTATACTGCTCTACTGTATACTGTGGGGTGCTATACTGCTTTACTGTATACTATGGGGTGCTGTATACTGTGGGGTGCTGTATACTGTGGGGTGCTATACTGCTCTACAGTATACTGTGGGGTGTTGTATACCTGGGGTGCTGTATACTGTGGGGTGCTGTATACTGTATAGTTTGAGGTGCTGTATTCTCTATAGTTTGGGGTGCTGTATACTGTGAGATGCTGTATTCTGCATAGTTTGGGGTGCTATATACTGTATACCGTGAGGTGCTGTATACTGTGGGGAGCTGTATATTGTGGAGTGCTATACTGCTCTATTGTATACGGTGGGGTGCTGTATACCGTTGGGTTGCTGTACACTGTGGGGTGCTATACTGCTTTAATGTATACTGTGGGGAGCTGTATATTGTGGAGTGCTATACTGCTCTACTGTATACTGTGGGGTGCTGTATACTATATGGAGCTATACTGCATACTGTGGGGTGCTGGAGTGCACTGTAACACTAGCGTGAGCCGAGCCCCGGTCTCCTTCCTGAACTGCAGAGCGGTGCCCACTTCCAGCCTGAGCCCAGCTGCCCAGAGCACTGATCCTGAGCTGCTGGAGTCTTCAGAACTGGAAGTATTTACAGTAATTCACTGGACTCTACCAGGTGTGTGGATTTCTTCTTGTGTGTGTGTGTGTGTTGTGGTGGAGGGTATGATTGCATGCTAGGGTGTGGGAAGGCGGGATCCAGGGGTCCAAGTAAATCTTTGCCCATGGTCCAATCAATATTAAAGACGTCCCTGGTAGTGGGTATGTAGGAGGCAGTATTATAGTAATTATATTCTTGTACATAGGAAGCAGTATTATAGTAGTTACATTTTTGTATACAGGAGGCAGTTTTATAGTAGTTATATTCTTGTACATAGTGGCAGTATTATAGTAGTTATATTCTTGTACATAGGAGGCAGTATTATAATAGTTGTATCCTTGTACATAGCAGCAGTATTAAAATAGTTATATTCCTGTATATAAGAGCAGTATTATAGTTATAGTCTTGTATATAGCGCACATTATTATAGTAGTTATAAATTTGAGCCGTTGACAAACATACATCTTTCACCAGCTTATACACAGGGCATTAGTCAGAAAATAAGCAATTTTTATCTATTTTATACAACAAATTCATCATAGTAGTAATGAATTTTGAGTGTAGTTTCTTTTTAAAATTAAGTGACTAAAGTTTGCTCTATGTGCCAGGCAGACCTTAGCTTGGCATCCTGTACATAGCAAAGCAGCTGGCAGACTGCATTAGTGTTACATTCCTGAGCCTCAGGATATTAGGATGGGAGAGAGAGTTGGGTAAAGAGGAGGGGTAATTAAACGGTAGCTCTGAAATCCTTGCTTTTCTTGTGCCTGGGGGCTGATCAGGATGAGAAGGATTTGCTGACAGGGCAATGAGGCGGAAGGTAAAACTGCTAAAGTGAGAATGAGAGAAGGGGAAAGAGGGAAGAGTCATACGACGTCAAAAATAAAAGGTTCATCTATGCTGTGTCATGCACGATTTAAATATGGTTATGGATGTTTGAAGCTACAGATCAGTAACTCTTCTTTGATTGTATACACGGATGATGCACAGTATCATTTATCTTGTTCAGGGTAACAGTACCACTTCTCCTGTCCTGTATACTGGGTGTAATTCTCAGTATCTGCTCTTATTCTGTATATATGGACACTGCACAGTACCACTTCTCCTGTCCTGTATACTGGGTGTAATTCTCAGTCTCTGCCCTTATTCTGAATATATGGACACTACACAGTACCACTTCTCCTGTCCTGTATACTGGGTGTAATTCTCAGTATCTGCTCTTATTCTGCATATATGGACACTGCACAGTACCACTTCTCCTGTCCTGTATACTGGGTGTAATTCTCAGTATCTGCTCTTATTCTGTATATATGAACACTGCACAGTACCACTTCTCCTGTCCTGTATACTGGGTGTAATTCTCAGTATCTGCTCTTATTCTGTATATATGGACACTGCACAGTACCACTTCTCCTGTCCTGTATACTGGGTGTAATTCTCAGTATCTGCTCTTATTCTGTATATATGGACACTGCACAGTACCACTTCTCCTGTCCTGTATACTGGGTGTAATTCTCAGTATCTGCTCTTATTCTGTATATATGGACACTGCACAGTACCACTTCTCTTGTCCTGTATACTGGGTGTAATTCTCAGTATCTGCTCTTATTCTGTATATATGGACACTGCACAGTACCACTTCTCCTGTCCTGTATACTGGGTGTAATTCTCAGTATCTGCTCTTATTCTGTATATATGGACACTGCACAGTACCACTTCTCTTGTCTTGTATACTAGGTTTAATTCTCAGTATCTGCCCTTATTCTGTATATATACACACTGCACAGTACCACTTCTCTTGTCCTGTATACTGGGTGTATGTCTCAGTTTCCCTTATCGTCCTCGGCAGCACAGAATGGGTTAACGTTGACCTCTTTAGTTTCCTAGGACCGCCCACCTAGATTTAAACAGTCAAACAATTAGTCAATCACATAATCAGTACACCTATAAAGGTCTGGTGAATGCAACTGCCCCTTGTATTTTTTTTTATGTCCTCATTCCTGAGGAATCTGCCCACCTGTCTGGTGTGTGAAGATCGGCCATCTATGCCGTGGGGTGTGTCCCAGGCTCCTGGCCAAGTGTCCAGCAGTGCCACGGGTGTGTCCTTGGCGCTGGCACTATGCCGCATCCACGATGCGCGCTCCGGCAGGAGGTCCTCCATTGCGGTCTGCTAAGCCGCTTCCCTGCCGTGGATTCGCGCGTGGCGCCCGACGCCGTCATCCCCAGCATGCCGCTCCTTCCATCAGGAGGCCGCCCCATGCCGCACTTCCGGGTTCGGGCAGCGTCTGACGTCATCAGTCAGCGCGCCCTCTGGGGCCAATGGGGAGCCGCAGGAGCGGCTGACGTCACCAGGCGGCGTCCAGGGCGCCAGATTCGAATATTTAAAGTGGATGCAGGCTGGAGCAAGCTGCCATAAGTGCCTGGCAGCCGAGCTCCTGTGAATTTAAGGTATTGTGTCAGCTGGGGTCCCTTCTGACTAGTTTGCCTTGCTGGTTTTTGCTCATGATATGTCTGTTTGTCTGTTCCAGATGTCTGGGCTTTCTGGTTCAGGGAGAAAGAAGGCTAAGAAGCACAGACACAGATATTGCCTGTCATGTGAGCAGCCCCTACCTGATGAGCAGCGAGAGGACTACTGTGACAACTGTAATGCGGCTGATTCTGTCCATTCTCATAGATCGTCTGGATCCAGGAGGTCTAGGAGGAAGCAGTCCCGCTGCATTTCTTGCATTCAGCCCTTACCTGAGGATTCGCGGTCCAATGTCTGCGCTTCCTGTACTCAGCCGGAGGTCGAGTCTGACGCAGAGTCCAGAAGGCTAATGAGCCTCTTTAAGTCCTTTCTGACAAAGCAGAAACAGAAGGCCAAAAAGAGAAAGCGCGATCCTGTCTCCTCATCCTCTGACGAGTCTCTGACGGCTGAGAGCGAATATTCAGACTCCGATTGGGAAGTCTCTAAAATGGAGGAAAATTTCCTTTTTGATAGGAAGAATGCGAATCGCTTAATTAAAGAAGTAAACGGAATAATGGAGACTAAGGAAGACCCTGTCGCTGCACAGGACAAGGAGAGTCTCTTCTATTTTCCAAAGAAAAAAGGTTCAGTCCTCCCAAGCCATCCAGTGCTGGACTCCATATTCCAGAAGGAATGTAAAGGTCCCCTGAAAAAGATGGATCCTGGCTCAAGGTTCCGCTCGGTCTATAAAATCGACTCCTCTGAGTCCTCAAGCTGGGAGGCTCCCTCCAGAGTTGATCTGGCGGTAACAAGGCTGGCTAAAAGGTCCTTTTTTCCTGCAGATGACTCCGCATTGCTGAGGGATCCGATGGACAGAAAAGCGGATAACTTGTTAAAGAGACTGCATTCTTACTTGGCCACGTTAAGTAAGGCAGCCATGGCCGCAGTACCAGTGGCTCGGGCCCTCAGAATCTGGCTAAGTCACCTAGGAAGGGACATTGAGGACGGAGTCTCCAGAGAAGACCTGCTTCTTCAACTGCCGTCCCTTAAAATGGCCGCTGAATTTTTGTGCGACTTTCCAGTGGATTCGCTGAGATTCCTGGCTAAAGATATGGCTCTCTCAAATTCAATAAGAAGAACCTTGTGGCTCAAGCTATGGGCAGGAGATGTTGCCTCTAAGACCAACCTCTGCGCTTTACCCTTTGAGCCTGGGAGATTGTTCGGCTCTCAGCTAGACAAGCTGTTAGAGTCCAATTCGGATGAGAAATCCCTGAAGTTCCCTCAGTTTAAGACCAAGAATCGTCCGAGGAATTTTCGTCCCTTTGGCAGGCAGCCTTACCGCAGAACAAGCTATCGTGGGCGATCTAGCAGAGGCCGGTCAGACAGAAGAGTCCTTCCCAGTTCTGCTGAAAAAGCGAGAGGAAAGGAAGACATCAGTAAAAACTCCAAGACTGATTTCTGACGTCGAAAGCCGGTCTGTAGGAGGGCGCTTATCCCACTTCTACAACAACTGGGAGAGAATCACTACAGACAAATGGGTTCTGGATCTAGTAAGAGACGGATACTCGCTAGAGTTTCTTCATCAGCCAAGAAGCAGATTTCTGTATCAAAGAGAAGACCCTCGTATAGATCACCTGGTGGACCAATTTCTAAAGAAAGGAGCTTTAGAACGGGTACCAAGAGGTCAAGAAAAAAAGGGAGTCTACTCCAGGTTGTTTCTAGTCCCAAAAGCAAGCGGGGATTGGCGTCTCGTTGTAGACCTCAGATACCTGAATCATTTTCTGAAAAAAATCAATTTCAAGATGGAAACATTAAGATCGGTGGTGTCCACTCTTCAGCGAGATCAGTTCATGGCCTCCCTGGACCTGGAGGACGCCTACCTGCATGTACCCATAAGAGCTTCCTCAAGGAAATTCCTAAGAGTAGCCGTCAGGAGAGCAGTGAAATCCTGCACTTTCAATTCAGAGCATTGCCCTTCGGGCTGACATCCGCGCCCAGAATCTTTACCAAGATATCAGTGGTGGCAGCAGTACATCTACGCTTACAGGCCATTCAAGTCTACCCTTACTTGGACGACTGGCTAGTGGCAGCAGCAACGGAGGAACAGCTACAACTTCATCTCCGTACAGTCATCTCTCTTCTCCAGTCCCTCGGTTTCATAATGAGTTGGAAGAAATCTCAGCTCTCCCCTACGACATCAAAAAGATTCTTGGGGATGGTGATAGACACCCGCTGCATGAAAGTTTTCCTTCCTTCAGACAAGAGTCAGAAGATCAGAGAGGAAGTGAGAACCTTAAGATCCATTCACAAGCCATCTGTACGCAGAGTGATGAAGACCTTGGGTCATCTGACTTCTACCATAGATGCGGTCCCCTGGGCGAAGATCCATATGCGAGACCTTCAATGGAATATGATACAGGCAAGACGCACCAGTCATTGCGACCTGGAGAGAAGAGTCAGCCTGAGGCCATCCGTTATTCAGAGTCTGGACTGGTGGTTGCAGACGGAGAAGCTCACAGCAGGGAAATCGTTCCAGTATCTGTCTCCGATAGTAATCACCACGGATGCGTCAGCCAGAGGCTGGGGAGCTCATGTACAGAACAGATGGATCCAAGGGAAATGGTCTCCCCAGGATCTGCAACAGTCCTCAAACTTCAAGGAGATGAAGGCTGTTCTGGAATCGCTGGTCCATTTTCAGACTCTCCTGGAAGGAAAATCGGTGCTGGTTCGCTCAGACAACCTCTCCACTGTGTTCTACCTGAACAAACAGGGAGGAACGAGGAGCCCGTCCTTAATGAAATTATGCAAACGGATTTTCACCTGGGCAGAATCACATCTTTTGCAATTAAGAGCGATTCATATAAGAGGCTGTTACAATATACAAGCGGATCGTCTGAGTCGGATGACAGTCAGTCCGAGCGAGTGGGGTTTGAATCCGATTTACTTCAAGCAAATCATAGCCAGATGGGGTTGTCCAACCTGGGATCTGATGGCCTCCAGACAAAATCGGAAACTCCAGAAGTTCTGTTCCCTGAGCAAGCACGACGGGCCGACAGTGGTAGACGCCTTCTCGATGTCTTGGAGTCACCTATTCGTCTACCTATTTCCACCAGTACCCCTCATACCGAGGGTTCTACAGAAGATTGCGGTAGAAAGACCCAAAGTAATATTGATAGCACCATTTTGGCCCCGGAGGTCATGGTTTCCTCTTCTTCTCCAGCTGTCCGAAGGGAACTATTGGAAGCTTCCATGTGCCCCCGACCTTCTCCTCCAGCAGGGGCTATTTCATCAGAACCTAGACAGGTTACACCTCACGGCCTGGATGTTGAGAGAAGCAGATTAGAAGAAGAGGGCCTACCAGCTTCGGTCATTGACACACTAATGAATTCCCGCAAGCGTTCTACCAACGTGAAGTATGCCAAAGTTTTGGGAAAATTCCGGTCTTGGTTGTCTGGGAAAGGATATGCGGAAATAAACATCTCCAGTATTCTTCAGTTCCTTCAAGAAGGATTTGATATGGGCTTGAAGCCGAATACCTTAAAATCCCAGATGACTGCCATTAATATCTTGACAGAGAATAAATATCTATTCCATCCTTTGATAGTCAGATTCTTCAAGGCCTTGAAGAGGCTAAGACCGGTGATTCACGAACCCTTTCCTGTGTGGGACTTATCTCTAGTACTAAGGGGACTCACAAAACCACCTTTTGAACCGTTGGAACAGGTGGACATCAAATATCTCTCCTGCAAAGTTCTGTTTCTTGTAGCCATTACTTCGGCAAAAAGATTGGGGGAACTACGAGCGTTATCTTCCAGACATCCATATATACGAATCCTTCCCGATGGGATATTGATTAGAACTATGCCTTCTTTTCAACCAAAGGTTCCTTCCACTATGAATATTAATAGGGAAGCCTTCTTGCCTACATTCTTCCCAAATCCGGCTGATGAAGAACAGGAGCAGTTACATATGCTGGATGTAAAAAGAGCAGTAGAAACATATTTGCGAAGAACGGAAGAGTTCCGGTTAGACGAAAGTCTTTTTTTGCTTTATTCTGGACCGAGAAGAGGGCGAACGCCATCCAAAGATTCTCTCGCCCGGTGGATTAAGAACACCATCACAGAAACGTACTTGTTGGAGGGGGAAACTCCACCACTTTCCATTAAGGCTCATTCCACGAGATCGACAGCAGCCTCTTGGGCGGAATACGGGCAGGTGTCTATACAAGAAATCTGCAGCGCAGCCTCCTGGTCCACTCCTTCCACCTTCGCAAAGCATTATCGCCTCGACATCGAGTCCAGGAGCTCAGCCTTTGGCACAGGCATTCTAAGTTCGGTTTCGGTATAATCCCCCCCTTTGGAATCTATAAAAATCCCATTCTGTGCTGCCGAGGACGATAAGGGAAAGTAGAAAATTGGTACCTGGAATTTTACTTTCCTTGAGTCCGAAGGCAGCACAGGCGTACCCTCCCTAATAAATTATATTTTTGTTCTGCAACTGTGTGGATCTATTTTTTAATACAAGGGGCAGTTGCATTCACCAGACCTTTATAGGTGTACTGATTATGTGATTGACTAATTGTTTGACTGTTTAAATCTAGGTGGGCGGTCCTAGGAAACTAAAGAGGTCAACGTTAACCCATTCTGTGCTGCCTTCGGACTCAAGGAAAGTAAAATTCCAGGTACCAATTTTCTACTATCTGCTTTTCTGGAAGTTTCTCCCATCTGCACACAGAATTGTTGGAGCTTTGCCAGGGCGATTATTGGGTTCTTACCAAATTCTTTATCCTTACTTAATTTGGTGCGGCGACCAACTCTAGGAAGAATCTTGGTTATTCAAAACTCCTTCCGTTTAAGAATTATGGATGCCACTGTGCTCTTGGGGACTTTCAGTGCAACAGAAATTTCTATACCTGTCTCCACACAATCCTGTCTCTGCACTCTACAGGCAGTTCTTTCCTCCTCATGGCTTGGTTTTTGCCCTTATATTCATTGTCAGCTGTGAGACCTTATATAGACAGGTCTGTCTCTTTCTAATTATGTCCAATCAACTGAATTTACCACAAGTGGACGCCAATCAAGGTGTAGAAAAATCTCAAAGATGATCAAGAGAAATGGGAGGCTCTCAATTACAAGTGCCAAGGCAAAGGATGTGAATACGTATGTCCATGCAAAATTTCTCCTTTTTAACAAATTATCAAAAATGTCTACCATTCTGTTTTCACTTCACTCATTATGGGTTATTAAGTGCAGATTGATAGGAGACATTTTATTTTTATTTTGCCACAAGGCCACAATATAACAAAATGTGAAAAAAGTGAAAGGATCTGAAGACTTTCCAAATGTATTGTATATGCATAGTATATAGAGCACATACATGAGTGTAGCATTGTTGCCGACAGTCCTGAATTTGCTGGGATTGACAATCCCACAAATTCACCTCATCACAGCCCTAAAATGAGCTGGGATTCTGTAAACCAATTTTCATAATTGGGAGTTCTGGTACATGTTTGGGTGTACCTGGGATGGGGACTAAATGCTCAGAATTTACCAACACAAATATTGGTAACTATGGTAAAGTCTATGGGGTCATTAATCAAACTGGTGTAAAGAAGAATTGGCTTAGTTGCCCATAGCAACCAGATTTATCCTTTCATTTTCCAAAGAAGCTGTCCAATATGAAAGGTGGAATATGGTTGCTATGGGCAACTAAGCCAATTCTACTTTACACCAGTTTGATAAATCTACCCCTATAGATACACGTTGTGATAACTAAGGGGTTAGTCAGCTCTCAGGAATTGCCATCTTCCGAGTTTAAGACAGGTGGCACATGAACAAAAGGTTGCAGTCCACAAAATGTTGGTGTAACCGACCTCAGTTTTATTACCATCCACAGCAGACAATATACACACCTCAACAGTATAATGTAGTTTCAAACAAACACCTAGACCTCACTATCCATCCCAGAGCCTAATACCGGTACCTCAAAACACAGGCACAGTTTATCCCATCATCATGGTGCCTGCTACACGCTTGGCAATGCCTGTCCTTCCCAGATCAGTAGCCCTGAAGGTAAGAGCTCAGCCCTCTCTCATTGAGCTCACCCATATGGTTCCTAATAGGCCAAACTATCAAGCTCAATTCCTAAATGGAGTCAGTGAAGTTAGGAGTCTGCCCTTCTGGCAAACTTTGGCAAGCCAGACCCTTTTCCAGGTTTTATACTAAGCCAACAGTAAAGAAACGTATCTTTCTCTACTTTAGAGACCTCCCTAGCTTCCTGCATTGTCCCTTTATAACATTTTAGGGAAATAACCATGCCACTCAGGCAGCCCTGCCGCCACAATATATACAGCATGTATATATATTATACATACACACACACACACACATTGTGTAAAGCAGCGGTCCCCAACGACTGGGCCCTGGAAGATTGTTTGCCGGGTCGCTCTGTGACCTCACACTGTGCGCCGCGATACACAGCCGACAGCAGGATGAAGAGGATCGCAATAGTGACCAGGAGCAGGAGAGGTGTTTTTTATTTTTTTTGCGCTGGGGACTGACATATGGGGGGCTGATGGCTGACTTATAGATGGCTAAAGGTTGGGGGGTTGATCTGAGGCATTGGGGGTCTGAACTGAGGTCTGATTAACATTGGGGGTCTGATTGCTGGTCTGACCTGAGGTGTAAGGGAAAATATTTCTTTCTTATTGTTCTACTCTAAAACCTAAGTGCATCTTATAGGGTGAAAAATACGGTACAGTGCAGCAGCGACCAATCGTCGTTATATATTTTAATATGCACCTTGTGTTTTGTTATGCGCATGAATCAGTCAGCGCCGGCTAGCACCCTAACCCCCTGCCCCTGGGAAAATTGTCTTGCATGAAACTGGTCCTTGGTGCAAAAAAGGTTGGGGACCACTGGTGTAAAGGGCATATATACACATAGGTGGTCATTTATTATCCAGAAATATGCCTATATTCGACGTATTTCTGGTGTAGATTGCAACACAAAGTTTATTTGTGCCGCAATCTGCAAATTTTCCCAGCTCACGCCAGGTCTAGTCAGTGCTGACTGATTCACGCACATAACAAAACACAAGGTGCATATTAAAATATATAACACTATATAACGACTATTGGTCTCTGCTGCACTGTACCATATTTTTCACCCTATAAGATACACCTAGGTTTTAGAGTAGAATAAGAAAAAAATATTTTTCATTACACCTCAGATCAGACCACCAATGCCTCAGATCAGACCACCAATGCCTCAGATCAACCCTCCAACCTTTAGCCAACCATCGGCCCCCGATGTGTCAGCCATCAGCCCCCCATGTGTCAGCCATCAACCCTTATGTCTGCCCCCAGCAAAAATATAAAAAAAATAAAAATTACCTCTCCTGGTCACCATCGCGATCCTCTTCATCCTGCTGTCAGCTGTGTATCGCGGCGCACAGTGTGAGGTCACAGAGCAACCTCACGCTGTGCACAGCCGATAGCCGATACGAGGACCAGGAAGCGGTGAGTACAGATCCTTCACCGCTTCCTGGTCCTCCTGTACTAATGAAGCGCTTCCATAATGGAAGTGCTTCATTAGTACCACGTTAAAGTCGGCCCTGATCGCCGCGGCCCGGCAAACAATCTTCCAGGGCCCGGTCCTGGGCAGTTGGGGACCGCTGCTTTAGGTCACTGTCTTGTTCATCTTTGTGTCATTGACTGCTACTCTAATTTTCTCCTTTAATGTTTTGATATACCTTAGAATTGTTCCCTCAAAGATGGAAAGGTGTCCAGTCCCCGAGGCAGCAAAGAAGCCCAATCCATAATGCTTCATCCACCATGCTTCGCAGCTAGGATGAGGGTTTGGTGCTGGTGTGCAGTGATCATTTTCCTCCAAACACAGCATTGTGCATTTGTGCTAAAAGTTCCACTTGACTCATCTGTCCATAAAACATTTTCCCAGAAGCTTTGAGGATCATCCAAGTGGTTAGAAGCAAACCTGAGACAGCAGCCACTTCTTTGTGGTGTCCTTCCATGACTACCATTCTTGATCAGTAGTTTTCAAATAATGGAACACAGTTCTTTGCAGTTTGTAGAGTTTGTAGAGCAGTTTGTAGAGTCTTCAAAGGTCTTTTGCTGTTACCTTTGGGTCCTTTCTCATCTCTTTAAGGATAGCTTGATGCGAGTGCAAATATAGTGAGTACTTTCTCCATTTGTAAGCAATTTGTCTAATTGTGGATTGATGTGCACCCAGGTCTTTAGAAGTGTTTTTTGTAGCCTTTTCCTAGCTTCGTAAATATATATATATATATATATATATATATATATATACACTGTATATATATATTATATTTTTTTTAAAACACACATCCTCTGAGGTCTCCCGAAAGCGGTTTGCATATAGGCTAGGCTCACACTAATCAATCTTACTCAGAAAGAACAGCTTTGTCAGTAACCATGCTCTGTGTGCCTTTAATGGAGAAATAATCCATGAAACTATGTTACTATGAAACAAAATTTTGCTAATTAGGTCTTGCTTGCAATATTGTGCATCTAAATGAGCAAAAACCGTGGAAAACAAAAATCGAGGCACAGAGTCAAAAGTGAATCTAGGCCAGTGTGCTCAATAAGGCCTCTTTCACACTTGCGTTGTCCGGATCCGGCGTGTACTCCACTTGCCGGAATTACACGCCGGATCCGGAAAAACGCAAGTGTACTGAAAGCATTTGAAGACGGATCCGTCTTCAAAATGTGTTCAGTGTTACTATGGCAGCCAGGACGCTATTAAAGTCCTGGTTGCCAAAGTAGGCGCGGGGAGCGGTATACTTACAGTCTGCGCGGCTCCCGGGGCGCTCCAGAGTAACGTCAGAGTGCCCCATGCGCCCTGACATCACTCTGGAGCGCCCCGGGAGCCGCACGGATGGTAAGTTTACTGCTCCCCTGCTCCCCGCTACACTTTACCATGGCTGCCAGGACTTTAGCGTCCCGGCAGCCATGGTAACCATTGAGAAAAAGCTAAACGTCGCATCCGGCAATGCGCCGAAACAACGTTTAGCTTAAGGCCGGATCCGGATCAAAAAGGATTTTTGGCCGGAGCAAAAAGCGCAGCATGCTGCGGTATTTTCTCCCGCCAAAAAACGTTCCGTTCCGGAACTGAAGACATCCTGATGCATCCTGAACGGATTTCACTCCATTCAGAATGCATTAGGATAAAACTGATCAGGATTCTTCCGGCATAGAGCCCCGACGACGGAACTCTATGCCGGAAGAAAAGAACGCAAGTGTGAAAGAGCCCTAAAAGATATAAACAGTACAACTGATCATGTGGTATTAATTTTGTTATATTGCGTTTGCCTATAAGGCTACTTTCACACTGGCGTTTTAGCTTTCCGTTTGAGAGATTCGTTCAGGGCTCTCACAAGCGGTCCAAAATGGATCAGTTGTGCCCTAATGCATTCGGAATGGAAACGGATCCACACAGAATGCATCAGTTTGCCTCCGTTCCGTCTTCATCCCGCTTTGGAGGCGGACACCAAAACACTGCTTGCAGCGTTTTGGTGTCAGTCTGACGAAACTGAGCCAAACGGATCTGTTCTGACACACAATGTAAGTCAATGGGGACGGATCCGTTTTCTATGACACAATCTGGCACAATAGAAAACAAAATTAGTCCTACATTGACTTTCAATGGTGTTCAAGACGGATCCGTCTTGGCTATGTTAAAGATAATACAAACGGATCTGTTGTGAACGGATGCAGACTGTTGTATTATCTGAACGGATCCGTCTGTGCACAATCATGACGGATCCGCACCACACGCGAGTGTGAAAGTAGACTAATTTTAACTTGGATAACAGTAAGACCACATTAGTAATTAGTACAGGGTACACTTACATATAGCAACTGCAGATAGCATGTGCACGCAAATTATATACATAGCATGTACACCTATAGTATATACTAGGGTTGCAGGTCTATTTGCTTGGATTTTCAAGGCAAAAGCACACACAAATTACTGATAATGCAGAAATGTAGTTATGCTTAACTCAAGAAGTGAAATGCACAGTGTTTTTCAAAATAAAACATCTTTTACTAAATTAAATAACATATTTGCATTACTGCAAAAGTACAAAATACAAAACTTGCTATTTTCTTAATAGCACTGCACAGAACAGAGAAATAAAATAGAATAAATAAAAGAACATTTGTTCATTAAAATAACGACTTGCCTCCAGCCCCTCCTCCCTCCCCGCACTGTAACTGATGTATCGCCGGACGCGCTGTGCAGCATAGCGGCCGGTGTTCTGCCAAATCTCTATAGCTTGCCGAAAGTCTATAGCGGAAGTGACGTGGTGCGCTGCGCAAGCGCACAAGCGTACTTCAGCGAAGCATTCCTGCAGCCTCCACTGCAGTAGTTCGCACACCGCGCGTGCGCACACTTAAGGGTATAGATTTCTTAAAGTGACAGTCATCTCCATTAAAATACAGCTACATTAATCAACACTAATTTGTACCCTCGCGGGCTCGGCCTCGCCGCGCTCAGCATTTAGTAAAACTAACTCTATGCCGCCATTGATAGTAAAGAAGGAAATGGATGGTAAAGAAAGAGATGGATAGTCTCTTTCTTTACCATCCATTTCCTTCTTTACTATCAATGGCGGCATAGAGTCAGTTTTACTAAATGCCGAGCGCAGCGAGTCCGAGCCCGATGCGTGGCGAGTGAAGCAAGCCCGCGAGGGTACAAATTAATGTAGATGCTGTATTTTACTGGAGGTGATTGTCACTTTACGACAATGATTCTGATGATTTGTGGAAGTGCGCTTGCACAGCGCACCACGTCACTTCCGCTATAGACTTTCGGCAGAACACCGGCAATACATCCGTGTCAACCACGTAAAAAGTCAACCATCGCTTTATAAGGCGCACTGACATTTCCCCCCCCACTTTTGGGGGGGGGGGGGAGTTTGTCTTATAAAGCGAAAAATATGGTAATATAATTGCAGCATTTCTGGGTCGGCCAATTGGCGATTGCGATTAATTGCGATTGCTTTGGCGATATATTGTGCAGGCCTAGTATATACAAGTATATAACACATGCATCCATAGTATACATATAAAATAGTACACAGAACTTTACAGTATATACTCATAAAAAAGTATACTCTGCATATAAACATACAGTATATACAAGTACGCAATGTATGCATGTATAGTAAATACTATATACATGTATAGTGTATACAGCCTGTACACCTATAGAATATACTATATGTACTATGCTATACGTACAGAATGTATCGTATATACTAGTACAGTGCCATCAATGACCCTACTATTCATTCACTACTACACCGTTTATTAGCACCTACCGTATTGGAGCCATTGTGAATAAGCCATAAAATCCAAAGCCACACCCATTTCCTTAAGCCACACCCACTCTCCTCCCATGGCTCTGCATGGCACAAAACAATTTCCTTTGTGGCTCTACCAGCTACAAATACTTAAAGGGAACCTGTCACCTCTACTATGCTACCCTCACTGAGCGTTTCTAAATGTTCATTGTGTTACCCTAAACATATAAATTACACTTTTAATTTTATTTGCAGACAAATTCAATAAGTATGATGCATATTTGTACTTCCCGCCTTTTATGCAAATTAACATAAAAGAGTCATATCTTACAGGTGTGACCAGAGAAGAGTCATATTTTCAAGCTCTGACTCATCTCAGGTTAATTTGCATATGTATCAAATCGGTTTTTATACACAATAAAAGCACACAGAGCTATGGGGACTGGGTATTGCGGATGTGCTAGCGGCCATCTAGCAACCCATGTCCTCAGCTCTATACCCAAAATCCAGGTGACAGGTTCCCTTTAAGCAATGGGGCCTTAAGCAATGGTTACCTCACAATCTGGTTGACTTCAGGGACACTAGTATTTTCGGGAACTACATTAATAATCAAAATGCGTCGCCTACAAAACCATACATCATAGCAGCTCAAGCTAAGGAATTGGGGAGGTGCAGGATAGTTGCATATTGTACCCTGCAGAATTGTAGATGCAGCTTTGGATGTGAGTGGAGTATAAAATATGATGCAACTCGGCACACACGTCACTCAAAATGTTGCTGATAATGTTAACTTATGGAGTTTTGTATACTATCACTCCATATATAGACGGGAAGAGACAGCACGGGCCGCTCCTTACACAATACACAACATTACACAAAACCACACAAATAGACAAGCACAGTGCACAGCAGGAGATTCCACACACGTTTTATTACATGTTTCTTGCAATTAAATATGGAATATTATGTACATGTGTATAATATCTGTCTATTTACCCATCTATCGAATATACACATTCCAGTATCTGATGTAATGAACGTATTTGACATTCAGGAGTTATTATACTTCTTCGTAAAATCCATCATGCATCCATCTATCTATCTATCTCATATCTATCTATCGCAAAAATTCCACGCCACTCCAACAAGTAAACGGTACTCTGTGTTTATTCACCAAACAGCGACGTTTCGTCCTCTTTCGGGAACCTTTCTAAAGCAGTGATACATAACTAAAGTGCACAGTGCACATAAAAGGGTAGACAATTTACAACAACGATTCATGCAATTATGTGCAAATCTATACAAAATAACATGATTATATAGTGGATATAAAAAAAAAACCATTTCATCAATATATATATATATATATATATATATATAAAGCAGTGTTGTCTGTGATCAAAACAATTCATCATAGTTTCTCATATTGTTAAAAACTAATTAAGTTAATACTTGTGCTTAATAGATTATCAGGTGACCTTAAAGTGTGCAGGTGAGATTAAATTCAGAATTAAAAAATGCTCACAAATAGTTTGTACCGGCTGGGATCCCTCTACTCTATGAGGTTTTCGGTGTGGCAAGCGCTTTACTGCGCACACGCGTCCCCACTTCCATTTACAATGGAACGCATGTGTGACCTCTCACTTCCTCCCTTGTGAAGCGCACACGTGATCCCCAGGTCCCTGTCACGTAATGCGCACCTACAAAGGAGTGTTCAAACATATAATGGATGAAAACACTACTTTTAGTTAAAACTTTTAAAAAAATAATCTAAAAGATAAACTGGTACGTGCAGACGTTGGTCCCCAGAAGAAAGTTTGAAGACCCTTTTAAGGGCTCCAAAGACGGGATGTAACGGTGTTTAAATTGTACACCACTATTACATATCAAGTAACATCTTTATTTCAAATACATCTGTAAAAAATTACAATACATAGTGCTAATCATCAATAAAAATGGATCCCAAATGTGGCAGTGGACGGCGGACCAATCGCACTACAGGTTCACATAGTCTACAAAACATGAAAGTAAGGGAAAATTCATATAAATACGAATACGAAAATAGCATCAGTCCCTCCCTGCAGTTTCACATCTCCATTATACAGGCCATCAAATAAGCAGGCAACAAAAGTAGTGGGAGATCTTGAAGTAGAACCCCACATATACACACCCCTAGGTAAACGGGTACAGAAGTCAGTCCTGTATACAGAAACAACCCAGGCGATAATTAGATGACAGGTATATCAAAGTCTTACATAAGTCAAGGAGATAAGGTAATTCAAATGGATACAGACCGCAGACCCTCGGGACCACCACCGTTACCAGCAAACTTGGTGTAAAATTAGGATACTGGGACGTTCCCTTTAAATGGATTTTTGGATTTAGTAAATTTTCTTTGATTTTGGACTTTTCCATCTTTCTATACGTAGGAAAACTCCTTTATTCCAACAGTGATTTTTGGAAATTTGGCGCAGATAATCCATGTCTGGGCTCAGCCTCCGGACACACCCCGATCACATGAGAAATTCTGGCGAGATGTGTAAGGTTCTTTTAATACATATAGAACACAATGGGTGATTGTGTTAAATAATCCATACAGTGTAATTTAATAAAATTCATTTTTTTTTTTTTATAAATGAGTGTTTGACCCCGTCTGGAAGGGAAGAGCGAGCTTCCCATAATGCATTTGATATACATTATACTTAATATAAATGAATTTAAAAGTATTAACTAAAAGTAGTGTTTTCATCCATTATATGTTTGAACACTCCTTAGGTGCGCAGCTTGTGGACCGCATTACGTGACTGGGACCTGGGGATCACGTGTGCGCTTTACAAGGTGCGTCCCACATGGATTCCATTGTGAACGGAAGTGGGGACGCGCATCGTGCGTGCACAGTAAAGCACTTGCCACGCTGAAAACCTTATGGAGTAGAGGGATCCAAGCCGGTACAAACTATTTGTGTGAGCATTTTATTATCTCACCTGCACACTATTACACTCATTAAGGTCACCTGATAATCTATTAAGCACAAGTATTAATTTAATATTAACGCAAAAACACAAATGCAATCGCACTCTGCAACCAGCACTCTGCCCTGCCTTTATGCTGGATGTTGAATAAGGCATTGGTGTACATTTTGGCCAAAGCGTAATAAGCCACTCACCACGTCAAGGTCGCCTTCATGAGTGGTCCCTAACACTAGTTCCTACCTTTTATGGGCCATGACAGCCACACAAAGTCCAGGGAGCGCAGGTACAGCATGCACGCCAAGCACACTCTGTTTTTAACCCCGTCCGGTGCCATTACAGTTTTCATCGGATCCAGGGATGCAAGTACCAACATGCATGCTGAGCCCACTATATACTTCTCCTGGAGCCTAATCACACTCTGCAACCAGCACTCTGCCCTGCCTTTATGCTGGATGTTGAATAAGGCATTGGTGTACCCCGGACGGGGTTAAAAGCAGAGTGTGCTTGGCGTGCATGCTGTACCTACGCTCCCTGGACTTTGTGTGGCTGTCATGGCCCATAAAAGGTAGGAACTAGTGTTAGGGACCACTCATGGAGGCGACCTTGACGTGGTGAGTGGCTTATTACGCTTTGGCCAAAATGTACACCAATGCCTTATATTCAACATCCAGCATAAAGGCAGGGCAGAGTGCTGGTTGCAGAGTGCGATTGCATTTTGTGTTTTTGCGTTTGTATCTGTATTTCGCCATAGCAATCTGCACCTGCTAGGGGTTGTGCGGGCTGAATCCCCCATATTAATTTTATATTGTTTTTAAAAAATATGAGAAACTATGATGAATTGTTTTGATCACGGACAACACTGCTTAATATATACAGGTCCTTCTAAAAAAATTAGCATATTGTGATAAAGTTCATTATTTTCTGTAATGTACTGATAAACATTAGACTTTCATATATTTTAGATTCATTACACACCAACTGAAGTAGTTCAAGCCTTTTATTGTTTTAATATTGAGGATTTTCGCATACAGCTCATGAAAACCCAAAATTCCTATCTAAAAAAATTAGCATATCATGAAAAAGTTCTCTAAACGAGCTATTAACCTAATCATCTGAATAAACTAATTAACTCTAAACACCTGCAAAAGATTCCTGAGGCTTTTAAAAACTCCCAGCCTGGTTCATTACTCAAAACTGCAATCATGGGTAAGACTGCCGACCTGACTGCTGTCCAGAAGGCCATCATTGACACCCTCAAGCAAGAGGGTAAGACACAGAAAGAAATTTCTGAACGAATAGGCTGTTCCCAGAGTGCTGTATCAAGGCACCTCAGTGGGAAGTCTGTGGGAAGGAAAAAGTGTGGCAGAAAACGCTGCACAACGAGAAGAGGTGACCGGACCCTGAGGAAGATTGTGGAGAAGGACCGATTCCAGACCTTGGGGGACCTACGGAAGCAGTGGACTGAGTCTGGAGTAGAAACATCCAGAGCCACCGTGTACAGGCGTGTGCAGGAAATGGGCTACAGGTGCCGCATTCCCCAGGTCAAGCCACTTTTGAACCAGAAACAGCGGCAGAAGCGCCTTACCTGGGCTACAGAGAAGCAGCACTGGACTGTTGCTCAGTGGTCCAAAGTACTTTTTTTGGATGAAAGCAAATTTTGCATGTCATTCGGAAATCAAGGTGCCAGAGTCTGGAGGAAGACTGGGGAGAGGGAAATGCCAAAATGCCTGAAGTCCAGTGTCAAGTACCCACAGTCAGTGATGGTCTGGGGTGCCATGTCAGCTGCTGGTGTTGGTCCACTGTGTTTTATCAAGGGCAGGGTCAATGCAACTAGCTATCAGGAGATTTTGGAGCACTTCATGCTTCCATCTGCTGAAAAGCTTTATGGAGATGAAGATGTCATTTTTCAGTACAACCTGGCACCTGCTCACAGTGCCAAAACCACTGGTAAATGGTTTACTGACCATGGTATTACTGTGCTCAATTGGCCTGCCAACTCTCCTGACCTGAACCCCATAGAGAATCTGTGGGATATTGGGAAGAGAAAGTTGAGAGACGCAAGACCCAACACTCTGGATGAGCTTAAGGCCGCTATCGAAGCATCCTGGGCCTCCATAACACCTCAGCAGTGCCACAGGCTGATTGCCTCCATGCCACGCCGCATTGAAGCAGTCATTTCTGCAAAAGGATTCCCGACCAAGTATTGAGTGCATAACTGAACATAATTATTTGAAGGTTGACTTTTTTTGTATTAAAAACACTTTTCTTTTATTGGTCGGATGAAATATGCTAATTTTTTTAGATAGGAATTTGGGGTTTTCATGAGCTGTATGCCAAAATCATCAATATTAAAACAATAAAAGGCTTGAACTACTTCAGTTGTGTGTAATGAATCTAAAATATATGAAAGTCTAATGGTTATCAGTACATTACAGAGAATAATGAACTTTATCACAATATGCTAATTTTTTTAGAAGGACCTGTATATATGTTGATAAAAAAAAATTATATACACTATATAATGTTATTTTGTATTGAGTTGCACATAATTGCATGAATCGTTGTTGTAAATTGTCTACCCTATTTATATTCACTGTGCACTTTAGTTATGCATCACTGCTTGAGAAAGGTTCCAGAAAGAGGACGAAACGTTGCCGTTTGGTGAATAAACACAGAGTACCGTTTGCTTGTTGGAGTGCCGTGGAATTTTTGCACTATATTTCCAGGAACTGGGATTGTTTCTACAGCCGCTGGCACCCGTCGTCTACATTTTCCGCTATTCTACTATCTTTCTCATAGATATCTATCATATCTCCTAAGTATCCATATATCTCCTCTTTCTCATATCTACGGCCTATGAATCCATCAGTCAATCTATGTATACATTTAATATCCATCTTCTACTTATTTATCATTCTCTATCTATAGATCTAATAGATATCTTTCTCATATCTATATCTTACCTATCCAACCTCTATCATATCCCTTTGTCCATCTAATAGGCACCTATAATTGTGTGTATACTAGATACTGTAGATAGCAGCAGATTAACGTCAGAACATTTTTACAGTTCATAGATACAGTATATATAGTTGATCTATGTATAATCTTGAGTAACTTTGCCGTCATTATCTTGTTCTGTACACCAGTTACATTACATCCAGGCTGTTCTTTTGACTTGCATTTTGGGAAGTGTCTTCTTTACACCAGACGCTCTACCAGTTATCCCTTGGATCTTAATCATGGGATTTCTGGAAGATCTTTTTCAAGAATTCCTCCACCGTTGTACTATACAGTAAACTAGGGCATGGTCACATGGCACCAGAATGCACACCCCATAGTTTTCAATTTGAATCCGCATTGATCTTGATTAAGCCGCAGCAAGAAATAAATAAAATGGAGCTAATCTGTCTGCAGACTTGTGGCTGTTGTTAAAGGGAACCTGTCCCCATGAAAATGCAGCGTACTCTACAGGTGGGGCGTCATAGAGCAGGAGGAGCTGAGCAGACGGATTATTCCGAAAAACTTTTTACATTTAAACTCCTACTCCTTCTGTCCTATCAGTGGCCTTCACATCTGCTTTCAGTACAATGATGGCTTGACTACTACCATAATAAACTACCTTGTGTCGCCCCCACTTCCTCATAGATTGTAAGCTCTTGCGAGCAGGGCCCTCGCTCAGTTGTATATTAGCCAGTTACATTGTGATGTCTTTTGTTTTGTACATGAACCCTCTGAATTGTAAAGCGCTGCGGAATATGGTGGTGCTATATAAATATTATTATTATTTTTAGCTATCTGTGTATACACAGTCATAGAGGGAAGGCTGTCATCACTGATAGGACCGTCTCCGTGAAGTCAATGCCCAGAATGAGCAGAAATAAATAAATTACAGGTTTTGCCAAATATTTCCCATAAAACTGTATATCAGCCTGCAGACTGCACTGCATTTTCATGGTGACCGGTTCCCTTCAATGCAAATCCATGTTAGATAACCTCTGTCCATAACACAATGCAGCGCAAGGCTGGACATTAAACAAAGCCATTTCTAAAGCAGTCGGCAGAATTGGGAATACAGCTCTGGATGTGAATAGATTTTTTTTCAGCATAATTTATGTCAAAAACAGTACAAATTAAGCAAAGTTTTGTTCAGATTATATAAATATTCTGCAAGGTTACATCCAAAGGTGAGTATATGCACATGTATGATTACAGACACATGTATGATTACAGATACACAGTATAACAGACACAATACAGTTTTCATGCACATATAGAGGCAGATTTATTGCCGATCAGAATGATATAACATGAGTATATATTATTATTAGCTCACAGCATCAGGCAGATGGGGTAGGTGCAGAAAGCAGCCTCATGGTGTATATATATGTAGTATCATACATACATAGTATATTATATTTTAGACCTAGTCATATAACTTCCATCAAGGCAATTCAAGGGGTTTGAAGAACCCTTTTAGTGGCACCTCAGTGTTATTCCAAGTTACTAACTACTCTTTTTGGACTGAAGCAGGCCTGGTGATCTAATTATCAGTAGATACTGTGGAGGAAGAGTGGTCACCACTGGGAAAATGAAATACTACAGGCGGCAATTCAAATACATTTCCAGTCATGTGATAAATGGACAGGCCATGTCCACCAGAGTGATAGCTCTTTGACGCCTTTCTCTATGGCTAACTAATAGGGGGAAGTCAGTCCTATACGATGTTCACATGTCCTTATAGTTGGAGGTTCCAAAAATGGACTAGTCATCACCGCTAATACTTGGATTTCAGATGGCAGGTTCCCACTGTTAACCCCCTGCAAACACACACCTAGAGTATGTGACTTTCATTGGATGCATCAGAAAAATGTGAATATTTTATTTTTTTGGGGGGGTTAAATAATATATAAATGTATTTTTTGGTAATGTATTATTTTTATATTACTTTTATCAATGTATATCATTTTTAATTATACCAAGTTTAGTTTGCTACAATGTGTCTAAAACAAAAAAGAAAATTAAGCACTTAGTAAATAGTCTTGATCAAAAATGTTCTACTATTGTGTGTAGAACTTCTATGCCAATCTGTCTCCGTGGTTACAGACTACAAACAATCCATGTAGTCAGATCTGGCAATCATGTGTTACTCTGTAAGGGCTTGTTCACACGAATGTGCCGTTATTTTGCGGTCTGCAAATTGCGGATCCATGAGCTTTCCGTAATTTGAGGAACGGAACGGACGGCCCTTTATAGAAATGCCTATTCTTGTCCTCTTCAATAGAAAAATACTGATTGCAAAAGTCTACACAACCTTTCAGTATCCAGAGTATGCGAGTGTGTCTGGATAAACAATAAAACGATCCAGCTGATCAGTATTGATCTAATCAATTCATGATTATTCATAATACATACTGAGATTCACAGACCTGATTATATTCTAAGATGGATGTTAGCAGTGGCACTGATGGTAGTGAAACGTATATTATATAGAATATATTGGAAAGTGCATGCAAGGTGAGAGCAGTGACTTCATTACTCCTTCTGGCCAGCAGGTGGAGCTGTTAAAGCACTATTCTGGCTCCTCTGCGTAGTACAATATATTGTAGGCTACTCTAAGGCAGAGTGTGTATATGTAGCATTGATACTTTCACAGTATACTGTCTATATATACACTGGAGGGGGAAGATATTTGGATTTCAGCACCAAAATAACAGCTGGCGTATTATACAATTACTACGTTCTATGAGTGACAGATGAGCTATACACTCCTAAAGCAGGATCAGACAGCACATGGTTAACTACAACCTGAGTCTTTACAGAAACCTGAGAAATTCTGCAGGGAAAACACCTTCCCTGAGGTTATTCTGTCTGTCACTGCCTACATGCAAAGTATTAGCTTAAGGCCTCTTGCACACAAAAGTTTGTTTTTTTCCCCCGTTTACGTTCCGTTTTTTGTGTTCCGTATACGGAACCATTAATTTCAATGGATCCGCAAAAAAAAACGGTATGCCTTCGTATGCCTTCCCTTTCCGTATTTCTGTTTTTCCGTTCCATTCAAAGATAGACCATGTCCTATTATTGTTCACATAACGGACAAAAAAATGGAATGCATACGGATGTCATCCGTATTTTTTGCGGATCCCTTTTTTGCGGACCGCAAAACACTGAAAAAGCCACTGTGTGCAAGAGGCCTAAGTTGATGCATACATTTTATGGGAGGAGCAAATATTCATGAGAACAGCGATTGCATCATTCTGTCCCCGTGATGTCATCAAATGTTAGTTTAGTATTACAACTGATATACTTTACCTCATCTCCTTATTTTTAAAGAGCAAATCCAGCATTAAAGGGGTTTCTCAGCCTGTAGATACTGAGGGCCTATTCTCAAGAAAGGTCATCAATATCAGATCGATGGGAGTCTGACAGCCAGCACCCCCACCAATAACAGTTGATCAGACCTCCATGGATTAATGACCTTACCTGAGGACAGGACATCAATATGGAAAACCCCTATAAAGACAAAGGGGATCATTTACAAACTGATATATGCTAGATTACTGGCGTATATCCATCACAGATTGCGGCACAAAGGCTATATGCGCTGCAATCTGTGACTTTTCACCGCTCATGCCAGGTCTAAAAAAAGGGGGGCATGATGTAGGCGGGGAAGGGGGCAGGCCACTAGGTCTGTCTCATTTATCATTTAGTATCACTATAATACTACCTCCTATGTACAAGAATATATGGTAACTACTATAATACTGCCCCCCTATTAAAGGGGTTGTCCGAGTTATATTAACTGATGACCTATTCTCAGGATAGGTCATCAATATCAGATCGGCGGGGGTCAGTCACCCGGCACCCCGCCGATTAGCTGTTTAAAGAGAAGGCGCGAGCCGTGCCAGTGCCGCCTCCTCTTCACAGTTTACCTTCTCGTCGTCGTATCTGCAGTTATGAGCGGGTGTAATTACACCCAAGTCATCCCATGCATTTCAATGGTACGGATCGCTTCTAAACACTTGTATAGGATCGATCCGTCCCATTGAAATGAATGGGACGGTTGGGTGTAATTACACCTGCTCACCGCCGCAGATGCAACGGCAAGAAGGTAAACAGTGAAGAGGAGGCGGCACTGGCACGGCGCGCGCCTTCTCTTTAAACAGCTGATCGGCGGGGTGCCGGGTGATGGACCCCCGCCGATCTGATATTGATGACCTATCCCAAGGATAGGTCATCAATAAATATAACTCGGAAAACCCCTTTAAGAAGGTTGATGTGAAAAGGAAGACTTCCATACTTGACTGGAGTTGCTCTTTATAGTACTGAACTGAATTATCAAGAATATTGGTCCATCAGAAAATAGCTGCCCCTCATTGTGTAAGTACATGGCCTTCTTTAGAATGATTCCACCACTTTTTCACCAATCGGGATTCGGCTGGAATAAAAAGCTGTGTGCTGTCACTTAATGCTCTGCAGGTCTCGGTTTTAATGTGATGGCGTCGCAAGCACTGCAAAAGGTCCTGATCCGGAGTGGGGGCTGTGTGAGCAGACGCCTTGACACGATGCTCCGCTCACACACCTGGGGGCTCAGCTGAAATGATGCTTCACTGGGAGTGGGGATCCAGGGTGGGGTACGTCACTGTCTGGGCCTGTTCAATGATAAACAGCAGCATGTTAGGGGGATTCAAAGAATAGGAAAGAAAAAAAAAGAAAAAAATGCAGGTATCTGTCTTGGAAATGCAGCAACCGTTAACATGCTGTTGTTTGTCAGTCCAACTCAAGGCCTAAGGTCTCCATAGGGGACAGACTCTGCACTGATATATAGTATAGAACCATCTCTGGTTCTGTTATGTCTAATGCATTTTTTATAATAGGAGACTTTCATTTTAATAGCAGTATAATAAAAGGTTACATTTTACAGGTGCCTATCTGTAAAAAAAAAAAAAAAAGCACTAGTATATAGATCCTTTCATAGGTGAAGGAATGCATACAGAGTATATAGCCGAACAATAGGAAGAATAAATCGGGAACCACAATCAAAGAATTCCAGCCACAGCCGATATTCACATCAGTCTAGTAACCATTACTAAGTTACATTGCAAAGACATGAATGTCACTTTTGCTGAGTAATACAATGTGCACGACCTGCTAAGAAAAGCAGTGAAATGGACCATGTGATGAGCGCAGCAACGTCACCAAAGGTCCTTTTCCTCCAAGGTCCTCAAAGAAGAAGAGGAAAGAAGACGAGCCGGGCTGCTCGAACAAGTGGATGAGGCGAGTTTAATTATTGATTTTTTTTTCATTATTTTAATCCCTCCATCCCTAATTTAATTAGCATTCTGTATTAAGAATGGTATTATTTTCCCTTATAACCATGTTATAAGGAAAAATAATAAAATATACACAACACCTAACCCGAACTTCTATGAAGAAGACCGGGTTCGGGTCTGGGTACCACATTCAGTTTTTTATCACGCGCGTGCAAAACGCATTGCACCCGTGCGGTAAAAAACTGAACTACGCAACACAATCGCAGTCAAAACTGACTGAAATTGCGTGGGCACTCACGCAGGTTTCCCGCAATGCACACGCGACGCATCCGGAGCAGATCCGGGCCTTATCCTGACAAAGATAGTTTGTACCTCTACCAATATATGGAAAAGTATATATGACTACTATAATACCGCCTCCTATGTACAAGAATATAACTACTATAATAGTGCCTCCTATGTACAAGAATATAACTACTATAATACTGTTCTCTCAATCTACAAGAATATAACTACTATAATACTGCCTCCTATGTACAAGAATATAACTACTTCATTACTGCCTCCTATGTACAAGAATATAACTACTATAATACTGCTTCCTATGTACAGGAATATAACTACTATAATACTGCCTCCTATGTACAAGAATATAACTACTATAATACTGCCTCCTATGTACAAGAATATAACTACTATAATACTGCCTCCTGTGTACAAGAATATAACTACTATAATACTGTCTCCTATGTACAAGAATATAACTACTATAATACTGCCTCCTGTGTGCAAGAACATAACTACTATAATACTGCCTCCTATGTACAAGAATATAACTACTATAATACTGCCTCCTATGTATAAGAATATAACTACTATAATACTGCCTCCTATGTATAAGAATATAACTACTATAATACTGTCCCCTATCTACAAGAATATAACTACTACAATACTGCCTCCTATGTATAAGAATATAACTACTATAATACTGTCTCCTATGTACAAGAATATAACTACTATAATACTGCCTCCTGTGTACAAGAATATTCTGGTAACTACTATAATACTGTCTACTATGTACAAGAATATAACTACTATAATAATGCTCCTATGTATAGTACAAGAATAAAACTACTATAATACTGCTCCCTATGTACAAGAATATAACTACTATAATACTGCTCCCTATGTACAAAAATATAACTACTATAATACTGCCTCCTATGTACAAGAATATAAATGCTATAATACTGACTCCTATGTACCAGAATATAACGAATTTAATACTATGCCATGAAACACAGGCTGGGTATAAATATATTTGTTATAACAAGGAACAGAAAATGCACAAACAGATGGTCCAAGGGGAACACAGACATTTTTCACAAAAGCTTACTGGAAATTAAATAAACTGCAACTAAGATTGGAAGATGCGGACTGGATAGAGGATTGTGTTCTGTGAGGAGTGTGATGTGGGATACTGGATGTGACAGTGCGGTAGGATTAGGAGTGCGCCCTCCGGTGCAGCCAGCGCTCTACTAAATATGTATATGAATTCAGGGAAACATTAGGAAGGTGACTGCCATGTGCTAATGATACATCACAAGTGTCTGCATTTTAAAGCACAAATATTCTTAGATTGCTGTGAGCAAGAAACAGGCGTCTGTGCGATGTCACGTTGTCTCCTTAAGACAATCAGGGGGTCTTCGCATTGTTCCAAAATCGCAGTGTGGCAGCAGCACAAAGCGCTTCAGCAGAAGGACCTGCGGCTCTTGTAGGGGAGGGTCTCACATTGGTCATCCTCACAATCACTCTTGGTCATAGCCAATCATGTGCCATAAATGTCTACTGTGGAAAGTCCAATAATAAGAACCTATCACGTATGACATAGAATGTCATCTACATCTTGTAGAATGAAGATTGAACTAAGAAACCAGTGCATGCTGAGAGATGTAGTACTACAGCAGTCATTGGCCACAGTATATGGATATACTCCATTCCTATGTACTGCTCTGCGTATCTGTATAAGCCTTCTGCTCAGCCATTATGACCACACTGAACTGGCCGAGCTCTGTACACTCAGGAGTCTTGCATTGAAAAATCTCTGCTACTGGGATTTTTTTCTCTGGCATATCATTCTGGACTGCGGGCCATGTCTTGCTCCGCGCCACATTAGACGGGGCCAGTCTCTTGCTCCGCGCCACATTAGACGGGGCCAGTCTCTTGCTCCGCGCCACATTAGACGGGGCCAGTCTCTTGCTCCGCGCCACATTAGACGGGGCCAGTCTCTTGCTCCGCGCCACATTAGACGGGGCCAGTCTCTTGCTCCGCGCCACATTAGACGGGGCCAGTCTCTTGCTCCGCGCCACATTAGACGGGGCCAGTCTCTTGCTCCGCGCCACATTAGACAGGGCCAGTCTCTTCCCCTGTGGCACATTAGACAGGGCCAGTCTCTTCCCCTGTGGCACATTAGACAGGGCCAGTCTCTTCCCCTGTGGCACATTAGACAGGGCCAGTCTCTTCCCCTGTGGCACATTAGACAGGGCCAGTCTCTTCCCCTGTGGCACATTAGACAGGGCCAGTCTCTTCCCCTGTGGCACATTAGACAGGGCCAGTCTCTTGCTCTGTGGCACATTAGACAGGGCAGTCTCTTCCCCTGTGGCACATTAGACAGGGCAGTCTCTTCCCTTGGCACATTAGACAAGGCAGTCTCTTCCCCTGGCACATTAGACAAGGCAGTCTCTTCCCCTGGCACATTAGACAAGGCAGTCTCTTCCCCTGGCACATTAAACATGTTCCACCAGGTGTTGCTATAAGACTCTCAGGAGAATATTTAATGCTTCGCTACTGCAGATTTTTCCAGGTTAATTACATGATACAGATGAAAAATCAAGTTTAATTTTATGCAAAGGAAACCGCGCAAAAGTCAGATTAACCCCTTACTCTCTGGACGCCAACACTAGGCTCTAAAACAACACGTGATGGAATGGTGGATATACCCCTCGTCCTGCACCCTACTGCTATATGATGGGATGACGAATCGCCTCCTGTGATTTCCACTGCCCAAGGAGGCACATGCAGGGGTAAAATAGGTAAAAATTTGCAGCAGGGGAAAAATAATGAGCCATCCGATATACCCTGTGTGGCCTTGTAATCGTCATGTATGCCACCGACGCATTCCCAATCAGATTGGTATCCAATATCATTATCACTATGAGTGCATTTGGATGATGAGACTATCAATACATAGATATAATACAAGAGGAACATGTCCCTTATGGAAATACCTTCTATGAGCAGAAAAATAACCATTTATAAGAAATGATCGGCTGACTGATACAATAAAACAGTACAGGACAAATTAAATCTTCCTCACAGCTCCTTGTCAGATCTGCTGAGGCTTTTAACACCTTTTCGTCCGTGTGACTCCTGCTTATGAGACGCCTGTGATATAAATACAGTGTTTGGAACCAGATGGAAAGAATGATAACAGCAGCGCAGAGTATTTTAGAAAAGGAGTAAGCTGATCTTGTGGAAAGTCACAGACTGAGAGTTACGCAGTGGACAGTGATCAGACAGTCTGTCAGTGAGGAGACAGTCAGTGCACCCTCCACCAGTTTCGGGGCTCCGTTCTTAATACAGGTGGGGGGGACCAGCGGTGGGACCCGCACCTATCAGACAACCCCTTTAAGGGGATGTGCCCTGTTTTTTTTTTTTACATCTGAGAATTACATAGTGAAATGAGCAGGGTCCACAGGAGAATTACACAGTGGAAGGAGCAGGGTCCACAGCAGCGCAGAGCATTTTCAAGAGAGAAGTGTGCTGATCTTCTGGTGGTTATATACGGTCTGAGCTGTATGTGACAGGGGCATGGATCAATATTCACAGTGATCAGGGCATTCTCTATTGTTACTAAACGCACGTTTATCCAGCCCCTGGGGGGTGGCTTCATACAAATATATACAGAACAATATATTATAATTTTACTAATAATCATCTTGATCATGTACATAGCCTTGGTGAACACTTTAAATAGATTGTATACTTTTGCAGACAATAAAATTGAAAATAAAAAATGAAGTAATTATGCTTGATATTAAAATGTTCCTACTCTTATGTCGATATCTATGCAGACCTGTGTGTCTCCATGGTTACAGACTACAAACAAACCCTGTGTGTAGTCTGACACTGCATTCACGTGCCAATTTAGTTAATACTGCCCAGTAAGTCAGTCAGCTTAATGGCTATTATGTGGATCAGCCTTTATTCTGTGTATTGAGCAGCAGGCAGGGGTTGTCATAAAATAGCCACAAAACTCAAATTCTCCTCCACTGCCCTATTATTGGAACACTCCTGCCGAAAGTACATATTAGTATATTTTCATGAAAGATGAACCGGTGTTTCAAAGGGACCTGACATGTCAGTTTTAGTAACTGCTTGTATTCCCCATGTAACAATTATTCTGAATCGTCTATTCTGCACTCCATCTTGTGCTATTCCTCTAATAAAAGCGTATGCATAAGTTAGGGAGGGGCTGTTCTTGTACAGTCTCTCACTGACAGCACTGATTGGACAGTGGCAAACTAGTAACACCCAGTTGCACATGTAGTTATAAAATTCTAGTAGGAATAATAGAGGAATGGCACAACATAGATTAATAAGGACAGATGCTCCAGAATTGTCGTTTTTTGTGGAAAACAATTATTTACTAAAACAAACGTGTCAGGAGAGGAGACGGGTCCTCTTCAAGGAGTAGGCGTCAATACACTGAGCAGAGGATATTATTGTATCAGAGATCACAGCTGAAAAGCAGTCCATGGATTCACCAAGAAAGGTAGTGGGGCTCCATGTGTTAGATCTGGGGCTGGAGACCTGACACTGTTGTACCTCAAGGTCTTACCTCGGTGGAGACGGTTTCTGCTCTGCATCTGCAACAGGGCAACAGAACTGGTGCAAGACAGTCTCATTCCTGGAAAGACAGAGAAAGCCAAGTATTATTATATCAGCAGATGTTAGAAACATGTCCAAGAAATGTCAGCCACTGACCAGTACGACAGGTCCAACCTCAAATATCAGCGCCTCCCACAGGACTCCTGTACTGGATATGGTCTGTGTTACTGGGGAATCCTGTACCCTCCACTATGTTGCTCTTACTCCTTAACCTCCCAGTTGCCTCCTCATGACACCGCTCGTAGCATACAGCCCTGTCCTCACCAATATCATCACATATTTACACATTCATCACCTGAAATACTCTGTGCTGCTTGGAAACCCTGTACCCTCCACTATGTTGCTCCCACTACTTAAAGGGAACCTGTCATCAACGTTATGCTAACCTCACTGAGGGCAGCATAAAACAGGGACAGAAATGCTGATCTAAAGTAAGTGTTTGCCGAGAACCAGCATCATAATCATTGCAGCCCGGGCCTTGGAAAGAGTCACATCTACCTGAGAAGAGTCCTGGTTATCCATAATCTCCTGCTCTCCCCACTTATCTGCTGATGATTGGCAGTTCTCTCCTAGAGAAAGGGAGAAAACCAGGTAGAAGACTGTCAATCAGCACCAGGTGGGCAGGAGAGCAGGAAGTCATGAATAACCAGGACTCTTCTCAGGTGGCCGGACTCTTTTCCAGGTCCAGTCTGCAATGATTGTGATGTTGGTTCTCGGCAACCACTTACTTTTAACTTATAAATGACAGACCGCTGAAATCAACTCACCTGTCTCTACTTTATTCTGCCGTTAGTATGGGCAGCATAACGTTGATGACAGGTTCCCTTTAACCTCCCAGTTGCCTCCTCATGACACTGCTCATAACATACAGCCCTGTCCTCACCAATATCATCACATATTTACACATTCTGCTCCTAAAATACTCTGTGATGCTGGGGAACCCTGTACCCTCCTCTATGTTATTCTCACTCTGTGGCCTCTTTCGGACAAGCGTATATAGTCCAGATTTTATGTTCCGGAATCCGCTGCTAATGTTAATGAATAGAGCTATTCACATGGGCGTATAATTTCCGTCAGTATTTGAAATCCGCAGCATGTCAAACTTTTGTGCGGATTTGTTTCCAAATATGCACATTACAGTCTGTGAAGTGCGTAAAAATGAAGGAAGGAAGAAATACGCATGTAAATCCTGATGACAGTACTGGTGGTATATCATCAGGATCCTGAGCAAGAAAACGGATTTCAATACGCTCGTCTGAAAGCGGAACTGTGACTTCCAGGGTTGACAATTGTCCAATAATAGGAAATTTTTTCCTCTGTCCAAAATAAAAAATATAGATGTGTCCATGATTTTTTTGAAGCTGGCGGTTCTTGACTAGATAATTTAATTTTAACATACAGACCTGTCCTCACCAATATCATCACATACTTACACATCCTTCTATACTCAGTGCTGCTGTGAATATTGAATATTCTATGGTATGCTTGTGCCTGTTTTAAAATCAAGTACACAAATTATGTAAGAAACGGGGAATGATGAACACGCCTAATGCTGAATTTCTGAGGGTGGTTGTTCCCTGGGAGCAGCAGAGTAAACAGATTTCCTGTAATATGAGAGCTGCTGCAGTCTACGGCATCCTGACAGATTGGAGAGAATACTGGATTAGAAATCTCCCTCTTCTCTAATGTTCCATCTCAGACTTTGATTTATCAGTTTATATATTTATTCTGTCATTTCTTCTGTCTATTGAAAATGTACTGATCCTCATTACATTACCTATACCAGAGAAAAGAAGAAAACACTCAGCAGGTCCAGCCTAAGGACTAAAAAAACTAATCCAAATACATTACTAACTTGCATAGTAGGGACATTTTATAACATAAAAGAATATAACTACTATAATACTGCCCCCTATGTACAAGAATATAACTACTATAATATGGGCCCTATATACAAGAACATAACTACTATAATACTGCCCCCTATGTACAAGAATATAACTACTATAATATGGGCCCTATATACAAGAATATAACTGCTATAATACCATCTTCTATGTACAAGAATATAACTTCCATAATATTGCCTCCTATGTACAAGAATAGAACTACTATAATACTGCGTCCAGTGTACAATAATATAACTGCTATAACACTGCCTCCTATGTACAAGAATATAGCTTCTATAATACTACCTCCTATGTACAAGAATATAACTACTATAATACTGCCTCCCATGTACAAGAATATAACTACTATAATACTGCCTCCTATGTACAAGAATATAACTACTATAATATTGCCGCCATGTACAAGAATATAACTACTATAATACTGCCTCCTATGTACAAGAATATAACTACTATAATACTGCCTCCTATGTACAAGAATATAACTACTATAACACTGCCGCCTGTGTACAAGAATATAACTACTGTAGAGGATTAGAGTACAACCGCACTGATTGTCTTCCACTTGAGAGCCACACGCATATACCATGGCTACTGCTGTATTTGCATCGTTTAACGTAAAAGGCTGGAACAAACCCTGCAAGAGGGCCCAGATATAGTCTCTTCTGCAGAAAGAAAGGGCATCAATTGTATTCCTGCAAGAAACACATTTTAAATCTGGTAAGATACCCAAACTCCCCACTGCTAAATTCTCACATTGGTTCCATTGCCCCTTTTCCACTGCTAGTAGAGGTGTGAGCGTGGCAATTCATAAACAGCTAGCCTTTAAACATTTGGCGACGGTGGTGGATCCAGATGGGCGTTGCATTTTCGTGAAATTTAGTGACATTTGCGAATCTATATGCCCCAAACAGAGGACAAGTCCCATGGCTTACTCAGACTTTGTCTCAGCTATCCTCTTTTCAAGAGGGATTTACAGTCCTTGGTGGTGATTTTAATGCCACCTTGGAGCCAGTCCTGGACTCCTCCACCGGTAGATCAGCCATTTCACACAAGCTTCTGAAACAATTTAAAACAACACTTAAAAAGAACAGGAGTAGTTGATGTCTGGCGCACACTAAACCCTGTAGAGAAGGATTACACCTTCTATTCCTCTGCACAAGCCTCCTATCAAAGACTTGACTACCTGTTTTTATCCTCGGCGCACATACAAAGAGTCTTAAAGGCTTCCATAGGCAGCATCACCATCTCTGACCATGCCCTGATTTTTCTGCATCTACACGTCTCAGAACCGGTAGCTGCGATCTGCAGCACCTGAGGGGTTAACTACCGCAGATCGCAGCTGCTTGTCATGGAGGTCGGGAGCCGGCTATGTGATTCTGCAGCCAGCTCCCGCCTCCTGTATATGAATTAATGAGAGAGTTATCTTCATTGGTGGCGCAGTGGCCACAGCCCCTCCCCTTCTCTTGTCCTCTGTCCTCCCATTGGCGGCGGCAGCAGCATCACAGGGGGAGGGAGACACTGCTTCCTTCTCCCCTGTGCTGCTGAGGGAACACGGAGAGCACTGACAGCAGTGAGATCTGTTCCCCATACATTATCGGAATATCAGCAAAATAGATGCCGATACCGATAACGGTCAAAATCCTCAATATCGGACGATAATATCGGTAAAACCGATAATCGGTCGATCCCTAGCTGATACCTGTAGGCTGTTCGGGCATTCTGGGAGTTGTAGTTTTGCAACAGCTGGAGAGCCACAGTTTGAGGATGCCTGTACTAGAATATAACAACTAGAGTACTGCCTCCTATGTACAAGAATATAACTACTATAATGCTGTTCTCAATCTACAAGAATATAACTACTATAATACTACCTCCTATATACAAGAATATAACTACTACAATACTACCTCCTATATACAAGAATATAACTGTTATAATACTGCTTCCTATGTACAAGAATATACTATAATACTGCCTCCTATGTACAAGAATATAACTACTATAATGCTGTTCTCTCAATCTACAAGAATATAACTACTATAATACTACCTCCTATGTACAAGAATATACTATAATACTGCCCAGTGTACAAGAGATAACTATTATAATACTGCCTCCTATGTACAAGAATATAACTACTATAATGCTGTTCTCTCAATCTACAAGAATATAACTACTATAATACTACCTCCTATGTACAAGAATATACTATAATACTGCCCAGTGTACAAGAGATAACTATTATAATACTGCCTCCTATGTACAAGAATATAACTACTATAATGCTGTTCTCTCAATCTACAAGAATATAACTACTATAATACTGCCTCCTATGTACAAGAATATAACTACTATAATACTGCCTCCTATGTACAAGAATATAACTACTATAATACTGTTCTCTCAATCTACAAGAATATAACTACTATAATACTGCCTCCTATGTACAAGAATATAACTACTATAATACTGCCTCCTATGTACAAGAATATACTATAATACTGCCCAGTGTACAAGAGATAACTATTATAATACTGCCTCCTATGGGAAGAACAAGACATGTCTTAATATGACAATGATGCAGGGACATAATCTGGGAGGTTGCGGTTCAGCCTCGCGTGTAGATCCGCATGTCGTGTCCTTCACACAGATAATGGCAGTATCTGTGTGCTGACATTTGGCCCGGTTGTCATCTCCATCTTCACAGCCACGCTCTGTAATTCAACCCACTTTGTGAAGTGTCGATTCTAATGAATAAATTACACCTTCCATCATTTTCCGGGACCCGCTTTATTTAAGGACTTTACAGATGTCATGTCACCATCTCTTTCAGCGCTGCCCCCCTACAGAACCCCCCCAGTACGACTGCACACCGGGGATGGAGAAACACGAGTCCAGTGGAGCATATATTGTGGCCCTAGGGAGGTAAGGCCAAGCTTCCTGGAACGGCGCTCTAATGGCGGTCAAATCAGTCAGGCCGTGATACTTCATCCAGTCATCATTTGCATGGATTCATCCTGCGGAAACTTGGCTGCGTTGAGACGATCGTGCGTAGATTCCACAAATACTTTTTAGTCTAAGGAAACAGCCTTGACCTCTATAGACGATGAGGGGTTAACAAGTGACCTGAAGCCATTGACCCCTGCCAGGATAATGAGGTCACACATCTATGAGATTGCCTCCCCCCCATCTTCTCAATGTGACCCTGATCGGTGCACGCAGCCAACTAATACAATATATTGGATGCAGGCCCTGTTGCCATGACGACAGTACGTACAATGTCATTATTTGCACGCTGCCTCTTGATGTGCGGATGTGACACTCTCCTCCGGGAATCACATCTGCACCTTCACTGTAATGTCCCAAGGCCCCCTCCAGGAGTACAGGTCATAACGGAGGACCCCGACGAGCGGCGGCGCCATTAATTAATGCTCCCTGACCTCAGCTGTGGAGGCCGTCACCACTGACATCAAGGGGCTGAGTATGTCCAGATACACAGTAACAATCCCTCAGCTGTGTGAAGTATTAGGCCTGTATTTGGCCTCAGGATGTAAAGGAAAATGTTCCCATTCACTGACAGCAAGCAAATCCATGAGGGTTATGGCTCAGATCAAGACAACTATTTACACACAGCGTGCTTTACAACGATCGGATTCAGATTTACTTATTTATTTTAAACACTGGCGCAGTTCTGTAAGGGTACAGGCACACGTTCAGGATTTATGTGCAGAGAATCCGCACTGAAATCCGCAGGTGTTCGCAGGCAAATCCGTGCGGTCAATCTGCATCAATTGGTGCGGATTTGCATGCAGATTTTCTGGCTACATGAACACGCCCATTGTGTGTTTTGTGGTCCGCATATCGCAGATCCGCAAAACAATGATGGCGTCCGTGCACGTTCCGCAATTTGCGGAACGGCGCGGACCGCCTTTAATATAACTGCCTATTCTTGTCCGCAAAGCGTGGAGAACAATAGGACCGGTTATATATTTTTTTGCGGGGCCATGGAACGGAGCAACGGATGCGGACAGAGAACGGAGTGCTTTCCGCATCTTTTGCGGCTCCATTGAAGTGAATGGGTCCGCATCCGAGCCGCCCAAACTGCGGCTTGGATGCGGACCAAAGCAACGGCCGTGTGCATGAAGCCTAAGTGAATGGAGAAAATCTGGTCAGGAAAAATAAAATAAATTGACATGCTGCGGATTTTAAAATCCGCACCGCAGGTCAAAATCCGTGCGGAAAAAATCTGCATCGTGTGCATTGAGCATTTCAACTTCTCATAGAATACAATGTACATGCCCTACGGCGCGGATTTTCAGTGTGGAAAATCCGCATGCAATCCTGATCGTGTGCATTTAGCCTAACACGATTAAAAGATGACGACACGCATTTTAGCGCAAACAACCCTTGATCTTCCTACAGAGATGGGGTGACTACCAATGAGGGTAACCCCTATAACGCTTACAAGGGGTGTAACCCATTTATTTGTAGACTCTGGGAGGCCAATAAATCATATTTCTCACTGTACCCTAAGGCTAGGTCTACACAACGACATGTGTCGCGCAACACACAGGGCACAACTACACTGCAACATGTGTCGCACGACATTAATGTCGCGTGACAATTTTTATAATGGTAGTCTATGGTGTTGCACTGCGACATGCTGCGACTGCGACGCGACAGTCGCTGGAAAATCCATCTCTTTACTACCTGGGTGCCAGTCTTGGCTGTAGTTCTGGCATTCTATTCACAGATCATGACAATTTGTGTAAACATATACATAAAGCTTGCGATCTATACAGACTCCTAGAATAGCTATGTGTCAGTCTTTACCGTTTCTGACATTCTATTCCTAAACCAAGACACTGAAGATTAAGCAATAGTTATTGTCAGAGGTTGCTACTGAGCATGAATGAATAATAAATGAATGGATTTATTATAATTATTATTTTTATAATGATCATAGTTTTTTTTATATTGTCAGGCACAGTGCAATCCATGGCGGCTCCTGGAATTACCTTTAATCTACGGATTTGCCGCAGTTCCCCAATACAGACAAGAATCCAATATTCTCCTCTGGGAAAAGCTTTAAGGGTGCGCATATATTAATCTGCGGAGCGCGATATGAAACACGATTTGCATCCAATTACCCGTCTTCTCACAACGTATTGATGCGTGAATAGCTGGTAAACAAGGTCTCCTAAGAGGGCGAAGGGCGACCCCAGCCCGTCTCATTAGTGCTGCTGATAAGTGGCTTCCTGTGTGGCTCAGCACCAGAATCCTCCTCCATGGTGATGTCCAAGGCCATATTCACACACTGCAGCGCAGGGACGAGAGGTCACATCACATGTAGTGAAGGGGTTTTGGAAAAGCTAATAAATGGCAAAGGTTACAATGGCTGATAACAGAGTGCAATAGATTTCACTGAACGGGAGGTGTAACCCTTCACAGTCCATCTGTTAGTAAAGCAGACCCAGATTAGCGCAACTATAACATGACCCAATTACACTCAGCTAGCGGGCGCAATGACGCCCATTAAGGGAAGTGGGAGGTATTTTCCTTCTTCCATAGAAGTAGTAGTGTCCCCCTGATGTCACCTCTACATATTGGGGTGCAACACTAGCAGTTCTAGACATCTAGCGGACATCCCCGACCCATCAGCTTGGTTTTATTCAATGTATGGAAGCGCTACGATTTCTTAATCATCTCTCATTCCCTATGATCAGCCATTTCAGACTTGGGGGGTAGTCCGGTTTCATGAGACAACCCTCGGGATCAGCCTGAGGAGTTACCTAGCAGATGCCACGCCGCTGCTCCAGTTCAGGACAGTGATTGGCTACAACGGTCACATGTCTTCTGCAGCTGGGTAAGTAGCACCCGGATAGGAGAACTGGAGCAGCTGCACCGGATCTGCCAGGTAAGTACTCACCAGTTCTTTATTGCAGGCTGATCCCGAGGGTTGCCCAGTTTTCTCTTGAAATCAGAGGACCATTTTAAGACCTCCATAAACATGGCCAAGAATGATGGGTTAATGTGTATGGGGAGCTCCAGACTCTCCCCCAGCAAATGTAGGGATCGGGGGAAATTAATGCATTGGCCCCCCAGAGCGCCTAGCTTGGGGGACACATACACCTTTACGGTTTTAGATATTTTTGGGGGTATAATACCTTTTTGTAGTTTATCAGGTAAAATCTACCTCAGGAGGAATTTTACCTGAGTAAAGAAGACCGGTTGGATCTGGATTGAAGCGGTCCTAGGTGAAGTGTCCAGGTCTCTCCTGATTGGCCGTCATCGGTTGCTGGGGGTGAAATCCAGGAACTTGATTTGTGGCGGGAAACCGACACCTTTATAATGCGGCATTTGGCTGTGCTAGGTGCCAGTTTGAAGAGGACCTTGATCTGCGCCCGCCCTCCCTCTAAATAATTTTTTAATTCATGTCGCATGCTTTATTACTGGGGTTTATCACTCAGCTACAGCTGGGTGGATTGTGGTTTTAATGGTTAAATGGACTGATTTAATGGTTGAGGAATTATTTATTTATTCTAATTTAGTGAGTAATGGACGTTTTGGTAATTTAATGGGTAACTCATAATAAAGCATTGCGGCCTTATCATTCCAAACTTGGAGTCTCTTGGTATTTATTTAATAATTTAGGTATGCAACTTATTCTGTAGTTTGATGGGTGTAGTGTGCCTCCATGTTTGTCTGATCCCTTTGCCCAACCACCAGACGTGTCTGGCAGCGGCTTTCTCCTCTCTCCCTACCGAATACACATGTGTTCGGCCGTGAATGTCTAGTGTCCTTTTCAAAGTGCTTCGTGCCACAACCCAATATATGTCACATACCTCCAGTGACAGCCATATGTGTCACTCGTATCTGGCCATTTTATGGTTACTGGCCCTTTAAGGGAGAAAGCTGCCCGCACTGTCTATCGTCATAGGGGGGACTTTATTACTGGGCCATGGATGGCACAGGCTCTCGCCACCGGCCTCCCTGCAGGACCCTTCTGCTGTTTGAACGCATTCAGTGGCCGCTCATCCCTCGCTGCTAATGAATCTGTCATTCGTTCACGACACAGATGTGCTTAGGCATTTTAGAGGAGACTGTAAATTCCCACCGCTGATAAACGTGCGAGGGACGTCTCCAAAAAACAGCCCTTCTGCGACTTTAAAAAGACTGGCGCATTTGTAATATTCACCGTCACTACATCCCACATGGATGCCGCTGCCTGTGTACCGTGTGCCAGAGACCAGTGTCATCTGCGCAGAGCTGCCCAAATAATGATGCATCTCCGCAGGACACTAAAAATCAGACGTCATATAGGACAGGGGTCAGCAACCTCCAGCTGTTGTGAAACTACAACCCCCAGCATGCTCTATAATCTTTTATGAGAGTTCTGAGAACAGGCATGCTGGGAGTCGTAGTTTCACCACAACTGGAGTGCCAGAGGTTGCTGATCCCCGATACAGGACATGACAATACCTAACCAAGCTAGAACCAGCCGTGTACCTCAAAGGGATCCAGAGATCTCCACATTCATTGCTCTGATAGATCTATATTAAGCTGGCAGTTTAGGGGGCATATACTATATCGGGGGGGGGGGGGGGGGTCCTTTTCAATGCAGCTGGTGGCAGTTGAAGGATGGAACAGAGTATGTGCTTCCATCTCAGTAAGCAGGACTGAAAAATTAGAAAAAGAGCAAACAGCAGGTGGCGCTATACAGACAGATTTCAGCGAATAACTCCGTGGCTGTACTAAGTTTTTAATTACATGCAATTACAAAAGTATTCAGATCCAGGAGCTGGTTTGAAAAATGTAGAATATTTTTCATGGACAACCCCTTTCTTAGGATTTTGAATGGTAAAACAAGTCTAGTTACGCAGCAAGACATCCATATTGAGATTAATTGACGTGCAGTGTGTGGCCGTGGTTTTTTAAAAATTCATTGCAATACCACAAATATGATTATTTTTTTTAATATTTTTTGCCTGTTGAAATGAATATGTCAAATTGGCTTTTTTTTTAGCCCAATTCAGATGGCGGTTCTGATTTCTGTCAGCAAAATAAGGACCTATGTAAATTCATGTGGAGGTCGTATGGTGTCCGGGTGCATCCGTTTTTCTTCTCAACGACTGACTTGAATGAGTTTTGGATGGAAAACAGACAAGACTTGTGCATTCTGCGAGTTTCTCAGCACTAGGGTTTCCACCTTCCTAACAAGAAATATCCGCCGAGTTTACATGGGTAAAAGGGGGCGTGGCTTGGGGCGTCACATGACACAAAGTGCTATTTGACGCTGATTGTTTTGTAATGAAAGAGGGCACAAGAACGTAATCTTGTACTGTCCCTTTGAACTGGCAAAAAACTTTTAGCGCCGCTTGGATGAAGGTGGGTAGCATGGCCAACGATAAGGGGGGGGGGGGGTGTTCTCCTGGCCAACATAAGCAGTGAGAATTCTGACAACTGGCCTGGCTTCTACAAGCTTCTAAGGACTGACAAATGAACAATATTACTTGTCCCCTTATTAATGGATGGTACTGTCACATATAAAGCATTTGGATAATGAAGCAAAAGGGTGGCTTTAAAACCCAAAAACATGACTGGTACAATAAAGTGGAATTCATATATTTTTTTTTTTGCACCAACTGTAATCCTTGTGTGCACTTTAATGCTGTATGGCTTTTCTAAGCCCGTTTCGCCTGAGAGCAGTGTGTGCCTACACGTACTTGTGTGCTAATGGATTGGCATCTCTTCTGCTGTAATAAGAAATGGTACCAGAAAGGATTTGGGGAGTGCAGACTGTGTTTGGGATGTACGTTATGTGGAAGGTGAGTACAAGATTGAGAGAGTGGAGCTAGATGAACCCATTGCATTCACACCCATGTCAAGTGTGTGTATAATATATATATATATATATGACTGATTAACTCACAGGTTATTAACATGGGGGTCTGATCTGAGGTCTGATAGGGGGTCTAAGTAACAGGAGTGGCGGTGGCGTCTGGACCAGGAGAGGAGAGTTGATTTTTTATTTATTTTTTTGTCTGATCTGAGGTATGGTTGGGGGTCTTCGTAACACTGGGGGTCTGATTGGGACTCTGACCTGAGGTCTCCTTCTCTAAAACCTACGTGCGTCTTATAGGGCAAAAAAATATGGTGTGTGTGTGTACACACACACACACACCAGGCTTCAGCTCCAACACTCCAGCTGATCTGAAACTACAACTCCCAACATACTTTATTCACTTCTATGGGAGTTCTGAGAACAGCTGAACAGGTATACAGACTGGGAGTTGTAGTTTCACAGCAGCTTTAATGCTGTATGTTGCTGACCCTTGCCATACACCTGCCGCTGAATGGAGCAGTCCTATGCGGAAACCAAGTTTGTCCTGGTTTGCTATACAGTTTTTTTTGTTTGTTTGTTTTTAATTAATTAAAAATGATCATTTATAGCAACAGTGAGCAAATATAAGTTTACCAACTGAAGGAATCCTTTCCCTTCTGTCAGAAATATATTAGCTGTTATTCCATTACTGTAGCAAGGATTTTGCTAGAGAAGCAGCCGCATGTTTTAAGCTAAATATAGCTATGAAAACGGTAATGGTGTTTGTGTGTTTGGTGTGACTTATTTTATGCTTTATCTGGAAGCTGCTAAATATCTGAGTCGTGGCATCATTATATGTTCAACTTATGCGCAGAAGGGTGAGAAGATGAGCAAGCAATCATCTACTTACTGCTTTTCTGGGGAAAAAGACCTTCCATGTGTGACAATCAGAAACCATGTTCTGATTGATTGGGTCATGTACAGTTATACAGGGGGGAGAGGGTCTATGACTTCTCTCCCTCCAGCTTGTCAGCCCCCCCTCCCCCCCCATTAGGGCTCTGAAGGGGAGGTGGGCTACTTTAACCTGCTTTATCTCTGGCTGACTAGGGGCTAGAGATACAAGTCACATCCTGTTTTAAAACTCTAAATCCAAGCTTTAAGATAAGAATGGGATTGCAATCTAACTGCCACCGATACAGCTTTTAGAAAAGAGGTCAAGAGTGAGCTCTGCTTATATTGTCACCTTCAAAACAAGACATATCTGTAACTGGTATACAGCCCGAGACAGAGCCGTTAGTACCTCCTTGGTTACTGTAGGGAAAATTAAAGTAACCAGAAGAAATTAAATACCAGCTTTGCCCTCCTGGTTGTAATACTGGCTAGTTTAAGGGCTTGTCCATAAGGGATTTTATATTTCTTTTTATGTTTTTTTTATTTATTTTTTTAACAGATCCTGCAGCAAACACCATGCTGAATAATCAAGGGTTTCTGCCATGGTTATACAGGTTAAATGTGGTGGACCCACTTACAGCTTTAGTGAAATTTAATTGGGCTAATCTGCAAGTGAACACCAGCTGAGGTTTCGTCAGTGAGGGAGCTGCGCCATGAACTTTTTTTTTTTAAATCATGGTCTGGAAAACCATGTGGAAATAAATCACAGTGTTATGACCAGTGGGTGATCCACGTGACCAACTCCTCTGAGGTTGATGTCTAAGCACACCACTTGTTCTTCACACGATACCTCTGATGGTGAGGAGAGAGACTTTCCTGAGGGGAGTACCAGGTGCTACCTCAGAGGGGAATTGGAACACGAAGGAATCAGGACCAGAGTGTGAACCTACTGGACTGACCTCCAGGTGACAATACACCCAGTGGATGCTGGGAGGCCAGAGGCTGATCAAATGGAGGGGTAGTACGGGGTATAGAGGCAGAAGTCAGGGCAGGCGGCAGTCAGGCAAAGTCCATAAACGTAGATCAGGGTCAGGGCGGGCGGCAATCAGGCAAATTCTGTAAAACTTAATCCAAAATCCGGTACACAGAATGACAAGAACCAACAGAACACCTTCGCTCAAAAAGGAAACTAGACTAGCTAGGAACCTACAGCCTTCCTGTAGATGGAGGCACCTTTAAATACCTCCTGCAGACCACCCATAGCCTGGGGAAGATAGAAGGCATCCGCAGGCTGCCTCACAAAGAGGAGAGAGACGCCCGCACACACCCTAAGGCTCCATTCACACGTCCACAATTTCGTTCCGCATTTTGCGGAAAGGAATTGTGGACCCAATTATTTCCAAAACGTGGACCCATTTATTTCGGAAACGGAATTGCAGACCCGCACTTCTGGGTCCACACTTCCGTTCCACAAAAAAAAAAAAAAAAAATAGAACATGTCCTATTGTCCGCAATTGCGGACAAGAACAGTCATATTCTATTAGTGCTGGCAATCTGCGGTCCGCAAAATGCAGAGCGCACATTGCTGCCGTTCGTGTTTTGCGGATCCGCAAAACACGTTGCGGACGTGTGAATGGAGCCTAAATACACACAAGGAACCAGGAGGGAGATGCTGGTGGCAGGAGTGCAGACCGCAGCTAAGAACCCCGCTGCCCACGCCCCTCAACACAGCATGCGGTAGCAGGGAGGAGTGAAGAAGCCCAGCATCTGTACCTGAGTGTGGGGACAGAATTGCAGGTATGGGGAGCTGGGCTAACACGGCCACATAACCGGAAATGCAGACTACCATAAAAAACAATGGGAGGGGGGTTTCCATCACAGAATCTGCATGGAAATCCACATACAAAAAAACAACTAGTGCTTACATATTTGCCGCGTTAAGACAGGATATTCGCCGGTCCCAGTTAGTTAATGGGACCGGACGGACACTCTGTAGCTTCTGGCAATGCCAGAATGCAGAGGGATCTGCCATGCTGTTCCCTGCCAGAATGACCTGACAGATGTACAAGCGCTAGTGTTAAACTAGCCCAAGTTCTTACTATTGGACTTCCAAATTATCTGGTTCCAGGATATTTACTGTCCTCTAGGGCTCAGGTATCAAGGCTTGGCTTGTTGTTAGGTAACAGCCAATCTGAGGACAGCTTTGACTGTGTACACTGCAATGCATAAACTAATTGTGGTCTCTGACTGGTTGCAAGGTTTATAATGTCTCCTACATAATCGCTGCCCCCGCAGCACGCGGTGCTCTCAATGTTTTCACGGTAATAACAGGGGGAGTGGTTCATCTGATCTGCCGGGCCACAGGCAACAATGGTGGGCCAACTACACCCAGTGAACCGTCATCATGTCAGGTCACTATGACCAACCCGATGTTCTGGCAAATCATGACGCCATTGTAATAAAACGAGGGGCTGCAGAATGGGAACTGCAATAGCGGACCATAAAAACGTGTGATTTCTGGTAAAGCTAAGTGGTAACCAACATGTATTGGTGGCCATTTTGGTTGTCACTCAGCGGTCCCACAAATGAGTTGCATTAAGAACTGTGGCATGATTTTATAAATCAGATTTTAAATCTTAATTACTGTAAAATGAGAAACTTTTCAGCTTTATTTATACTCCGTTCTTTGCGATTCTCAATAAGTCTGCTTCCTGTCAGTGAACGGGAACATTCTAAGATTTAAAATCTGTATAGACCAGGGATGCCCAACCTGCGGCCCTCCAACTACAACTCCCAGCCTACAGGTATCAGTATACCGCTGGGCATGGTGGGAGTTGTAGTTTTACAACAGCTGGAGGGCGCAGGCTGAGCATCCCTGGTACAGACCATTACCAGCAACATCAGTGCTCTCTCTCGTCACAAACTCTGTTGTCATGTCAGTTGGATCTAAATAATGAACGTTCCCATTCAACAACAGCAAGCACAGGTGTTAAAAATGGCGAGGAATTGAAAGGCATAGTCAGTTATAGAACTGGACCAGCCCTTTAAGAAGCGAGGGCGCACCAGTTCTTCAGCACCATGGACAGGGCAACATTCACCCCAGCACTGACAGCATCCAGTAAGCCGATAAGGTGACATTGGATTTCTAGGTCTCACACCACAATGTCCTTAGATTAAGATACAACACTTCACCTTCACGAATAAAAAAAAAAAAAAAAGTCTGCACCCCTGTGTATAATCAACATGTACTCAAAAAAGTCCAATACTTGGTGCTGCTTGGGGAACCAGCTTCTTAGGCTATGACTTTCCACAATATTAGTATTCCACTCTGCTGAAATACTCTGTACTGCTGCTCCCTCTTTGTTTCTCTCGATCTCTGACCTTCTGCAATATCATCAGCATTCTCCTCTCCTGAAATACTCTGTCCTGCTTGAGCAGATTTGCTCTATGCTCAGCTCCAGGCAGGTGTCCAACCTTGGATTCCATTTGACTGAATGAGGACGTGTGCCCCTACCCCCACCTGATGTGCCCAAGGGAACTGGCCAACTGCTGTGTTATGGATTAAAATGCTAGCTGTGCGATGGAAGGGGGGAGAGGGATGGTATAGCTCCCATACGTACAAATTCTGCCATCCACACAGCCAGAGCCTCATCCACAAGCGGCTGCAGAGCATCTGGGTCAGCGGAGACCAGTGGCGTAATTACATTCATATTTCCTCATTTGCGTCTGCCCGGCAGGAGGCCGGTGGGAAGCCTTGAGAACCAAATAAGCTGCATTCATGGCATTAATGCACAGTACATGCGCTATAGGAGAAGCTGTGCACTGGGATGAGCGTCATGTCTGAGGCAAACGGAAGCAGCATTTGGGTAAGGCGGCATTACCAGTGGGTTCACATGGTTTTTACAGGTTTTTTCAGCACTTTTACATTTTTATCTGCGCTTTTATTTTGCAGTAAAAAAACTCCAGCTCTAGAAGTCAGCCGAAGGCCTACGGGAAATATGAAACATAGGGCACGCAAGCGTTTTTTTTTTTTTTTGTGCTGGCATTTATGTTCATTAGGTGGAATTTTTTCCAAAAATGCAGTACGCTGGAACATTTTTTCAGAAGTCTGGAAAACATTTTCACTATAGGAGAAAACTGCTGTGAAGAAAACGCTATCGGTCAAACACGTCTGGCGTTCCCATACTCCGGTCTTGACCCCTGTGCGCTGAAGTGAGATGCGCCTAATTTATGATGAGGCAGACATCCATTAATAAATTATTCGCATCTCTGGTAGTCCATGCACCAGAAATTCAAGTCTACATGAGCCAGCGGCTAGCGTACGCTTCAGCGCTCGCTCAGGATACAGCGCTCGCTCAGGATACAATAATTTCAGCATACAATGGTCTTTTCTGACCCATCGTAAGCTGAAACCCAACATACAATGTCTCAGACTCAGACCCAACCAATCAAGGTCACTTCTCTGGTAAAATAGCTGTGTTAGGTGCTAGTTAGCAGCTATTCCTGACTGTTATATGTAAGGACTTGTTTTATCTGTCTTAGTTACCTGCTTATTTTTCTCCTATCTTGGATGACATTTTGGGGCTTTGGAACCGATTACTCAACTTACAATCGTTTCAACATACAATGGTCGTCATTGAACCAATTAATATTGTAACTTGAGGGACCACTGTATTGTTAAACTGGTGGGCCACAAAAGTGGTAAGAACAAGGGTGGACTGGAAAAATAAATAAAAAAATACCTAAAAGAAAGCGGCCTCATGTCGTAGGTGGGTCCAAACTGATAGAAAGCGGGTCATCACAGGTAGGCAGGGCCTGCAATATTGAAGTGCACCACAAAATACTGTCCCAGCAGAACCAAATAGCACAGTGCAGCATAAAGTACTGTCCCCCTGAGAATGGGAACTAGAGTTGAGTTCAGGAGGGCAGATTTTATTATATATATATATATATATACACACACACACACATATATACATACACACATATATACATACACACATACTATAACAGGCTTTCATTTTTATTTTTTCTGTTTCTTTTCCTAGTTGATAACTAAATCACTGCCCGCACACAGGACTACTTCCACAGACACTAACTCCTACACACAGCCCTTCAAGCTTTTCAGCACCAAGGACAGATCTGAAGCAGCTGCGGGCGCAGGTCACGCCGAGAATCTAAACACGAACAGACATGGCCGATTCCTACCACCAGCCAGTAACAGTCCCATGAAATTCTCCAACAGAGAGTCTGATGTATAGGACCAGGTCATATCTGTGACAATGGTATAGGAAAATGGGTATGTAGGTCTAGATTTGGGGGATTTATTATTGGGCGCTATGTCAGGATCATGACAGTCAGAGAAGAAGTTTGCACAAGTGGAAACCTAAAATATCACTCATGGGGGTTATCATCTCTTCAGCCGTAGGATCAGTAGCAGGGTGACAGAGGGTTCCGCTTGAGGAACACTTTGAAGAACCAAACATTTAGGCTCCATTCACACGTCCGCAATTTCGTTCTGCATTTTGCGGAACGTAATTAAGGACCCATTCGTTCCAATGGGGCAGCACTTCCGTTCCACAAAAAAAATAGAACATGTCCTATTCTTGTCTGCAATTGCGGACAAGAACAGGCATATTCTATTAGTGCCGGCAATGTGCGGTCCGCAAAATGCGGAACGCACATTGCCGCTTTCCGTGTTTTGCGGATCTGCGGCTCCGTGTATCCGCAAAACACGTTGCGGAAGTGTGAATGGAGCCTTAGCCTTCCCTCAGCTTCAGATGGCAACAGATTGCATTTGACTACACTGTGGGATAAAAGGAGATGAAGCTGCTCACAGTTGTACCCGTTTAAGGACTACAATTCTCAGGATCCCCCTATGAAATGGTCTTCCATGCAGTACATAGAGTGTAACACGTATGTAGTGTCCTCCTCCGCAGTGTAGGAAGAGCATTTTCTGCATCTCTAAAGCTTTGCAGCTAAGTAATTCGCCCGGAGAGGCAGGGAGGGGGCGGACAGGTTACAACACTTCTCCCTCTCACCCACATTTTCCAGAAATACACAGGAAGCAGTGTGCGGAATAAAAGAAATGCAGGGACAGATCAACTCCCTCATTCGGCAGGAGGCCAGAGAGGCTTCCTAAAATGATAATATCATGGAGAGGCCTGTGCCCAGCGGGAGATCCTCCTCTCACTTCAGTTTGAGTAAGGGCTGTTTCACACGAGCGGATGCCGTGCGTGACATCCGCTCCGTGAATGACAGCCAAGACCCGATGCGGACTGCAGAAGCACGGAGCAGTAACACGATTGATAATGCTCCGTGCCTCTCTGTGACCTCTTTACTACGAAATCACAGGGAGATAAAGTTGTCTGTGATTTCGTAGTAAAGAGATCACAGAGAGGCACGGAGCATTATCATCCATGTTACTGCTCCGTGCCTCTGCTGTCTGCATCGGGTCTTGGCTGTCATTCACGCAGCGGATGTCACGCACGGCATCCGCTCGTGTGAAACAGCCCTTACCCTGTTGTTTATTCAGCTCCGTTCAATACCCCCATCTACCAACCTTTCCTCTAAGGGCAAATGCACACGATAAGGATTGCAGATTTTCCGCATGGATTTGCATGTGGAAAATCTGCACCGTAGGTCATGCACTTTGTATTCTATGAGAATTAAAAATATTTTCATGTACACAATGTTAATTTTTTCCATGCGGATTTTAAAATCCGCAGCACGTCAATTTATTTTCTTTTTCCACACCAGATTTTCTTCATTCACTTTAATGGAGAGAGAAAATCAGCGCCAAATCCACATAAAAACCGCACCAATTGATGTGGCTTGTCTTCACGGATTTCCCTGCGAACACTTGCGGATTTCAGTACAGATTCTCTGCACATGAATTCTGAACGTCTACATTTAACCTAAACCTTCTAACCCAACAACTGGAGATGTAGAATAATATTCGTGAGACCCCTGTGCTGTGTGTGTGGACTGGGGGCAGATCTAAAAGGTCCAACAGCGGGGCAATGGGATCCAAGGAATGAATTAATGTAGTGCCATATCCTTTTTTTGATCACATGGGCAGTATTATAGTAGTTATATTCATGTACATAGGAGGCAGTATTATAGTAGTTATATTCTCGTACACAGGAGGCAGTAATATAGTAGTTATATTCTTGTACATAGGAGGCAGTATTACAGTAGTTATATTCTTGTACATAGGCATTATTATAGTAGTTATATTCCTGTACATAGGAGTCAGTATTATAGTAGTTATATTCTTGTACATAGGGGGCAGTATTATAGTAGTTATATTCTTGTACATAGGATGCAGTATTATAATAGTTATATTCTTGTACACAGGAGGCAGTATTACAGTAGTTATATTCTCGTACACAGGAGGCAGTAATATAGTAGTTATATTCTTGTACATAGGAGGCAGTATTACAGTAGTTATATTCTCGTACACAGGAGGCAGTAATATAGTAGTTATATTCTTGTACATAGGAGGCAGTATTACAGTAGTTATATTCTCGTACACAGGAGGCAGTATTATAGTAGTTATATTCTTGTATACAGGAGGTAGTATTATAGTAGTTATATTCTTGTACATAGGAGGCAGTATTATAGTAGTTATATTCTTGTACACAGGAGGCAGTATTATAGTAGTTCTATTCTTGTACATAGGAAGCAGTATTATAGTAGGTATATTCTTGTACACAGGAGGCAGGATTATAGTAGGTATATTCTTGTACATAGCAGGCAGTATTATAGTAGTTATATTCTTGTACGTAGGAAGCAGTATTATAGTAGTTATATTCTTGTACACAGGAGGCAGGATTATAGTAGTTATATTATTGTACTGTACATAGGGTGCAGCCATATAAATGGCACAGCTGGAATGGTTGTAGTCGCAGATTCCCCAGCAGCTCAGACCACCAAACCAAAGACCAAAAACATACCTACATCAGTCCAAGCAGAATTTAATAGATAATGTCATTCCACATCTTCTCCTAAATCAGTACGTGAATTGGATTATGTCTTGAAATCAAACTACCAAGAGGTAAAGATCAGATTTAAAATTAACCGTGGATGAACCTCAACTCTCAAACACATTTCATCCACACGGTATGCTCCAGTATCCAAAAATAATCTCTAGATTTCGGGTTATACTATAAACTTCTAGATGACAACTGGAGTCAGCCTGCAAACTGATTGTATTTTAAGGGTTAGTTCACACGAATGTATTTTGCGTTCTGTATACGCAATTTGTGGACCGCAAAAGCCTGCACGGTTGTGTGAACGAGCCCTAAGACTGATCAGGATCCTGATCAGTTTTAAAACTGCATTGCAAGAACAGATCCATCTGTCTGTTTGTCATACGGACAAACAGATCAGTTTTGATTTTTTTTTTTACCAGTCTGCGCATGTACAGACCAGCAGGACGGATCCGGCATTCTGAATGCCGCTTTCGGCACTAATACATTCCTATGGAAAAAAATTAAGGCAAGTCTTTCGTTTTTTGGGCCGGAGATAAAACTGCAGCATGCTACGGTTTTATCTTTTGCCTGATCAGTCAAACAAACTGAACTGAAGACATCCTGAACGGATTGCGCTCCATTCAGAATGCATGGGGATATGCCTCATCAGTTCTTTTCCGGTATAGAGCCCCTAGGACGGAACTCTATGCCGGAAAATAAAAACGCAAGTGTGAAAGTACCCTTACACACCCTCATTAACCTATCTAGGTACGGGCATCTGCCAAACAGACGATGCTGCAGGTAACATGCCCCCTCAATCTCACGGCTGCCTTCATAGCCATGTCACAGCTGTGAGACGCCGGATACACAGGATACTTCTGAGGCAACAGGAACTGAAGTGCGTCTTAAAAGGAATACTTAAAATACAATCTATTGTCCTCTGTTATCAGCCATTTCAGAATCATGAAAGGATGATATTAATTCCAAAAACATTTAAACATTTCTGTCCCCTGCAGAGGACCGTATGTCAGTAAATAGGAGCTATGCCACTTTTAAAGTCTTGCACCATATACCAGCACCCCACCATGCTGTCACCTGTGTCCTGCACCATATACCAGCACCCCATCATGCTGTCACCTGTGTCCTGCACCATATACCAGCACACCACCATGCTGTCACCCGTGTCCTGCACCATATACAAGCACCCCGCCATGCTGTCACCTGTATCCTGCACCATATACCAGCACCCCGCCATGCTGTCACCTGTGTCCTGCACCATATACCAGCACCCCACCATGCTGTCACCTGTGTCCTGCACCGTGTACCAGCACCCCGCCATGCTGTCACCTGTGTCCTGCACCATATACCAGCACCCCACCATGCCGTCACCTGTGTCCTGCACCATATACCAGCACCCTACCATGCCGTCACCTGTGTCCTGCACCATACAACCAGTACACCCCCCCACACACTGTGACCTGCACCATATAACCAGTACACCCCCCACGATGTGACCTGTGACCTGCACCATATAACCAGTACACCCCCCCACACTGTGACCTGCACCATATAACCAGTACACCCCCACGATGTGACCTGTGACCTGCACCATATAACCAGTACACCCCCCCACACTGTGACCTGCACCATATAACCAGTACACCCCCACGATGTGACCTGTGACCTGCACCATATAACCAGTACACCCCCACAATGTGACCTGCACCATATAACCAGTACACCCCCCACAATGTGACCTGCACCATATAACCAGTACACCCCCCACAATGTGACCTGTGACCTGCACCATATAACCAGTACACCCCCCACGATGTGACCTGCACCATATAACCAGTACACCCCCCACGATGTGACCTGCACCATATAACCAGTACACCCCCCACGATGTGACCTGCACCATATAACCAGTACACCCCCCACGATGTGACCTGTGACCTGCACCATATAACCAGTACACCCCTTACGATGTGACCTGCACCATATAACCAGTACACCCCCCACAATGTGACCTGTGACCTGCACCATATAACCAGTACACCCCCCACAATGTGACCTGCACCATATAACCAGTACACCCCCCACAATGTGACCTGTGACCTGCACCATATAACCAGTACACCCCCCACGATGTGACCTGTGACCTGCACCATATAACCAGTACACCCCCCACGATGTGACCTGTGACCTGCACCATATAACCAGTACACCCCCCACGATGTGACCTGTGACCTGCACCATATAACCAGTACACCCCCCACGATGTGACCTGTGACCTGCACCATATAACCAGTACACCCCCCCACACTGTGACCTGCACCATATAACCAGTACACCCCCACGATGTGACTTGTGACCTGCACCATATAACCAGTACACCCCCCACACTGTGACCTGCACCATATAACCAGTACACCCCCCACACTGTGACCTGCACCATATAACCAGTACACCCCCCACACTGTGACCTGCACCATATAACCAGTACACCCCCACAATGTGACCTGCACCATATAACCAGTACACCCCCCACACTGTGACCTGCACCATATAACCAGTACACCCCCACGATGTGACCTGTGACCTGCACCATATAACCAGTACACCCCCCACACTGTGACCTGCACCATATAACCAGTACACCCCCCACACTGTGACCTGCACCATATAACCAGTACACCCCCCACACTGTGACCTGCACCATATAACCAGTACACCCCCACAATGTGACCTGCACCATATAACCAGTACACCCCCACAATGGGACCGGCACCATATAACCAGTACACCCCCCACAATGTGACCTGGACCATATAACCAGTACACCCCCCACAATGTGACCTGTGACCTGCACCATATAACCAGTACACCCCCCACGATGTGACCTGTACCATATAACCAGTACACCCCCCACAATGTGACCTGCACCATATAACCAGTACACCCCCCACGATGTGACCTGCACCATATAACCAGTACACCCCCCACGATGTGACCTGCACCATATAACCAGTACACCCCCCACGATGTGACCTGTGACCTGCACCATATAACCAGTACACCCCTTACGATGTGACCTGCACCATATAACCAGTACACCCCCCACAATGTGACCTGTGACCTGCACCATATAACCAGTACACCCCCCACGATGTGACCTGTGACCTGCACCATATAACCAGTACACCCCCCACGATGTGACCTGTGACCTGCACTATATAACCAGTACACCCCCACATGCCGTAACCAATCTCCTGCATCACAAATCAGCATGCCCCTACAGTGACCTCCGTCCACCATACAGAGACCTCTGAGACAACACACTCCTCCGAGCCATTTCTCACAGTCCCCACATACAGAGCTGCACCATCCCTCCCATCATCCATACTGTGCTCATGGTACAAACACGACCAAACCCCCGGCTCAGGGAAAGGACGAGATGAAGAATTAAAGACATTTTATACTGTGCCTGAGATGATATACACTGGAGAGGGGGTGCATAATAAGGGGGCGGTGGGGGGGTGGGGGGGGGGGGACACGACACAATAGTACTTACTTCCCTGTCCTGGGGAGGTTGCTCCCCCGCCAAAATGGTGTTCGGTTACAGCTGGCAGCAGGGATCCTGACCTAGATTAGCTCCTTAGATCACCGGCAGATAGTGACAGCAATGATGTGACCCCTGATCTCCCTGTAACACCCCCACTCCTAGTCCTGAATGATAAACCCATGTAATCAGTATAGCTAAACACTGGCAGAGCATGGGTTAATACTCTGCAGCAGGTACGGACAATGAAGACTAGCTCCGAGATGCCAGCCCCCATGTATAATCTGTATGAGGACACCTTGGCATTTTATGGCCGTTCCATCTATTCTAGAACCATAACACATACTGATTGCCTGAAAAAACTACCACCCCCATCATGCTCAGAGAGCACCAGACCCTAGTTATATTTCCAAGACTGCTTCAGATGGAAAGCTACAACTTCCAATATGCAAGACACATTCCCCGATTCCACAACAGATGGGGTGCCCAAAAGATGCCAGATGCCATGCCAAGGCTTAGCCTACAGATATATGGGTCCACGGGCCCCATAGGAGGGCAGCAGAATCCACGGGCCCCATAGGAGGGCAGCAGAATCCACGGGCCCCATAGGAGGGCAGCAGAATCCACGGGCCCCATAGGAGGGCAGCAGAATCCACAGACCCTACAGAGGGCAGCAGAATCCACAGACCCCCATAGGGGGCAGCAGAATCCACAGACCCCCATAGGGGGCAGCAGAATCCACAGACCCCCATAGGGGGCAGCAGAATCCACAGACCCCCATAGGGGGCAGCAGAATCCACAGACCCCCATAGAGGGCAGCAGAATCCACAGACCCCCATAGAGGGCAGCAGAATCCACAGACCCCCATAGAGGGCAGCAGAATCCACAGACCCCCATAGAGGGCAGCAGAATCCACAGACCCCCATAGAGGGCAGCAAAATCCACGGACCCCATAGAGGGCAGCAAAATCCACGGACCCCATAGAGGGCAGCAAAATCCACGGACCCCATAGAGGGCAGCAGAAACCACAAACCCCATAGAGGGCAGCAGAATCCACAAACCCCATAGAGGGCAGCAGAATCCACAAACCCCATAGAGGGCAGCAGAATCCACAAACCCCATAGAGGGCAGCAGAATCCACAAACCCCATAGAGGGCAGCAGAGTCCATGGACCCTACAGAGGGCAGCAGAATCCATGGACCCTATGAATGACCGCCGATTCCATGGATCCTACAAAGGATAGCAAAATCCACAGACCCCATAGAGGGCAGCAGAATCCATGGACCCCATAGAGGGCAGCAGAATCCATGGACCCCATAGAGGGCAGCAGAATCCATGGACCCCATAGAGGGCAGCAGAATCCACGGACACCATAGAGGGCAGCAGAATCCACGGACCCCATAGAGGGCAGCAGAATCCATGAACCCATAGAGGGCAGCAGAATCCATGGACCCTACAGAGGGCAGCAGAATCCACAAACCCCACAGAGGGCAGCAGAATCCACAAACCCCATAGAGGGCAGCAGAATCCACAAACCCCATAGAGGGCAGCAGAATCCACAAACCCCATAGAGGGCAGCAGAATCCACGGACCCTACAGAGGGCAGCAGAATCCATGGACCCTACAGAGGGCAGCAGAATCCATGGACCCTACAGAGGGAGGCAGAATCCATGGACCCTTTGAATGACCGCAGATTCCATGGATCCTACAGAGGATAGCAAAATCCAGGTTTTTATTTTTATTTCAGTAGCTATATCCATGGACCCTATAGAGAGCAGCTGAATACATTGACCCTATGGATGGCCACTGATTCCATGGACCCTACAGGGGGCAGCTAATGATACCAACCCTACAGAGGGCACCTGTGTTAATGGACTACTGTAAGAACTCTACGGAGGCCAGCTGAATCCAGGGAGCCTACAGAGGGCACCTCCCGGGTTGGCGCAGCAGGGCACGGTACTCACTCGGTTTTCCTTCCCAGAATGGCCTTGCACAGGGTCGCGGGCTTGTGCTGGACCTGCGGGGAGCTCCGGGGCGCAGCGCTCTGTGCGGGCTCCGGCTCGGGCTCGCTGTGCGGGGCAGGCGGCGGGTGCTGGTGCGCCGGGGTGAGCGCCTGGACGTGCGCCGGGCTCTCGGGGGCGCTGGGGCTCTGTGGCGGCTGTGGGGTCGGGTTCGGGCTCTGCTGCTGCGCCGCCTGATGCAGATCCCGGAGGCTCCGGTTCTCGTTGCCCAGCTGGTCCAACCGCCGCTCCAGCTCGTCGATGCGCTGCCGCTGGGTGTGGATGAGGCTCTGCTGGTTTTGCACGATGGTGGTTAGTTCCCGCAGATAGAGCACGGCGCGCACCGGGTTCTCCAGGAGATTCTCCATCATCATCCCGGACCCGGACACACTGACAGCGGAGCCTAGGCTGCCAGGGACGGGGGAGGGGGAGCAGGAGGCCGGACTTAGGCAGCGCACTCGCCGCTGTTATATAACGTGGAAGGAGGAGGCTGCCCTGAGCCCACCCCCAATAGACCTCCCGAAGAGTGTCAGCTCCGCGGGCGCCGACCCTGGACCCATCTCCTGTCCTGTCTGTATGATACCGCACAGAACCGCTTCTCCTGTCCTGTATGATACCGCACAGAACCGCTTCTCCTGTCCTGTATGATACCGCACAGAACCGCTTCTCCTGTCCTGTATGTATGATACCGCACAGAACCGCTTCTCCTGTCCTGTATGATACCGCACAGAACCGCTTCTCCTGTCCTGTATGTATGATACCGCACAGAACCGCTTCTCCTGTCCTGTCCTGTATGATACCGCACAGAACCGCTTCTCCTGTCCTGTATGATACCGCATAGAACCGCTTCTCCTGTCCTGTATGTATGATACCGCACAGAACCGCTTCTCCTGTCCTGTATGATACCGCACAGAACCGCTTCTCCTGTCCTGTATGTATGATACCGCACAGAACCGCTTCTCCTGTCCTGTATGATACCGCACAGAACCGCTTCTCCTGTCCTGTATGTATGATACCGCACAGAACCGCTTCTCCTGTCCTGTATGATACCGCACAGAACCGCTTCTCCTGTCCTGTATGTATGATACCGCACAGAACCGCTTCTCCTGTCCTGTATGATACCGCACAGAACCGCTTCTCCTGTCCTGTATGATACCGCACAGAACCGCTTCTCCTGTCCTGTATGTATGATACCGCACAGAACCGCTTCTCCTGTCCTGTATGATACCGCACAGAACCGCTTCTCCTGTCCTGTATGATACCGCACAGAACCGCTTCTCCTGTCCTGTATGATACCGCACAGAACCGCTTCTCCTGTCCTGTATGTATGATACCGCACAGAACCGCTTCTCCTGTCCTGTATGTATGATACCGCACAGAACCGCTTCTCCTGTCCTGTCTGTATGATACCGCACAGAACCGCTCCTCCTGTCCTGTATGATACCGCACAGAACCGCTTCTCCTGTCCTGTCTGTATGATACCGCACAGAACCGCTCCTCCTGTCCTGTCTGTATGATACCGCACAGAACCGCTCCTCCTGTCCTGTATGATACCGCACAGAACCGCTTCTCCTGTCCTGTCTGTATGATACCGCACAGTACCGCTCCTCCTGTCCTGTATGTATGATACCACACAGTATCGCTTCTCCTGTCCTGTATGTATGATACCGCACAGAACCGCTTCTCCTGCCCTGTATGTATGATACCGCACAGAACCGCTCCTCCTGTCCTGTATGTATGATACCGCACAGAACCGCTCCTCCTGTCCTGTCTGTATGATACCGCACAGAACCGCTTCTCCTGTCCTGTATGTATGATACCGCACAGAACCGCTTCTCCTGTCCTGTATGTATGATACCGCACAGAACCGCTTCTCCTGTCTTGTCTGTATGATACCGCACAGAACCGCTTCTCCTGTCCTGTATGCATGATACCGCACAGTACCGCTTCTCCTGTCCTGTATGCATGATACCGCACAGTATCGCTTCTCCTGTCCTGTCTGTATGATACCGCACAGTATCGCTTCTCCTGTCCTGTATGTATACCGCACAGAACCGCTTCTCCTGCCCTGTATGTATGATACCGCACAGAACCGCTTCTCCTGTCCTGTATGTATGATACCGCACAGAACCGCTTCTCCTGTCCTGTATGCATGATACCGCACAGTACCGCTTCTCCTGTCCTGTATGTATGATACCACACAGAACCGCTTCTCCTGTCCTGTATGTATGATACCGCACAGTATCGCTTCTCCTGTCCTGTATGTATGATACCGCACAGAACCGCTTCTCCTGTCCTGTCTGTATGATACCGCACAGAACCGCTCCTCCTGTCCTGTATGTATGATACCGCACAGAACCGCTTCTCCTGTCCTGTCTGTATGATACCGCACAGAACCGCTCCTCCTGTCCTGTATGTATGATACCGCACAGTATCGCTTCTCCTGTCCTGTATGTATGATACTGCACAGAACCGCTTCTCCTGTCCTATATGTATGATACCGCACAGAACCGCTTCTCCTGTCCTGTATGTATGATACCGCACAGAACCGCTTCTTCTGTCCTGTATGTATGATACCGCACAGAACCGCTCCATGCTTCACAGTTGGTATGAGGTTCTTTTCTTGGAATGCTGTGTTTGGTTTACGCCAAACATGTCCTCTGCTGTTGTGTCCAAATAATTCAATTTTGGACTCATCTGTCCAAAGAACATTATTCCAGAAGTCCCGGTCTTTGTCAACTTTATCTCTGGCAAATGTCAGTCTGGCCTTGATGTTTCTCTTGGAAAGCAAAGGTTTCCTCCTTGCACACCTCCCATGCAAGTTAAACTTGTACAGTCTCTTTCTGATTGTAGAGGCATGTACTTCTACATCAACAGTAGCCAGAGCCTGCTGTAGTTCTCGAGATGACACTTTAGGGTTTTTGGAGACCTCTTTTAGCATCTTGCGGTCTGCTCTTGGGGTGAACTTGCTGGGGCGACCAGTCCTGGGCATGTTGGCAGTTGTTTTGAAAGCCCTCCACTTGTAGACTATCTTCCGGACAGTGGAATGGCTGATTTCAAAATCTTTTGAGATCTTTTTAAATCCCTTCCCAGACTCATAGGCTGCTACAATCTTTTTTCTGAAGTCCTCTGACAGCTCTTTTGCTCTCACCATGGTGCTCACTCTCACTTCAACAGTCAGGAGCACACCAAACTAAATGTCTGAGGTTTAAATAGGGCAAGCCTCATTCAACATGCAGAGTAACGATCTACTAATTATGTGCACCTGGTGTGATATACCTGTGTGAGATCTGAGCCAATTTAAGAGGGAATACATGTGAGGGTGTCCTATCTTTTTCCTCAGTTAGAATAGGCATTTTTGTAGAATGACATTTACAGAAGATCTTGAAAAGACTTTTCTTCAGTTTTCTTTGTTTAGTCGGATTACTTTAATCTCTCTGTATTGTTGAAACGGAGATGAAATAACCTTTTATTAAAAATGTTACAAAAAACCACATGCTTTCAAAGGGTGTCCTAATTTTTTCACATGACTGTATGTATGATACCGCACAGAACCGCTTCTCCTGTCCTGTATGTATGATACCGCACAGAACCGCATCTCCTGTTCTGTCTGTATGATACCGCACAGAACCGCTTCTCCTGTCCTGTATGATACCGCACAGAACCGCTTCTCCTGCCCTGTATGTATGATACCGCACAGAACCGCTTCTCCTGTATGTATGATACCGCACAGAACCGCTTCTCCTGTATGTATGATACCGCACAGAACCGCTTCTCCTGTCCTGTATGTATGATACCGCACAGTATCGCTTCTCCTGTCCTGTCTGTATGATACCGCACAGAACCGCATCTCCTGTTCTGTCTGTATGATACCGCACAGAACCGCTTCTCCTGTCCTGTATGTATGATACCGCACAGAACCGCTTCTCCTGCCCTGTATGTATGATACCGCACAGAACCGCTTCTCCTGTCCTGTATGTATGATACCGCACAGAACCGCTTCTCCTGTCCTGTATGTATGATACCGCACAGAACCACTTCTCCTGTCCTGTATGATACCGCACAGAACCGCTTCTCCTGTCCTGTATGATACCGCACAGAACCGCTTCTCCTGTCCTGTATGTACGATACCGCACAGAACCGCTTCTCCTGTCCTGTCTGTATGATACCGCACAGAACCGCTTCTCCTGTCCTGTATGTATGATACCGCACAGAACCGCTTCTCCTGTCCTGTATGTATGATACCGCACAGAACCGCTTCTCCTGTCCTGTATGTATGATACCGCACAGAACCGCTTCTCCTGTCCTGTCCTGTATGATACCGCACAGAACCGCTTCTCCTGTCCTGTATGATACCGCACAGAACCGCTTCTCCTGTCCTGTATGTATGATACCGCACAGAACCGCTTCTCCTGTCCTGTATGTATGATACCGCACAGAACCGCTTCTCCTGTCCTGTATGTATGATACCGCACAGAACCGCTCCTCCTGTATGTATGATACCGCACAGAACCGCTTCTCCTGTCCTGTATGTATGATACCGCACAGAACCGCTTCTCCTGTCCTATATGTATGATACCGCACAGAACCGCTTCTCCTGTCCTGTATGTATGATACCGCACAGAACCGCTTCTTCTGTCCTGTATGTATGATACCGCACAGAACCGCTCCTCCTGTCCTGTATGTATGATACCGCACAGAACCGCTTCTCCTGTCCTGTATGTATGATACCGCACAGAACCGCTTCTCCTGTCCTATATGTATGATACCGCACAGAACCGCTTCTCCTGTCCTGTATGTATGATACCGCACAGAACCGCATCTCCTGTCCTGTCTGTATGATACCGCACAGAACCGCATCTCCTGTCCTGTCTGTATGATACCGCACAGAACCGCTTCTCCTGTCCTGTATGATACCGCACAGAACCGCTTCTCCTGTCTGTATGATACCTCACAGAACCGCTTCTCCTGCCCTGTATGTATGATACCGCACAGAACCGCTTCTCCTGTCCTGTATGTATGATACCGCACAGAACCGCTTCTCCTGCCCTGTATGATACCGCACAGAACCGCTTCTCCTGTCCTGTATGTATGATACTGCACAGAACCGCTTCTCCTGTCCTGTATGTATGATACTGCACAGAACCGCTTCTCCTGTCCTGTATGTATGATACCGCACAGAACCGCTTCTCCTGTCCTGTATGTATGATACCGCACAGAACTGCTTCTCCTGTCCTGTATGTATGATACCTCACAGAACCGCTTCTCCTGTCCTGTATGTATGATACCTCACAGAACCGCTTCTCCTGTCCTGTATGTATGATACCTCACAGAACCGCTTCTCCTGTCCTGTATGTATGATACCACACAGTACCACTCCTCCTGTATGTATGATACCGCACAGAACCGCTTCTCCTGTCCTGTATGTATGATACCGCACAGAACCGCTTCTCCTGTTTGTATGATACCGCACAGAACCACTTCTCCTGTCCTGTATGTATGATACCGCACAGAACCACTTCTCCTGTCCTGTATGTATAATACCGCACAGAACCACTTCTCCTGTCCTGTATGTATGATACCGCACAGTATTGCTGCCACTGCTGATGGGGGGGGGGGGGGGACCCTGTGGCCACTGCCACCAATGATTAATACTGGGGAGGGGGTGGGTTTGAGTTAGCAGAGGGGGCTCATAAGAGGGAGAGGCTGGGGGGCTACATGAGAGGCTGGGGGGCTACATGAGAGGCTGGGGGGCTACATGAGGCTGGCTGCCATGGTCAGCTCCCTGCTGTTGTGTGCACAGGGCAGCAGGGAGACTGTAAAGTCCTATTCACCCTAATAGAGCTCAATTAGGGTGAATATGACAAGGGTTCTAGCCCTTAAGGAGGCTAATAGTTATTAAATAAAAAGTAAAAAAAAAAGTTTAAACCCCCCTAACTATAGAATATCGCATATCGCACATGCTTAAAATTATATCGCAATATAGATTTTAGGCCATATCGCCCACTCTTACTGCACAGTACTGATTCTCCTGTCCTGTATGTATAATACCCCACAGTACTGCTTCTCCTGTCCTGTATGTATGATACCGCACAGAACCACTTCTCCTCTCTTGTTTGTACGATACCGCACGCTACCACTTCTCTTGTCCTGTATACTGAGTGTAATTCTCAGTACCTGCTCTTATTCTGTATATATGGACACTGCACAGTACCACTTCTCCTGTCCTGTATACTAGGTGTAATTCTCAGTATCTGCTCTTATTCTGTATATATGGACACTGCACAGTACCACTTCTCCTGTCCTGTATACTGGATGTAATTCTCAGTATCTGCTCTTATTCTGTAGATATGGACACTGCACAGTACCACTTCTCTTGTCCTGTATACTGGATGTAATTCTCAGTACCTGCTCTTATTCTGTATATATGGACACTGCACAGTATCACTTCTCCTGTCCTGTATAATGGGTGTAATTCTCAGTATCTGCTCTTATTCTGTATATATGGACACTGCACAGTATCACTTCTCCTGTCCTGTATACTGGGTGTAATTCTCAGTATCTGCTCTTATTCTGTATATACGGACACTGCACAGTATCACTTCTCCTGTCCTGTATACTGGGTGTAATTCTCAGTATCTGCTCTTATTCTGTATATACGGACACTGCACAGTACCACTTCTCCTGTCCTGTATACTGGGTGTAATTCTCAGTATCTGCTCTTATTCTGTATATATGGACACTGCATAGTACCACTTCTCCTGTCCTGTATACTGGATGTAATTCTCAGTATCTGCTCTTATTCTGTATATATGGACACTGCACAGTATCACTTCTCCTGTCCTGTATACTGGGTGTAATTCTCAGTATCTGCTCTTATTCTGTATATACGGACACTGCACAGTATCACTTCTCCTGTCCTGTATACTGGGTGTAATTCTCAGTATCTGCTCTTATTCTGTATATACGGACACTGCACAGTACCACTTCTCCTGTCCTGTATACTGGGTGTAATTCTCAGTATCTGCTCTTATTCTGTATATATGGACACTGCATAGTACCACTTCTCCTGTCCTGTATACTGGATGTAATTCTCAGTATCTGCTCTTATTCTGTATATATGGACACTGCACAGTACCACTTCTCCTGTCCTGTATACTGGGTGTAATTCTCAGTCTCTGCTCTTATTCTTTATATATGGACACTGCACAGTACCACTTCTCCTGTCCTGTATACTGGGTGTAATTCTCAGTATCTGCTCTTATTCTGTATATACGGACACTGCACAGTACCACTTCTCCTGTCCTGTATACTGGATGTAATTCTCAGTATCTGCTCTTATTCTGTATATATGGACACTGCACAGTATCACTTCTCCTGTACTGTATACTGGGTGTAATTCTCAGTATCTGCTCTTATTCTGTATATATGGACACTGCACAGTACCACTTCTCTTGTCCTGTATACTGGATGTAATTCTCAGTATCTGCTCTTATTCTGTATATAAGGACACTGCACAGTACCACTTCTCTTGTCCTGTATACTGGGTGTAATTCTCAGTATCTGCTCTTATTCTGTATATATGGACACTGCACAGTACCACTTTTCCTGTCCTGTATACTGGGTGCAATTCTCAGTATCTGCTCTTATTCTGTATATATGGACTCTTTTAATTTGAAAAATAAATAAATAACAAAAGGCCATAACAATATCTATACACAGAAACAAAACACATTACTAAAGCCACCCCGACCAGTCCACCACCCCACTAGAACCTACAATACTATTCACACTTAAAACACTTTCGTAACCCCATACTATACATATTTACATCTTACACGTATATATAAAATCCATAAAATATATACACAATATACATAAACTATACACAAACTATATACAAATTATATACAACTTATAGAACTAAATCTAACTAACCCACCACCAGTCCACAGCAAATATGCAAACTGATAACCCCCAAAGTTCCAAGGGGATAAACCCCGAGCTTTGAGAAGTCCTAGTCTTTCCCCAGTCGGACTGGGGTCAGTCAGTCTGCAACAAACAAAAACACCCTTTTTTTTTTTTATAATTTTTTATTTTTTATTTTTTTATATATACATATATATACATATACACACACATACATACATGTATATAACACACAATAGAAAAGAAAAACATATACACTCCCTCCTCCCTCCCAACCTAACTAAACCCCACTATAAACTTAACAATACTAATATAATACTAATATAATAATATATGATCACAATACTAACATCACCCATGATGTTCCTATATACCGTCTCCACCGGGAGGATTTTGTGACTCTTCGTTGACACTAGACACCGTGCACACCAGATGTGGTGCCTAACCACTGCACTAACTACGAATAAAGTGCGACGGTCCCTCCCACCAAGGTCTTTGAAAGCCCCATAGGCCCACTCCGCATAGGACAGGGCGGCCAGCCTAGGCCAACCGATGGAAGCTCCCACCCTTTTGTATACCTCTATATTAAAGAGACAATGAAGTAAGAAGTGGTCCATGGTTTCCAGCAGGTTACCACACTCCTCCCGGGGACAACCCCTTTCCTCAGAGTTTCTACACTTCACATTGTCCCTTACATATAGCTTACCGTGGAAGCAGCGCCAAGTCACATCCCAAACTTTCTTAGGGATCCTTTCTGAATTCAACAAAGACAGCCCACCCTCCAGATCCTGACTTGGACAGTCCCTCAAGGCCAGTGGGGCCTGAAAAAGGTAGGATAGAACCTTCCTGTCAAGGGAAAACCTCGACATGGTCTCCACCTCTCCCTTCCCCAGACCCCACCATCTCAGGATTCTCAGAACCGGGGCAACATAAGCCGGGAGATATCCATGTGACGCACGTAGGTCTTTCACTCGCCCTCCTGTCTCCCATTCCTGGAAGAAAGGCCGAAACCACTCCCTACAGGAAATTACCCACAAAGGAGCCCTCTCTTTCCAGAGGTTTGCAATATTAATTTTCAAAAAGGTATTTGTTAAGAATACCACCGGGTTGACCATATCCAACCCGCCTAGTCTCCTTGTGCGGTAAGTAACCTCTCTCCTGATTAGGTTCAGCCTGTTTCCCCACAACATCTGGAAAAAGAGGCTGTAGACCGTACCCCAGAGAGACCCTGGCAAAACACAAACACTGCTTAGATACAAAAGCACGGGAATCAGGTAGGCTTTGCACAGGTGAACCCTTTCCCTGAGGGATAAAGACCATCCCTTCCAACGGTCCACCTTTTGGGCGACATCTTTTAGTCTACTCTCCCAATTTTGCTGATGATAATCTCCATCCTGGCCAAAATCGATGCCTAAGATCTTTACAGACTTCTGGGGTTCTGGAAGAGTGCCCTGGAGATCGAAGACAGGATCCCCTTCCCCCAGCCAGAGAGTCTCACATTTGTCCCGGTTGATCTGAGACCCAGAAACCTCTGAATAGCGGTCCACCTCCGACATCACCCAGCTCACCTCCTCTTCCGAAGAGGCAAGAATGGAGATATCATCGGCGTACGCCACCACCTTCAGAGATGGCCCCCGCACCGCCAGTTCCATCCCCACCCCCGCCAATGGTCCACGATCTACCCTTCTAATGAAGGGATCAATCGCAAACACATACAGCAAAGGGCTTAAAGGACATCCCTGGCGGACACCAGAAGCCACCTCAAAAGGTCGACCCGACCAACCGTTAATCAATGGGAAACTCTCCGCCCCTTTGTACAAAGTTTTTAACCAGTCTACAAACCTCCCGGGTAGACCATACCACAAGAGAACGGACCACAGGTACTCATGGTTCACCCGGTCAAAAGCCTTTGCCTGGTCCAAAGATAACAGGAACCCTTTCCAAAGGCCCGCCCTGCCCCGCTCCACGGCTTCTCGGACACCGAGAACGGCGCTAAAAGCGCTCCGACCGGGAACAGAGCAGTGCTGAGCCTCAGAAAGAAGGCTCGGTGCAAACTTCACCAATCTGCAGAAAAGTATTTTTGCCAGAATCTTCCTGTCCACATTGAGAAGCGATATGGGTCTCCAGTTCTCAGTGTGGGATGGATCTTTACCCTTTGACAGAATAATCAGGGCTGACTTATCCATTGACTTTGGCAGAGTGCCCGAGGAAAGACACTCGTTGAACACCTCTGTCAAGAGAGGAACTAATTGTTCCTTGAAAGCCTTGTACCACTCGGATGTTAAGCCATCCGGACCTGGCGATTTCTTGGGCCTAAGCCCATCAATGGCCAGTCCCGCTTCCTCTTGCCTGATAGGTTCTGCCAAAACATCAAGAGAGGGGTCTATTCCTGCCTTGGGAATAGCTTCAGCCAAGAAAGCTGAAAAACGGTCCCGATTTAGTTCTTTCCTACCCAAGAGGTAAGAGTAGAAAGACCTGACGACCTCCAGGATCCCTGATTTGGACCTATTCAGGGAACCCGTACTGTCGACCAGGCCTACCACAAATTTACTTTTTACTGCCATCTTACAGTTTCCAAAGGGGTCAGGTGAGCGGTACTTCCCGAAATCCCCTTCAGCTACCAAAGAGGCGTATCTATCAAACTGACACCTCTTGAGCAAGGATTTCACACGAGAGATATCCTCACGGCTACCCCCCGTCAAAACCAGTCTTTCAAGTTTCTTCCTCAGTTCCTGGTACAGACAGTATCTGTCCCAGCTCCTGAGGTTAGAAAGCTCACGGAAAAACCTCGCTGTCCTTTTTTTTAATATCTCCCACGACTCTGACTTACTGTTGCAGAGGTCCACCAAGGGTTCCTGGCTCTGAAGGAAATCCTCAAAGGACTGTCTTATTGTCACTTCTTCCAGGAGAGATGAATTCAGCTTCCACATACCTCTGCCCATACAGGGAGTCTCTGCAACATTCAAAGAGAAAATAATCAAACAGTGGTCGGAGAATTCCACTTCCACGGCTTCTAAAGCCGAGAAAACGGGCTCCTCCTTTAAATAAAACCTATCTATTCTAGACCTACGATTTCCCTGATGAAAGGTGAAATCCACGTGGTCTGGCTTATGCCGCAAATGGGCGTCCACCAGACGAGTATCCTCAACTATCCTAGACAACACAACGCTATCAGCATCCAGCCCACCTTTGGAGCCTCCCCTATCACAGGCCCTCGTCACATTGTTGAAGTCCCCTCCAAAGATCACTTGCCGGCTGGTAAAAAGAAAAGGCTTAATCCTCATGAGGAGACACTTGCGGTCCCACTTACTCTGTGGGCCATAGATGTTTATTAGTCTCAATTCTTGTCTCCCCATGAGGACATCTAAAATCAGGCACCTCCCCATTTGTAACTCGATTATCCTCCTGCATTCCACTCTTTCGGCGGTCTTAAAAAGTACCGCCACCCCGCTACGTGGCTCGGCCGCAAGAGACCAGAAAGACGGACCTAGCCGCCATTCTCGCTTGGCTTTTGCCAGCAGAGTTGTACTTGTTAACCAGGTCTCTTGCAAAAACAAAATATCAGCTTCAATACGGCTGAAAAAATCAAAGGCCAGGAAACGAGCTGTGTCTGACTTAATACTGGCAACGTTAATGCTTGCCAGTGTCAACGGGGTGAGTTTCGCCATCATTGATGATAGAGTTAGATAGCTATCTTTTTCCCCACCCCACCACCATCAGCATTTTCATCTGAACCATCACACTCCTTCTGTCTTTTCAAACATACAGAGACATCCATACCATCCTTTTTGCCCAAGGTTCCAGGCTTGGCCCCCCGTCCAGAAGGTAATTTACCCCCCAAAGGACAGGGCCCGGCAGCCTGCGAGGAGGCCCCCACGCCTTCTGGCACCACACCCTCCTCCCCCCCAGCTGAAGCAGTTGGGGGATCCTCGTCAAGGGCCTGGTACCGATTAGAGACTTCCACCAGAGGGGACCCAGTTGATCCTTCCTTAGGCCTCTGGTCAAGGATGAGTGGGACAGATGGGTCCCACTCCAGAGAGGGCTTACGACCCTCTCCTTTCTTCTTCTTCTTACTCCGCTTGTTCCTCCTACCCTCCAACCACGCTCTGCCACCCTCGTCCAAGCTTTCGCCGTACGAGGAGACAGGGTTGGCGGATGGGTTAGCCTCCACAGGTTGGGCCTCTGGTTCCCCATCGTCGCTATACCCCGGGTCACTACAACCGGGATCCTCAGCCAGACCAGCCCGAAAGACCAGCTGAAGGGTCAGCTGCCACCTGTTCCCTATCCTTGCGGCGTTGTTCTAGCCGCCTGATCCTGGACGGCCTTTGCTTCTTCGGATCCTGCCTGCTTCTTCCAGCGCTAGTAGTTCCAGCGCTTGTCCCCTCACCAACTGATTCAGTCCCGGCAGCAGGCTCCTCCCCAACCACAGACCCAGCCTCGCGGCTAGTGCCTGCCTGATCTTGAGCCCGGCCCTGAACCCTGTTGGTGAAGGCAAGCGGACAGTGACTAAACGGGTGACCTGGGTCCCCACAGAGGTTGCACCGGATCCGCCTACAAGATGCGGCAAGATGACCAGTGTCCCCACACTTCGCACACATGCGAACATCGCATTGTGCGCTGAAGTGGGTGGGACTGCCGCACTTGTGACAGACCTTTGGCTGGCCCCTATAGAACACCATAATCCTATCCCTTCCTATGAAGGCAGAGGAGGGAATATGAGCAACAGAATTGCCCCGATCAAACAGCTCCACGCTGAAGGTCCAGGCACCTGACCAGATGCCATGCTCATCGAGCACCTTGGCGGGGAACTGCCCCACCCTACCATATCGACTAAGCCATGTCATGATGTCAACACTAGACAATTATTAATTACAGGTCAAAACGGTCACTGTCTTCACAGTCGATTGGCGGGTGATGGCCTCGACGGCAAAACCCCGCCACTCCGGGGTGTTCTTCATCAGCTCATATTTAGACCAGAAGAGCTCCAAACCCTCCGGCCTAACAAAGCTGACGTCGAACATAGCGGTACCGTAGGGATGTATGAGCGCAAAGATGTCATTTGCGACAAACCCCGCCCCCAGGAGAAGTTCCACAACAGTCTTCCTAGAAGGAACTGCTGCTTCCTTACTCCTCCAATAGAGACGGGCCACATTCCTACGGTCCCTCCCCGGAGTGGGGTGAGTCCATACGATCTCACCCCTCCTTTGTTCTCGGAAGGCCCTAAAAACCATGCCTTTCTGTCCAAAAAGATAGGTCAACCGACCCTCCCTCTACCTGTATAGAAGTCCCCGGTCCTTTTTGTAGGGCCTCCAGGAGGCGCCGTTGCAAGTCACCCCCGCCTGAAACCTTGGGCAAAGAGTCACCTGAAACAACACCCGCATACATCTTTGTTTTTGCCATCCTCTCTCTCACATCCTTCCTCATTGCTTCCTTCCGCATAACTTCCTCCTCTTCATCCACTTCCGTATCCGCATTATACTCCTCAATCAAAGCATCCTCATCCACCATCTCAATTTCTTCCTCATCCACAATCCCATTCACCAATTCATTTGTATCCTCATTTATAACCTCATTTACGTTCTCATTCACCCCCACAGCCACCTGCACATCATTACCCACAATCCCATTATCAACCATATTTGCATCCATATTTGCTTTTGCATCACCTTTCACTCCCCCTGGACTGGTCGGGTTCCCTAAAGAGACCGGAGAATCATTGGGGGCGGGCCCTGAGGAGCCCCCCGCAAAACCTGCAGGGGACTCCCCACCTCCCGCACCCCCCATGCCCCAAACAGTCGACAATAGTGTTCTCCCCAGGTTCCAAAGTCTTTACACCTTCCACAGATTTTAATGGTCTTTTCACAATATCAACAGTTTTATCAGTTTCTAATGCTTTCTTCTCCTCTTTCTCAGCACCACCACCTTGAACCTTGTCCACAATCATTACATCCTTGTTCGCCACACTGTTTGGGGTTTTACCCCCTGCGCTTCTTGTGACCACCCTACCACTACAGGAAGGGGGGGCACCACCCGTCACCATCTTAGAATTAATCTCCCGCACTGTTTGACCCGATTCCACTACAGGAACCGGGCTGGGCACAGCAGCGGATTCAAAAGGCACAAATCGAAGCACTTCTTCCATTACAGTTTTATTTTTCTCCTTTGTGATTTTCACCATCTCATCCTCAGGGACCTCCTCATCCCCAAAATACAGTCTGCCCACCGGGGACTCCAGCTGCCTGACTTCCAGCATTAGCCTTCCCCCAGACCTGCTTTCATCCCCGGAGGTGGCCGCAATCAGGTCTGAGGGGTCCCCCTGGCCACAAGGCAGAGAGTCCGCCTCTGAATCCTGTGTTCCAGGAACCAGCTTCCCCTGGCTCCCAGCCAGCTGCCCTGACAGACTGGGGACAGGCGTACCGGATAGTCCAGACATACACTGAAACCTGCAGTCATTCCTGAATTTTTCCAAGAATGGGCCACCATTTTCCTCAATGGCTGACCTCTTCTCCTCCAAAACCGCGATTACCTCCTCCAACTTCACCAGTCTGGAGGAGAGGATTGCCTTCTTTGTCTTAGGTGCTATTTTTTCTTGCATTTTTACACTCCACATTGAGTGTTTTTAATTCCCTCTTGACCTCCACATGCATGTTCAGAAAATATGCTATTCGGGAGGAAAAGGTTTCTGAAGACTCTTTAGGGCCCAAGATACCCCAATTATGCAGTCTCTCAGCCGCTGGGCAGGAAGAACCCCCGACATCAGGCTTCTTTATAATAACTTTGTCGCCGGGCTGAGGCACCGACACAGACACACCACATGCTGAATCACCTACCTCAGCCTCTGGCCTCGTCACCTTCTCCACGGCTTTCCCTGTATCCCATCCCACGGTCCGTCCGGCAGCTTGTCCAGCCACTGCACTTTTCATTTTTTAATCTGCTGCTTGTGCAGCAGTGGGCCTTTCCACAGCATCCTGCTTTCTCTGGTGCCGACTCAAAATGTCCAGAGAGGATCCCAGGCTGGTTTCTCTCTTGGGACCCCTCCGGACCTCACCCGGTACTCCATTGGGCTCACTGCAGGGATCGCGGCTGCTCCTAGTAGCCGGGCCCCTCCTGCCCTCCATTGCTTGCGACCGCTTGCTGCAGTGTCTTCATAGTCGCATTGTCGTCCACCTCAAGTAGCGCCGAGGTATCTAAGCCCAGGTCTCCAGTCCTGGAGGCCCTCCTCTCCACTCGCGCATCTCTTCTGCGGCTCCCATCCTGGGAGAAACTGCCACCCCCTGGGGAAAGGGTAGCGATTCCCCTGGCAAACAAAGCACTGGTAAGCCTCCTGGACCTCCCACACAGACACAACAGGAACAGGAAAGGAACAGCAACTCCTCCCACCACTTCTTCGGCACCTGAAGGGTTAACTGCAGCGGATCGCAGCTCCCTGTCATAGAGGTCGGGTGCCGGCTATTTGATTCCGGCACCCGCCTCCTGTATTTGTATTAACAGGTCAGTTATCTTCATTTCTGGCGCCGTGCACCCCCCCAACACCCCAGTATAATAAACATTGGTGGCCCATAATGGAAGCGCTTCATTAGTACCGCGTTAAAGACTGCCCTGATCGCTGCGGCCCGGCAAACCATCTTCCAGGGCCCGGTCCTCGGCCGCGGCCCGGCGGTTGAGGACCGCTGCCCTAGACCATTAGTACTAATACTTTTAACCCTTAAACCACCATGGACAACAGTATTAACTCCCTGGCCACCAGTTGCATTGCTTTTAGGCACTGAATTATTAGGATGTGAGGCCTCCCATGATAGGAGCAGTAATGAGTGATTATCAGTGTTTGGATCATTTCTGATGCTGTATGTGCTGCTGCACCTAGGCCACCATTTCTGGTTGGCGCTGCCCTGTCAGTGCCATGTGTAAAGAGGGTTTCCAATATAAGGGTCTATTCACACGTCCGTTTTTTCTTTCCTGATCTGTTCCGTTTTTTGCTGAACAGATCTGGACCAGATCTGGACCCATTCATTTTCAATGGGTCCTGAAAAAAAACGGACAGCACAATGTCTGATTTTTTTTCAGGACCCATTGAAAATGAATGGGTCCAGATCTGGTCCAGATCTGTTCAGCAAAAAACGGAACAGATCAGGAAAGAAAAAACGGACGTGTGAATAGACCCTAAGAGCTTCATAATCTAAATAGGACACTGGGACCCTGGTAAAGTGGGCTAAAGCGGCTAACTAGCGGCCCCCGTAGGGGTGGTTACCCAGCTTTCCTTCGATGCCTTGAAGGTGGATTCATGGACTTGTGCAGCGAGGCATCCCACTTCAAGGTCATTTCACAGCTAGGTAAATTGGCCTTTCAGAAGTTTTGGAAAGCTGAGTTTCCCTCAGGTCCTCAGTCATACAGTAATGGTGGAGCACGATACTGCTGCATAACTAGATAGGGATGACATTCAGGATTCTGAGGAAGTTGCGTCACATCCCAGCTTTCCCAGAAACAGATTCAGTGATGTGACAGCGAAATAGAATGTTAACAATTCAAGGAAGAACAGTACAGGAAAATGCAGCAGCTCTGAGACAGCATTACACATGACAGGCTTAGGCTACTTTCACACTTGCGTTCGGTGCGGATTCGTCTGGTATCTGAACAGACGGATCAGCACCTATAATGCAAACGCTTGCATCCGTTCAGAACGGATCCGTCTGCATAACATCTTTTTCAGATCTGAGTTTTCACATTGTGAAAACTCAGATCAGACAGTATATTGTAACACAGAGGCGTTCCCATAGTGATGGGGACGCTTAAAGTTAGAATATACTGTGAACTGTGTACATAACTGCCCCCTGCTGCCTGGCAGCACCCAATCTCTTACAGGGGGCTGTGATCCGCACAATTAACCCCTCAGGTGCCGCACCTGAGGGGTTAATTGTGGGTATCATAGCCCCCTGTAAGAGATCAGGTGCTGCCAGGCAGCAGGGGCCAGACCCCCCTCCCTCCCCAGTATTAAATTCATTGGTGGCCAGTGCGATCCCCCCCTCTCCCCACCCTAATTAAAATCACCCCCCCCCCCCATCATTGGTGGCAGCAGAGAGTTCCAATCGGATTCCCAGTTTAATCGCTGGGGCTCCGGCCGGTTACTATGGCAACCAGGACGCTACTCCTGGCTGCCATGGTTACTTAGCAATTTTAGAAGCATACTTACCTGCGCTGTCTGTTGCCGGCCGGGCGCTCCTCTTACTGGTAAGTGAAAGGTCTGTGCGGCACATTGCTTATAGCACAGACCTGTCACTTACCAGTAGGAGGAGCGCCCGGCCGGCCACAGACAGCGCAGGTAAGTATAATGCTTCTAAAATTCAGAACTCACTGTTGCCACCAATGATTGGGGGGGCGGGTGATTTTAATTAGGGGGGTGTGGAGATGGAGGGCCGCACTGGCCACCCATGAATTTAATACTGGGGAAGGAGGGAAGGGGGGCCGCACTGGCCACCAATGAATTTAATACTGGGGAGGGAGGGAGGGGGGGCCGCACTGGCCACCAATAAATTTAATACTGGGGAGGGAGGGGGGGTCTGGCCCATGCTGCCCGGCAGCCCCCGATCAGGGGGCTGAGATCCGCACAATTAACCCCTCAGGTGCGGCACCTGAGGGGTTAATTGTGCGGCTCACAGCCCCCTGTAAGAGATAGGGTGCTGCCAGGCAGCAGGGGGCAGTTATGTACACAGTTCACAGTGTATTCTAACTTGAAGCGTCCCCATCACTATGGGAACGCCTCTGTGTTAGAATATACTGTCGGATCTGAGTTTTCACGATCTAAGGCCTCATGCACACGACAGTTTTTTTTCACGGCCCGCAAAAACGGGGTCCGTGGGTCCGTGATCGTTTTTCCGTCCGTGGGTCTTCCTTGATTTTTGGAGGATCCACGGACATGAAAAAAAAGTCATTTTGGTGTCCGCCTGGCCGTGCGGAGCCAAACGGATCCGTCCTGAATTACAATGCAAGTCAATGGGGACGGATCCGTTTGATGTTGACACAATATGGTGCCATTTCAAACGGATCCGTCCCCATTGACTTTCAATGTAAAGTCTGGAGTTCTGTTATACCATCGGATTGGAATTTTCTCCAATCCGATGGTATATTTTAACTTGTAGCGTCCCCATCACCATGGGAACGCCTCTATGTTAGAATATACTGTCGGATATGAGCTACATCGTGAAACTCATTTCCGACAGTATATTCTAACACAGAGGCGTTCCCATGGTGATGGAGACGCTTCAGGTTAGAATATACAAAAAAACTGTGTACATGACTGTCCCCTGCTGCCTGGCAGGTGCTGCCAGGCAGCAGGGGGCAGACCCCCCCCCCCCCCTGTTTTTAACTCATTGGTGGCAGTGGCCCCCCCCCCCTCCCCTGTTGTTAACTCGTTGGTGGCCAGTGTGCGCACCCCCCTCCCTCCCTCCCTCTATTGTAATAATAGCATTGGGGCCAGTGTGCGCGCCCCCCCAACCCCCCCCCCTCCCCTCCCTCCCTCTATTGTAATAATAGCATTGGGGCCAGTGCGCGCGCCCCCCCAACCCCCCCCCCCTCCCTCCCTCTATTGTAATAATAGCATTGGGGCCAGTGTGCCCCCCCCCCCCCCCCCCCGATCATCGGTGGCAGCGGAGTAGAAGATTCATACTTACCTGGCTGCTGGCTGCTGCGATCTCTGTGTCCGGCCGGGAGCTCCTCCTACTGGTAAGTGACAGGTCTGTGCGGCGCATTGCTGTCACTTACCAGTAGGAGGAGCTCCCGGCCGGACGCAGACCGCAGCAGCCAGCAGCCAGGTAAGTATGAAAATCTTCTACTCCGCTGCCACCGATGATCGGGGGGGGGGGGGGGGGGGTGTGCGCACACTGGCCCCAATGCTATTATTACAATAGAGGGAGGGAGGGGGGGGGTTGGGGGGGGTGCGCACACTGGCCCCAATGTATTAAAACAATAGAGGGAGGGAGGGGGGGTTGGGGAGGCGCGCGCACACTGGCCCCAATGTATTAAAACAATAGAGGGAGGGAGGGAGGGGGGTGCGCACACTGGCCACCAACGAGTTAACAACAGGGGAGGGGGGGGCCGCACAATGATATTCAAACTGGGAAGGGGGGGGGGTCTGCCCCCTGCTGCCTGGCAGCCCTGATCTCTTACAGGGGGATATGATAGTACAATTAACCCCTTCAGGTGCCGCACCTGATGGGGTTAATTGTACTATCATATCCCCCTGTAAGAGATCGGGTGCTGCCAGGCAGCAGGGGCAGTCTTGTACACAGTTTGTAGTGTATTCTAACTAGAAGCGTCCCATCACCATGGGAACGCCTCTGTGTTAGAATATACTGTCGGATCTGAGTTTTCACGAAGTGAAAACTCAGCTTTGAAAAAGCTTTTATGCAGACGGATCTTCGGATCCGTCTGTATGAAACTAAAACCTACGGCCACGGATCACGGACACGGATGCTAATCTTGTGTGCATCCGTGTTCTTTCACGGACCCATTGACTTGAATGGGCCCGTGAACCGTTGGCCGTGAAAAAAATAGGACAGGTCATATTTTTTTCACGGCCAGGAAACACAGCTCACGGATGCGGCTGCCAAACGGTGCATTTTCCGATTTTTCCACGGACCCATTGAAAGTCAATGGGTCCGTGAAAAAAAAACGGAAAACGGCACAACGGCCACGGATGCACACAACGGTCGTGTGCATGAGGCCTTACTCAAATCCGATGGTATATTCTGGTGATGGGGACGCTTCAAGTTAAAATATACCATCGGATTGGAGAAAACTCAGATCCGATGGTATATTAATAGGGACTCCTGACTTTACATTGAAAGTCAATGGGGGACGGATCCGTTTGCAATTGCACCATATTGTGTCAACGTCAAACGGATCCATCCCCATTGACTTGCATTGTAAGTCTGGACGGATCCGTTTGGCTCCGCACGGCCAGGCGGACACGAAAATGCTGCAAGCTGCGTTCGGGTGTCTGCCTTCTTAGCGGAACAGAGGCCAAACGGAGCCATACTGATGCATTCTGAGCGGATCCGAATCCACTCAGAATGCATTGGGGCTGTACGGATCAGTTCGGGGCCGCTTGTGAGAGCCTTCAAACGGAACTCACAAGCGGAACCCCGAACGCAAGTGTGAAAGTAGCCTTAGAAGACAGTATCACATATTATAGGCTTAGATACGGTGGCTCAGCAGTCAGTATCACACATGGTAGGTTTAGATACATTGGCTAAAAAGACAGTATCCTATGTGATAGGCTTAGATACATGGGCTTAACAGACTGTATCACACATGATAGGATTAGATACAATGGTCAGTAGACAGTATCCCAAAGATAGCGTTAGATATAGTCTCAGCAGACAGTATTATGCATGTAGGACTTGAACGCTTAGCTGACATTATCACACATCATAAGCTTAGATACACAACCCAACAGACAGTATCACACATTACAGAACAGAAACTCAGAAGATAGTATCACACATGATACGGTTACATACAGAGGCTGACTGTAAGACACATGACAGGCTTAGATACGATGGTTCAGGAGACTGTATCACACAAGATAGGATTAGTTAAAGGGGTTCTCCGGGAGTAAAGAAAATGAAAATATGCAAATATTACTTTATTATAAATATATTCCCAAATACCTTTCATTAGTTGTCTGGGGAGCAATGATTATGAGAAATAAAATGGCCGCTGTCCTATTAGTACACACAAAACCTGTCCTAATCACACATCAGGACAAGTTACTTCACAACACTGAGCTAAAGAGCTGCCTCATCCTCTTCTCTGCTCTACCTGTCTGGGATTATGATCCTGACTACAGTTTAAAATGATATTTAGCTGAATCTTTGTGGGAATGGAGTTCGTGAGGAGACCTGAAGTACAGAGAGGATGGGCAGAACAAGCTGTGGTAATGGAGACTGCATACAAGAGCTGCTGCTCATTAGCCACATCTGTTCATGACCTCCATTCCTACAGAGATTCAGCTGAAGATCTTATCAGCTGTATTCAGGATCATAATCTGTGACAAGTAGAGAGGAGGATGAGGCAGCTCTTTACCTCAGTGTTGTGAAGTAAGTTGTCCTGCTGTGTGATTAGCACAGGTTTTGTGTGAATTAGGCCAGATGCACGTGACCGTTGTTTTGGTCCGCATCCGAGCCGCAGTTTTTGCGGCTCTGGTGCAGACCCATTCACTTCAATGGGGCCGCAAAAGATGTGGACAGCACTCTGTGTGCTGTCTGCATCCGTTACTCGGTTCCGTGGTCCGCAAAAAAATATAGCATGTCCTATTCTTGTCCGTTTTGCGAACAAGAATAGACAGTTATATTAATGGCTGTCTGCGCCATCCGTGTTTTGCAGATCCGCAATTTGCAGACCGCAAAACATACAACGGTCGTGTGCATGAGGCCTTAATAGGACAGCGGCCATTTCGTTTCCCATGGTGATTGCTCCCTAGACAAAACGACCTATTATAACTAATGACAGTTGGAGTTCCTGAAAGTCTGTGAACAGGTTCGCTTTTTGCACCTGTTCACATTATGCGGTGCTGAGCGGTGGCCATTGCTGCTCTTGTGCTGTGCTGGTGGAGCGATGGGACCCAGGGCCAAGGTGGCTTTGCCGCAAAGTGAGGGCACTGTGTGGCTACTGGGTCCCGTCGCCTGCTGATGCGGTGCGGGGGTGGCGGTGGTCGCTGCGCAGTTCCACGCTAAAGTTAGAGTAGGTCCCCACTTGAAGAGGCAACCTTGTCGTGGTAAGTGGGCCTATGCTCTTTGATCAAACTGTATACCAATGCCTCCTTTAGTGCATAGCATAAGGTTATATTTATTAATAATTGTGCTGAGAAGCCATGTTTTATTATGCTGAAAACCAGTTGTCATATCAAAAGCATAGCATTGAGGATGTGCGGTCCAGAGTCACTCTCACATGTTGTATAACTAATGAAAGGTATTTGGGAATATATTTATAATGAAGCAATATTTAAGTATTTTCATTTTCTTAATTCCCGGAGAACCCCTTTAAAGCTTCCTTGCAGAAAGTGTTAGATACAGCAGACAGTAAGACACATGACAGGCCTAAGGCTGGGTTCACACCTGAGCGTTCGCGATGAAGCGCTCTGTATGCGCGATTATACGGGCGTTTGCAATTGCGCATACAGGGACAAGCGAACGCCCATTGTCGCGCGTTCCCGCTGAAGTCTATGTACGGGAACGCGCGACAAGACGCCCCAAAGAAGCTCATGTACTTCTTGGGGTGTCGGGCGTTCCCGCTCAGGTGAGAACCATTCCCATAGGGAATCATTAGTTCTTGCCTGTTGAGCGTTTTACAGCGCGTAGGAACGCGCTGTAAAACGCTCAGGTGTGAACCCAACGTTAGGCTACTTACACACTAGCGTTTTTGCTGGATCCGGCAGGGTTCAGCAAAAACGCTTCTGTTACTAATAATACAACCATCTGCATCCGTTATGACCGGATCCGGTTGTATTATCTTTAACATAGCCAAGACGGATCCGTCATGAACTCCATTGAAAGTCCATTGGGAACCCTACTTCCAGGGACGAGGCTCAGTTACTGCTGCCTGCACCCAAGCTACTGTTTACAAATCTCTCAAAGTAATGCTCCTGTATCAGATGGGTCTCTCCTTCACACCCTTCTTCTCTGAGTATTATATATAGCAGCAGATAGGGGGAGGAGGCTGTACATTGCAGATCAGGGAGTGTAGAGGTGGAAAAGCAACAAAGGAAGGTAGCTCATACAGACTGCATTCAGGGAGGAAAGAATACATAAGGGCACTTTCACACTTGCGTTGTGAGGATCCAGCAGGCAGTTCCATTGCTGGAACTGCCTGCCGGATCCAGAAATCCATATGCAAACGGATATCTTTTGTAGACGGATCCGGATGCGGATCCGTCAGACTAATGCATTGAAATTCCGGATCCGTCTCTCCGGTCTCATCGGAAAAAACTGATTCAGTATTTATTTCTTTTCCGCATTTTTAAAGGTCTGCGCATGCGCAGTTCGGGAAACCGGATCCAGATTTCTGGAACACTTGGTACCGGATCCGGCATTAATACATTTAAATGGAAATTAATGCTGGATCCGTCATTCCGGCAAGTGTCCCGGAATTTTGGCCGGAGAAAATACTGCAGCCAAATACCGTAGGGAGGGACTGAACTGAAGACATCCTGATGCATATTGAACAGAATGCTTTCCATTCAGAATGCATTAGGATAAAACTGAAGCGTTTTTTTCCGGTATTGGGCCCCTGTGACGGAACTCAATGCCGGAAAAGAATAACGCTAGTGTGACAGAGAAAACTGATCCTTCCCCATTGACTTGCATTGGGGGTCATGCTGGATCAGTCTTGCTCCACATCCCAGGACGGAAAGAAAAATACATGTTGCGTTTTGCTCTCCGGTCTGGGAACGCAACTAAACAGAACGGAATGCATTTTGGAGCCCAGTTCAGTTATGTCTCCACTGACAATGAATGGGGACAAAACGGAAGCGGTTTTTTTCCCGGTATTTAGCTCCTATGACGGATCGCAATACCGGAAAACTAAAACACTAGTGTGAAAGTAGTCCACTGGTCCAGATCACACCAGTATCACACAAAATAGGATTAGATAAAACGTCCCTGGAGAAAGTGTTAGATACAGCAGCTCAGCAGAAAGTACACCATAGGATTAGATACACTGTTTAAAGTGACAGAAACACACATGACAGGATGAGATACAGCGGCTTTGAAGATAGTATGTAGCATGATAGGCTTAAATACGATGGCTTAGCAGGCAGTATCACACATCATAGGATTAGATACACCGCCCATTAGACAGTGTCACACATCATAGGATTAGATACACCGCCCATTAGACAGTGTCACACATCATAGGATTAGATACACCGCCCATTAGACAGTGTCACACATCATAAGATTAGATACACTGCCCATTAGACAGTATCACACATCATAGGATTAGATACACCGCCCATTAGACAGTATCACACATCATAGGATTAGATACACCGCCCATTAGACAGTGTCACACATCATAGGATTAGATACACCGCCCATTAGACAGTGTCACACATCATAGGATTAGATACACCGCCCATTAGACAGTATCACACATCATAGGATTAGATACACCGCCCATTAGACAGTATCACACATGATACGCTTAGATACACCAGTCAGGGAAGTATACAGGTCTCAGGGTTATCATCACATCCTGTAAGTTGCCGCTTGACAGAACATTAGCAGCTCAGCCTCCAGAACTCTGACATGACAGATCCAGCCTGACAAGCCCGTCTGTGACAGAAAGTAGTCACGTGACCCCAGCAGGGCGGGGAGGCGGACCATGTGACCTGTCACATGACAGGGGGCGGGCGGTGAGTGATGCTGTCTGTGCGGGGCGGTAGGAAGCTGCTGGTAATAACGGGGTCTCCTATTCATAATTGGCCCGTTGTATGTGTATTTTTGGGGGGGTGGGCAGGGACGTTCTCCCCTCTACAGCCGAGAACCACTATATCCGGTATGGCATAGGAAGCAGCGGAGAGCTGTGGTCTCAATAGCAGAACTCCAGCCACAAAGCATGACCCTCGGTTCAGTGGTTCCATATAGCCCTGAGCTCCAGGACTCCGCACTTTTGGGATCTTTCTGACCTATCAGAAGATTGTGTTTTACATCGAGGTCCCCTTTAAATGAGTAACTAACACTGGGTAATGGAGGCATGTGACACCAGGGTGGGATTGGGCTACAGGAAGTAAAAGAAAGCAAGATCCTGGCTAAGATCTGCCACCTGTGGGGTTTCAGCTGTTTTTGTGGGCATGCTGGGAGTAGTAGTTTTTAAAGGGGCGGTAACTCATCCAGGGCTGTTAGTTCTTTGATTTGATACACTGGCAGTAAATGGAGGTGTCTGACCCAGGCCTGTGCCAGTTTTCCCCTGCAGCAGCTACCAGCCACAGTTATGGGGCATCAAGTAAACAGCAGCCACGGCTGAACATGGCCGTGGATGATAAAACATGAGGGAGCCCAAGGGGGAGGAATACTTATAGGCCCCCTCCATGCTTCCTCTGTGTAGGCGTTATTTCTACCTTTTAGGCTACTTTCACACTAGTGTTTTTGCTGGATCCGGAAGGGTTCAGCAAAAAACGCTTCCGTTACTGTAATTACAAACGCCTTCATCAGTATGAACGGATCCGGTTGTATTATCTCTAACATTGCCAAGACGGATCAGTTTTTGATTGTGTCCGAGAAAACTGATTCGTCCCCATTGACTTTCAGTGGAGTTCATGACGGATTTGCATCCCAAGACGGAAAGCAAACCGGTTTGCTCCCCGGTATGGGAACAAAATCAAACGGAACGGAATGCATTTTGGAGAATTCTGTTCTGTTCAGTTTTGTCCCCATTGACAATGAATGGGGACAAAATGGAAGCGTTTTTTTTCCGGTATTGAGCCTCTATGACGGATCTCAATACCAGAAAACTAAAACGCTAGTGTTGAAGTAGCCTTAGTTTTGCATACCCCTCCTTCACTTTTCTCACCTCCCCTCCCCCCAATCACAAATCCATCTCATTAAGTTCTGGCTCTGGTGCTGATTACCTGCTCATAATTAAATATAATTTCTTGTGTCTGTGATTGCTCCTATGTATAGGGCAGAGGGGGCTGCTGGGTGTCCTCCGGTCTCTCAAACACTTTATTAAATCTCTATCTCTTGTAGTAGAGGGGCTGTCACCATGCCTCAGAGGATGTCCATGGAACGCCAGGCATATTCGGTGCCAATCATTCAGCCAGATCTCCGCAGGGAAGAGACAATACAGCAGATCACATTTACTCTACAGCAGCTGCAGTCTGTGTCCAATGACATCTTCAACAGGTAATGATTGCGAGGAAAGGGCATAGCTGGTACCACCCTCCCTGTATTGGTATGACGGGCGGCGGTCAGCGCCCCTTTCTCCGGCGAGAGGGGCGGCGGTCAGCGCACCTTTCTCCGGCGGGAGGGACGGCGGTCAGCGCACCTTTCTCCGGCAAGAGGGACGGCGGTGAGCAGATCACATTTACTTTACAGTAGCTGATGATTGCGAGGAACGGGGATAGCTGGTACCACCCTCCCTGTATTAATATGAGTGAAGGCAGGCGGTCTCCCTACATTAGTATGAGTGATGGTAGGCAGCATTCCTACGTCAGCAAGAGTGACAGTGGACAGCACCCCTTGTCAGCAAGAGTGACAGCGGGCAGAGTCCCTTCGTCAACAAGGGTGACGGCGGGCAGTGTCCCAGCATCAACGTGACTGGAGGCGAGCAGTGTCCCAGCATCAACGTGACTGGAGGCGAGCAGTGTCCCAGCATCAACGTGACTGGAGGCGAGCAGTGTCCCTGCGTCAGTGCGACTGGAGGCAGGAACCCTCCCTCTGTTAGAGCAACTGGAGGTGGGCGGCCTCCCTGCAGTAGTAGTCAAATGATAGCATCATTTGATAGGTCCTGATAAGGTCACTGGTGTAGTAGCTGCACTTATTGCTGCTCTTCCTGGATTGTAATTATTCTTAATTAGTAAAGCAGGAGTTGTGCAGAGCTGGAGCAGCGGAATGTATCAGTGGGGAGCCTGGAGGGTGGGGGGTGCATGGTTGATGTGTCTTGTACAAGAAGCAGTTCTGTGTCACCTTCTATTTATTTGAGCTTTCCCAGAGGCTTCCTGCTCCGAACATTTAGACAACGCAATGCGGATTTGATGACAGGGACACGACTGGAGATAATGCGATTCCTACATAACATGAGTCATTGCAAACACTTTTTTATTACTGATTTTAAATGACATCATGTCTTGTACTCCAGTAACATTCAGAGCTGCATTCACAATCCTGATGGTTGCATCATAGCCCTGAGCTTACATTTTTAAGTAATCCCTGCTGGTTCAGTGTCTGCTGGTATGTTTATACCAGACACTGTACTGAACGTAGCAGAGTGCATTATGGAAGCCCACCTACAGAGGATCTGTCCGCTCCACATCAGACTACTGTGAACACTACATCTTTCACAATGCACCGCGCTTCATGTACTGACACTGAAGTGGCATGTGCTAACAGAGAGACCTGAGCTGATAACGCCTGAAAGGAAACAGGACTGTGAATGCAGCTTTGGATGCAACAGGAGTATTAACATTCAGTGTGAATCAGTATTAGGGCTCATGCACATGACCGTATGTATTTTGAGGTCCGCAAAAGATACAGATGACATCCATGTGCATTTAACGTTTTGCGGAACGGAACAGCTGGCTGGCCCCAAATAGAACAGTCCTATCCTTGTCTGTTCTGCGGACAATAATAGGACATGTTCTGTTTGTGGAACTGACATACGGAAACAGAACGCACACAGAGTAACTTCCATTTTTTTTGCGTACCCATTGAAATGAATGGTTCTGCATACGGTCCACTAAAAAGATACGTTTGTGTGCTTGAGGCCTTACTTAGTAGTATAAAGTTGTGCCTTATTTTTCTGTGCTGATAGGATCCTGCAGAGAGTGGAGACCAATAGGTCGCAACTCAAGAACATCAACGATCGGGTCAGCCTGGCACAAGCCAAGATAGAGAAAGTAAAAGGCAGCAAAAAGGCCATAAAGGTGAGCGCCCCCTGCAGTGGCCACTAATGATTCCCCCTTACAAGCTTCTTCCGTCTATGTATCTCTGTGTGAAACCCTCATCGCTGCAGGTGTTCTCCAGTGCCAAGTACCCAGCTCCAGAACGTCTTCAGGAATACACATCCATCTTCTCGGGTGCAGATGATTCATGGTCTGAGAAAAGAGCAAGACACAAGATCCAGAGCAAGCACCGACCACTGGATGAGCAAGCGATGCAGGTTTGTCCGACTGCACAGTGGTCATACAGGGTATTTTTGTTTAAAGGGTAACCTTAAAACCCTTCCTCCAACATGACATTAGGATGTTTGAAATGATAAAAATAGCTGTTCGCTGACGAGTTGGGATCTTGCAAGATTTGTAAGCACCTGAATCCCCCCCATCGCACTGGTAAGACGTCTGCATAGCTCCTAATCCCAGACACCCTGCTTTTGTGTCTGGACGTAGCAGAGCTGAATTTGTCATTTATCCTTTTTTTGTGATCACTGCAGGTTTACTTGATGTCCTATGTAAAACACTGATGACCCTTCTTGAGATCACAGTGTGACACTCGACTGCTACACCCGTGTTAAGCATTATCCATCTGATCACTACAGGAAAAACTCAAGTATTACCCTGTATACGTGAGCTTGAAAGGGCAAGAAGAGGAAGCGGCGGAGGAGGGGCTTGGTAGTCTACCCCGAAATATCAACTCTGTCAGTTCTCTGCTTCTCTTCAACACAACGGAGAACCTGTGAGTGGCGCCCAGCTATCCTGGGAAACGAACCCCTCACTGTGCGGGCATTTAAAGGGGGGTAGAGATGTATATTAGGTCCCGGGTTGAATACTCTGCCCATGTATCACCACAAAGGATGCTCTGTACAGACACTGAACCAGCAGAGGGAAGCTGTCTGTTATCAAGAAGGCATAATCTTGAATGCAGCTTTGGGAGTGACAGGAGTATAAGAATTGAAGTATTCCTCAACAGCAGATTTGTTGCAGAAATGTCTCATTTATCTGAATGGAGCATGCAAAAATCTATATATCTGCTCCAGGAACAACCCTATTCACATGTATGGAACAGATTTTGGGTCACAGAAGTTTCTGCAATAAATCTGTCTCGTCATTATGTTCTAAAGACTGGCCGAATGTTGGGTCAGGTCAACCCACATCAAACCTGAGGGAAATGGGAAGAACTGGGTGCTTCATGGGCTAATCGTCTTGTCCTTGCAGCTATAAGAAGTATGTGTTCTTGGATCCTCTGGCTGGTGTGGTAACCCGAACTAACCAGCCTCTAGAGGGCGACGATGAGGACCGGTTGTTTGCTGCCCCGCTGTCTATCTCGAAGAGGGAGCAGCTTGAGCGGCAGGTGAGCAGAGACGGGAGTCCATCTTGATATCAGTTACACTATGACTTGTGATCACCATCTCACTCCTTTCTAGACTGCAGAGAATTACTTCTATGTTCCGGACCTTGGGGAAGTTCCTGAGATTGATGTTCCTTATTACCTGCCGGACCTTCCCGGAGTGGCTGATGACCTTATGTACAGCGCTGATTTGGGTCCTGGCATTGCCCCATCTGCTCCAGGGGGCCCTATTCCAGAGCTCCCCACATTCAGCACTGAGGAGATTATGGAACCTTCAAGGGCAGGTACATAAAGTGCATTTCAATGAGGGCCCTTTATAATCATGGCTGCTGCATTACTTATAAAGAAACCCATTCAACTTTACCGCAAGCTGCTGAGAAGGATAGTTTATCAGTATAAGGGTCCATTCACACGTCCGTAACGCGTTTTGCAGATCCACAAAACACGGCAATGTGCGTTCCGTATTTTGCGGACCGCACATCGCCAGCACTAATAGAATATGCCTATTCTTGTCCGCAATTGCGGACAAGAATAGGACATGTTCTATTTTTTTCAGGAATGGAATTGTGGACCTGGAAGTGCGTGTGAATGGACCCTAAAAGTCTCAGAAAACCCCTTTAAAACTGGCACCAATTTATATGGCACTATGGGACCCATGAATTGCCCCCTTGCTTCAGCCGGAAGATAGACAGCACTTGGGTCAGACACCGTTCTTAGCTGTACACGCCTTGACAATAAGGGATAATTGGATATCTAAAGGACAGTTCTCTACTAGACCAGGGCGGTTGTCCCCGTTACTGGGTAATCCCACGTTTCGACTAGGACTTAGGATTCCCCTACTTTCAATGTTTGAGTTGTTTCTCCTCTCCACTAAAGTGCCTAGATGCCTCTCCCGCATACATCAACGGCTCCTTGAGCTCAGTAATTCAGGCCGTGCTTCATATGGTACCAGAAATGAGAGACTGAACTAGAGGTTACCCTTCCTGGTCCTGAAGATGTGTACATTTGTGCATGGTATGTCCCTAGCATCCCAGTGCTTGTCCATCGTATGTACCCGTCAGTCCCGGAGACTTGTTGGTGATGTGGCTCAAAGGGGTGCGATGTTGCATATCTGGTGGGCTTGCATCCTCCAGATCTATAGGCAATTATCGGGCAAACATATCTCTAATACCCCCATCAATGTACACTTTTGTCCCTCATACCTGGAACTTTGGCGCAAGTCAAAAAGAACATCTTGGGCTACTTTCACACTTGCGTTAGGTGCGGATCTGCACAGACAGATCCGCACCTATAAATGCAAACGATGGTATCCGTTCAGAACGGATCCGTCTGCATTCTATGTAAAAAAAAAAAAGAAAAAAAAAAGTCAAATTGTTAGTCAGACAGATCCGTCCTGACTTTATATTGAAAGTCAATGGGGGACGGATCCGTTTGCAATTGCACCATATTGTGTCAACGTCAAACGGATCCGTCCCCATTGACTTGCATTGTAAGTCAGGGCGGATCCGTTTGGCTCCGCACAGCCAGGCGGACACCAAAACGCTGCAAGCAGCATTTTGGTGTCTGCCTCCAGAGCGGAATGGAGGCAGAACGGAGCCAAACTGATGCATTCTGAACAGATCCTTATCCATTCAGAATGCATTAGGGATGAATGGATCCGTTCAGGGCCGCTTGTGAGAGCCCTCAAACGGATCTCACAAGCGGAACCCCAAACGCAAGTGTGAAAGTAGCCTTACGCTATCTATTTGTGGCAGCTAGTATGGTAGTCCCTAGACACTGGAGGTCGACTACAGTGCTCGCTCTCTCTGTGTGAGTGGTCTGAGGAGATCCAGCACATCCATAGAATGGAGGACTTAATGGCGGCCGCACGCTAACGCAGATCATCATTTTTAGCCCTATGGAATCCATGGATGGTATTCACACCTGCAGCAGAGTATGATTCTCTTTTCACTGATTGATAAGCACAGATTTAATGTATTTATTTCTTATTGTATGGGGTGTTTTTGTTATTTTTTTTGTTTGTTTTTTTTGGTTCCCCTTCACTTCATCATGGTCCAAGAGGCTGCTAGCGGGAGCATATACGAGCACTAGTTGGCGATCAACTAATGGGAACTAGCAGATGGCGTGCAGCCTTGACTGACCAATGGCAGTAACGATAGGTCATGATACGTGTCTTATGTTCTTTATGCCTACCTCTGCACAATGTAGTGTGATAAAACTTAAATAAAAATCAGATATCTAAAACTGACGCCAAAACCACTGCAAATGATAAATTTCCCCCTTAGCATTTATATGTAAGCTTTGAGTTATACATTAAATCTTGAAGTTTAAATAATAACTTAATTTGATATTTCAGATGCACAAGATGGCCGACCCCTGCCACCGCCACCACCTCCTCCGCCTCCACCACCTGTTCTGCCACCCATTTCTCCTCCTGCCCCACCAGTGCTGCCTCCTTCACAGTCCACACTACCTGCACCCAGTGGAACGGACAGCGCGACTGTGGATGCTGGTAAGGAGTGTCCCCCCTCTCCATCACCTTCATCCAGTGGTCGCTGGACATTTATTTTGCCCTCAGATTGAGTGCCAGAATCAGGATGTTTTTAAGAATACTCATAACTTAACATATAACCTTAATTGTATCTACTCTTGCATTCCAGCTGCCATCCAAGGAGCCCCTAAAGAGGTGGTGAAACCATCCGATGGCCGCGCATCTCTTCTAGAGTCCATTCGCCAAGCGGGCGGCATTGGAAAGGCCAAACTGCGGAATGTAAAAGAGAAAAAGCTAGAGAAGAAGAAGATGAAGGAGCAGGAACAAGGTTATCCATAAGGAGTAGCAGCAACTTTTGTGGGGTACAGGCCAGGAGTTTTCGTTCGTAACAGAGTAGAGGTGTGGAGCAACTAGGGGATGGGGGCTAGTGCCAAGTTGCTGCCAGGCAAAAGCCCAGATCATACACAGCTGCTGGTACTTGGCAGCTGGCAGTCACTGATAACGAGCCTAGGGCAGCGAGTTGTGTGAAAAAGCTTCATCCCGCCATTTAGCTGTGAAATAAAATGTTGCATGTCATTAACTGTGCAGCCAGCAGAGGGGGCTCCATGTATTCGGTCCACTTCATTTGATTTAACTGTTTATTGTAACTTTAAAGAGGTAATCCAGGATGGTACACATGGCACGTGTAGGTCTCTGTGAAGGGTGGAAAGATGCGGACACCCTGCTTATAGTTCTCAACGTAGATATTGATTTTCCGCAAGCAAACAAATATGGTACCACTCGCCTAGGACAACCCAGTGATTGGAACAAGCACCTTGCAAGGCTCTGTGAGTGCTTTCAGAGTATATCCTCTACTTGTGGGGGGGTTCCAGCAGCTTTAGGGTCTTTTTACACAGGCAGATTTTCTGGCGATTGATACATCATGTTCATCCCCAGTTTTCATTTACTGATCTGAGAACCCCCACTTATAGGGGTCGTGGTTACTAGGCATTTTCTCTGCAGGTTAACCTTAGTATAAATAAATGGGATAATGGGACATGTAGTCCATAATTGACTGTCTTCTATCTTGCAGTTAATGCCACTGGGGTAGGAGGAGATATGATGTCTGATCTGTTTAACAAGCTGGCAATGAGACGTAAAGGTAGGCATACGGGCAACGGACACACTGCTTCACGCATCTGGTTGTTATATTACACTGTATTTATACTACTTACATATTATACACGTAATTCCTAACCTTAATTCAGGGAAGTTCTTCTTGTAAAAATGATAGGGCTTGACTAACTTACAAAGGTTTTCTACCAGTTTTTTTCTGTTCAAAAACAATTGTCAATGTACTGCTGAGCTTCCAGGGTTAATGCCTTCATTGTCCCTTTGGCACCATTCTGTCACAGAAGGGCACTAAAAATGCAACAAATGGCAAATAGGCACTAAGGAGGACTGAATTTTGTCCCCATCTGGTGCTTATTGCCCTCTTTAGTTCTGCTAAGTAGATAAGAGGCAGACTGCATCATAGTGCTGCTGAGAACTTCATAACTGCTCCATGGAGTGCAGAGGCACTACAACTCCCAGCAGCTGCACAGCAGTGGTTTACAGTGTAGATTTGTGGAGCAAGAGAAGTCCTTCTGCACGGTGCCCCATGGTGACTGCTGTGATAAATTGGGATTGGCACAATGATAGGATAGTGTCAACAGTTCCCAGAATGAAGGGGTCACAGCTTTTAATAAACCCCCTCGGCCGCTCCTTCCTCAATGCGCCTGCGCCGATGACGTCACATCTACACCCGGCGCATGCGCACTGAGGAAGGAGCGGCCGAGGGAGCATCCTCCGCAGTGCGTCTGCGCCGACTGAAGACCGTACGGCGCAGGCGCGAGATTTAGAACGCAGACAGGGCCAGCCAGGGGACGAGAGCGCTCACTGGCCCTGTCAATCAACAGGAGGAGGGGGTGTTTTTGTTTTGTTTTTTAAAGCAGGATGCGGCTGCTACCAGCAAGTAACCGCTGGTACAGAGCTAATTTACATATTATAAAAGTGCCGTTTTTAAAGAAACTACTGAACGAAAAAGGGTAAGAGCACTATATAGTGAAAAATCGCAGTATAAGGATTTTAAATAGCCCAAAAATGAAAAATAACTTTTGGGGGGGGTGACAGAAGCCCTTTAACTCTAGTGGGAAATTACCACCAGTGCAGATTATGCTACTGCCTGGAAAAGGCTAAGGAGGGCTGACAGGTGACCAAATTATTCAACTTTTTAAGAAGCTTGAACCAGTAAAGTGATGTTCACGTGCATAAGGCCAGGTTCACCCTTCAGTGATTGCGAGCCAAAACCAGGTGCAACACACAGAACGGGTGCAAGTCTTTCCATTATATCGTATCTTCGCTCCTAGTCATTGATTGAAATCCCTGAAGGGTGAACTAGGCCTTACTAAGAATTATTGCCCTGCACTGGGAGGCAGGATTATATTTACCCAGAATTCAGCAGTTAGTAGGAAATACAGTCTTTGTATTTAGCTTCATGCACAAGCAGAATGGACTACACCTCACGGACTGTTGTGCTTATTTGTAGGCATCTCTGGGAAGGGCCCGGCTGCCGGAAGTGGCGATTCTCCTGCTGGAGCGTTTGCTAGGATTTCTGATACCATTCCGCCTCTACCCCCGCCACAAGTGACGCCAGGAGAAGCAGACGAGGATGAATGGGAGTCTTAAGGTTACCAGAGCCTATGGAAAGCATGGAAGCAGCACCTTTTAGAGATCTAGGATAACAAATTCATGACTAACGATCTTGTCTGGAATGAAGGAGGTTTTGTAATAAGGCAAAAAACAAAACCACAAGATGTACGGGCACCCTGATGATTTCCGAAGTCTAGGATTTCTCCCATATCTCCAGTAACTATGTCCATATTAAGATGCATCATACATAGCAATATAATAAAACCATACATTTCCTAAGGAGTTCATGCAAGTTTAATTATGTATAACAACGTGGCAACTGTAAAAATGTCTCTTGATAAATAATTTAGGAAGCTGCATTCATTCTTCTTTCGACTGAAGAAGGTTCAAGATGGCAATGCAGAACTTGTCTTCTTCATCTGAAAGAACTGCCGAGATACAATGTTAAAAGTCAACTCCACCTGTGTCACTCTGGATAATTACTGGCTTATGCATAGGGCAGGGTCTATTCCTTAACCCCTTCCTGACATCTGCCATACATGAGCCAAAAGGTAGAGTCTGTGATGGGCTATAATACTGATCACTGGCTCAGATGCCATGGTGAACTGCAAGTCATCTCAGAGGTCTTTTCCCAGGAGCGCTGTGCTTCTGCGGACCAAATGGCTCCCCTGCACCGAGATCAAGGGAGCTGTTCAGTTACTGTAGCAGCCTCAGGCCTTCTGAAGGCGCCAAGCCCTTTCATAGCAAAATTATGAATCTCCCATAGGCTGCAATGTTAAATCATGGCAGTCTATGGGAGAAGCGATCAGACTATCGGATGTTAAAGTCTCCTAGAGGAACTTAAGGGGTTGTCCGCTTTTTTTCATATTGACGACCTATCCTAAGGATGGGTCATCAATCAGATCGCCAGGGGGCTGACTCCTGACACCCCTGCCTATAAGCTGTTTAAAGAGAATGCAGCACTCGTACGAGCGCTGCATTCTCTTCACCGTTTGTTTACCTGCTCTCAATTGCAATGGTGAGCTGGTCTAATTATAATGATGCAGTCCCATTCACTTCAACGGAACCGTTCCTGTTCAAGTGAATGGGACTGCATCGTTATAATTAGATTAGCTCAACTGCAAAGGCGAGCAGGTAAACGGTGAAGAGAAGGCGGCACTTGTACGAGGGCTGCCTTCTCTTCAGACAGCTGATTGGTGCAGGTGTCTGGGCAACCCCTTTAAACCAAGTCTGAATAAAAGGTTTAAAAAAATATATATAAAAAAGATATTCAAATCACTCCCTTTCCCTATATTTAAAAAAAATAACGAACATTAGCAATGCCACTTCTCAAAACTATTAAAATCTAAAAATATTTGTCTGCTCAATTGAGCAGTATAAAGGGGCCTTTACTGTGATTAGTGATCATCCTGTTTATACATAGTGGGTGTTTTCCCAACTTACAACCTACAGCAGGGGCCAGGACATTACTACGGAAAAGCGCCACTATTCATCTTCGGACAAAAAGGCTACATTCTAACGAACATATTTTGTTTCCGTGTCTGTTCCTTTTGCAGATTGGATGAGAACCCATTCATTTTAATGGGTCCGCAAAAAAATGCGGACTGCACAGTGTGCGCTATCCGCATCCATATGTCGGTTCCGTAACCTCGCCCAAAAAAAATAGAACATGTCCTATTCTAGTCAGTTTTGCGGACAAGGATAGGCATTGTTTTAATAGATCCGCAAAAAAAGGATGCCATACGGAAAGTCATCAGTTTTTTTTCCGGATCCGCAATTTGCAGAGAGCAAAACAGATATGGTCATGTGAATGTAGCCTTTAAGTGTATATAGGAGTGAGGGCAGCAGCAGTCAGTGTGGAGCACTTCTCCACGGTTCAGTGAATAGAAAGAAAGGGGACTGCTGCTAATGCATGTTAGGCAACGGCCATAGATCGCAGTGTAGTGCTGCCTACAAAGCAACTAATGAATGGGGCCGGGTTGCAAGGTGCCGCGACCTGACAATTGAAAGAAATCCAGCAGGTTTGGACTTCTTGCAACTGTTGTGTTGAGGTTGCAGTGCAAGTAGCACTACACAGTTTTTTTGTTCAGTTACATCCGGTGTCCCAGTTTAGCCCCAGCCTAAGGAGGAGTCTGCCACTCAAGGACAGAAAATCTACTACCGGTACAAACCTTTCTGATTGATGCAAAAGCAGGTCCAAAGGATTGCTTGACTTCTGTGCTGCTGCGGATCCACTGAGGTAATTTTCCAAGAACTGTTGGTCTGGAGTACCTGTGATCTAAGAGGACGATGCTGGCATAGTCACCACGGTGCCGAATGGCTCGTCCTGCCAAGACAATATCGGGCGGATTTGCTATTGAAAATGCACCGATAAACTGGCATACATGCTCACATTTACTAGCTGTTCTACGTGTTTTTCTAAGCACTTTACGCTTTGACAAGGGGATGTGGCCAAAATGTGCCAGATTTTGGTGCATTTTTTAAGTAAAATTACTCCAACTTCACTGAGTGCCCTAAACATGATGAGGGTAATGCTGCACTATATACAGTTGAGCTATTCTTACCGATGGACTGGTTGACGGCTTTCATGCACAGATTCTCAATAAGAACTTTGCCTGCAGATACACCATTTGTCTTGGGCTGGGAACATAAGTGCACTGTGTTATAAAGATAATTCGCCCCCACGCCTCTTAACTACAGTACACATCAGACCATTACCAGTGTGTGATCTAGATACGCCATCTTCTCCTGGAGCTCAGGGGAACGGATATTAGGGTACGGCATTCCTACCATCACAACGCACCTAAAAACAACAAGATATTACAACCAGTTACCTACAAAAAGGAAAAACCTGCCAATTTTCATGAAAAATAAAACTGTCCTTTACCTGCTGGCCATAGATACTAAATACCTGACTGCACAGTTAGGCCCCTTTCACACGGGCGAGAATTCCGCGCGGGTTCAAGGTGTGAGGTGAACGCACTGAATCCGGACCCATTCATTTCAATAGGGCTGTGCAGATAAGCGGTGATTTCAACGCATCACTTGTGTGTTGCGTGAAAATCGCAGCATGCTCTATATTGTGCGTTTTTCACGCAACACAGGCCCAATAGAAGTGAATGGGGCTGCGTGAAAATCACAAGCAAGTGCGGATGCGGTGCGATTTTCACGCATGGTAAACTTTATTATTTTCCCCTATAAAATGGTTATAAAGGGAAAATAATAGCATTCTTAATACAGAATGCTAAGTAAATTTAGAGATGGAGGGGTTAAAAAAATAATAATAAATTCACCTCATCCACTTGTTCACGCAGCCCATGGTGATGGACCATATGATGAGCGCAGTGACGTCACCAAAGGTCCTTTTCCTCCCAGGTCCTCAAAGAAGAAGAAAGAAGACAAGCCGGGCTGCGCGAACAAGTGGATGAGGCGGTTTAATATTTTTTTTTTTAACCCCTCCATCCCTAATTTACTTTGCATTCTGTATTAAGAATGCTATTATTTTCTCTTATCACCATGTTATAAGGGAAAATAATAAAATATACACAACACCGATCCCAAACCCGAACTTCTGTGAAGAAGTTCGGGTCTGGGTACCAAACACGCCGATTTTTCTCACACGCATGCAAAACACATTAAAACGCTTTGCACTCGCACAGAAAAATCATGCATTTTCCCGCAACTCACCCGCATCTTTTCCCACAACGCCTGTGTGAAAGAGGCTTTACTGTCCAATATCAGGGTGGAAAACCAGACATATGAAATTAATATAGAATTTGTGGGAAGGAGGAGGCTTGGGCTCTCACCAAATAAAAGCTGACGATGTATGATACCCATAAAAGTGCCTGTGCCTTCTCTTCAAAATATGAGTATTAACAGTTCTGCCTTAAAGTGAATTTTCACCTTTTATTATCAGGTTGTTAACATATTTCAGAGAACAGCCTGCTGGAATTCCCCATACCCGGCACTGCCGGATGCAGCCAGAATGACCGCCAGCTCCATTAAGTATAATGGGGTCCGGACGGAGAACTAGCCGCTATAACGAGAATCGGCCAGACACAAACCGCTGCATACTGAGGTTTGTGTCCGGCCAATTCTCTCCATTTTTGCCAGACATCCGTGCCGCAGATGTGAAAGTAGCCGTAGGAATGATTAGGATTGTGAAGTTTTACATGTCCCCCCATCAAACAGCCAATCACCAGTATACATACCGTCCCAAATCATCTGAGAAGTTTATTCCTTCACTCATTTTTCCTCCGACAACGGAAAAAAGGAGAGCACCGGTCAGAGGTCCAACAGACTGGCCGGAGAGCTATTGGTAGAAATATCAGTCACCAGAGTATAGAGTACACAACTTGAAGCCCAGAACTCACAAAATCCATTTTTTTTATAAATGAGATGCAATCTTGACTAATAAATGAATAAGAAAATTAGAGATGATGATTGCGATTGCTCGGTTTACCTGGGAGAGCAATTTTAATTAATGCTTGCTTGTATTTAAGTAGCAGTCATTAATGTAAGGAGATGAAGAGGAAGCTGGAAGACGAGGAATAATTGTACAAGGTGACAAGAGGCTTTATTAGAATCGTGATATCTCCCCCGTGACTACATTTAACCCCTGTTGATCCTCTCTCACCTTGATGCACCTTGAGTATTCAGAAAGGACCTGGTCCAGCTGACTGGCTTTCCTTGGCTCCTGAAATATCTGTACAACATTAAGACAAAAAAAAAAGAGAAAAGTCAAGGTTTAAATGGATGAATGTTAAAGGCTATGTACACCTTTGGAGGCAATTTTTATATATGCATTTTACTCATTTTGGGCTAAAAATCTTTTTTTCAATTGGTCACAAATAAAAAACATTAATTCGTTCTGTCAAAAAGGGTTAACTGTTTGTCTAGCTGTGTGAATGGTACTTTCACTTTGTGCCGGTTATCTGATAAACCTTATCCCTAAATTACTAAAAGGTCATAAACACTTATTTAAGCCACATTCTTACCAGTAAAGTAAGGATTAAACTATTATGAGTGTTTAGGAGGTCAGAGATCAGGAGCTGTCAGCTGAGCTGCCTGATGGAACGCAGTATAAACACAGATCCTGCTACTGAAAAATCTCATGGCTGTACAGAGAAAGAGGCCCAACATTTTTAATAAAAGACCAACTGAAAAAATGTTTTTTAGCTCAAAATGAGTGCATTGCCACCAAAGCTGTACATAGCCTACTTTCAGACACTATTATATAGCTATACAGTACATACAAAGTAACAAATACACTACACTACTTATGTGCACAGTTGCATTCACAAATCTGCAGGCTTCAGCGACAAAACCTGATGCCCCCTTCATTGTAGGATCTCAGCTAAACTGTTGGGGGGGTGTCTGTTGACAAACTGACTGGGTGTGGTAAAAAACAATAAGAAAGTGAACACATCTCTGTACAATCACATGGGCAGTAAACCAGGATCAATACCTGACTTGTCAACATATACACGTGGAAACAGGTGTAAATATTAGTGAAAAAACTACCCTGGCAGGTGCTAGTCTAGCTTTTCCGCCAGGCGCATGGACTGCTGAAGGTATGCCTAATTTATAATAAGGCACATGCACAGACATCTTCCATCAGCAAAGCGAGGGCAAAAGAGGAGCAAAAGACCAGTGTAAAAAGCTGGTCTTTGCAAATGAACCCCCATTGTTTTCAATACAAAAATCAAATAAATCAAAACCAGTAAAGAAAAACGTACAGCTGAGGAGCTTTCTTGTTCCTCTAGTACAAGCGTTTTCAGATGCAGCGATGCCTATGATGTTTGATTGTTTATTTTTACTTTAATTTTGCGGAAAGGGGGTGATTAATTTTTTTTATATAAGTGAACTGCAACATGCAATCATTAGATTGCAAGTTGTATAAAGTGATGGAATTTTATCCATTACAATGTAGAAAGATCTCTATATTCCAATTCAGTGCTGCCATCTGCAGGCCTCAATTGTAATATACCAGTAAGAAGCCTAGTGAAGGCTCCAGCTTATTACTGCAACAGAATTCCGTCCCCGATCTCACCCTGGGGGAGGCGTTCCTGCTGGGGAAGTGTCCACGATTGGCATTACCGCAGGTCACAGTCATTAACCCGTTGTCTGCTGTGTGACGCAGCAGGCAGCCAGTGGCTATGGCGCTCGGTCCTCTCTGGAGTGGGCACCATCTTTAAAGACCCGCATCCACCTCACTTGTAGGGCGGATCTTGGGAAGGGGTTAAATGTGAAAGATAGATCAGCAGCACGGACAATTATTTTTAAGGGGTTGTCTGAGTGGTACTGATGACCTATCCTCAGGATAGGTCAGCAGTATGTGATTGGTGGGGGTACCTCCTCGCAGCTTACCAAGCACAGCACTGTCCACTGCATTGTGGTTGTGCTTGGTATTGCAGCTTGGCCCCAATAACTTGGAACTGATGACTGTGATGTGACTGGCCTATAAAGAGATCGAAGTGCTCACCAAAGCGCTATGGTGTCTTCAAACAGCTGATCAGAGGGGGTGCTGTGAGTCAGACCCCCACCAATCAGACACTGATGGCAAACAGTATTAAACACTCAAACAACCCCTTTAAGCGGAAAATATAGGTGGAAAGTAAGCCACTCAAGAGGTGGCATAAGGCATACGTGCCTAATGGATCTAGCGAGATGTGCCAAATATATCGTACAGCGTGTGGCATTCTGAAAAATTTGGTAGCTTCCTCTTGTCTTGTCTAGTTTTAGGTAGTCTAAATTTATCATCGTATTACTAAATCTACACCACAGTTCCTAGGTTACTGTAAGAGGTGTTTCTATAGAGGGTGCAAAAGTAACAGTCACACCAGTGCTGTGGTGAGAGGGGGCCCTCTGCCCCATAAGATGACCTCAGTATTACAAATGGTACTGAAGGTGCAGGATCCTGGATCTTGGAAGAGGACCCAGGTAGGAATGAGAAAGATCTAAGGACCTCTTCATGATAAGGCTGAAAGAAAGGACCTGTCACCACTACTAACATGTCTGTTTACGTAAATGACAATTATAGAGTGCTTCGTTTTTAGGACTCTGCAGGTCCCCTTTAAGAGCCTGTCACAGTGTCAGTATCACTATTACGCCAAGAGCCCACCATTCTTTAATCAGAAAGCGATTCAACCACATTCACAGTCGAGGTGGTGCTGAAATGGTGCACACTGCTACCTGCTTATTAATGAATATGGGAAATTATACTGAAAGTTTAATGTAATCATTTATTTAGGCATTTGTGTGGGATGTATTATTTAGGATGGAAGGCACTTAGGCTTTCTGGAGATAAGCACATTGGAAAGTAGTCCGTCTTATGATGTCTTCACTGAACTGTTTGCAAGAGGTTCTCATGGGACTGGGGATTAAAGAGAATTTCCATACGAAAAATATTCATACATGGGTGATATCATTATCATCCCCATAAATATGTAGAATTATAGGGCTGATGCTGAAGCTTCTTTCATGGGAGGAGATGAGCACAGGCCTAAGAGAGCTCTGCTCCCTGTGAAAACGGACTAGGTGCAACAGAATGGTTCAGGGCAGATGTCACATTTGCTCATATTTAAAGGAATCGGTCACCCCGATTCTGGACTATTTTCAGTAGTAATACGTGACTACCGCTGCAGATAAGGAGTCCAGATGATAATAATAATAATAATAAAATGTATTTATATAGCGCCACCATATTCCGCAGAGCTTTACAAATTCATAGGGTTCATGTACGAAACAAAACTAACTGGCTAATATGCAACTGAAACACTAGGATTCAGGGCCCTGCTCGCAAGAGCTTACAATCTATGAGGAATTGGGGGTGACACATAAGGTACTTCATTGTGATAAGTAGGATTTGAGCCATTATTGAACTGACAGGAGTGGTGCCAGCCGGTCTGCTTCGGGTTTGGGACTACTAGAGGATCGAGTTTAGGCCAGAGGAGTTGGTGGGGGGGAGGTTTAGTCGGGGAATAGTCAGTTTAGGTAGCTTGATAAGCCTGCCTGAAAAGATGTGTTTTTAAGGCACGTTTGAAGGTGGAGAAGTTGTGAATTGACCTAGTATTCCGGAGCAGAGTATTCCAGAGAGTGGGTGCAGCTCGAGAAAAGTCTTGAAGATGGGAGTGAGAGGTATGAATTATGGAGGATGATAATAACGGAGAGCATGAGTAGGGTGGTAGATGGAGATGAGATGTATGGAGGTGCAGCACTGTGGAGAGCTTTGTGGGTGAGGGTGAGAAGTTTGAACTGTATTGTGTGGTGGATGGGCAACCAGTGAAGTGACTGGCACAGACTAGTAGCATCAGTGTAGCGGTTGGATGGATAGATGAGCCTGGCTGCAGCATTTAGGACAGACTGAAGGGGCAGAGTTTAGTGAGAGAAAGACCGATTAGTAATGCGTTGCAGTAGTCAAGACGTGGATGAATCAAGGCAACAACAAGAGTTTTTGCCGTTTCCACCGCAAGAAAAGGGCAGAGATCTCTAGTTTCTATTTCTCTACTACCCCTCAGCACTCAAAGCTGTGCTGAAATACTGAGTCCGGAGTGCAGTGCCATGCTTACATAATGTAGAGACATTCTGGCAGTCCTAATAATGTGTTTCAGTGCAGCTTTAACATCAAACAGATAAAGAGAGAGGGGAGGCACAGTATTGTGCCACCTCATATACACTCCCAGCCAAAAATTGCCTACACTGAAAGTGGAGGAGGAATGTGTATTTAAAACTTAACATTTATTCATTTCTAGTAATAAAAAATATATAACAAACACCAACATAAATCAAGACAACAATAGTTGGGAGGTCATCCTATAAGATACACCTCCTTGCTGGTAGAAATGTCACCGTATGACAGATATGTATCAATTAGGCACAATATATAATAGAACTGTCTTACCGGATTCTATCGGTAACTGTATACTGGATCCGGTATTAGATAGGGTACCAATTGGTTCTGAAGGGGTCCGGATGTCTGTTCAATGGTGGTGTAGTTTGGACAGAAACACGCCACATCGGAAGCATATACCAGAGACTATATTTAAGGAATCGGCCGTGTACAGGGGCTGGTATCCGGAGGGGGTCGGCCCTTTTGGGGTGGGTGCTCTGTGTAAATAGGTAGGGTGTAATAGTGCTTTCTTCCCCTCTTTTTTAGGGTAATACTAGGGACAGAACTCTCCTGGTCCAAACTATACCACCATTGAACGTAAAAAAAAAATAAAAAATGTAAAAAAGGATATTAAAAATCTTTTTTTCTATATTTCCAAAGCAAAAAAAAAAGTTACATTGTAATTTATATGTATACCCCAAACAACTCGAAAAAATAATAACATTTCTCCCACATAAAACAATGCCTCAGACAGCCACAGGAGTAAAAAAAAAATAAGTAAAGATACGGCTGCTGTAACGTTGGGTTCACACCTGAGCGTTTTACAGCGCGTTCCTACGCGCTGTAAAACGCACAACAGGCAAGAACCAATGATTCCCTATGGGAATGGTTCTCACCTGTGCGTTTTACAGCGCGTACGATCGCGCTGTAAAACGCCCGACGCTCAAACAAGTGCTTGAGCTTTTTTTTGGGCGTTTGTCGCGCGTTCCCACACATAGATATTCGGGAACGCGCGACAATGTGTGCACCCCTGTCTCTGTATGCGCGATTGTAAACGCCCGTACAATCGCGCATACAGAGCGCTCGTTTCAGAACGCTCAGGTCTGAACCCAGCCTAATGCAGACAGGCAAAAAAAAAAATGCTTCTGGTCATTAAGGGGTTAAACACTGCAAATGAGGGGACTCGGGGCAGCAGGAAAATAAAAAATTGCGATCTGGACTCCTTATTCACACAATAGTCCAAGGTCATGGCGGCAGATTCCCTTGGTGGTGTATCCCATTATATTGCAGTCTACACAGAGGAATAAAGGGGTATTCCCATCTTGACGTTCCATGGGATATGCTATAAATGTCTGACAGGTGTGGGTCCCACCTCCTAAACCGGCTCCTATCTCGAGATCAGAGCCCAGTCTCACAGCCTCCTTGAATGGAAAAGGTGGCATGGTTCTCTCCGTTCACTTCTACATGCTTACTTAGCTATTTTCAGAACTCCCACAGACTTGAACGGAGATAGCTGCGCATGCATGGCCACCTCTCCATTCACAGCACCCGTGATACTGGGCCACGTTATCCAGAGGTGGGATCCACACCTATCAAACATTTGGTGGAAAGTCCAGATGAGAATAGGGTTACATTCACACGACTTATGTGTTTTGTGGTCCGCAAATTGCGGATCCGCCCAAAAAAAACAGATGACACCCGTATGGCATCAGTTTTTTTGCGGATCCATTGAAACAATGCCTATCCTTAGAATAGGACATGTTCTATTTTTTTTGCGGGGCTACGGAACGGACAAACGGGTGCGGATAGCAAACGGTGTGCTGTCCGCATTTTTTGCGGACCCATTGACATGAATGGCTCTGCATCCTATCCACAAAAAAAACTTTACGGACACAGAAACAAAATACGTTTGTGGGAATGTAGCATAACCCAGTAATATTAGATGAGGCTGTAGCTCACGATCAGTAATGTATGTACACATTGACTCCAGCAGCAGAATAGTGAGTGCAGCTCTGGAGTATAATACAGGATGTAACTCAGGATCAGTACAGGATAAGTAATGTATGTACACAGTGACTCTACCAGCAGAATAGTGAGTGCAGCTCTGGAGTATAATACAGGATGTAACTTAGGATCAGTACAATATAAGTAATGTATGTACACAGTGACTTCACCAGCAGAATAGTGAGTGCAGCTCTGGAGTATAATACAGGTTAAGTAATATAATGTATGTACATAGTGAGTCCACCAGTACTTGACCATAATCATTTCAATAAATCCTATAAACTTCAATAAAGAGGGATGCATACAAGCCATATCATGGACACACATTCCTATCCTTAGAGATCTCACCTACTTGTGATAAATTTTAATCATAGTACTAAAAATACCATAATATTTGACTAACAATAGTATCTAACCAAACCCTGGCTACCCTGTTAGATTTCATCAGATTACGCTCTCCCTTTGCACGCAGCCTCTTTCAATGTATTCGCAGAAACATTTTCTCACATATGATCGGAATTTTCTGCACATTTCACAGACCTTTTTCTTTACTGCCAAGCGTTTCAGCATCCCAGTCTTCTCCCAGTGATCCAGGATAAGCTTCTCATAGTCGTAGGAAGGAAAGAAGCAGACAAGACCCCCTGGGACCACATTACATAAGTTTGCAAGAATGCGACCCGTTTCATCCATCTGTCATAAACACATTAACAGGGTATCAGTATCTGGGCGGCTCTGTACACTGAAATACATGTGACTGGGAATCAGGGCGCAGGCGGCAAAACTGGGTGCATGGAATTACATTACACACCGAAGCTCGTATGTCACTATAGATAGCAAGGATGTAATAGGCTTTCTAACTGAGCCACTGGACTGGGCGTTATGGGTGGTGTAGAAGAGGATGTCTATGTAAGAGCAGAAACCGCTGATTGGACAAAAGATTATTTGACCATCTCTAATATATATATATATATATATATATATATATATATATATATATATAAATAAATAAAAAAAACTGTAGCTTTGGAAAAATAAAAATCTGTAATTTATAATAGGTTACTTAAAATGGTTCATTTGCATAGGAGACAAAATGTCAAATTTAGTTTATTTATTTATATTCATATTTAATTACACTGCCTTCGGGAAGTCTTCAGACCCTTTAACTTTTTCACATTTTGTTATGTTGTGGCCTTGTGCTAAAATAAAAATCAAGCTTTCCCTCGTCAATCTGCACTCAATGCATAAAAAAGAGTGAAAACAGAATTTTCGAAATGTTTGTAATTTCTTTTAAAGCAAATAAATAACTTTGACCAAAATCGTTGCCGGTCACACCAAATGTATAAATATGGCACCCAAGTTATGAATAACAATAATCGAATAATAAGAAAACCTTTTTTTTTAAACCAAGAACATGGGGTGGAAAGTCCATAAGTCTTAAATGGGAGAAGTTTGGGACAACCAGGACTCTACTCCACCAAACTAAGTATTCGGAAGAGACTGGCCTTGGTGAGAGAGGTGACCAAGAATGATCACTCTGAGCTGAGCTCTAAAGATCCTGTGTGCAGGATCTTCCAGAAGGTCAACCATCACTGCAGCATTCCAACAATCTGGCATTTATGGCACAGTAGCCAGAAAAAAGTGTCTCCTCAGTAAAAGACGTGAAAGTTTTAAAAAAGGCACCCAAAGAACTCTCAGACTGTGAGAAACAAGATTCTCTGGTCTGATGAAACCAAGATTGAACTTTTTGGCCTAAATTATAAGCATTGTGTTTGGAGGAAACCAGGCACTACTCGTCAATTGCCCAATAACATGCCTACACTGAAGCATGGTGGTGGCAGCATCACGCTGTGAGGATGTTTTTCAGCGGCTGAAACGGGAAGACTGGTCAGAGTTGAGGGGCAGCTGAATGAAGCAAGGTACAGAGATATTCTTAATGAAAACCTGATCCAGAGTGCTCTGGACCTCTGACTGGGCTGAAGGTTCACCTTCCAACAAGGCAACGACCCTAAGCACGTAGCCAGGACAACACAGAAGTGACTTAGGTACAACTCTGTAAAAGTCCTTGAGTGGCCCAGCCAGAGCCCTGACTTGAACCGAACGGGACATCTGTTGAGAGATCCAAAAATGTCTGTCCACTTATTTCCCCATCCAACCTGACAGAGCTTGAGTTGATCTGCAGAGAAGAATGTCAGAAAATTCCCAAATCCAGGTGTAAATCTTGTGGCATCATATCCAAGAAGACTGGAGGCTGTAATCGCTGCAAAATATACTTCAACTAAGTACTGAGTAGAAGGACTGAATACTTACATCAATGCAAGATTTGAGTTTTTCCTTTTCAATACATTAGACAAGATTTCTACCATTCTGTTTTCACTTTCTCATTATGGGGTATTCAGTGCAGAATGATGGGAAGAAAAAAACTGAACTTTTTTTTATTTTAGCACAAGGCCGCAACATAACAAAATGTGAAAAAAGTGAAATGGTCTGAAGACTTTCCGAACGCACTGTACATTTACAACTTTCATAATTTTTTAGTAGCCATCATTTAAAAAAAAGTTTGGTCCTCTTCAAATGGTCACATTTCACATCCTTTACTGGTGTCCTACAGGAGCTCCACTTTATGGGATGTGTACATACAGTTAGGTCCATAAATATTGGGACATCAACACAATTCTAAAATTGTTGGCTCTATAACCCACCACAATGGATTTTAAATTAAATGACCTAGATGTGCTTTAACTGCAGACTGTCAGCTTTAATTTGAGGGTATTTACATCCAAATCAGGTGAACGGTGTAGGAATCACAACAGTTTGCATATGTGCCTCCCACTTGTTAAGGGACCAAAAGTAATGGGACAGAATAATAATCATAAATCAAACTTTCACTTTTTAATACTTGGTTGCAAATCCTTTGCAGTCAATTACAGCCTGAAGTCTGGAACGCATAGACATCACCAGATGCCGGGTTTCATCCCTGGTGATGCTCTGCCAGGCCTCTACTGCAACTGTCTTCAGTTCCTGCTCGTTCTTGGGGCATTTTCCCTTCAGTTTTGTCTTCAGCAAGTGAAATGCATGCTTAATCGGATTCAGGTCAGGTGATTGACTTGGCCATTGCATAACATTCCACTTCATTCCCTTAAAAAACTCTTTGGTTGCTTTTGCAGTATGCTTTGGGTCATTGTCCATCTGCACTGTGAAGCGCCGTCCAATGAGTTCTGAAGGGATTTGGCTGAATATATGCAGATAATATTGCCCGAAACATTTCAGAATTCATCCTGCTGCTTTTGTCAGCATCCACATCATCAATAAATACAAGAGAACCAGTTCCATTGGCAGCCATACATGCCCACGCCATGACACTACCACCACCATGCTTCACTGATGAGGTGGTATGCTTAGGATCATGAGCAGTTCCTTTCCTTCTCCATACTCTTCTCTTCCCATCACTCTGGTACAAGTCGATCTTGGTCTCATCTGTCCATAGGATGTTGTTCCAGAACTGTGAAGGCTTTTTTAGATGTAGTTTGACAAACTCTAATCTGGCCTTCCTGTTTTTGAGGCTCACCAATGGTTTACATCTTGTGATGAACCCTCTGTATTCACTCTGGTGAAGTCTTCTCTTGATTGTTGACTGACACACATACACCTACCTCCTGGAGAGTGTTCTTGATCTGGCCAACTGTTGTGAAGGGTGTTTTCTTCACCAGGGAAAGAATTCTTCGGTCATCCACCACAGTTGTTTTCCCTGGTCTTCTGGTGTTTTTAAGAATGTTCCAAACAATTGTTTTGGTCACGCCTAATGTTTTTGCCATCTCTCTGATGGGTTTGTTTTGTTTTTTCAGGCTAATGATGGCTTCCTTCACTGATATTGACAGCTCTTTGGATCTCATCTTGAAAGTTGACAGCAACAGATTCCAAATGCAAATTGCACACACTTGAAATGAACTCTGGACCTTTTATCTGCTCATTGTAATTGGGATAATGAGGGAATAACACACACCTGGCCATGGAACAGCTGAGAAGCCAATTGTCCCATTACTTTTGGTCCCGCAACAAGTGGGAGGCACGGATGCAAACTATTGTAATTCCTACACCGTTCACCTGATTTGGATGTAAATACCCTCAAATTAAAGCTGACAGTCTGCAGGTAAAGCACATCTAGTTTGTTTCATTTCAAATCCATTGTGGTGCTGTATAGAGCCAACAATATTAAAATTGCGTTGATGTCCCAATATTTATGGACCTGACTGTATTTGTAACCATTTATTGCTCCAATGCATAGAAAATAAAACAATCTTGATAAAAAAATCCTACCGTTTTCTGTATACAGCTCCTTTGCGGACCTATGCGTCTCCATGGTTACAACCTACATCTATAAACCCTGTGTAGTCTGATACAGTCCTATTCCCTTCCATCTGCCCTGTGTTACCCTGTTTTTAGAATTCTGGTGCAATTCAGAAGCCACAAAATGGTAAATTACAATCAGGGCTTTTTTTCTGGCGGAACGCACTGGAACGGCGTTCCACCACCTTTTGACATCGCAGCCTGCCATGCTCCAGCATCGCAGGATGCGATGTATTAGCGGGGAGGGACTGGGAGGAGGAGCTGAGGGCCGGTGCGTTCACTGTGCTCCGGCCCCCAGCTTCAGTACAGTTATAGAATGTGTAAAATTAATAATGATTCTTCTATTCATGCTGCCCCCTCTGTAAGTATAACATTCAATATATCCATCCTACTCACAGGGCTACTGTTATCGTAATGCAGGCCGGTGTAGCGTTACATTACCCTACTTCGTGAGATTTCCCTACCTCCTGACTTCCCGTCGCACGGCTAATGACGTGAGGAGGCATTCCTGAGTTTTGACGATCTGCGCATGCGCAAACCGACAGTTTATGGAAAATCTCAGCAGAGTTCAGCTTCACACCGGGACACTGCGCATGCGCCGGCCGGAGTTAGCCACGCTTACGCACTGGGCCGTAATATTTCCCTACTGAGGCTCTCCTGCGCATGCGCAGTGTTCCGGTGTAAAGCTGAACTCCGCTGATTTTCCATAAACTGTCGGTTTGCGCATGCGCAGATCGTCAAAACTCAGAAACGCCTCCTCACTTCATTAGCCGTGCGACGGGAAGTCAGGAGGTAGGGAAATCTCACGAGGTAGGGTAGTATAACGCTACACCGGCCGGGCAGACGAGCGGCAGCATCACTGACTGACGTCACGTGCATGCCCGGCCTACTTTATGAATGACGTCAGTCAGTGACGCTGCCGCTCGTCTGCCCAGCCGGCCTGCATTACGATAACAGTGACCCTGCGAGTAGGATGGATATATTGAATGTTATAGTACAGAGAGGGGGCAGCATGAATAGAAGAATCATTATTAATTGTACACATTTTATAACTGTATGTACTGGAGCGGCAATGGGAGGTCTGTGGATGGCACTGCTATGGGGTGGGGGGGTCTGTGGATGGCACTGTTATGGGGGGGGGTCTGTGGATGGCACTGTTATGGGGTGGGGGGGTCTGTGGATGGCACTGTTATAGGATGGGGGGGTCTGTGGATGGCACTGTTATAGGATGGGGGGGTCTGTGGATGGCACTGTTATAGGATGGGGGGGTCTGTGGATGGCACTGTTATGGGGTGGAAGGTCTGTGGATGGCACTGTTATGGGGTGGGGGGGGGGGTCTGTGGATGGCACTGTTATAGGATGGGGGGGGGTCTGTGGATGCCAACCACAGATCCCCTATAACAGTGCCATCCACAGATCCCCCATTAACAGTGCCATCCCCATCTGGGGGGTTTCTTTGCTGGGCTGGACTTTTATAGCCCCCCCAAATTTTACTTGCATCCCTGTTCTCTAAAGGGGCGGTTTTAGGGGGCGGTCCTAGGGGTGGGTAGGGGCATGGCCAGGGGAGGGGGGGGTGAGTTCCACCACCTTTTCTCTGAGAAAAAAAGCCCTGATTACAATGAATGTTAGAAAAATATAGAACAAGAGACTAACGATTACCATATCAGCCAAACCTCTCTTCTCATAGGTAAACTCCAGCTGCTGATTGGTCGGCCCACTGCAGAGCACTATGGGTAGTATATTTTCTGGTGGAATCACATGACCTATAGATGAATGAAGTACTTGTGTGAGTATGCACCACAAGGTAAAGATCTCCCCACATAAGAGAGGCCAGATGCGTCACTCACCACAGGAGAACTCGACGATTCTGTCAGGGTGGAGTCCGGCCGCTATCAGCAACTGCTGCTTAAAGTCAGAAACCTGCACAAGCCATAATGATGGTTCCGTCAGATCTTTACATAAAGACATTTTACAATTTAATGATCAGACCGGAACTGAACTTCTGACAAAAAGAATATTTTCATTGTTTATTAAATTATTTATCCTTTGCCTTAACCCCTTGAGGACACAATTTTATTTTATTTTTTATCACTTCATTCTGACACCCAGGACAAGTTGTATTTTTCAATGTCACCATTTTGGGGTACCTATAATGTACTGAAAAGCTGTTATTAATTTTTTTTATTTTATGGGGGGGTTGGGAAAAAATAACATGATAAATTAATTCTGGGGTTCAGTACGATTACAGAGATATACAGAGTTATGTTTTACTACATTTGCACACAAAAAACAAAGACATTTTTACAAAAATTATTTTATTTTGCCATATATGTGTAAAGAATAAATCAAGGCAACTGGACGTACTGTAGATTTCGAGCTTTCTCAATTCTGAGTGACTGTACAAAAATTCTGGGAAGAACGAGTGAAACGTTTTCAAGAAATCTACAGTACGTCCAGTTGCCTTGATTTATTCTTTACAGATATATACCATGACCTGGATAAATGAGAACCTTCACAGACTTATTTTGCCATAGTTTTTAGATTTTTAAAGGGCATCTGTCAGCACATTTGTAACTATGAAGCAGGCTGACCTGTTACATGTGCGCTTGGCAGCTGAAGGTATCTGTGTTGGCCCCATGTTCATATGTGCCTGCATTACTGAGAAAAATGCTGTTTTACAATATGCAAATGAAGCTCCAGGAGCAACGGGGGCATTACCATTACACCTAGAGGTTCAGATCTGCCACACCCTCTTGACTTTTATTTACACGACCAGGTGTGATGACATTTTCACCACCTGGCCCTGTCAAAGTGTAGAAAGAGCAGCAGTTGCAGAGAGAGCTGACGCTCTAGGTGTAATGACAACGCCCCTGTTGCTCCTAGAGGCTCATTTGCATATATTAAAACTTCATTTTTCATGTGCAATGAGGGCACATATGAACATGGCACCAACACGGTCAGGAAAAGCGTAGCTCTGGGAAGATGTCCCATACTAGCAATAGTAAGAAAAACTATAAAAATGGAGTATCGCCTTAATTGTACCTGGAGAATGAAGGTACGAGGTCAGTTTTACCGTACAGGTAACGCCGTAAAAACAAACCACAGAAAACTGTGGGATAGTTGCATTTTTTTTTCTAATCCCACCCCATCTGGAAATTTTTTCCAGTTTCCCACTACATTAAATGGTGCCACTACAAAGTACAACCTGTTTTGCAAAAAACAAGCCCTCAAACGGCTATGTGAACAGAAAAATAAAAAAGTCATGGCTCCAGGAAGACAGGGAGTAAAACAAAAATAAATCCGGGACTCAAGGTGTTAACGTGTATGGCCAGCTTCACATATAGACCATTGATTAAAATTTTCGTCCTATCCTTGGGAGCAAATGTGCGATTTTCACAGCATTTGAGAGGTTGAATGGCCTGGATAGGAATTATCGCTATGCCCTTTTCTTGCCTAGTGCTCACGGTGATCAGAATCTCTGGATTATCGGATGCTGGTTTAAGGGATTTTCACTTTGATATGCAAAATACTATGCTGCAGCCCTATTATTATGGCAATAACTTAAATCAGATACACTGCCTTAAACAGAGAAAAGGAGAGTTCTGTATGGCTTGGGATACAGGTATACATATATATTAACAGCTCCTTGTCATCATATAAGTTATGCGCAGAGCGTTTAGCAGTAACCTCACAAGATTGTCCACCCCGGCTGCGCTCCAGCTGTCGGGTAATTCTTATCTGGCCAATTCAATGTGATAAAATGTATCATAATTTAGAGATTATTCTGACATCCGTTCCCAGGAGACGGGCGACTTCCTCCTGATCCTATCAATGCTTAATCCCTGGAAGCAGACTGGCATTTTACACAATTCGGCTGCGGCATTTCCAGTCAGTGCTACTGATTGGACGGGACAGGACAAAAGTACAATCAGGCTACTGAAGAAAGCATCCGACAGCATGCATCTAGCATCTTTAATATTTGCCTTTGGTTTCCTTACCTACAACATTCATGCCATTTTCAAAAATTAACACTAATAGGAGAGCACTTATGAAGTAACCCTCAAGGGAAAGAAGGGGGCATGCCTCCAGATGGTTGGACACCAAACCTTGCCTTTAGTATATCCATACACAAGGGAAGAAGCAGCACTCCAATAAATATCAAAATGAAGCTATTGTTTCAGTTCCTCAATGGAACCATTTTCAAGGCTTCTTGATTTTCTGTGTCGTAAATGTATGATCAGAGAGGGTTTCACAGACTTTATGATCAAACACACTGGCAAGTTGGTGGAGGCTGCGTGATGCTGTGGGCAATGTTCTGCTGGGAAACCTTGGTTCCTGACATTCATGCGGATGTTACTTTGACATATACCTAAACATTGTACAGACCAAGTACCCCCTTCATGACAGCGGCCTCTTTCATTAGGATTATGCCACACTGCTGAGCTTTATAAACCAATCCAAAGATTAAGGTGGTGCCTCCAAATTACCAATATCTCAGTCCAGTTGAGCATCCGTGGGATGTGCTAGAAAAACACAGATCTATGGAGGCCCCAACTCAGAACTTTGTCCAGTTTGACATGCCAATACACTGCTCCCCTGAAGTGAACTTGCAGCATCATAATGATTTAAGGTCTCACCGCAGGTCTACCCATCTGTAAACTTCTGTAGAACCGCGGAGAGATGGAATTCCCAGCATCAGAAATCATTATGATGCTATGAGTTCACTTAAGAGGAAAGGTGCTTAGTCCGGGAAATACTGCTATCTCGGAGGGTGTTTCTCTTGCGTGAACCTGGCCTTACAAGAATAGCTGCTAAAGTTTTGGAGCCAGATGCCACTAAACGAGTTCACAGTTCTTCTGGTGTCCGTGCCTTGAAGTGTCAGTGCTGTTTTGGCAGCAATACTGGGTGGTTTCAATGTTATGGCTGATGGGTGAAGGAAAGTATAAAGTTGGCCTCAAGCAACATATTTGTATGGGATCTGCCAACATCCGATGTCTATAGGTAGTAATCATAGGGAGAAGGTGGGATCTAACCAGTTTCTGATCCTTAGTTTGGAGATAAGCGTCACATATAACAACAAATGCCAACAACCATACTTTCTAGTTATCCAATTAACAATTATTTTCACGTCATGTCTGGGCATTAGGGCTGCACGATATGGGAATTTTGTGCGATTGCGATTAGGGCCCTAAAAATTGCGATAACGATATGCGATGCAATATTTTAAGGGAATTGTGCTAGAGGTCTATTTGCTTGGATTTTCCCATATGAGCCGCTGACGCGGCTGGGTATGACATAATTATGGGGGATCTGTGGAGGACGCAGTAATGGGGGATCTGTGGAGGACGCAGTAATGGGGGATCTGTGGAGGACGCAGTCATGGGGGATCTGTGGAGGACGCAGTCATGGGGGATCTGTGGAGGACGCAGTCATGGGGGATCTGTGGAGGACGCAGTCATGGGGGATCTGTGGAGGACGCAGTCATGGGGGATCTGTGGAGGACGCAGTCATGGGGGATCTGTGGAGGACGCAGTCATGGGGGATCTGTGGAGGACGCAGTCATGGGGGATCTGTGGAGGACGCAGTCATGGGGGATCTGTGGAGGACGCAGTCATGGGGGATCTGTGGAGGACGCAGTCATGGGGGATCTGTGGAGGACGCAGTCATGGGGGATCTGTGGAGGACGCAGTCATGGGGGATCTGTGGAGGACGCAGTCATGGGGGATCTGTGGAGGACGCAGTCATGGGGGATCTGTGGAGGACGCAGTCATGGGGGATCTGTGGAGGACGCAGTCATGGGGGATCTGTGGAGGACGCAGTCATGGGGGATCTGTGGAGGACGCAGTCATGGGGGATCTGTGGAGGACGCTGTCATGGGGGATCTGTGGAGGACGCTGTCATGGGGGATCTGTGGAGGACGCTGTCATGGGGGATCTGTGGAGGACGCTGTCATGGGGGATCTGTGGAGGACGCTGTCATGGGGGATCTGTGGAGGACGCTGTCATGGGGGATCTGTGGAGGACGCTGTCATGGGGGATCTGTGGAGGACGCTGTCATGGGGGATCTGTGGAGGACGCTGTCATGGGGGATCTGTGGAGGACACTTATGGGGGACCTGTGGATGGCACTGTTATGGGGTGGATCTGTGGAGTACGCTGTTATAGGGGATGTGTGCTATGACACATAGGGCCATGAGGGGGGCCAGCATAAGACATATAGCATCTTATGCTGGTCCCCCTCAAGTATTTTACTAGTGTGTGAAACAATCTCTCTGGTCCGGCCTCTGTACTCACTGTCACTATGAATGCACTGCAGCGAGCGACAGCGAGCTGGCCGACCGGCGCGTGACTAACGTCACTTAGTAACGCTCCTCCCACTTCAGGAAGCAGGAGCGTTACTAAGTGACGTCAGTCACGCGCCGGCCGGCCCGCTCGCTGCCGTTCGCTGCAGTGCAGTGCATTCATAGTGACAGTGAGTACAGAGGCCGGACCTGTTATCAATAGGAGAGAGCTTGTTTCACACACTAGTAAAATACTTTACACGCAAAGGCAGTTATGTGCGCGGGGCCCCTTTATATATAATCGCAGCATTTTCGGGTCGGCCAAATTGCCATATCGCATTTGCCGATTATCGCGATTCGATTATTGTTTTCGATTTATCGTGCAGCCCTACTGGGTATCTGATCTATATACAGACAAGGAGAATGTAACCCAGGCCTTGCATATGCAAATACTGATCTATTCCCTCTGCATAGTGCACACTTGAGAAGCTCTGGTGACATGTAAGTAGGTCACAGTTCTACGTTCTCACCGGCTGCATAGTCCCTCCAGCGATGATCACAGAACGACAGTCCTTCAGGACTTCGATGAAATGCACAGCTGGGTTCAGCATCAGAAACTTCAGACTGCTCTGTGCCACGGTACCTGTGGGGACACACATGTCTCATCTCCTCTGTGGTATAGACAACATCACTAAACACTTCAGTTCTACATGGCCTCTCACAGACTGTAAGCTCCTATGAGCAAGAATAGGTTGTTTGTACATGTACCCTCAGGACTGTAAAGTTCTGCAGAATAAGCTGGTGCCATTACACGGGCACACATCCATAGACAGGACATACACACCAAAAAAGACCTTATATCATGGGTTCAGGGCTTTAGAATCAAATAGCTTGTGGTTATAAAGGCCTGTTTTGAACCCCAGATCCACCCTATTAAGACTTTACTTTTACTAACACTATTTACTTTTACTATTACCCTATAAGTTACTCCTTCCCTAGCTTTCTGCTTAAAGAAATTAATGGGGCAGACAGTGAGCGAGTCCTTAGTGATGCTAGGAATTTAACTAGTAGTGTGACTATGAGGGATTGCTCCCCTGCCTGTTTCCCTATGCTACACTGTCCGCACTATCTATTAACCTACCTCGGCACCTGACAGTACATTCTAAAGCACATGGATAGCATTAGGTTTAAAACTTAATGGAAGTGTTTTGTGGTCCTAAAAAATTAGATTTTTGTAGACTCACCTATAAAATCTAACTCTCGCTGAGTTGATTGGTGGACACAGGACCGTGGGTATAGCTGCTGCTGCCGCTAGGAGGCGACACTAGGATAAAAAAAAGTGTTAGCTCCTCCTGCCGGCTACATCCCCTCCAGCCTGGAGAGAGCATATCAGTTTGTGCACAAGCAGTAGGAGGAAAAGAAATCAGAAATTTAATATCAGAACAATAACAAGTGGGTCCGAACCCATAACTGAGGACCCCACTATTTAAACCGCCGTCACCTGCGGCAAAATTAGAGAACAAAGGGTGGGAGCTGTGTCCCCCAATGAGCTCAGTGAGAAAGAGATTTTATAGGCGAGTCCACAAAAATCTCGTTTTCTCGCTCGTATCATTGGTGGACACAGGACCGTGGGATGTACCAAAGCAGTCCACGGGGAGGAAGAAACTACACGCCCATGGATGTCACAGCCACAGGAGCCTAAGACACTGCAGCCCAGAGAGGTGTCTGCCAATGCAAAGGTATGCACCTGGTAGAACTTGGTGAATGTATGCAAAGAAGACCAGGTTGCCACCTTACACAACTGTAAAGCGGAAGCCTGGTGGAAATGAGCCCAAGAGGCACCCACCGCCTTGGTCGACTGAGCCGTGACACGAAGGGGCAGAGCCTTGCCCCGGGAGCGATAGGCCTCGGCAATGGCTAAGTGAATCCTCCTGGCAATCGTGCCCTTGGAGGCCGCCAAACCCTCATGAGGACCCTCAGGAAAACTGAACAGCGAGTCAGTACGCCGAAATGATTCCAAAACCGATAAGTAAATCCGCAGGGCACAAGCCACGTCCAGCTGGTGGAGGGCCCATTCCCTAGGATGTGAAGGCTAGGGACAAATTGAGGGGAGAACAATGTCTTGTTGAGATGGAAGGCGGACACCACCTTCAGAAGAAAGGAAAGCACAGGGCAAAGCACCGCCTTATCTTGGTGCAGAATAAGAAAGGGCTCCCTACAGGAGAGCGCCGACAATTCTGACACGCGTCTGATCGAGGTGACCGCCACCAGAAAGGCCACTTTCCAGGAAAGAAGGCAGAGAGAAGCCGCGTCAAGAGGCTCGAAGGGGCTGATTGGAGAGCCACTCCTTGGAGAAAAGGTCTTAACCTTTTGCGCCAGCGGTCACTGGAAAAAAATTTAAAGCACTGACACCTGCCCCTTCAGAGAACTAAGACCAAGACCCAAATCCAGCCCCGAATGCAAGAATGAGAGGGTTGTGGGGAGGGAAAAACAGAGAGGAGAAAGGCAAAGATCCGCATAGAAGCGAAGGACAGATTTCCAAGTCCTATGATATATCTTGGATGACGTTGGCTTTCTGGCTTTAATCATGGTGCGGTTAACTTCATAGGAAAAACCCGGCCGCTTCAGAATGGCGGTCTCAATAGCCACGCCATCAAACGTAGCGATTCTAAATGCTGGTGGAAGACAGGACCCTGAGCGAGAAGGTCGTGCCTCAGCGGAAGAGGCCATGGAGCATCTTCTAGAAGAAGGGTGAGATCGGAGTACCAGGCTCAGCGTAGACCATTCGAGGCAACGAGAATCATCTGGATGCCCTCCCTCTTGATTCTGTGAAGAACCCAGGGTAGGAGAGGAAGAGGGAGAAAGACATACAGGAGGGAAAAGCCGTCCCACAGAGCCACCTGGGGATCCACTGCGTATGCCTGGGGATCTCTTGCCCGAGAGATGAAGGTGGGAAGCTTGTGGTTGACCCTGGATGCCATCAAATCCACATCCGGACGGCCCCAACGGAGACATATGGAGCTGAACACCTCCGGGTGCAGAGACCACTCGCACGGGTCCACAGTCCCCCGGCTGAGAAAGTCCGCCGTCTAATTCTCCACTACTGGAACGTAGACTTCCGATAAAGCTGGTACATGTTCCTCTGCCCACTTCAGATACTTGTCCGACTCTGCCATCACCGCCTGACTGCGGGTTTTCCCCTGATAATTGATGTATGTCACCACTATGGCATTGTCCCACTGCATCCGGACTGGCAGTCCCTTCAGGAGGGAAGTTCCAGGATATTGATGGGCAGTCTGGATTCCAACGGAGACCATTTGCCTTGGACTGTCCGAGGTGGGAAGACTCCGCCCCAACCGCGAAGGCTGGCATCGGTGGTGGTGACTGTCCGTGAGACTAGGAGAAATTATTTGCCGGAGTCCAAGGCTGGAGTTGAGAGCCACCACCTGAGGGCCGACTGCACAGGCAGGGGAAGAGCGATGGCCCAGTCCAAGGAAGGGTGAGCAGAGGAGCGAGTACTTTCGTAAATACCCACGGCGCTGTTGCCAGGCCGAAGGGAAGAGCCACGAACTGGTAGTGGTAAGACTCTACCACAAAGCGAAGAAAACGCTGGTGCGCAGGAGCAATAGGAGCATGCAGGTACGCATCCTGGATCCTTCCTTCTTGTGTTCTTGTGGACGGCAAACGGGTCTGAATAAAAACCTGTGAACTGTTCCGTGAGTGGAACCGGAGAGATCACCCTCTGGGTGAGGAGGGTCTGTAACGCATGAAAAAAAGGCAGCAGCCCGAACTCCCTGGGCAGCTGGGAACGAAAAAAAATGGTTCGGCAGGGTGGAGGCAAACTCGATCTTGTAATCCGATATTACTATCTCGAGTACCTACTCGTTTGGCGGTCCCACATTTCCAACCGCCAAACCTCCTGAAAAAGGAGAAGCCGACCCCTGGGGCTGGTTGAGTTTAAAGAACGGTTTCCTATTACGCTTTTAATTGGAGGCACTGGGTGGCGCCCCTGCCAATGGTCGCGTGCCGGAAAAATGTCAAAAAGGAGTGAAGACGGGAGTTTGCGGGCCTAGAGCGAAACGGATGCTTGGCCTTGCCCTTGCCCTGTGGTAGGTGGGTACTGTTACTGCCTGTAGCTTCGGAGATAATCTCATCCACCCCAGCACCGAACAGATGAGAGCCTGAAAAGGTTTAAGGGAACGTTTCACAAGGAGTCTGCGGCTCATACCTTAAGCCCCACCTCGGGCAACGGGTGGGTCCACTTTGGGCGGGGACGACCATTTCGCGACCAGGTCTGGCGGAAAGGGATAGAGCAGATCGAGGCGTTTAGCGGCGGCAGCAGCTATACCCACGATCCTGTGTCCCCCAATAATACGAGCGAGAAACATAAAAACCAGCTTTCACTTCAATAAGTCTGTGGTCCGCAAGTTGCAGCAAAATATAAGACATGTCTTGTCTTTTGTGGCGTGGCCGCACGGATGCAGAATCATATGGAAGGGTTTTGACTCATAGGCCAACATACGGGTACTGGCTTATGGGTATACCCCTTCGTAAAAATGGAGGATGCCGATTGCTCCACTGCAAGTAGCTATTTGTAGCAGTGGATTTTCTAGATCTGTCTGTTGCAATACGACCATCATCCAGTTTCACAACTCTGATTAGGGTTCGGAGACAGGACACATATTTAGGAACACGTTAACCGATTTTTCTTTTTACTTTGGGACTGGTGAATGGGCAGATGAGTATAAAGCCTGGACATGTGATGGCGTTGTGTGGCTCCCTGCGCTCACACAGGATGTACTTTTCTTTATAAAATAATGACTGTGCTCAAGCATATCTCAGTTTTCGGGACTTTAGTGACGTGTGGAGAAGCAGTCCAACTATTTTTCAGCCATGGCGATATTCTAGCAGTGCAGATTTTTTAATCCCAGCTCAACTGCATCCATACAAGCCACTCCAGTCTGACCAGTGGTCCAAAGCTGGCTTTTCCAGGGTAGACAGCGCTTCAGTCTCTCCTGTGAACGGCAGGATCACATCATCATTTCCGAAATCCCGACTGGCAGGTTGTCACGTCCCCAAGGGCTGCTGAAATGACAATTTATGCCTTATGGGTAACAAACGGACTGTGCCCAATAATTGCCTGATCGCCAGCAGAACTGCATTTACATGTAGTGGTACTCAACCCCTCTGTATGGAGACAAGCGATCATTCTTCCCCCATAGAGAATCATTGTTTCTGGGCAGCAGATCCAGGTTTACACAGGACGATGTGCTGGTCAGGAACCATAATTTTGGGTACCGCATTAACAGTGTGTTTACCCGTCCATCTTGTAATCGTGGCACATTTACAAGGGAAAGTTATCAAGAATGAGCATTCATTCCTAATAAACAACCAGTGTAAAAGGGCAATTCCCTAAACGTGGAGGTGATCATAGGAGAGTTCTTTTAAACAGAGAATCTTATTGCATCTTCACCATGGATACCTGTGTACCAATGGGTCTTAATCGCAGGCATGATCTCATATTGTTGTTTCCTTGAAGTTTTCTTCTTTTTTAGTATATGCTTTTATGTCTTAGAGGTGGAGCTATCTGCTGATTGTGTCCACCTGATATGTTTCACCTGCCCCTTATTTAAGGCCAGTGTCTCACACTATCTTGTTGTCATGAGTAAGGATCTGAATTTATTGATCTAAAACGCGTAGACCTGATGTACATGTCCGGATTTTAGCACTTTTTCATTAAAGCATCTACATGTTGTCTGGAAGCTGGATCCCCTTCTTCATTTACATTCATTTAAATGGGTCTGCAAAAAATGGGTCTGCAACAGTATGTCCGTTCCGTAGCCCCGCAAAAAAAAAAAATAGAACATGTCCTGTTCTTGTCCATTTTAGGCATTGTTACAATGGATCCGCAAAAAAATAAATAAAACGGATGGCATACGGAGGTCATCCATATTTTTTATTTGCGGACCGCAAAACACAGTCAGTCGTGTGCATGTAGCCTTACTTGCAGGGGGCTGGGCACAGTTCCCTGTGCAAGTGAAGAATGTGAAGGGACCACAGAACTACAACAGCTCTGTGGCCCCTTCTTTCTCAGGATCGGTGGAGTCCTTGGAGAATTGACCTCCATCCATGAAAAAGTGATGGCATATGCTGGTTAGATGCCATTACTTTATAAAATGGGAATACCCCTTTAAGAGAACTAGCACCTTTAACATTAAAATACATTAACAACATGATGGCTTTTTTTTTGATTGAAAAGTAATTTCATCTTTGCAGCAGGTCCTGGCTGCAGTAGCGGAGACGCAAGACAAATTACACCCAAGACAATTCCAGTGAAATATTTCACATGACGTGCATCTGAATTACAGTTTTTGCTGAACACACACAAGAAATGTATTTTCAACTTTGTGGAGCTGTCACAAAACCTGCATTAAAAATACATTACATATCCTTGTAAATGACAGAGGAGCTGTCACCTCTCCTGTATGTCTGGTCTAGTAATTACTTGCATTCCCCATGTAATAACAATTCTAGAGCCTCTATTCTTATGACTATGTTGTGCTGTTCCTTTATTATACCTACTAGAAGTTTATGAATGAATTGCCATCAGTATGCAATAAAGATCTGGCTGGGTGTTACCAGTTGGAGAGGTGTCTCCAAACAGTACCATTTCCCAATCACTGCTGTCAGAGGCAGACTGTGCAGGGACACCCCCCCTATACCTTTACTGCAGACTGTTGGCAATTCATACATACATTTCTAGTAGAAATAATAAAAGAATGGCACAACATAGAATCATTAGACTAGACACCCTAGAATTGGTATTACACGGGGAATGCAAGTAGTTACTAAAAGAGACATGTCAGGAGAGGGGACACAACCTCTTTAATAAGGCTACATTCACACTGTGTTTGCAGCGTCCATAATCCATGTGCTGAGAAAGCTTCCTGCACACATGTCAAGCCGATCCATATTAATTCACCTGGAGGAGACCAACAGAGTGTGCTTTGGCCTGGTGCATGACAATGTATGCCTACAGTGGCGTCCTTCAGAGTTATACACTATTAAAGGGGTAGTGAGCTTTTTTACATTGATGACTTATCCTCAGGATGGGTCATCAATATCAAATCAGCGGGGGCCAAATGCCAGCACCCCCACCAATAAGTTGCTTGAAGAGAACGCAGCGCTCTTATGAGCGCTGCATTCTCTTCATGGTTAAGGCTACTTTCACACTTGGGTTTGGGGTTCCGCTTGTGAGATCCGTTCAGGGCTCTCACAAGCGGCCCCGAACGGAGCCGTTCATCCCCAATGCATTCTGAATGGATAAGGATCCGTTTAGAATGCATCAGTTTGCCTCCGTTCCGCCTCCATTCTGCTCTGGAGGCGGACAGCAGCGTTTTGGTGTCCGCCTGGCCGTGCGGAGCCAAACGAATCCATCCTGACTTATAATGCAAGTGAATGGGGACAGTTTGACGTCGACACAATATGGTGCAATTGCAAACGGATCTGTCCCCCATTGAGTTTCAATGTAAAGTCAGAAGTCCCTATTAATATACCATCGGATTGAAGTTTTCTCCAATCCGATGGTATATTTTAACTTGAAGCGTCCCCATCACCATGGGAACGCCTACATGTTAGAATATACCATCGGATTTGAGTTAGATTGTGAAAACTCAGATCCAACAGTATATTCTAACACAGAGGCGTTCCCATAGTGATGGGGACGCTTCAAGTTAGAATATACTAAGAACTGTGTACATGACTGCCCCCTGCTGCCTGGCAGCACCCGATCTCTTACAGGGGGCCGTGATCAGCACAATTAACCCCTCGCCGCACCTGAGGGGTTAATTGTGCGGATCTCAGCCCCCTGATCGGGTGCTGCCAGGCAACAGGGGCCAGACCCCCCTCCCTTCCCAGTATTAAAAGCACTGGTGGCCAGTGCGGCACACCCCTCCTTCCCTCCCCAGTATTAAAAGCATTGGTGGCCAGTGCGGCCCCCCCCCCTTCCCAGTATTAAAAGCATTGGTGGCCAGTGCGCCCCCCCCTCCCTCCCCAGAATTAAAAGCATTGGTGGCATCGCACAAACCTGTCACTTACCAGTAGGAGGAGAGTCGGCCAGCCGGCCACAGACAGCGCAGGGAAGTATAAGCTATGTAGCCACTGCAGCCAGGACTGCAGTAGCGTCCTGGCTGCCATGGTAACCGATCAAACTGGGACTCCGATCGGAAATGCCGATGGGGGGGGGGGTTGTTAGCCTGTGGCCACTGCCACCAATGCTTTTAATACTGGGGGGGGGGGGGGGGGGCACTGGCCACCAATGCTTTTAATACTTGGAGAGGAGGGGGGGGGGCCGCACTGGCCACCAATGCTTTTAATACTGGGGAAGGAAGGGGGTCTGGCCCCTGCTGCCTGGCAGCACCCGATCAGGGGGCTGAGATCCGCACAATTAACCCCTCAGGTGGGGCACTTGAGGGGTTAATTGTGTGAATCACAGCCCCCTGTAAGAGATCGGGTACCAGGCAGCAGGGGGCAGTTATGTACACAGTTCTTAGTATATTCTAACTTGAAGCGTCCCCATCACCATGGGAACGCCTCTGTGTTAGAATATACTGTCGGATCTGAGTTTTCACGATCTTGAAAACTCAGATCTGAAAAAGCTGTTATGCAGACGGATCCGCACTGAACGGATACCATCGTTTGCATTTATAGGTGCGGATCAGTGTGTGCAGATACCAGACGGATCCGCACCTAGCGCAAGTGTGAAAGTAGCCTTACCGGTATTTACAACTCCGCCACCCCCATTCACTTCAATGTGACGGCTCCTTACTATTCAAGTGAATAGGAACCCCTTTAAATCCGGAGCTATACTTCTAATATACTGCAAATGCAGTGTGAAAAGACCCTAACAGCGGACCACTGTTGGATCTAATTGTGTCAGAAAACTTCCTTGTGTGATAGAGAATCTCGACAGAGAAAATCTGGGGATTAAGGAAATGTTCCTCTAAGTTGTTCAGTAGATGCTCGCATACACAGAGCTCATATTGACAGCCAGCATAGTGCTCCAGAATAAAGAATTCATGCCTCTCTATAAATAATAAATGGCTCCCTTAGACCAACCATGCAAATGCTGCCAATATTTTAAAGCACTCACACCGGCAACGTTATCAGAATGATAAACCAGTGATGGGGAAAGCTGGCACGTACCTTGCAGTTGCACTAGGACTCGTCCATCTTGGTTGGCATTGGTCAATGCAAACACAAAGCTTTCAATCTGCATGAGCGGGGACGCACTACGCATGTGGCCATTCTCACTGACCTCTTGTAAACCATCAGCAACCCCTACATAGAAGCAATACAATTACATTTCTTGTTACTTAAAGAGGACCGGTCACCTCTCCTGACATGTCTGTTTTAGAAACTACTTGCATCTATTGTTATCTCTTATTCCTGGGTGTTACCATTTATTTTATTTTTTTAGGGGGGGGGGGGGGGGGGGGGGCTTTGGACAGCCTGAATCTGGCAGCACTAATTGGATTGTATCAGACTGTGCAGAGACACACCCCAACAACTGGTAACACCCATCTGGACCTTTCATGCAGACTTCTGTCAGTTAATTTATAACCTTTTAGTTGGAATAGTACAGAAATGGCAACAACATACAGTCATCAGAATGGACAACATCGGGTTAATGTGTGAGGGGCGTGATGGAGTTACTATTAAAGGGGTTGTGCAGCGATTTATATTGATCTAGGTCATCAATATCTGATCAGCAGTGGTCCCACTCCCAGCACCCCCGCCAATACGCTGAAGAGAAGGTGGCGCTCATTACACTGTGCTTTGTCTCAGAGGTGCAGTGTAATGACGAGTACTTGTTCCATTCACTTGAATGGAGCGAGTACTTGTAATTACACAACACCGCTGCGCAGTGTAATGACCAGGAAGCAGCTCTCTTCAAACAGTTGATCGGCAAGGGTGCCGGGTATTGGATCTCCGATGATCAGATATTGATGACCTATCCTGAGTCGCAAAACCACTTTAATGTGAGGCACATGGTTTTATAAATTCGGACCCCATCGTGTACCTCACATTAACCCCATGTTGCCCATTATATGAAGATACTTGATAAAATTACTGTTACTATTCGGGTCCATTAACACGTCCGCATTTCCGGGATCCGCATCCGCATTTTCAGAATCCGCATCAGTTTTTTGGGATCCGCAATTCCGTTCCTGAAAGAAATAGAACATGTCCTATTCTTGTCCGCAACTGCGGACCAGAAAAGGCATTTTCTATTATAGTGTCTGTGATGTGCGGTCCGCAAACTGCGGATCGCACATTGCAGGTGTCCGGACGTGTGAATGGACCCTAAATGTGAGGCACATGGAGGTACTAAAGTAATAACACCATGTGCCTCACATTAATACAGGCATACAGCAGTGTGTAGACTCCATGAAACATGTTCACCTGCTCGTAAAGTACCTCCACATAAAAACAGTAGGAAGCGTCTCCTGCAGCAAGACCTCCTGGATGCTCTTTGATAAAAGACCTGTGCTGATGTCATGTGACCAGGAAAATAGAGAAGTTACTGGTCATATGGCAATGACCGGGAATTAGGAAAATGAAAATACCTAAATATTATTTTATGACAAATATATTCGCAAATACCTTTCATTAGTCATAATGGCTTGTTTTGTCTAGGGAGCAATAATCAGGGGAAATAAAATGGCCGCCATCCTATCAGTACACACAAAACCTGTCCTAATCACACAGCAGAACAAGTTACTTCACAACACTGAGGTAAAGAGCTGCCTCATCCTCCTCTGTGCTCTGCTTATTAGGGATTATGATCCTGAATACAGGTGAATCTCTGTGGGAACGGAGATGATGAGGAGACATGAGAGGATAATGAGCAGCAGCACTTGTATGCAGTCACCATTACCACAGCCTCACATTACAACAGTCTGTCCTGTCCGTCCTCTCTGTAAATCATGTTTCCTCATGAACTAAATTCCTGAGGGATTCAGCTAACGTTCTTATCAGCTTTATTCAGGGAGGTGGATGAGGCAGCTCTTTAGCTCAGTGTTCTGAAGTAACTTGCCCTCCTATGTGATTAGGACAGGTTTTGTATGTACTAATAGGATGGTGGCCATTTTGTTTCCTCTGATAAATGCTCCCCAGACAAAACGAACCATTATAAATAATAAAAGGTATTTGGGAATATATTTATTATAAAGTAATATTTAAGTATTTTCATTTTCTTAATTCCCGGAGAACCCCTTTAAGGAGTATGGACCCCCTCCTGTAAATGGCGGTTCAGTGTATATGTTCCCTGCACTCCCATTCTCCACCCTCTCTCCTTACCTGATGCTCCCCCTCAGCTTTTTCATTGGTGGAAGTGGCTGACAGCATCACAGTGGGAAAAGAAGAATGCCCTCCCTCCTCCTCCACTGTGAGGCCGCTCATGACAACATGGAGTGCACTGTGCCATGTTCTTTGACAGTAACTCATGCTAGCACATCTTAGTATCCATCCAAACTAGGCATCAAAGTATCAAAAAAGTATCAAGGCTTCAATACCCGATGCAACCCTAGTGTGTACACAGAAGGTCGTCAATCATCCAGTGTGTGGGTGAGGTCACTGTCTCTCCAACGAGTTCCATCAAGATCTACTCTGCTTTTACAATTACACGTTCTCAAAATGGGTCTGCAGCCGTTCCGCAATTTTGCGGAACAGGTGCGGACCCATTCATTTTCAATGGGGCCGGAATGTGCTGTCTGCATCCGCATTTGCGGATCCGCACTTCCGTTCTGCAAAAAAATAGAACATGTCCTATTCTTGTCCGCAATTGCGGACAAGAAAAGGCATTTTCTATGAGAGTGCAGGCGATGCGCGGTCAGCAAAATGTGGAACACACATTGCCATATGGACGTGTGAATGGACCATTACACAGAAATCCGGCTCCAAATAAGATAGATCTATTCATCACAGAGTTCAGCTTCAACCCATCTACTTACTGATATAGGGTAGCAAAGATTAGCTGACAGGTTCACTAAGTTTCCCTAAAAATTCTGTGAAATTAAGAAACTTTTCTCTATCTCCTTCTGTTACTTTTATTCATCACACTGGTCATGGTCTTACCTTCTCCCTGGTTTTTATTATTAATGTTTTGGAGGAACTGTTGCAATCCTCCAGTTTTGGGGCCTTCTTTCACTGGGTTAATAATAGCCGTTCCTCTAAATTTCTCAGTGAAGCCAAACAACTTGTAAATATAAAAATATAATGAACAATACAGAAATAACAAGAAGCTAAAACAAAAAGGCACGACATCTGCAGTGGGAGCTGGCTGTAATACATCAGACCATTTAACCCCTTAGATGTTGTAGTCACAACATCACAATTCATGGTCACAGGGTAACTTACATTCCCTATTGGCCCCACTGGGGGTGTACTGCAGTGTATTATACAAGTCTTCAAGCTCCCTAGTAGTAAAACATCCTCATGGGACTTGAAAAAATTTAATAAATGTGTTAAAAAAAAAAAAAAACACAACAAATACCTTTCCTCATTAAAAATGCATTGTGTAAAAAAAAAATAAAAAAAATACACTAATTGGTTTTGTCACATCTGTAAAGATAGAAATGCTATTAAATTATCAAATTATTCAACCTGCATTATAAATGCAATAAAAATAAAACACAATGTCAGAATTGCCATTTTTGTTTATCCCCACAAAAAAAAAAAGAGTCCCATTGAAACTCATCCAGCAAAAAACAAGACCTCATATGGCTATGCTATGAACAATAACTCACTGGGGACTGTATTTGAAGCTACCAGAGATGGAAGAAGACTAACTGGGTAACTTACTGAAGAGCTGCCAGAGGAGGAAGGAGACTGATTGGGGACTTACTGGGGAATATATTTAGAACTGCAGAAATTGGAATACACTGCATGCAAAGAGTTTTGGAGGCTGTAAGCACAGATTAGCAGTGGTGCTGAGAAGCGCTACAGAGAATTAGAGGTGGAAAATGTATATTTTTGGATAGAAACAATGCATAGTGGTGACCCGTGCTGATTAATGGGATAACCCCTTTAATAGAGGGGTGGGGTCAGATCAAGAACTATTCCACTCCACAACCCCTTTCATCATCAAAATTCACACTTGTCTATATTTCCCCCTTACCTTCCTGCTGATCATGCTTTTCATACAATATCTCTGGACCTGCAAAGGAGAGAAGATGAGACATCACACAACAGAAATCAATATGGACAGACCTTATTGGCACTTCCCCAGAGTGATCTCATTATAGAGGAAGCAATATCATGCTCAAAAGAAAACTGATGGAGCTGGAACTGCAAAGTGACAAGTGAAAAACGAACACACGGCATGTACATTCCAGAAATAAAGCAGAATGTCACCAGAAAAAGAACTGATCGATAAAGCAGACAGAAATCCGATGACGAGAGGACAGTCAGGCCCAATTATGAATGAACCCCAAAAACTTCCACAAAACTTCATCTCTTATGTACCGTGATCTGCACTTTTCTCTTCAATTTTAGCTTCTAGCTAGGACTCCACCAAGCCTGCCCTGAGCCGTGCAGTAAAATCCTGACATTACCACGTCACACACGCAACTTTGTTGTTTGTGATAGTTCCTAGTACGTTTTCTTCCTTATTGGGGTTTTCAGTAATAATGACTTTTTATCTAATCCCATTCCTGGAAGAGGTGGCAGATCTGTCTCAGCACTCAGGGGGCAGCGCTGCTCTGTGAAAAGGTGTGAAATACAAAAAAAGGGGAATGTTTTATGAAATGGGAGGGTCTATGTCCTGACAAAAAAGAGCAATCTTGATATCTAAGGCTGAGATCACACCAGCGTTCAGCCTTTCCGTTCTGCTCCGTTATAGGAGCAGGAGAACGGAAAGGACGGATTGGGCACATAACTGAGGCGAGCGGAGCCTACGGACCCCATAGACTATAATGGGGTCCGTTAGGTTTACGCTCAGAAAATGATTTTGGAGCGGAGACAAAAGTCCTGCATGCACTCCTTTTGTCTCCGCTCCAAAATCATTTTCTGAGCGTAAACCTAACGGACCCCATTATAGTCTATGGGGTCCATAGGCTCCGCTCGCCTCAGTTATGTGCCCAATCCGTCCTTTGCGTTCGCCTGCTCCTATAACGGAGCAGAACGGAAAGGCTGAACGCTGATGTGAACGAGGCCTAACCAATATCTATTTCAGATCTACAGTTGCAAGTTAATGAACCCTAAGGAAGCGCCTGGACTTCTGCAGTGAGTAAGTCACCGTTATAGACAAACACAATGTAACTAAACTAATAACACAAACTGTCGTAACGTTCGGGTCTATCATCCATCACACTGACTAAACATCCAAAGCAGGGAAAAGTGAGCCTCGGAATTAATGACTTTCTAGAGCTAACTGGCCAAAGACATACTGATAGGGCCTTAGATTGTGAGCCCCATTGGGGACAGTTGGATGATAATGTCTGTAAAGCGCTGCGGAATTAGTAGCGCTATATAAGTGTGTATAATAAATAAATCAATAAATAAAAAGGGGTTTCAATTAAGGAAATGACTCTGGACGTGTGTTTGTCAGGTGCTTTGCCCATTAAATAAAGGCACACAAAGCCTGGTTACTGATATATACTTTCTACTTAACAAAGACTTGTTAGTGCGAACCATGCCTCAATGCAACCAACTAAGCTGCATGGTTCAAAATGGTTCCATTTTGGTTAAGATGGTTGCTGCTAAAGGGGGATCTACAGTTTATTAACCCCAGAAGGACCGGGCTAATATTTGTCTTGGCGCTTTCATTTTTTCTCCCCGCCTTCCAAGACCCTTAAGGGCTCTTTCACACGAGCGGATCCCGTGCATGGAATCCACTGCGTGAAAGAGAGCCAAGCCCCGTTCCGGACAGCAGAGACACGGAGCATCACTGTGATTTTGTAGTAAAAAGATCACAGAGAGGCATGGAGCATTATTAATCACTAGACATTATGCCCGGTATAATAATAGGCACTAGTATTAGCCAGCGCGCAGAACAGTCATCACACCGCGTTCCATAGACGGAGCGTGTGGCGTTGAGTGGCCGTCGCTCAGGGTGTGGTCGGTGCGATGGTGGGAACGGCATGTGGGGTGGCGTCATTGATGGGCTGGAGCGATTGCTCTGCGCGCAGGCCAATTCTAGCGCCCGTAACGGGCATATTGTAGGGACAAACAACTGACATAAATATCCATGTGGCCTGAGGTGCGCCGCGTTTTTATTGGCTGCCGGTGCGCTGATGTGAACGGTCCGGGCGGGCGGCGCAAATGTGGGCGCTACCTGCGGTGTGTGGGGCGGCTTTGATGTTACCGCACTGTTGCTGTGGGCAGTTCCGGAAACCTGAGGTGCGGCGTGTTTGTATTGGCCGGCGGCGCGCTGATGTGCGAGGTCCAGACGGCTGTGTGGTGCGCTGTGATTCTATTGGTTGGCGCGCCGTGCATGCGGATTTAACATTGGCACACACGCACGGACACATCGCAGGCACAGAGGGATTTTATTATAGAGGATGTTCATTCTCCATGTCTCTGCTGTTCGGAACGGGGCTTGGCTCTCTTTCACGCAGCAGATTACCCGCACGGCATCCGCTCGTGTGAAAGAGCCCTTAACTGTTTTACTTTTCCTTCACACAGCAATCAGGTCCTCACTCGTCATCATCCGGTTTGACACAGTCATTGGTCATTAGGTCATGTGACACATGGGAGACACATCACCGATGCAGCCTGTCATTGGCTGCTGCAGCCACCTGACCCACATCAAACCGGATGTTGACGCAGGTAGACCGAAGAGCTGCAGCAGCCTGAGAAGGAGGAAAAAGGAGACAGAACCCAGCAACAGAGATCAGGTAAATAAATATGTTAAGCATAGAGACCAATAGGTCATGAAGGAAGGCTACACCTTCAAATAAGAAGTGTTATGCTATTTAGGGCAGGCACGGGCGCCGCTCCACTCACCCTGTTCCTCTTCATTAAACCTCACCTCCTTTTGCAGTACTGTGTGCTCCTGCTAGGCTGTTTCCAATTTGCTAATCAGCTTCTGCTACAGGTGCTGTGCTGTTTTGACTCACCATCTGCCTGATTAATAGGATTACTAGTCTGCTAGTTCCTGCTAAGGTGCACTGTTTCTGGTTGTCTGCCCGTGTACCAACTTTTGCCTGATTCTTGTATTCTGACCCTCCGCTGCCTGACCCGACCTATGCCCGTTTATCGTACTGACCCTGTGCTGCTTGTCGTGGCGTTTAGACTGTTAGACTTAGTACCAGGGGACTGCAAGGATAACAACTTTGGTTTATCCCAAAGGCAAAGTGGTTAGTCGATGCAGTGATTCCACACCCACTGCCTATTATAAGAAGTTTATATAGCCATGAATTTTCCAAGCTATTTAAAAGGCACAGTCAACTTGGTGTATGTAAACATTAGAGCCACTAGGAATGTGAGAAAACACTCTTGAAATAAAAGTGCGATTATACTGCCCTCAGAAATGGTAATATGTACTAGAACTAAAGGTCAGGAATTGTGAAAAACTGAGTTTTAATGAATGTGGTTAAGGTATACAGAGACCTATGACTATATATATATATATATATATATATATATACATACATACACACATATACACATACACACCATCTATTTCATATCCATTTTTCGTATCATATATCTATTGTAATGGTTCCTCGTGACTTTTCTTCCTCATACGGAAGCAACAATGCCACATTTTACTGTAAATTTTCAGACCATGAAACCATGGCATATTTTCTGTAAGCCCAGAAACTTTCACTTCCATTAAAACCATTTCACTTTACTTGTGTTGTGTCTCAAGAGATGATAAAGATGCAGGGTATCAGGCGTCTAACCGAGCGTAATACATGAAAAATGTAAAATGGAGGGAGAGGAAAACCTAAAAATCATCTAATCCATAGAGGAATGCAACAGCAAATACTTAAAGAGTAAAAAAAAAAAATATATATATATATATAAAAATTACAAAATCACAGGCAAATGACCCACATACGTCGTAGACTCCTAAAATGGCAACAATATGGATAAAGGAGAGAATGAATACCTTGAAGAGATTGATATTATCAACCTGGCTGTAAAAGAGGAAATCGTTGATGGATTTCAATGTTGTGCCTGGCATAAAAACAAAAGTATACAAATTATGGGAGTGTGCCGAAGTCACAGAAATAATAGAATAGAAATTTTCCATCTCAAAGCTCTTAGGCCCTGTTGACACTTTTATCAGAGCCTCAGTCACAGATTCTGTCATATTTCATGCAGCATTAGATTCCCATATGTTAAAGAAGGAGACCGCAATACTCTTGGTGAAAGAAGTACCTTATAATTGGAAAACACGCAGCGGTCTCTTCCTATCATATGGTAAGGGGATGTCTAATGCAGGAGTCTGCATGGCCGTAATCTGCACCAAATGTAGGAAATGTCACACAGTGTTTGATAAATTTAGTGCAAATTCAAACACTATGGACACCTTTGAGGAAATTTTTTTTTACATTTTTGCATTCTTGTCGAGTTGGTCCTTATTAAAACTTTTCAACAAAAAGAGAAACTCCGGCTCTTGAACAACAGGAGACACTTTATTTAGCGGTAAAACTTCCAATCCTTGAGTATTGGAAATTTTACTGCTAAATAAAGTGTCTCCTGTTGTTCAAGAGCCGGATTTTCTCTTTCTGTTGATTTGCTGTTACGGCCGTGTCCAGGCTGGTACCGTGCTCACTACAGGTGCAGCAGGGAGAGCTGCTCAATCTTATTAAAACTTTTCAACCATGTGCCTTCTACAGCCTGCAGCTTTCACTCTCTGCAGACTGTTCTTTCCATTTTCCTCTGAAATTCATCAGACAGCTGAACCTGTAAACTCATATCGCTTCGCTCCTGACAGATCAAGAACAGTCATTTAAGGGGGTATTCCGGTTGTTAAAAGTTATACGCTAACCTCAGGATAGGCAATAACTATTAGACTGGTGGGGGTCCTGCAACCGCCACAGATCATAAGAATAAGTACCCCGTACCACTAAGAGTTGCTCAAAACGAATGGAGTGGCAAGTCGAGCCTGCGCACTGCTGCTCTATGCATCTCTACGAGACTTCCGGAGATTGGCGAGTATAGCACTCGGCTATTTCCAGCACATAGAATGGAGCTGAAGATGCAGGGTTCTCATAATCAGTAGGGGTCGCAGTGGTAGGTCCCCCACGATCTAATAGTTATTCTATATCCTGTTGATGGTAGATAACTTTTAATGACCGGAATACCCCTTTAGACTAAATTCTGACAAATGCCGTTAGTAGTGAAGAGATTAGGGCTACAGATCTGGCCGTCAGAGCAGCAGAATGAACAGTCTGCAGAGAGAGTGAAGAAGCTGCAGGCTCTAGAAGACAAACGGTGAAAATATTTTAATAAGGAACGACTGGGAAAAAATATATATTTTTAGCCCATGATAACTAGAATACAACAATAAAAAACGCCTCCAAAAAGGTGGTCATACATGTTATAGAGGTTGCCAGTTCCTATTGATCACCTATTTCTTAGGATAGGTTATTAATATCAGATCGGCAGGGGTGCTGGGTGTCCCCCGCCGATCTGATATCGATGACCGATCCTGAGGATAGGTCAGCTGTATGAGGAGATGGCGGGTGCAGTGTGCACGTGCCATCTCACTTCTCTCTTCTTGTCCGGTGCTGCTGTTCCATAGACACACAGCAGCGGACAGGGAGAGAGACGGCACTTGCACACTGCACGTCGTCTCCTCATACAGCTGATCGGCAGGACACAATCACTGATTAAAATCACTGACCAAACACTGACTGTGTGAAATAGGCCTCAAACAGCGACTATTTTTTCAACTTTTTGAAAAGTCTCAGTTGATAAATCTTGCTTAAATCAACTTGGCATCTGGAGTGCAGATCTTGATAAATTTTCCCCATGTCCAAACCAGGACGCTGACTACATTCCCCCCGATCTTGGTAACTGAAGTGATGGTGCTATATTCTGCATTATACGGACTGCAATAGGTCTCCAGTCTAAATGATGGACACCACCTTGGAATCAGATAGACCCCATTGTGAGTCAAAGGGGTCTATCAGCAATGGTGAGATCCAATGCACTGCAAATCTGGCAGAGCATTATCAACTGAAACAACAATGAGACAAATACCGTATGTACGTATCTATCACTCTCTCATATCTATCCAATATCTAGCCATCATTCATCTCTCTCGTATCTATTTCAATGTCTCATATGTATCTCATTTTTAAGACCTATCTCATAGGTGAATATAAACATATCTATCCGTCTCTCCATCTACGCAATCTCTCTTATCCATCCGTCTATACATTGTATCTATCCATGAATATCGCCATGTAGGCTACATACAAATGCCTTGTGAGAATTCCCCTAATATGTTACTACTTACCCTGCTGAGATACTTTCTGAAAGTTTGGGTTCTGCTTGACGTTACCTGTAAACATGAGGCAGCAGTAAATCAAACACGTCATAGTGGTACTTTGTATGAAACTCATCAGGTTGGGTGACAACCAACAATCAGCTACATGAATGTGAAATAATGATACTGGAGCCAGGGATGGGCCATAGGTAGATTTTCAGTCAATTACAGTTCATTGTCACAGACGTGGCAGCTCTTTAATGTGCACAACAGAAGCCTGGGCAGATTTCTGTACATGGTTTTCCAAACCCTACCATCTGTCTGCAATAAGGGGACCTCGTGTTGGCAACTCTCTGCATCCCCTTCTCTACTAATGAAGGAGTCCAAAAACATCTTACTGTACATGCATGTGCGCCAGGATCTCTGAAATTCAGCGCCAGGCAGAACGGTGCCAGGATTTGTGGCAGTAAATGGGTCTCTTACTATCAAATGTTTTCAGCTCTCCCAGTATCGTGAGGGTCTAATCATTTCCTAATTAGCAGCAAGAAAGCATATGGAGAAGCCTATGAAGCTTTAGAGAAAAATCCCAGAAAGACGAACGATTCAGCGGACAAAGCTCTAGCCATGGGCACATGTAAGTGGGTTAGTTCCCCCGTATCATATTTATTAACCCCTTAATGACCAGAGAGTTTTGCACTTAAATAACCACACACTTTTTAGCAATTTTAGGCAGGTGGTGATTTATGGGCAGTCTCATTTTGCCGTCACTAAGGTGAGAGGAGATTAAAGGGGTTGTCTCATCATGGACAATGGGGGCATATCGCTAGGAAATACCCCCATTGTCTTATATGTGCGGGTCCTGCCCCTATCTAGTGAGCAGAGCCCTGAATGTGGTGCAGCCGCCCTCCACTCATTTTCTATGGGCAGCTGAAAATAGCTGAGTGCTGGCCCGGCTATTTTAGTTAGGAACCTAGAAGTGAATGGGCCGGTCACACGCAGCACGCTCCTAATCACTTCTATGGGGAGTGCACTTGGGGGGGCCGGACCAGAGTCCTCCAGCCACCACCTTGCGGGGCTCCGTTCACGATATAGCAATATCCTAGTAATGTGCCCCCATCGCCTGAGATGAGACAACTCCTTTAAGCCCCAACTACCAGGCGGCTGGGAAACAGTGCCTAACTGTTTCAGTAGATCCCATTGCTACGCAAACAGCATAGCACAGCAAGCAGTGCTGTTTCCCTGCCATCTGGCGGTTGGAGGCTTAAAGTGGTTGTCTCACTTCAGCAAGTGGCATTTATTATGTAGAATATACAGTGTTTTATAGGCACACCACCTTCTGGATCAAGTATATCAGGACATCTTATAAAAACTATACAATTTATTTGCATACAAATAACAGCCAAATAAAAAATATAAAAAGTTTGATAGAAACAAGGCCAACATTACTTGTTAGCTATTCGTCCTCAACCCGTTGATTGGTTCAGTATTTGTGGAGGACCAGTATCTAACAATCATTAATATAAACTATCCGGATAACCCTTCACACAATCTCATTCCTAATTCTTCAAAAAACACCAGCATAATCAAAGAACATAATTAGAAATATGTATCATGATGACAAACCAATAAAGTCCATGGTACAGGTATAATGGATGCAATTCAAGCAGTTATATTGAAATATTGTTAAATGCCAGTGCTTCATTGATTGGATCCCTCTGATGGATACTCCACTGCTTAAGGCCTCATGCACATGACTGTTGTTTTTACTGGTCCGCAAAATGGGGTTCCGTTGTTCCGTGATCCGTTTCCGTGTGTCTTCCTTTATTTTCGGAGGACCACCAGACATAAAGGAATGTAAAAAAAAAGTCTAAGACAGGTTTGCCATGCAAATGATGGGAAAAAAACGGACGCGTATGACAATCTTGTGTGCCTCAGCGTTTTTTAGCGGTCCCATTCGCTTGAATGGGTCCGCAAACAGTTTTCCGCAAAAATAATAGGACAGGTTATATTTTTTTGACGGACTGGAACCACGGATCACGGACGCGGATGGTGCATCAGCCGAGTTTTCAACGGATCCATTGAAAATCAATGTGTCCGCAGAAAATCACACAAAACGGTGCAACGGGCACGGAATAAAACAACGGTCATGTGCATGAGGCCTAAGGCTACTTTCACACTCGCGTTTTGTGCGAACGGATCCGTTTGTATTATATTTAACATAGCCAAGACGATGAAAGTCAATGGATGACGGATCAGTTTTCTATTGTGCCAGATCCGTCCCTATCGACTTACATTGTGTGCCAGGATGGATCTGTTTGGCTCAGTTTCATCAGATGGACACAAAAACCTATGTCTCCAAAGCGGAATGGAGATTGAACTGATGCATTCTGAGCGGATTCTTTTCCATTCAGAATGCAAACTGATCCGTTTTGGACCGCTTGTGAGAGCCCTGAATGGATCTCACAAACGGAAAGCCAAAACGCGAGCGTGAAGGTAGACTAAGCCAAATGTAGTAACGGGTATTTATACATAGCGCATCATTAGTTTGCCTATGTGGCTATGCTGGTAGGCATTCGGAATGTTATTGGTAATGCTGTGTATCGCTTATGAGTCGCTCACACTGGCGGAGCACTTAAAAAGTCATATGCTGTTCAGATGTTAGCTGGCAAATGCAGGTAGTGCTTCTATTATGAAGCTATATAGTTCAGTGCTCATCTGTTAGGGCTCATGCACACGATCGTATGTCCTCCGAGACATACGGTCCGTGAGCGGGTCATATGTCCCGGAGCGACATACATCGTGCGCACGGGAGCGCACAGCATCATAGTTAACTATGATGCTGTGCGCATAGGGCTGCCCACGGGGCTATTGTCCCGCACTCATATGACTCGGAGGGCATACGGTCGTGTGCATGAGCCCTTAGTATGATGCCGAAGATGTCAGTGACTCTGAGGCTTGATGGTGTAGCGCTTACCTTCAAGGAGGATTAACCAGAGTTTACAGTGAGTTGGAGCAGGATAGGTTGTGGGGCTGTGCACTCACCCCTACCTTATCTTGCTTGCGTTTCCGCTCTCACTATTCGCCGCCAACGCCGGTATTGCTTTTCAAACATCCAGCTTTCCTCTTGTTCGTCCTGCTGCGCTGCAAGCACTCACTTTGTTGTTCAATATAGCACTTTCTTGGACTTGATTATTGATTGTTCCAGCTGTGGTTCAGCATAAAATCCTTTAGGCCTCTTGCACACGAACGTGTTTTTTCCCCCCATTTACGTTCCGTTTTTTACATTCCATATACGGAACCATTGATTTCAACAGATCCGCAAAAAAATTGAAGGTACTCCGTATGCCTTCCATTTCCATATTTCTGTTTTTCCGTTCCGTTTAAAGATAGAACATGTACTACTGTTGTACACATAACGGACAAGGATAGTACTGTTCTTTCAGGGGCCAGTTGTTCCGTTCCGCCAAAAAACTGAATGCCCACGGACGTCATCCGTATTTTTTTGCGGACATGTTTTTTGCAAATACTGAAAAAGCCATACGGTCGCGTGCAAGAGGCCTTAGGAAGATGTCGACATCAGGTATATCGTGACAATATATACCGCTGAATGTGTTTCGGAGCCTCTGCTCCTTCCTCAGTAGCTATATGTCACTAGCCCATGAATGGTGTCTTTTATACTGTCCAATATCAAAATGTAAAGTGATCCAGTGGATCTGGAGCACTGGTGTGCCGATACTACAAAGACCCGTACATGGACCACAGCATCTATTTACACCAATTCAAATTATTCCTCCTTCCCTTCATATATTATTTTTCTTATTCGTCCCATACAACAACCTATATCGGGTTTACCAATATGCAACAATTTAAAAAGTAATTCCAATGAGTATGCTAGTTATGCGTTTTCATTGCGTCTTTAATGCAATTTAGCTTTTATTTCATTATTTGAATCTGTGAACTGGTTTTAATTATTTGTGCCAAAACTCCTATACATAAATGTATTAAATGAAAATATATAGTAGAAAAGCTTTTGCACAATGTGGATGTCTTGACTCGGTGAAGGAAGGGGAGGGGAGAAGAGGCCCGGACCCAAGGAGAAATCAGGGTGCCGATCATATTAACGGCAACACCCCGATTTCCCATCAAGGCCGGGCTCCATCCTCTAACATCATAGAAAGCCAAATATTTCCATGTCGGCATTGAGGCCCTGCGGAATTAGTGTTTCAAAGTCAAAGAACGCCTGGATTCTGCCCGGGACATGTCTGCAATAGGATTACCTCCTCTCCAATTGTGTTGGATGGTTTCAATAGCTGCAAATGTTAGACAACTAGGGTTTTTATTATGGTATTCTTTAAAGTGCTTCGATAAGGTGCGTTTTTCAAATCCATTACGTATGTTTGTAAGATGTTCTTATTTTTTTTTTTCAGGGTTCTTTTAGTCCTCCCTATATGTTGTTTGTCGCAAGGACACTAAATCATACATTAGTCGTGTTGCAGGTTAAAATTCTTTGATTTCCCATTTATAGGAGTTGCAGTATAAAAGACACCATTCATGGGCTAGTGACATATAGCTACTGAGGAAGGAGCAGAGGCTCCGAAACACGTTTAGCGGTATATATCGTCATGATATGCCTGATGTCAACATCTTCCTAAAGGACTTTATGGTGAACCACAGCTGGAACAATCAATAATCAAGTCCAAGAAAGCGCTATATTGAACAACAAAGGGAGTGCTTGCCGCGCAGCAGGACGAACAGGAGGAATGCTGGATGTCTGAAAAGCAATACCTGCGTTAGCAGCGAATAGTGAGAGCAGTAACGCAAGCAAGATAAGCCCCACAACCTATCCCTCTCCAACTTACTGTAAACTTTGGTTAATCCTCCTTGAAGGTAAGCGCTATACCATCAAGCCTCAGAGTCACTGACATCTTCGGCATCATACTAACAGATGAGCGCTGAACTTTATAGCTTCATAATAGAAGCGCCACCTGTATTTGCCAACTAACATCTGAACAGCATATAACTTTTTAAGTGCTCCGTTCCGTTATGCAGGGGAGTCCTCTCCTGCATAACGGGACGGACTTGTTATGCAGCCCATAGACTTCTAATACCTATAATATGACGGAATGAATAACGAAATGCCTCTAAAGGCATTCTATTATGCATTTCGTCATAGAATTGTGTTATGGTCCGTGGTAATGGAATCCATAACGCAATTCTACTTTTACCATCAAACGAAGCCTGAACGAATTTCATAACATGAAATTTGTTCATGTCTAGTTACGACATGGTTACCTTGCAATCCATCAGCGATAGCAGTGCTTGCACACTATAGGAAAAAGTGCTGGGCTCTCTGGTGGCTGGGGCTGCGGGAGTGAGCATAGGATGGTGTTATTTTTCTATAGTGTTCAAGCACGGCCACCTCGGATGGATAGTAGGGTGGTCATAACCATGGAAACAAGCAGTGTGTAATGTGATGGAAAAATGAATCCAGCCAGCAAGGAAGCAACATGGATAATAACAATACGTCAGTAAGTGGCTCTTATTAACTTTCTCAAAATAATAAAGGCTATTTTCTGAAGTGACACAACCCGTTTAAGTCTCAGCAGGCCTTATGTGGTTACCAAAATAATTTTCCCCCATTTTTTCCATGACATATGGGGCTGGTTATTGGTACCCTTTTTAGAGAAAATGTTCTTATTAATTAGTGGTAAATATACGATTTAAATGACAAAGATACGTAGTCTCAAAAGGCAGGAAATGCTCAACCCCAAATGCAGTTGTGCATTTATGCTCGGGGGAGCAGATACTGCGCTTCTGGTCTGTGGCTAAGGGCAATCCCCAGCAAAAAATGCATACAGTGGAGGATGCCCGCAGCAGACCACAAGTGCCACAGAGACATCCTACACCAGATGGTAAAATGTGTGGATGTGGAATGATATAAATAGTTACAAGAATAGGTGCACTACTGTGGTGGATGCAAACAGTAACATCTGACTAAACCCTCACACTGAAGGTAAAAAGGAGACTTTAGTCAGTATATCCTCACATACAATCGAGGAGGCTTAGAGTCCCACCCATGGCTGGCTGATATGTTGCAGGCCTCACAGGTGCACCTAAATGCTGCCTATGGATGGTAATCAAAGCGCATTTAGATTGGAGTTTATACACCTCCACATATAAATATACGATTTATTTTAGGCAGAATTTAGGTGCACCTGTGAGGCCTGCAACATATCAGCCAGCCATGGGTGGGACTCTAAGCCTCCTCCCATTGTATGTGTGGTTAGTCACACTGGAGGGAACTGGAATCTGTTTGCTGTGAGTCGGACCTTACGCTGCTCTAATTTGCCCACTGGCTCCTGGTACTACCCATACATTACAGGTAGGTTTAGCGTTAGGTCTCATGCCACTTGAGAACCTTGGCGTGGTGCGCCGGCTGAGGTATATCCTTATTATAAAAATATACTGGCTAAAATCTCATTTTTAACATCAGTGTGAGGGGCTTAGTCAGATGTTACTGTTTGCATCCACCACAGTAGTGCACCTATTCTTGTAACTATTTATTCCATATATCATTCTACATCCACACATTTTACCATCTGGTGTAGGATGTCTCTGTGGCACTTGTCTGCTGCGGGCATCCTCCACTGTATGCATTTTTTTGCTGGTGATTGCCCTTAGCCACAGACCACAAGCACAGTATCTGCTCCCCCGAGCATAAATGCACAACTGCATTTGGGGTTGAGCATTTCCTGCCTTTTGAGACCACAAATTTTTGTCATTTAAATCGTATATGTATATGTGGAGCTGTATAAACTCCAATCTAAATGCACCTTTATTACCATCCATAGGCAGCATTTAGGTGCACCTGTGAGGCCTGCAACATATCAGCCAGCCATGGGTGGGACTCTAAGCCTCCTCCCATTGTATGTGTGGTTAGTCACACTGGAGGGAACTGGGAGCTGTTTGCTGTGAGTCGGACTTTACGCTGCTGTAATTTGCCCAGTGGCTCCTGGTACTACCCATACATTACAGGTAGGTTTAGACTTAGGTCCTGTGCCACTTGAGAAACCTTGGCGTGGTGCACGGGCTCAGGTATGTCCTTAATATAAGGATATACTGGCTAAAGTCTCATTTAACATCAGTGTGAGGGTTTAGTCAGATGTTACTGTTTGCATCCACCACAGTAGTGCACCTATTCTTTTAACTATTTAATTAGTGGTAAAGCATACATAAAGGGAAAAAATCTACAATTATTTTCCAATATATAATTTTTGTTGTTTAAATTTGAAAATTGACACCTAATAAGAATGAGAATGGGCTTCCCATTTTGTTTCAGTGGTTTTGAGGGAAGCTATGATGACCTTTTTGCGTTGTTAGCTGTATAGGTTTTCTTTTCTCCTTGTATTTATATGTTTTTTTTATAATTTTTGGTTCTAATATTTTTTTTTCAACATGAGATCATAAAATACTTAATTTACTCAATTTGTAACTTATTTTTCACTGTAACTGGGGGGTCTATAGGAGCCGCCAGGGAAAAGAAGTCCCTGTGGTGGCATCATTAACTGGCAGAGCGGACCTGGGTCTGATACAAACCAGCAGCATACCCATGCCAGGACAACAGATGATCACATGTTTACTGGGCCAAATAGAGGCAATGAGATTACCGCTTCCTCTACTCACTACATAGAGCTCATTGAATGTTACGTAGACTTCAAAAGGGAAGATGGAAACGATAAAAAAAATCACTTCTATATTCTCAGTGTTCTGCTAATAGGGCCCCTGAGCTTCTCCTGCTAGACTGTAGGAGCTGAAGCTTTAAAGGGAACCTGTTAACATGAAAATGTAAAGTAATCTGCAGGTGTCATCTTATAGAGCAGGAGGAGCTGAGCAGACCGATACATATATTTGTGGGAAAAGATTTAGTAAAACATGTCATTTATACATTTAAATTCCTGCTCATTCTGGGCTTTGACATCAAGCAGACGGACCGTCCCATCAGTGATTGACAGGCTTTCCTCTATGACTGTGTATACAGATAGCTGTCAGTCACTGATAGGACCATCTCCTTGATGTCAAAGCCCAGAAGGAGCAGGAATATAAATGCAAAAATGACACATTTTACTGAATATTTTCAAATAAACTATATAATCAATCTGCTCAGCTCCTCCTGCTCTAACATTTTGTCTGCAGCTCAGACACCAGGTTCAGCATGTCAGGTTCCCTTTAAAGCGGTACCCTGAAGAGACAATGTTGCAGAATCGGGACCTCCACCGCCACTATCAAGAGACAGGAGGCGGTTGTTAAGGAGTATATCAACGACTCAAGGGGTTCTGTAATTGTCACCATTATTCATTAAGACTATGGTTAGGTACTTAAAATCATTGATTCCAGGTAATAAGAGTCTGCACCACTGGTGAGAGTAAAATAAAGTAACATAAATAGTTTAAGTTTGCACTGTGTAAGTCTTAGACACTTGAATGATTTTTCATGAATGATTTTAGGAATCATGCCACTGTGAATCATGTGGACAGAAGTCTTGTCCTGAGGATAATGATCATTCAGAACAGACGCATCTGAAACAGGCTGACTCTCCTATTGGGATGTGTTCACATGCTGAAATCATATCACACTTTTTGCTGCAGTACCGTGACAGCCATGTTGCATATGGAGGTAAAGGGGGGTAAAAGCAATCACAGAAAAGTATAAACCTCACCTCCAAGGGCTCCCACAAACTTCTCCAACAGGAAGAGAATCTGCTTTATATACATCAGATTTTTTGCCTTCAGTCGGCTCCTGTCAACGGGTCAAGAGATCACAAATGAAAATCATATTCACCACCATCAAGGCTATATGCGGAATACAGCAGCCTGCACTCCGCCTACAGCACATCCTATACAGCAGGCCAATCCCAAGTTGTTCAACCTTTCTACCTTCCACCAGTCAGTAAGAAATATGAAGTCTCAAGAAAATGTGCAAAGGGAAAATATATACTGCGGTCTGCCTTCTTCCCACCTTGAGGTAGTGACATCAGTCTATTCATTTACTTGTAATGCAACTTACTGATCTATCAAGAAGCGCATTTATGTAAAGGGAAGCTGCATTTTCAGTACTTTAACTCTGCAAATACTTTGCTTTGTCTCAGTCAAAGGGATTGTCTGAGTGTTTTATAGTGATGACCTATCCTACCAGAAGGACGTAGTGAAAAATCCCGGTCTTTATTTTCGTCACCACAATACAGGTACAACCAGCAACAGTGACACTAGTGTCACTGTTGCTGGTTGTACCTGTATTTTGGTGACAAAAATAAAGACCGGGATTTTTCACTACGTCCTTCTGGTGCCGGAGCCTTTTTCTACTTTGTGTATCTACCTCCGGACTGGCTTGAGTCCGCCCCGTGCACCGTCACACAGGATCGGAAGGTGAGCTGGCTACAACCTTTTCTACCTATCCTACCAATATGACATTGTTGAGGGTCCGACTCCCGGCACCCCCGCTGATCAGCCGTTTGAAGAGGCAGCGGTACTCCGGTGAGCTCGGAGGCCTCCTTGCAGCATACCAAGAACAGTGCCGTCCATTGGATAGCAGCTCTGTTTGGTATTGCAGCTCAGAACCATTCACTTGAGAGGGACTGAGCTGCACCTAGGCCATGTGACCAATCGAAAGTGATGTCACTGGCCTAAGATGAGGCTCGGGGCTCCGCAGGCTCTTCAAACAGCTGAACCCCCACCAATCATATACTGATGGCCTATCCTGACGATAGGTTGTCAGTGTAAAAGACTGAGACAACCCTTCCAAGTGAAGCATTCAGGATTCTGCTGAAGAAAGCTGTAGCGGCGAGTGTAATACAAAGCATCAAAGCTGTAGATCAGTAGAAGGTGCTGTCATATGCACTAGTGACATCCAGAGCTGCACTCTGAATTATGCCGACTGCCATTGGAAACTGTCAACATTGTGCTGACAAATACGCCCCTGAATGTTTAGCTTGTGGACTGTATTTTTTATACAGTGATCTACACCGATCAGTCATAACAACCAACTGCCCAAAACTGGGCAGATCCATCTTGTGCCACCAAAACAGCCCTAACCCCCCCTTCAAAGCATATACTCCACAGGGCGCTCACCAAGTGATGGCATGTTTCTGATATGTGGAGGTCTGACCCCTAGGACACCCACCGATCCAAAGAAAGAAGGGGATGCAGCGCTGCTTTAGCAGAGTAGTGCCTCAGTCACCAGCGTGGCCCCAATCACTTGATACCCTATCAATACGTCATCCTTTTGTGAGAAGGAATAACCTTTTAACTTTTTCAGCAATTTGTGCTACAGTAGCTCTTCTGTGGGATAACAGCAGATGGACTAGGCTTCACTCACAACTCCCATCAGTGGGCTTTGGGGCCCATAACCCATTGCTGGTTCACCAGATGTCCATCACTGGACCACTATTGGTAGGGACTAAGAACTGTACACCTGCCAGAACCCAACAGATCTGCCATTTTGACCCAGTTGTTTAGCGGTCACACCTTAGCTCTTATTAAAGGAAATCTGCCACATGGACTATCACTAATAAAGTAAAACTATTGCCATGTAGAACATAACACCTCCTTACGTACCTTCAGCGTTTCTTGTTTTCTATCTTACGAAAATCATCTTTGTATGATATGCAAATTAGGCAGTAAGGTGCCCAGAGGGGCGTTATTTTCTTTCAACGGTACCGCCGAACACCCCTCGCTGCGTCACTGACGAGAGGTAATGCTGACCACTATTGCCTTCAGCTTCACAGAGGAAATTTTTGCATGAGCAGTACCAAAGACTGCCTGCACCTGAGCACTTCATGTCCTGCTGAGGGCATCAGCCTCAAATAAGTCAGTGGGCATGCGTCTGGGTGAGATTTCTCAGCGAAGTTTAAGGCTAGTGTGGGCAGCGTCACTGATGTAGGGGTGGGGCGGAGGCAACGGCACTGATGGGGGCGAGGAGTCTCAGCCCAGGAGAGGGGTTCTTGGGCTCTGCTGGAGGGTGGGCCTAGGCACTGGATGGGGGAGTTCCTAGGCACTGTTGAAAGAAAATAACGCCCCTCTGGGCACCTTACTGCCTTATTTGCATATCATACAAAGATAATTTTCGTAAGATAGAAAACAAGAAACACCGAATGGAAGGTACATCAGGGAAGGAGGTGTTATGTTTTACATGGCAATAGTTTGACTTTATTAGTGACAATCCATGTGGCAGATTTCCTTTAAAGCCGTTCAGATACTTACACTTAACCATTTTTCCGCTTCCAACACATCAACATCAATAACTGACTGTTCACTTACTGCCTAATCTATCTCACACACTGTAACTCAGGATCAGTACAGGATAAGTAATGTATGTACACAGTGACTCCACCAGCAGAATAGTGAGTACAGTTCTGGAGTATAATACAGGATATAACTCAGGATCAGTACAGGATAAGTAATGCATGTAAACAGTGACTCCACTAGCAGAATAGTGAGTACAGCTCTGGAGTATAATACAGGCTGTAACTAAGGATCAGTACAGGATAAGTAATGTATGTACACAGTGACTCCACCAGCAGAATAGTGAGTACAGCTCTGGAGTATAATACAGGCTGTAACTAAGGATCAGTACAGGATAAGTAATGTATGTACACAGTGACTCCACCAGCAGAATAGTGAGTACAGCTCTGGAGTATAATACAGGCTGTAACTCAGGATCAGTACAGGATAATTAATGTATGTACACAGTGACTCCACCAGCAGAATAGTGAGTACAGCTCTGGAGTATAATACAGGATATAACTCAGGATCAGTACAGGATAAGTAATGTATGTAAACAGTGACTCCACTAGCAGAATAGTGAGTACAGCTCTGGAGTATAATACAGGCTGTAACTAAGGATCAGTACAGGATAAGTAATGTATGTACACAGTGACTCCACCAGCAGAATAGTGAGTACAGCTCTGGAGTATAATACAGGCTGTAACTAAGGATCAGTACAGGATAAGTAATGTATGTACACAGTGACTCCACCAGCAGAATAGTAAGTACAGCTCTGGAGTATAATACAGGCTGTAACTCAGGATCAGTACAGGATAATTAATGTATGTATACAGTGACTTCACCAGCAGAATAGCGAGTACAGCTCTGGAGTATAATACAAGATGTAACTCAGGATAAGTAATGTGTGTATACAGTGACTCCACCAGCAGAATAGTGAGTGCAGCTCAGGAGTATAATACAAGATGTAACTCAGGATCAGTACAGTATAAGTAATGTATGTACACAGTGACTCCTCCAGCAGAATAGTGAGTGCAGCTCTAGAGTATAATACAAGATGTAACTCAGGATCAGTACAAGTAATGTATGTATACAGTGACTCCACCAGCAGAATAGTGAGTGCAGCTCGAGTATAATACAGGATAGAACTCCGGATCGGTACAGGATAAGTAATGTATTATGTGTACAAAGTAACTCCATCTGCATAATACTGAGTGCAGCTCTGGAGTATAATGCATTGCCAGTTATAATCAACAGAAGCTTAACTGGACAATATAACATGAAATGCATGTTGGAATTTAACTCATTTAAAATGAAGGTCTTCAGATACGGGAATGCCCACAGCAAAACTCACCTTTTGAAAGGGCATATTCTAAAATGTGATTTTATTTTATTTATTTTTTTATATATACTTTATTTTAATATTTTCTTTTTTTTTTTTTTTTCTCGCGGCACAGGTGAGGCTTTAACATATGCCAAAACTGAAAAAGTATGTTTACTTTTTCTAGTTTTACCCAGTGAAAAATTAGCAAATATGCACGTTTCCTTTTTCTTTTTAGAATTTAATATACCGTATATACTCTAGTATAAGCCGACCCGAATAAAAGCAGAGGCCCCTAATTTTACCCCCCAAAAATGGGAAAAATTATTGACTCGAGTATAAGACTAGGGTGGGAAATGCAGCATATTTTTTGGTCCGGGATTAGAAGTACTGGGTTCCATTCCCAACAGGATAAAAAAAAAAGACTTTGAAAAAGAATGCCAACTATGTTTGCATAGAGCAGCCTGTGTTGGGGCTCATACTATACACACAGTGTTACTGCATGCGCTGCGTTACGGCCGGCGTGCAGGAGAAAAGAAGAGCGGTGATATCAACAGTCATTGGACCACCCACAGAGGCTGCAGAGGATGAGTGGGAGAGGCTACCATCAACTGGGCATTTATTTATTTATTTTTTATATTTATCAGGTTGTTTATTTTTTTGTTCCCCCCCCCCCCCCCTACTTCATACTTGGCCAGGGAGGGGGTGCTGTCCAGGGGGAGGGGGTGCTGTCCAGGGGGAGGGAGGGCTGTGCAGGGGCCGGTACTTACTGCCGGTGTAAATCTCGCGGTCTGCTCCCAGTGTAAATCTCGTGGCCCGCGTGTCTCGCGAGATTTACACTGGGAGCTTAACAGAGGTGCCGCGTGGACATGCTGGGAGCTGACCGGAGCAGCTGTAAAAGGTAAGTAACAGCTTCTCCGGCCCCCAACATGTCATGGTCTGTATTATGGCAATGTAAGTTGCCATAATACAGACCTAGACTCGAGTATAAGAAGAGGGGGCTTTTTGAGCACAAAAATATGTGCCAAAAAACTCGTCTTATACTTGAGAATATACGGTAATTACTTCAACCAAAATGTCTTATAGGGAAGAATAGACTTAAGGATATAAGGATACCGTTTATGTGTACACTGCCTAATGTGCACAGTAGCTATAATGGCCAAGAAAAAAGGAAGCGGTCTGCATTCAGGTCCCAGTGCATTTAGACACGGAGCCGGCCATGTCATCTTATGAGTGCACTCTGTAGGCAGTATGCTATACAGCAGGAGGAGCTGAGCAGATTGATGTACAACGTCAGTAAAACCTGTGATGTATACATTTCAATCTCTTCTCTTTCTATGCTTAGCAGTCGCGGTCCTACTTAGCTTTGGCATGCAGAGCTAGCTGTCAGTCCCTGACAGGACAGCCTACGTGACTCCTAAGTATAGAAAGAGAAGAGGTTTAAATGAATAAATTACACGTTTTACCACCTCGTTTACCATGAAACTATACATCAATCTATTCCTGCTCTATAACATGCGGATTGCAGATTGGATTACATTTTCATGGCGACAGGTTCCTTTTAACGGCAGAGCGCCGTGCGTGCAGCTCAATCCGCCATTGAAGTGAGGACTTTGGATGTACATCCTGACAGCACGGGGCATAGTCAGCCAGGATGCGGGGAGGGGGTTAGCTATTTTGTCGTAACATAAAAAGGTTTGCTTTACGATTTCATTCCAAACTGTAATCAAAGGAGATTTTCCAGGTCCTTTTAGACCAAGTGTTAGCAGAGCGATTCTCGGCTGGCAGGACATCAACCACATTTACTCACGGAAGGAATGAGCACTTGTGCAAAGCGAAAAAAATAAAACACATGGTTTATCCGCTGCAGCTGGAGCAAGAGAAGAGAACTGTCATCTCCAGTAATAGAAGAAAATTACAGGGGAAATGAACATGTAAGGGAGAAGAGATTACACCGCCAATTACAGTATCATTACAACAAATACCTGTATCGCTCCATGTACTGCACCAGCTGGGAGTGAGCCTGACACAACTGAAATGAAACACACAGAGTAAGCTTAGTCCTGGGATTCACAGGGGGACACGTGGAGTCCAGCCAAAAACACAGCGCAGAGGCACGGGAAGGACACTTTAATTACTCTGTGCTTTGCGGCAGAACCTGAGAGCCTGCGGTGATGACAGAATCTCAGGCCGGGCCTGCTGAACACGACACAGAGCAGCCTGAATAGAGTGCACAATAATTAGCTGCAAAGAGGAACATAATAACATGGCAAGGGAAGAGCATGCTGAAATTATAGAGCAATGTTTTAATGGCTGGCAGCAGATGACAAAAAGTATTCAACCCCTGGACTAGATCATGTTTGAAAACCTCTTATGGGCATCAGCTGTACATGTAGGACGGATGTCCAGACTTTAAAGATGACGTCCACCCGGAGGCAATGTCCGTGGTTGGCGGTAACACAGATCAAGGACATCAACTCTTCAGATGCTGTAGTCATCTGTGCGGTAAAATCCCAGAAGCACTTTACTCCTGGGCCCAAACGACTCCCCCGCGCTGAGATCGAGGGAACCGTTCAGTTGCTATGGCAGCCTCCGACCTGAAGGCTCCGAGGCCTGCCACAGTGAAGTTCCTATCCAGCCATGGCGGGGCTCCAAGGGAACACAGTGAAGCTCTCATAGGCTGCAGTGATAAATTATTGCAGTTTATAGAAGAAATAAATAAATAATGAAAGTGGGGCACACTCTAAAAGTATAGGGATCTTTATTAACACTATTAGTAATAAAAGCACTCAAATAGTAGCAGATATTAAAAAGACAGCAGATATTGAAAATAAAATTACGAAAAAAAGGTCTAAAAGTATAATAATGTAGACAATAAGATTAGACCTTAAATTATAAGTTACCATAAATGGATAAAATATAAATAAAATCTATTAAATAGGATACTATGGTTAATTTCATGGATCCCAATGAAAACTTAGTGTACGAGTGATCGATCACTATGTGAACTCACTTGTTGCTTGGTACAAAGTCCCATAAAGTTGGTATATTATTTATATACTTTGCAGAAAGTCCTTGCTTGCCAATGCTGGCAGTAATCAGTAGCGTATGCAGCCTGTAAATTGAATGTTATACAGTGTTCCGGCTGTTCATACGCACAGCGGCGTCCCGCTGTATTTGCTTTAATAATGCGATCGCTTGGCGAGAATCTGGAGAGGCTTACCCGAGGGTCTTTTAGAGCTGGATGTTGTACTCGCGACTCGGCATACCTGTCTTGATTCCGGTCTCACGAGCTGGTGTCCAGATTTGAATTTTTAAGCGCCAGTGGAGTTTGTTTGTTGCACGCGGTGTCGATGTCTTTCATCACCAGCGTGACAGCAGTTACTCACTTCGGCGGCTCACTGTTAAAAAGATGATTATCCAGACTTCCTCAGTTTTGCAGGGTCTCTCTACTCCATAGGGGGGCTGATGGAGTAGAGAGACCTATGGAGTAGAGAGACCCTGCAAAACTGAGGAAGTCTGGATAATCATCTTTTTACCAGTGAGCCGCCGAAGTGAGTAACTGCTGTCACGCTGGTGATGAAAGACATCGACACCGCGTGCAACAAACAAACTCCACTGGCGCTTAAAAATTCAAATCTGGACACCAGCTCGTGAGACCGGAATCAAGACAGGTATGCCGAGTCGCGAGTACAACATCCAGCTCTAAAAGACCCTCGGGTAAGCCTCTCCAGATTCTCGCCAAGCGATCGCATTATTAAAGCAAATACAGCGGGACGCCGCTGTGCGTATGAACAGCCGGAACACTGTATAACATTCAATTTACAGGCTGCATACGCTACTGATTACTGCCAGCATTGGCAAGCAAGGACTTTCTGCAAAGTATATAAATAATATACCAACTTTATGGGACTTTGTACCAAGCAACAAGTGAGTTCACATAGTGATCGATCACTCGTACACTAAGTTTTCATTGGGATCCATGAAATTAACCATAGTATCCTATTTAATAGATTTTATTTATATTTTATCCATTTATGGTAACTTATAATTTAAGGTCTAATCTTATTGTCTACATTATACTTTTAGACCTTTTTTTCGTAATTTTATTTTCAATATCTGCTGTCTTTTTAATATCTGCTACTATTTGAGTGCTTTTATTACTAATAGTGTTAATAAAGATCCCTATACTTTTAGAGTGTGCCCCACTTTCATTATTTATTCATTACTTATCACTTTCAGACTGGGTGTTGTCTGTTAAGTGGGTGCACCCCTGTGTGGTTCTCCACCTCATTTTTGTGCGACATTCTCTGTTTCATTATAGAAGAAATAAACAACAGCAGGTTCAAGTCCCCTAAGGCCCCTTTCACACGAACGAGTTTTCTGCGCAGGTGCAATGAGTGACCTGACCTGAACGCATAGCACCCGCACTGAATCCTGACCTATTCCTTTCAATGGGTCTGTGTACATCAGTTCTGCTATGCGTTAAAAACGCAGTATGTTCTATGTTCTGCGTTTTTCACACATCCGCCCTGGGGCTTCAGTGAACAACGCATTGCATCCAGAAGCAAGTGCGGATGCAATGCGTTTTTCACTGATGGTTGCTACGAGATGTTGTTTGTAAACCTTCAGTTTTTTATCACACATGTGAAAAACAAAAGCACATTGCACCCGCGTGGAAAAAAACTGAACAACTGAACGCAATTGAAGACAAAACTGACTGAACTTGCTTGCAAAATGGTGCGAGTTTCACTGAACGCATCCGGACCTAATCCGTCACGCTCGTGTGAAAGGGGCCTAAGGGGACTTAATATAAGCATAAAGGTAAAAAATAAAATAAAAAAAAGCAATAAAATAAAAAATATGAAATATAAAAAAAAAATATATATATATATATATATATATATATATATATATATAAAAAACTCCATGTCTCCCCCTTTCCCCATATTAAAAGTAAACATAAACAAACAATAAAAAATAAAATAAAAACATTAGCATCGCCATGTCCCAAACCTATTAAAATATAAATGTCATTTATCCTGTAGATTTAAATACAGTATATACAAGTTATGGGGGTCAGAAGATGGCAATGCAGAGAAAAACTATATAAATGTGGCACTGCTGTAATTGCACTTGTCCAGGGAATGAAGATAATAGGTGAAATTTACCGCATATGGAATGCTGTAATAACAAAACCCATAAAACTATGGCAGAATTGCGTCTTGCAAACTGCAGCAGGTTTTCGCCCCAGAATTCTCCTGTATTATATCACTCATTTCACAAATCTTCCAGGGCATGGCCCCTCACTGCACAATACTGGCACCGCCTAACTTCTAAGTGTTTCTGAGGTTGTGCAGTGCTTGTCTTATGCCATAAATCGCTGTTTTATGCTATCCAACTTTCTAACGTATTTTCTGCTTTAATTTTTCCCCACTTTCAAGATCGGACTTGCTGCCAGTAAACTAGAGGCCGAAACATGTTCTTCTGGTTTTTTTTTTGGGAAGCATGGAGACTCTACATGTAGTCTCCAAAAACATAATAGCCCAGATGACTAATTGTAAAGACGGCATACGCTTACACAGGCTGTCAGGACCGGCAGCAGATTTATCACAGGGGCTCAGGCTGGATGACAAATGTGGTGCAGGGATGGACACTTTTCTCTAACTCTACACCAGCTATTGGTGGACTTACTTTGAGGTAGATTTTTACGCCAGAATTGCGCTTCTTAGGCTCCACCCCCTTTCCAGCAAAGCTCCAGCCACTTGGCAAAAACCCCATCAGAAAAGTGTAGAAACCTTCTACATGCACAATTTTGCGACACTTTTTAAGATTTGGAGCAGATACATTAGTAAATTTGGGCCAATAAGTTCATTTTGAATGTACATCATGAGCCGCTAAGGGGACAGGGACCGGTGTGTACAGCACTGCTGAATACATTGGTGCTATATAAATGAATAAGATACAAAAGAAGACGCCATCCTATGTGACCTAACTACACAAGCAGCACACATCTCTCACCTCTCCGGTTTGCTACAACGTATCAGTCAAGACATGAGCCTATTTAGCTCATACATTATATAAACCAGAGGCAACTGCAGTAAACCCTCAGCTGTGAAAATTTCTTCTTTTGGACGTAAACAAGAACATTGCCATTCACTGTTAGGAGGCAGAGTTCTTGAGGAATTAAAACAAACAGTTTTTGGGTTGGTGCTCCTTTAAATGGGTTGTCCACGAAAAAAATATTCTACAGTTTTCAAACCAGTGCCTGGAGCTAAATACTTTTGTAATTGAATGTAATAAAAAATTTAGCATCGCCACTGAGTTATTTAATGAAACGTATCTGTATAGCGCCACCAGTTAGTTTTTTTCTCATTTCTTTGTCCTGCTCTCTGCGAAGGCCGCACATGCTCAGTTTCATCCTACAACTGCCTCCTGAGCTGTGATAGGGAGAGCATGGACACGCCCCCTTAGCTGCAGCAGAAAAGACACTCCCCTTGAGCTGTCAACTTGATATTAATCTAGCAGAGCAATGAATGGGGAGATCTCTGGATCCATGTGGTTTTAGCTTTGTTAGGGTCCATTCAGACGTCCGTTGAATGGGTCCAGATACGTTCTGCAATTATGCGGAACGGGTGCGGACTCATTTATTGTCAATGGGGCCACAGTGTGCTGTCCGCATCTCCAGACCGCGGCCCTGAACTTCCGGTCCGTGGCTCCGGAACAAAATAGAGCATGTCCTATTCTTGTCCGCAGCTGTGGACAAGAATAGGAATTATCTATTAAGTGCTGGCGATGTGCGGCATCAGTGTTTTGCGGCCCACAATTTGTGGACCGCAAAACACTACGGACGTCTGAATGGACACTTAGAAAGAGGCTGTCATATACTATATGAGGTCTGATTTTAATTTTTTATATTAGTCATGGGATAACCCCTTTAAGACAACATTTTGGTAAAGTGTGAAAAGACTAAAAGATGATGTGAAGGTGAAAAGAGGAAAGGATGTGGTGGGTGTAAAAATAAAAGATCTCACCCCCTAAGAGCTGTACTCCCAGCAGGGAAGGAAAATCGCGCTCTCCGGCAGTTACTCAGCCACTCACATCAATACATTAAGAGTATTACTTTTTATCTGCATCCACATTTATCTCCATCTATTCAGTTCACATATCAAAAGGTTAAAGAAATGCCTTGAAGAAGGGAACGACAGAAGCGACATCAAGGGGCAGTAATTATGTTCTCTTAAAAATTAAGAGGATGAGATGAAACGGATTACAAGTTATGTGTCAAGGACATACACGCACTCTAGCGGAGTCCTTGGAAAGCGTGGGGAAACAAATACCAGGTCCTTGTGTCCAGAGTGGAAAATCTCTGCACCTAAAAGGGAATGCGTCACCAGTTTTATACTGCCTTAATTAAGGGTGGCAGCAGCTAGCGACAGACCCCCTTAGCAAAACGCTGTGGCACTTTTTTAATTGCTAAAGTATTTTACTGATCAGTAGGCAAACGTTTCCTACCTGGCCAACCCCATTGTCAGCAGACATACTGATGGTTAGCTGAAATCATCTATTTCGGTGTACTTCATGTGTTTGGCCAGCTTACATGCTAGGCCCAAGAGCAGACTTACCTGCAGGAAGAAAAGGAGAGCAAGAAAAACACCCTGGAGAAGATCTGCCTGTTTTCATACCACCTATGGAGGCATTCCAGTCACAGTGGTAAATACAAAAAAAAAAAAGCTGGATCCTTTTCTTAGATGGTCTGGCTGAGCTAGACCCAAAACCCATTCACTCTCAGGAGTGTCATTCGTGAAGAAGATCATGACCATGAGTCGGACTGGCAAAGTGCTCCTGACTGGACAATCACTTCGTCACCTGGGCAAGAACACAAAACCTACATCTGTGTAGAATAGCATCTCCAGAAAAGTGAATGCACTGCGAAGTAAAGACACAAGTTTGACTAAGCGAGAGATGGTTTGAGCAGGAACCTTCTGATTATATTGTTGAGACATGAGATGACTAAAACCCCTCTGGACAACAGAGGGGTCCAGACCCCATCCAAAAGTGCAGTAGTCGCCAGGACAATGAGCAGGCTTGAATACAGCTATAAAAGTGAAAGAGGGACCATCTCAGAAGAACCCTAAGTTAGATAGGGAGATGGGACAGGAGGGACAGACTACTAGGAATAGAAGAAAAACTCTGTCTTGTACCTGGTAAAGACAATGTCCTTAACCCAAGCAACCTCTGACAGACCGCTCAACTTCTGGATTGTTCAAGAAAAGATCTTTTGGCACTGTTAGCCTCAGAGATAATCAAGTTAGGTGCAAAGCAAACTGGTCTCTGAAAGAAGCAAGGCCAGGAAGAGATTTCTAAGCCTTCAAAAGAATCCCATGTCTTCAACCACATACCCTAAGGAAGTCTGCATGATTTTTTAGCCGCTTAAAGGGAGTCTGTCACCAGATTGTGACCTTATAGACCGCTTACATAGCGCTCTAGCATAGCAGTCTATGATTCTAATGGTACCTTTGATGTGTGCTTCTGAAGTTCCCCCAAGGCAAAAACGGACTTTTATTCAAGGGATCGCAAGTGCCCAGGGCGGGGTTCACCTTGTTGGAGCCCAGGCTGTTCTGCCTCTTTTCGCCATATCCCCGCCCCAGCCTCTTCCTCTGCCCGCCCCGCTTTTCCTTTGCATCCTCTTTCTCTGCAGCCGGATCCCGTGCCTGCGCTATCCATTGCTTGACCGGGGCATGCGCACGGCGATGCCCATTGTGGGCACGGCATCGCAGTAGCTACTACGCATGCGCCGGCCAACAGCGAGAAACAGCGGCGAGGAGGCGGACCAGATACACCCACAATGGGCATCGCAGTGCGCATGCCCCGGCCAAGCAATGGATAGCGCAGGCGCGGGATCCGGCTGCAGAGAAAGAGGATGCAAAGGAAAAGCGGGGCGGGCAGAGGAAGAGGCTGGGGCGGGGATATGGCGAAAAGAGGCAGAACAGCCTGGGCTCCAACAAGGTGAACCCCGCCCTGGGCACTTGCGATCCCTTGAATAAAAGTCCGTTTTTGCCTTAGGGGAACTTCAGAAGCACACATCAAAGGTACCATTAGAATCATAGACTGCTATGCTAGAGCGCTATGTAAGCGGTCTATAAGGTCACAATCTGGTGACAGACTCCCTTTAAGAAGAGCATTTGACTGATGCTGGAGATCCTGAACAAAAATCTACATAAGCGAGAATTGATTTATCTGGTTTGCAAGATCCTCCAGATCTTCCTTCAGTGGCCCCAGCCAAGAGATTTTTTTGTCCCACATATAAAATACCATGGAGTTCCCAGTGGATACAAAAGCTGGGCAGGGAGTGAAGTGGGCACCTCAGAGGCAGATTTGCTCAATGAGCCTGTGTGTAAGGCTTCAAGAAGGCGGGTGTATGTGCCATCGGGAGCACAGTACTTTAGAGTGTTGACATCACAAGATCCAAAGTGAATGACAATATCCATTTGGACACCAGGTGGGCAAGGAGAGAAGTAGAGGTTGCCCGAGTGTTTGGTTTCTGAAAACACTTTGTTGGGGTGTTTTTTTTTTTTTTGTTGCAAGGACCTTATTGAGACTTGGAAATGTCAGTGAAGCAGTTGAAGGACATCTCCTCTTAGGCTGAGTTCACACGAGCGTGACAGATTTGGTCCGGATGCGTTCAGGGTGCGTTCAGTTAAACTCGCACCATTTTGCAAGCAAGTTCAGTCAGTTTTGGCTGCAATTGCGTTTAGTTGTTCAGTTTTTTTCCGCGCGGGTGCAATGCGTTTTGATGCGTTTTTCACGCGCGTGATAAAAAACTGAAGGTTTACAAACAACATCTCCTAGCAACCATCAGTGAAAAACGCATTGCATCCGCACTTACTTGCAGATGCAATGCGTCATTAACGCAGCCCCATTCACTTCTATGGAGCCAGGGCTGCGTGAAAAACGCAGAATATAGAACATGCTGCGATTTTAAAGCATTGCAGAACTGATGCATGAAAAAAAACGCTCATGTACACAGACCCATTGAAATGAATGGGTCAGGATTCAGTGCAGGTGCAATGCGTTCACCTACTGCATTGCACCCGCGCGGAAATCACGCTCGTGTGAACTCAGCCTTAGGCCTCATGCACACGACCGTTGTGTGCATCCGTGGCCGTTGTGCCGTTTTCCGTTTTTTTCGCGGACCCATTGACTTTCAATGGGTCCGTGGAAAAATCGGAAAATGCACCGTTTTGCAGCCGAGGCCGTGATCCGTGTATCCTGTCCGTCAAAAAAATATGACCTGTCCTATTTTTTTGACGGACAACGGTTCACGGACCCATTCAAGTCAATGGGTCCGTGAAAGAACACGGATGCACACAAGATTGGCATCCGTGTCCGTGATCCGTGGCCGTAGGTTGCTTTCATACAGACGGATCCGAAGATCCGTCTGCATAAAAGCTTTTTCTGATCTAAGTTTTCACTTCGTGAAAACTCATTTCCGACAGTATATTCTAACACAGAAGCGTTCCCATGGTGATGGGGACGCTTCTAGTTAGAATACACTGCAAACTTTGTACAAGACTGCCCCCTGCTGCCTGGCAGCACCCGATCTCTTACAGGGGGATATGATAGCACAATTAACCCCTTCAGGTGCGGCACCTAAAGGGGTTAATTGTACTATCATATTCCCCTGTAAGAGATCAGGGCTGCCAGGCAGCAGGGGGCAGACCTCCCCCCTCCCCAGTTTGAATATCGTTGGTGGCACAGTGTGCCTCCACCATCGCCCCCCCTCCCTCCCTCTATTGTGATAAATCGTTGGTGGCACAGTGTGCCAACCACCATCGGCCCCCCTCCCTCCCTCTATTGTATTAAATCGTTGGTGGCACAGTGTGCCAACCACCATCGGCCCCCCTCCCTCCCTCTATTGTATTAAATCGTTGGTGGCACAGTGTGCCAACCACCATCGCCCCCCTCTATAGCAGTAACATTGGTGGCAGTGTGCGGTCTCAACAGTAGAAGATTCATACTTACCTGCTTGCTGCTGCGATGTCTGTGAACGGCCGGGAGCTCCTCCTACTGGTAAGTGACAGTTCTTTAGCAATGCGCCGCACAGACCTTTCACTTACCAGTAGGAGGAGCTCCCGCACGGACACAGACATCGCAGCAGCAAGCAGGTAAGTATGAATCTTCTACTGTTGAGGCCGCACACTGCCACCAATGTTACTGCTATAGAGGGAGGGGGGGGGGGTGATGGTGGTTGGCACACTGTGCCACCAACGATTTAATACAATAGAGGGAGGGAGGGGGGCCGATGGTGGTTGGCACACTGTGCCACCAACGATTTAATACAATAGAGGGAGGGAGGGGGGGCCGATGGTGGTTGGCACACTGTGCCACCAACGATTTAATACAATAGAGGGAGGGAGGGGGGCCGATGGTGGTTGGCACACTGTGCCACCAACGATTTAATACAATAGAGGGAGGGAGGGGGGGGGCGATGGTGGGGGCACACTGTGCCACCAACGATATTCAAACTGGGGAGGGGGGGGGCTGCCCCCTGCTGCCTGGCAGCCCTGATCTCTTACAGGGGAATATGATAGTACAATTAACCCCTTTAGGTGCCGCACCTAAAGGGGTTAATTGTGCTATCATATCCCCCAGTAAGAGATCGGGTGCTGCCAGGCAGCAGGGGGCAGTCTTGTACAAAGTTTGTAGTGTATTCTAACCTGAAGCGTCCCCATCACCATGGGAACGCCTCTGTGTTAGAATATACTGTCGGATCTGAGGTTCACGAAGTAGCTCATATCCGACAGTATATTCTAACATAGAGGCGTTCCCATGGTGATGGGGACGCTTCAAGTTAAAATATACCATCGGATTGGAGAAAACTCCAATCCGATGGTATAAAAGAACTCCAGACTTTACATTGAAAGTCAATGGGGACGGATCCGTTTGAAATGGCACCATATTGTGTCAACATCAAACGGATCCGTCCCCATTGACTTGCATTGTAATTCAGGACGGATCCGTTTGGCTCCGCACGGCCAGGCGGACACCAAAACGTGGATCCTCCAAAAATCAAGGAAGACCCACGGACCCACGGACCCCGTTTTTGCGGACCGTGAAAAAAAACTGTCGTGTGCATGAGGCATTAGACGGTATTAGCTTCTGCTTCCTTGATTGTGAGGTTACCCAGCCAGCAGATATAAAGCTATCAGGGAAGATATGGGTCTAACTCCAAATCAGAATCCAAGGGCAACATCTCCTCTACATAAGAAGGATAGTCTAGAAAAGAGCAAAAATTTGATGAGTGAACCCGAGGGAAGCCTTGAAGCGTTTGTTCGACCTGCCAACATAGGTTCCCTCCCGGCTGCTTGGACCTGCCCTGGTATTTATGTTTCATAAAATATATAATAGCATACTAGAAAATTAGTTTATCTACAGTAGAATAGTGCATTTATATACACACACATGACCACGTCAGTGTGAAAACTTCCATTCTTTATACTAATGGCTGAATTTTCAGAACTGAAAATACTGCAAAATAGAAATAAGGATTATATAAAAAAAAAAAAGTAAAATAAAAATGGGGTATAGTGATTAGTGAGGCAATTGATTAGCAACAGCCATGGGAGGACTGGCTATAGATCCTACAGGGAAATTTACCGGTGGGCCACCCAAGCCCTCATCATTGTCACTAGCCAGATACATAATGACCTTTCAGTGGAAATTAACACTGTGAGAATCAGGTACTCATGTACCCAGCCTGCGACCACACATGCGCTCCTGAAATTAACCCCTTAAGGACACAGGACGTACCGGTACGTCCTGACTTAAAATCGGGATTCCGGTGCCACGGGGGTTAATCGGAACAACGCAGGGGGGGTCATTTGACCCCCCCCATGTCGGCGATCGCAGCAAACCGCAGGTCAATTCAGACCTGCGGTTTGCTGTGCTTTCTGCAGTTTCTGATCGGGGATCAGAAACTTTAGAGTGCCTAAATTAGATTTTCACCCCTGCACGATTTGATGGGGGTGCAGGGGGGTGCAGGGGGGTGATGGGGGTGCAGGGGGGGAGCAGGCGTCCTGCTGTCCATGGTGCTGAACAGATCTATGCTGAAAGCTAGATCTGTTCAGTGTAAGTAAAATACAGTAAGAAACCTATATAGGGTTCTGTACTGTATTATGCAGACATCAGACCCACTGGATCGCCAAGAACCAAGTGGGTCTGGGTCAAAAAATTTTTAAAAGAAAAGTGAAAAAAGTTAAGATAAAAAAAAAATACATTTATCACTGAATAAAAATTTAAAAAAATAAAATACACTACACATATTAGGTATTGCCGCGTCCGTAACGACCTGATCTATAAAACGGTCATGTTACTTTCCCCGCACGGTGAACGCCATAAAAATAAAAGAAAATTGAAATTTTGCCCACCTTACTTCCCAAAAAAGGTAATAAAAGTGATCAAAAAAGTCGAATGAACGCCAAAATAGTACCAATCAAACCGTCAACTCATCCCGCAAAAAATGAGACCCTACTCAAGATAATCGCCCAAAAACTGAAAAAACTATGGCTCTTAGACTATGGAAACACTAAAAGATGATTTTTTTTTGTTTCAAAAATAAAATCATTGTGTAAAACTTACATAAATAAAAATAAAGTATACATATTAGGTATCACCGCGTCCGTATCGACAGGCTCTATAAAAATATCACATGACCTAACCCCTCAGGTGACCACCGTAAAAAATAAAAACGGCGTAAAAAATGCTATTTTTTGCCATCTTACGTGACAAAAAGTGTAATAGCAAGCGATCAAAAAGTCATATGCACCCCATAATAGTGCCAACCGTCATCTCATCCCGCAAAAAATTAGACCCTACTCAAGATAATCGCCCAAAAACTGAAAAAACGATGGCTCTTAGACTATGGAGACACTAAACAATGCTTTGGTTTTAAAAATGAAGTTATTGTATAAAACTTACATAAATAAAAAAAATGGTATACATATTGGGTATCGCCGCGTCCGTAATAACCTGCTCTATAAAATTACCACATGATCTAACCTGTCAGATGAATGTTGTAAATAACAAAACAAAAAAAACGTGCCAAAAAAGCTATTTCTTGTTACCTTGCCGCACAAAAAGTGTAATATAGAGCAACCAAAAATCATATGTACCCTAAACTAGTACCAACAATGCTGCCACCCTATTCCGTATTTTCTAAAATGGGGTCACTTTTTTGGAGTTTCTACTCTAGGGGTGCATCAGGGGGGCTTCAAATGGGACATGGTGTCAAAAAAACCAGTCCAGCAAAATCTGCCTTCCAAAAACCGTATGGCATTCCTTTCCTTCTGCGCCCTGCCGTGTGCCCGTACAGCAGTTTACGACCACATATGGGGTGTTTCTGTAAACTACAGAATCAGGGCCATAAATAATGAGTTTTGTTTGGCTGTTAACCCTTGCTTTGTAACTGGAAAAAAATATTAAACTGGAAAATCTGCCAAAAAAGTGAAATTTTGAAATTGTATCTCTATTTTCCATTAAATCTTGTGCAACACCTTTCACTCTACGCCCCGCTGTGTGGCCGTACAGTAGTTTACGGCCACAAATGGGGTGTTTCTGTAAACAGCAGAGTCAGGGCAATAAAGATACAGTCTTGTTTGGCTGTTAACCCTTGCTTTGTTAGTGGAAAAAATGGGTTAAAATTGAAAATTAGGCAAAAAAATGAAATTCGCAAATTTCATCCCCATTTGCCAATAACTCTTGTGCAACACCTAAAGGGTTAACAAAGTTTGTAAAATCAGTTTTGAATACCTTGAGGGGTGTAGTTTCTTAGATGGGGTCACTTATATGGAGTTTCTACTCTAGGGGTGCATCAGGGGGCTTCAAATGGGACATGGTGTCAAAAAAACTGTCCAGCAAAATCTGGCTTCCAAAAACCATACGGCGCACCTTTCACTCTACGCCCCGCTGTGTGGCCGTACAGTAGTTTACGGCCACATATGGGGTGTTTCTGTAAACATCAGAGTCAGGGCAATAAAGATACAGTCATGTTTGGCTCTTAACGCTTGCTTTGTTAGTGGAAAAAATGGGTTAAAATTGATAATTTGGCAAAAAAAATGAAATTCTCAAATTTCATCCCCATTTGCCAATAACTCTTGGGCAACACCTAAAGGGTTAACGAAGTTTGTAAAATCAGTTTTGAATACCTTGAGGGGTGTAGTTTATAGAATGGGGTCATTTTTGGGCGGTTTCTATTATGTAAGCCTCGCAAAGTGACTTCAGAGCTGTAGTGGTCCCTAAAAATTGGGTTTTTGTAAATTTCAGAAAAATTTCAAGATTTGCTTCTAAACTTCTAAGCCTTGTAACATCCTAAAAAAATAAAATATCATTCCCAAAATAATTCAAACATGAAGTAGACATATGGGGAATGTTAAGTCATCACAATTTATGGGGGTATTACTATGTATTAAAGAAGTAGAGAAACAAACTTTGAAATTTGCTAATTTTTAAAAAATTTTGGTAAATTTGGTATTTTATTATGCAAAAAAATTATTTTTTTTAACTTTATTTTACCTGTGTCATGAAGTACAATATGTGACGAAAAAACAATCTCAGAATGGCCTGGATAAGTCAAAGTGTTTTAAAGTTATCAGCACTTAAAGTGACACTGGTCAGATTTGCAAAAAAAATGGCCTGGTCCTTAAGGTGAAATAAGGCCGTGTCCTTAAGGGGTTAATGCCCCGCATCTCACCTCCATTTAAACCTCCTGCTCCATATCTTAATCAGAGACAACTAGAGGATGGCAGAAAATAGCAGCTATGGATGGCCACCACAGAGTGACTGCTTTTAGGACAGTATATTGTGCTGCACTGTGGTATTTGGATCTGCTGGGATGGTATTTGGCACTGTGGTATTGCTGATCCTGCCTACTTGTGTTGCCCCACCTGCTGTCAATTTGGACCTGCCTACCACACAGGGCCACCTGAAGTTCCCAGAACCTTCTTGGCTGCAGCAATCACGTCACTGCTGCAGCCATGATGAACATGACGTCCTGATTGCAGCAGTGAGGAGTGATAGGAGATAGGAGTGATGGCAATCAAGCAGAGGAGGTTTGAACCAGTGAGTATAACTTCTTTTTTTCATTCTAAGACCACCCTTGCCATTTTTTATTTTTTTTAACTCGTGCAAACCCTTTAAAAAGACACTGTCATGAAATCTTAGCTGCATCTCCCACTGAAAACTGCTATCAGGGTTGGAAGGTGGGGCCTCACACAGGGTGGTCCATTTGGCTCGTTATCATGTAGGAATGGCATTAACACTAGGGGGAACTCCATTCCTTAAAATCAATATAAGGGAGTAGGTGTCCTCTAGATAAGTCATGCCTCGAGATAACCACCACATAAAGTCTGACTGCTGTTAAAGAGATCGATGGCCCAATGTCAGCGAGAAGTCTGGCTCTCAAAGGCTGCCTTTTCTTGTATGGTGGAATTCTAATACACTTGAACACTATTTCCTATAAGCTGCAACATCCCAGATGACTCGCAATTCTGATTATGACGCCAACTCAGAATACAACAGCATCTGCAACCAATGCTTTCTGGGCAATTATTACTAATACCCTACAGTGAATCCTTGGCAGGTCTGAGCACGCGACCCTATTAAAATGCTTCTTGGCGATCCAGATGTGCAGGATTATATAAATGTAAATGAAAAGGGAGACGTGACACTGCTCCATACGACGGCGGCTCCTGCATTGATATGGTAAAAACAAATACAATTGGTCAAGGAGAATGGCACTATTTGTTCACTCAGCCAGAAAACCAATTATAGCTTCATCAAAAATATATTGCTTTTCTAGACCGCTTCCAGCCCGTTTATATTGAGCAGCGACAAACAGTTTGGGCAGTATTCAGGTTAACAAGTGGCCAATCAAACCCATGAAACAGGTTTTATATATAAAAATAAAATGAAATTTACAAAGCTATATAAAAAGTTATCAGATGCCAGGCTTGACGTTAACCTTGGACTAGGGCTATCCCACAAGCTCTGTCTCTTTCATGTCCTCTATGGTCTGTAAAATATTCCTGACATCTAGAGCACTGCTGCAATGTTTTCATGATAATAGTAATTTTACAATAGGCTGGCAGGAAATGGGCAGAGGTCACAGTGATGTAGATGGGCTGCGGTATGCTGGAGTATGAAGCCACACTACTACTGCAGAACAGTATATGCACCTTCCATCAGAGGTATACAGTATGCCACTGTACAGACATATGTCGTCTATTGACTCCCGCTGCAAAAATGATTACTCAGTGGTACACACTCTGGACACTCTTTTGGCCTCTGCCAGGTGAATGGAGATCAGTGGATTGGTTTGACGTATACACTGGGAGCTTTTTCCACTAAATATGACCAACCCAGTGTGGGAATTGTCTTTGTTCATCCACATCTGAGACCATCCTGGTGAGATCTCATCTGAGACCTTTATGTAATCACATGTCCTTTAATGAGGTGATCCATGAATGGATAATGATGACCTATCCTCGGGATAGGTCATCATTATCATCGGCAGAGGTCTGAGTCCAGGCTCCCCCTCCGATCAGCTGTTTCAGGGACCCGCTAGGCTCACCAGACAATAAGTCATCAGTATTCATTACCAGATAACCCATTTCAGACACGGGTGACATAAGATATATATTTTTTCCATTATAGTGTTCACTATACAGTTCTTAGAATGGCATCTATGGGAACCCCATTGCGGTACCACAAGCAAATTGCAAGTGACCTATTGTGCGTTATCATTGCAATTGCATTTCAATCCTCTCACTTTTAACTGTTGGAAAATGTGGTTTAAAATATCCAAAGCGCACTCAAATATTTTTCTTACCTAGGGTATGAATGAGCTAGGATTCCCTCCAGTTCTTAATTTTTCAAAGTGGGCTTAAATGAAACGAGGGGGATAAGACGGCGTCTTTTGGTCACACACAATCACTGTGGCATTAAAGTGACTCAGGCACAAGCTCCAAAGAAGCAATGGAGTCTTGCTATTTGGTCCATAGCAAAACAGCTATTACAGTAAATCTTGCCTTACTTACTGACTATGGCAGATGTGACACTGTCACCTCCTATCAAGATCTCAAAATATAATAATAGCTATAACTATGAAAAGTACACAAGCTATAGAGCTGATAATAATTCTATTTCTTGACGTAATGTATTACACAGGGAGAATAAATTAATCAGACTTCATTCACACCAGAAATGTTTTTAGAACTTTGTTAAATCTGACAGAAGCAAACTGCCCCCTGGGAATTCTAAAGCCAATTACACAGAACAGAAGCTTTCATTTTCTACTTTAATTAATATTTTCCTTTTATCTGAGGTATAAAAAAAATGACCAAATAGGCGAAAGAATTCCCTTGTAATTAACCTATTATTGCTGTCTCCATATAAAAGAGAGCAGCGCCACACTGAGGTAATACAAGGGATGTGCAAGGTGAGCCAAACGTTTAAATGTTACATAAAAGCTTATGCCTTTTATATGACAATTTTGATGTTTGTTATAGATCCCTGTGGTGCGTCTAAGGATCCCCCTAAGGCTTATTGCAAACGAACTTGTGCGCTCCGTGGACGTATTGCGGACCCGCAATACACAGGCACCATTTTGTGGGCATTCCGCATCACGGATGCGGACCCATTTACTTCAATGGGTCTGCAAATCCGGAGATGCGGAATGGTGCAGAAGCACGGAACCCTACGGAGTGCTTTCGTGGGGTTTCGTCCCGTACTTCCGTTCCGCAAAAAGATAGAACATGTCCTATCTTTTTGCGGAACGGCCGGATCGCAGACCCATTAAAGTGAATGGGTCCGCGATCCGCTGCCCCATGGTGGGTGTTCGTGCATTGCGGCCTGGAATTTGCGGGCCGCAGCAAGGCCACGGGGCAAACACGTTCATGTGCAAGAGGCCTTAGAGTAACGTCAGACGCAGTTATGGGGCACACTGACACAAATCAGAGATTCGGCAACTCTGAAAAGGTCACACAAATCTTATTCTCAATGGAGCAGATAATTATATAATCAATTTCAATTGACTGGCATATCTGTAATGGTTTGGGCAGTTTGCAGAGTTAGGAATATGTAGCTGGACTTACCTGGGCACCAGTCACCTGCGAGCTGTACATGCCAGTAATGGTGTCTATCAGATTATGGGCTTCATCAATGATTACTACCTGGTCCTTTAGCTTTATGCCAGACGCCCATCTGGTGGAACCATGGAGTAGCATTTGGTAAGGTAATACTACCAACTGCAAGACACACAAATATGACAATGTTGGGACAGTTTGTGAATATCTGGCATTTGTACATCATCACTTGTAGAAAGTTTGGAAAAACCAGTATCGAAACAGAGGAAGCTAATTAATAATCTGAGAGTAGCAGATTCCAAACTATTAGAAAGAGAGATATACTCCAAATGTTAAGGATTCAAATAAAGGGGGTCTGATTTTTATTTTATTTTTTAGGAAAAAGGTTGCGTCTGATTTTGCACTTAGTCTTTCTTTTTTCGTGGTCTGGGCACAGCAATTGTCAAACACACATAATAAGTGGGAATAGTCACAGCTGCAAATGGGGTATAGCATTATGTAAACCATCTGAATGGGGTATAGTGGGAGTTGAGGAGCACCACGCTCCCCACACTTTCCAGAGGGCATCCTCTGTTTTTTAATACTACGTGTTCATAAGGTATAATCTGATTCACTAGAGTTTTCCACTGAACAAGGAGCTGCCTTGCGGGTTATAAGCAGACTCTGCCTAAGGGCTCAAGCACACGAATGTGCCGTGTTTTGTAGTCCGCAAAACACAGATGATGCCCATGTGCCTTCTGCAATTTGCAGAACGGAACGGACGGCCCACTATAGAAATGCCTATTCCTGTCCACAAAACAGACAAGAATAGGACATGATCTATCATTTTTGCGGGACCACGGAACGGAGCGCTGCCCGCATCTTTTGTGGCCCCACTGAAGTGAATGGGTCCACATCCGAGCAGCATTTTTTTTAACCAAACCACATTCATGTGAATGCGCCCTAAGGAAGACTCTAATGTGATGATACCAACGTTCCTTAGACAAAAGGTCCAATCGGCATGCCTCAGGGCGAGACTGGTCGAGATACCACTGTCGATAATAGATCAGTGACCTTGCGTCAGTAAGATTGAAGGTAGGAACAGTCCCACATTAGATGCCAGCAATTGGCTTCAGATTCCAGGCATCTAAGACAATTGGAGGGAGGTAAACGCCCCATCTAGTATAAGAGAGCGGGGTATAAGTAACAGCGATGCAGGATAATTAAATGAGTTTATTGTGGGGATTCATCTTTTTCGTTTTATAAAGGGATGGAATTAGCGCCAAGATATTAATCACTTTATGATGATGGGGAAGGGGGGTTCCAACTTCTGGTATCCACTTTGAAAGTGAGAATAAAAGACAACTCTGGTGTAGCGACACATTCACTTTCCAAATCTTCCCTGCATAGTGGCACCCCTGCCACCTGCTGTGCAAGGAATTTAAGTCAGTGCCATTCAATGGAATAGGTAGAGTTGCATTTCACTGGGCAGCAGGAGACCAGGGGACCGTTGTGCAGAGAAATAGAGTGAAGGAGACTCAGGGCCAAGCCGATGCTTACAGCCTCTTCATTCTCAGGATTGTGGAGATTGCAGAGGTTGAACCCCCATACATACCATAGCCATGGCGTGTCCTATTGATATGAGAGATGGGAAAACACCTTTAACATTGCAATACTAAGCACAGCAACAAAAGTGTTGGGGGCTAAATGCAGTCAACGTGCAGACTTCAACATTTGTGCACAGTACATCACTCTGCAGGTGCATCTCTTGTTCCAATACCCTCTCTATCTATTCAATAGCGCCCTATAGTACTCACTGTCAGCTCACCTGTGCAGCAGGTATAGCGTAGCGGCTGGCATAGTATGGACAAGCTTTCACCTCCCGAGCCTGAGATACCAGCTGTTCAATGTCTTTCACCTCGACAAGAATCTCATCCCGCAAAAGCTGCATTTGGTCAAAGGCGTAGAAAGAACACGTTACTCGACTTTCACGTTTTTTTTTCTTCGCCTCCTGCTCTTCATCTTTCCTATCTGGAATGAAAAAGAATAAAGACAATTCATAGGCAAAGACCAAAATCCTGTCAGTGGCTGGTTGAACATGAGGAAAGATCTCATAAGTTTATGACAATCTGAATTATCATAATAGTTACAAAAAAGAAAAGAGCTAGGGTGAAAAGTCCTGCCAACAACTTTGAATAAATCAATAGTGAAAATGACTTTGTAATATTTGTATATCTTATCAGAAAAAATGTATTGTCCTGTTATCGGCTGTTTTCCTCCACTCCCCCTCCTAAACTAACTTTCACTATGAAATGACTTCTGAATCCATCTCAAGACAGACCAGCTCACAGAAGAAGAGGGGGGGAAGAGAGAGGGAGAGATAAAGAATGCACCAACTAAATAGCCAGTTTATATCTAAGCCCACGTGCTTTATTCACATCCATACAGATCAGTAGTTCTCAATAATGTCCTCAATGATACTGGAGCTACTTCTGAGTGAGAACGTTAGGAAGCAAATTCTCCTCTACTTTCTGTCTGCAGTGGATGGAAAACTCCTAAGCCAGATAAAAGTCATATAATGCCAGAAATTGTGTCAATTCTCGTGTACACGCACCATCCTGTTGATTAATGCAAAGTTTGTTGAAAGGTTAGGTATGCTCAGTGGCGTACCAAGAGGGAGGTCCCCAGGTGCCAGATTATCCGGAGGTGGCGGGCCAGCTGACAGACTGTGGAGGGGGCAACAGTTCACTGCACAACATGGGAGCCATCACTGTCACCCCCTGTGCTGGGTCTCGCAAGATAATGTGAAGACGCATCGCAGTAGAGTGGAAAACAGGTGAGTATTTTTCTTTTTCTTTATTTATGCTAATGCTGGCAGTACTGGGGGCACTACAGGGGTGGGGAGAACATTATAAATACTACATTGGGGGGCAATATACCTATTAACATAGGGGGGCCATTATATTTTATTATGATACAGAGGGGGGCCATTATATATTCTAATAACACAGAGGGGGGCCATTATATATTCTAATAATACAGAGGGGGGGCATTATATATTCTAATAATACAGAGGGGGCCAATAAATATTATAATACACAAAGGAGGGGCCATTATATATTAATACAGAGGGAGGCTATTATATTTACTAATAATACAGGGAGGCATTATACAGTATAATAATACAGAGGGGGGCCATTATATATTATTATAATACAGAGGGGGACCATTAATTATTATAATACACAAGGGGGGCTTTTATATATTTTAATAATATAGAGGGGGATTATATATACTAGTAATACAGGGGGGCATTATATATTCTAATAATACACATGGGGGCATTATATATTCTAATAATACAGAGGGGGTCATCATATATTAAAATAATACAGAGAGGGACCATTAATTATTATAATACACAAGGGGGGCTATTATATATTCTAATAATACAGAGGGGGGGATTATATATTCTAGTAATACAGGGGGCCCATTATATATTCTAATAATACACATGGGGGGCATTATATATTCTAATAATACAGAGGGGGTCATTATATATTAAAATAATACAGAGGGGCTATTATATACAAACCGGATTCCAAAAAAGTTGGGACACTATACAAATCGTTAATAAAAACGGAATGCAATGATGTGGAGGTGCCAACTTCTAATATTTTATTAGGAATAGAACATAAATCACGGAACAAAAGTTTAAACTGAGAAAATGTAAAATTTTAAGGGAAAAATATGTTGAATCAGAATTTCATGGTGTCAACAAATCCCCAAAAAGTTGGGACAAGGCCATTTTCACCACTGTGTGGCATCTCCCCTTCTTCTTACAACACTCAACAGAAGTCTGGGGATCGAGGAGACCAGTTTCTCAAGTTTAGAAATAGGAATGCGCTCCCATTCTTGTCTAATACAGGCCTCTAACTGTTCAATCGTCTTGGGCCTTCTTTGTTGCACCTTCCTCTTTATGATGCGCCAAATGTTCTCTATAGGTGAAAGATCTGGACTGCAGACTGGCCATTTCAGTACCCGGATCCTTCTCCTACGCAGCCATGATGTTGTGATTGATGCATAATGTGGTCTGGCATTAGCTTGTTGAAAAATGCAGGGTCTTCCCTGAAAGAGACGACGTCTGGATGGGAGCATATGTTGTTCTAGAACCTGAATATATTTTTCTGCATTGATGGTGCCTTTCCAGACATGCAAGCTGCCCATGCCACACGCACTCATGCAACCCCATACCATCAGAGATACAGGCTTCTGAACTGAGCGTTGATAACAACTTGGGTTGTCCTTGTCCTCTTTGGTCCGGATGACATAGCGTCCCAGATTTCCAAAAAGAACTTTGAATCGTGACTCGTCTGACCACAGAACAGTCTTCCATTTTGCCACACTCCATTTTAAATGATCCCTGGCCCAGTGAAAACGCCTGAGCTTGTGGCTCTTGCTTAGAAATGGCTTCTTCTTTGCACTGTAGAGTTTCAGCTGGCAACGGCGGATGGCACGGTGGATTGTGTTCACTGACAATGGTTTCTGGAAGTATTCCTGAGCCCATTCTGTGATTTCCTTTACAGTAGCATTCCTGTTTGTGGTGCAGTGTCGTTTAAGGGCCCGGAGATCACGGGCATCCAGTATGGTTTTACGGCCTTGACCCTTACGCACAGAGATTGTTCTAGATTCTCTGAATCTTCGGATGATGTTATGCACAGTTGATGATAATAGATGCAAAGTCTTTGCAATTTTTTGCTGGGTAACACCTTTCTGATATTGCTCCACTATCTTTCTGCGCAACATTGTGGGAATTGGTGATCCTCTACCCATCTTGGCTTCTGAGAGACACTGCCACTCTGAGAGGCTCTTTTTATACCCAATCATGTTGCCAATTGACCTAATTAGTGTTAATTGGTCTTCCAGCTCTTCGTTATGCTCAAATTAACTTTTTCCAGCCTCTTATTGCTACTTGTCCCAACTTTTTGGGGATTTGTTGACACCGTGAAATTTTGAATCAACTTATTTTTCCTTTAAAATGATACATTTACTCGGATTAAACGTTTGATCTGTCATCTACGTTCTATTACAAATAAAATATTGACATTTGCCATCTCCACATCATTGCATTCAGTTTTTATTCACGATTTGTATAGTGTCCCAACTTTTTGGGAATCCGGTTTGTATACTAATAATACAGGGGGGCATTATATAATGATACAGGAGGGCTATTATATATTCTAATTATACGGGGGCATTATATATTCTAACACAGATGGGGACATTAAATATTCTAATAATACTGTACAGGGGGTGCATTGTGTGTGTGTATATATATATATATATATATATATATATATATATACACACACACACACACACACACCCCAATACAGAGAGGGGCATTATACATATGGGCACTAAAAGTGTTAACTAGTAGAATAACTACTGGGGACACTATAGGACGCTTTATTACTACTATGGGCTCTTTTGGGCTTACTGATAGGGCACTATAAGGGGTCTTATTTCTACTAGAGGCCCTATGGGGACATTATCAACATTAGGAGTGGTGTGGGTGCATTATTATTGAGTACAATACGAAAGGTAGGGCTGCCGCTATGGATTATTTTAGAAACCAAGTAATCTATCGATTAATCCAAAGATTAATTGAGTACTCTAATAAGAAAAAAGTAATTAAAAAATTTTCCTTAATAAAAACTCAGCAGCCTCCTAGTGGCATTATCAGCCCCCCGTGCCATCAGCCCCCTCCATGCCATCAGCAACCCCCATGCCATCAGCTCCCCCCAGTGACATCAGTCCTCTTTGCCATCAGCTCCCCCAAGTGCCATCAGCTCTCCCCAGTGCAATCAGTCCTCTGTGCCATCAGCCCCCTCATGTCATCAGCTCCCCCAGTGCCATCAGTCCTCGGTGCCATCAGCTCCCTCCAGTGCCATCAGCTTCCCCCATGCCATCAAGAGGAGGAAAATTATAGAAAAAGAATCAAGATATTTGTGTGGTAAACTCTGCAGAGACAAGACGCAGCTGAGAGAGTTTATCAAGGCAGTCTGATCTCCGAATGAAGATGATGTAGAAAGAGAACGTCCACATCAGAGGAGATAACACTCGATCTAGGAGGTATGTGGTGTTGTATACCCCTGTATGAATCATAGCAATTTATGCAATATCCAACCAAATATCTTTTTTTAAAGTAGGACTGGCGGGAGAGGTTGGATTGAGAATTTGACAGGGGAGGCGGAAATGGGGCATTTCAATTCTCTTGCCTTCTCTCTGCTCACCAAGTAAACATCTTTTGCGGCCCCACTGAAACGAATGGGTCCGCACCTGTTCCGCAGAATTGCGGAACTGATGCAGACCCAGAAATTGTCACCACCAGACATCCGAGAAGCTCTGACAGACGTTCTGCAGAACCTCCTGCTTGAGGTTCTTTTGTTTTGCTTTCGTTTTCTCATCTCGTTAGCCTCTCTCAGCTGTCATGTAGTTCCACCGATTGCATCCCTTTAAATCCCTTCCCATACTGCATCACTTTGCGGTTTATACAACTTCTTGGAGTGTGTACATGCTGGATGCTACAACTGATCCTTCTACAGATAAGTCTATTCATTGATTTGTGTTTTCCTGTTTGCTTGATCCTAGGTGACCCTGACTCCCTCCGTATTAAGTGTAGGGAGCCGGTGGTGTACCCTTAATGTGATATAAAAAATTTCATAAAAACTTCAATAAAACATACCAAAAAAAAGTGACTGCATAGTATAAAATACATCTTCTTTCGAATATATTGCGGATTTAAAAAAAAATACTCTTACCATTCACACAACTGAAAAAAACTAAGAATTACTTAACGGGTTATTCAATGATTCAGCGTGAAAAGTGAACGAAAAAGAAACACAAGAGCCCAAATCACCTGTTTCTAGATTGAGGTGCAAAAATATTAAGATAAATTGTGCACCATTTGTCCAGCATAAAACAAAGCCTTGTGCAGCCAGGCCAACAAAATGATAGATTCTAAGATCTACCCCTTTCCCTTCCATCGTCTTCTATCTTTTACACCATACTGTCTAACACTCACCATGCTTGTTCTTTTGCATCTCCATACAGCGATCATTGATGAGCTGGACGGTGGCCAGGCGCCGCACTTCTTCATTTACACACATGTTCTGTGGACAGACATGCCCAAGGGTGACTCGAAGAACTGTCCCTTTTATCATCTACACATCATTTCTCTTTATTTCTTACATTTCAGTTGCATTGGACACCAGACACAGATACAATTCATATGAGAAAGAAACATCCAGTAGTAACAGATAGGTATTAGACATTCATTTTCTACCAAGTCTGCTGGCAACCTCTAATTCTCCTTCATTTACACTTGAATGTTCTAATCAAAAGCTGGGATCATTCTGTATAATAGGTGGGCTATTATTAGGATTGTATGCACCATTGCATATATTACCAGGGAGGTGATATTCACTGGTGACAGAACAGCACTACCAAATGAGACTCCCGTACGAGGAGCAAGTCATTTCTCTAGATATACTTCCCGAAATGGGGACATTATGTTAAAATGTGCCAGGCTGCTGCACGGGTGACTGAAAGCAGCTCCCAGGAAGATTTACTATTCTCCTTCACAGAGGGTGTCAGCACTTTAGAAGTTTATTGAAAGATATCAAGAACTTGAAGAGCTGCTGTCCAGGACAAATTAAAGTCTCTTTGCTGATTTCAGTAGGACCAAAGAACCATGTAATGTGTATGGGGCCTACCAACCCCTCCCCGACAGCACATGTGACACGGCTGAATTTCAACATATCGATCCTTTAGTTCTTAGTAAGATAAGCGACAACCAGACTTCTCTTTCTTCCCTCTCCCCATGCAGATCACATGTGCACTTGGCCAACTGCGCATTTATTTTTTTGTTTTTTTGAGGAGGGAGGTCGAGAGAGATGGCCATCAGCAGATACTTCATGTATATGACCAGTCTATGGTGCAGGAAATCAGCTGCCTACATTACCTACATATCTGCAGTTCAGCAAGCATTAGGGTGCCATGGGCAAATACTGCAAAACTAGGCCAAAAGCTGGGAGAGGATTTCTCTGGTCTAGGGTTTGCTTGTTTAAACAACTATTTACCATCGATGGGACTAAGGCTACTTTCAGATCTACGTCATAGGATCTCAATAGCGGAGGAAAACCCTTCAGTTTTGTCCCCATTCATTGTCAATGGGGATAAAACTGAACTGAAGGGATCGGAGTGAACCAGAATGCATTACGTTCCGTTTCATTGCGTTCCCATGACGCACACAAAAGCGATGCAAGCAGCATTTTTGTGTGCATCATGGGATACTGATCAAGACGGATCCGTCATAACTCAGAATGTAACTTAATGGCAACGGATCCGTTTTCTCTGACACAAAAGAAAACGGATCTGTCACCCATTGTCTTACAGTGGTTTTAGAGACGGATCTGTCATGGCCATTTTAGAGATAATACAAGCAAATCCATTCGTAAGGGATGCAGAAGGTTGTATTATCATGTAGGAACGTTTTTGGTGATATATCATTTAGATCAATGCAACAGTATGTACAAAGTACAAAATATATTCAGACATTTTTGGCAAAAAACAAAACAAATGTGCACATGGATACTACCTGGCGAGACCCCAAGGACACCAGCCTAGTCTCCTGTCCAAAAGGGCTTTTCTGAAGTTCATGGACAAACTGGGAGAGCTGGGAATGGGTGCGGCTGCAATAATAAATCTGTGCAGGGGACAACAGAAAATATGGGGCATAAAAAACTGGTTAGAAATAACAAGAGTCTACCAGTCTGAACCCTATATGCCTGTAGTATGAAGCCTATATTTTGCATGAACAAAGGCAATAAACTTCCCCGAAGTCTTAGATGTTATCATTGGGAGGGTCTTGCAGCTATAGTAACAGGACATTGGGGAATATCTAATTAAGCCATCGCTTAAAAGGGTTTCTACCATATGTAACTGATTGACACTAGCGATGTGCTAGTGTCAGCAGTACATAACCGTCTTCTTTGTTCTCTTCTGTCTGCAGCGGTTCACCTAAAAAACGTTCTTTTATCCATATGCTAATGAGCCTCTAGGTGCTATGTAGGCGTTGATTCAGCACCTAGAGGCTCAGTCTACGATTTATGGGCCACCGCGCATGCGCGAACCAGATTGCCTTGTGAAGCAGACAGGGTATTGAAATATTACAGCTCGCGCTTGTCAAGGAGGGGAGGGAGGGACGCAGGGAGGTTACATTTACGGCAGTTAAAATTAGGTATCCCGGGAGGTTCAGCCAATCATGTTGCGGGCAAACCTCCCTCCCCTCCCAGCGTCCTACCCTCCCCTGCTTCCGCTCCTTCACAGGCGCGAGCTGTAATATTTCGGTACCCTGTCTGCCTCACAAGGCAATCTGGTTCGCGCATTCGCGGTGGCCCGTAAATCAAAGGTACCCTTCCTCCCTCCTGTGCACTTTCACAGGCGCTGCATGTAAAATGACGGTACCCAAGTTGGTTGTGCGCAGGCGCCAACACTCCTTTTCAGCCCGTAAATCATAGGTACCCTCCCTCCCTGTGCGCGTTCACAGGGGCTGCATGTAAAATTACAGTACCCTAGTTGGCTGTGCACAGGCGCCAGCACGCCTTCTTTTCAGCCAATCAGGTGCCGGGCTCTAAGATCACACCTCCTATTGAAGCTTCCGGTGCACCTACATCACTACCGGAAGTGACGAGGGTACCAGATTTTAACAGGTACCATAATTTCACGGAACACCGGCTTCCTCACTGTAACGTAGTCGGCGCAGTGAGGAAGCCGACTTCCTCACTGCGCCGACTACGTTACAGTGAGGAAGCCGGCACCAGGAGCGCTCCATTCACTCACTGCGCCTGCACCTAATGCAGAAGCGCACAGATGCAGGTAAATCGGACGTCAATCAATAGGAGCGCGCGGGCTAGAAGAACGTGGGCGGCGAAAATGGTCAGTAGACAGAGCCTCTAGGTTCTGAATCTACGCCCACATAGCACGTAGAGGCTCATTAAAATATGAATAAAAGAATGTTTTTTAGGTGAACGGCCGCAGACAGAGCTGAACCAAGAAGACTTTATAACTGCTGACACTAGCACATCGCTAGTGTCAGTCAGCTACATATGACAAAATCTGATGGTAGAAACCCTTTAAAGGAGTTTTCTGGGATTTTAATATTGATGACCTATCCTCAGGATAGGTCATCAATTTCAGGTTGGCGGAGGTCCGACACCCGGCACCCCCGACGATCAGCTGGATGAAAAAGAAGGCCGTGCTCCGTAGGAGCCCAGCATTCTCTTCATTGTTTACCTGCTCGCTGTTGACATTGTAGCGGTGAGCAGGTGTAATTACAAGATGTCTCATTCACTTCTATGGGACGGCTTGTTCCTATATAGAAGTGAATGGGACAGCTTGTAATTACACCTGCTCGCAGCTGCGATGTCGATGGCGAGCAGGTAAACAATGAAGGGAAGGCACAGAGCACGTCCTTCTCTTCAACCAGCTGATCGGTGAGGGTGCTGGGTGTCGGACCTCCACCAAGCGATACGGATGACCAATCTTGAGGATAGGTTATCAATATTAAAATCCCGGAAAAGCCCTTTAATATATTCTTTAAATATAGTCGACTTTTAATACTGTGCTATATAATATTCTACTAGGATTCTCATTTCTAAATGTATTTTTATACTGTCAGAGCTACATACTAAAATTCTGACTTCCTGCAGCCACCACTAGAGGGAGCTTACTGCATACTGATCATACATTATTACACAGTAATACTGGTAACTGCAGGCAGCCAGAATGTTACCATTATCTGTAACAAAAAAACTAAGTTCTGACTGCTATAAAGATATATAATGAAGTTAACCAGCACAGAACAATTGACCGATTCATATGAAAGCCTTCTAACGACAGTCCAGAGTGGACATTTACTTTCAGAGTAACTATCTTTTAGCTGAAACTATACATTACAGCTATACATTTCTACAGATGCTGTAGATCCAAATTATTAGTGTTGGGCCAATTATTTATTAATGTAGGGGATACATTGAGAGTTTAATGGCTATGCACTCATCACGTCTATAGAAGCACAGCATCCTTTTAAACAACAATCAGTATATTTTTGGGCTCCGTCACTTCTGGCTTTGCCAGCCATATCCACTCAAAGGGTTTACTGAAGCAGAATTTAAAGACTTGTAATTCAGCAATAACAAGATTCCACAAAAGGAAAACCATAAACTAAGATAAAAATGTGAGTCAGAACTGAGAACAAGAGGAGCCCATAAAGTAAAACCAGCAGATATATAAAACCAAAAAAATAACTGCAAGAAAGTGGTTAAGGGAGAGAAAGGCTTCACAGGCGAGTCAAAATCCTCTTTTCTCATTTGTGTCAATGGAAGACACAGAAGACTTTGGGACATCCTAAAGTAGGCCCTGAGAGCATATCCAGTCCTCTTATTCACTGCTGTCTGTAGAACTCAACAATTTAGAAAGCATCTGAGGATGCAGATGGTGCGTCCTATAGAAGTAAGGTGTTAAGTAAAGACCAGACATGACACCTATAGAGCAGAGGTTAAATGGTGCTCTGGCCAACAGTTAGAAAGGTAGAGCCCAGCTGTACTGAAATACACTGTGCATAAGGCCATCCTGAAACGACAGGAACCCTGGGTGGCGCATGGTAAGACAAGATCGGTGCAAGGAGGCTTTTTGGCAGTAGAGTCTAAGTTAGAAAGCAATACCAGAACACATGGCTGTGCAACAAGCAACCCCCAATGGCGTCAATGTCTAAATGTGATGCTGACAACTTTTGTGAGGGCAAGTGCCACCTGGGACGAGGAAGAGTAGAGGTAGAGTGGTGGAGTACAGCTTAGAAGGCCACAGTCGAGCCTCAGCTTAAGGCCTCATGCACACGGCCGTGTTCCGCGGCCAAGAGCGGACCGTGGAAACCAGGACGGGATTCCTCCTGACAGCATGACCGCTCGGCGTTATTGGTTGCTATGACGCCGTGCGCTTCATGCAGCCGCTCCTGTACAGTAATACACTATACTAGCATGAGGCCCAAGGCCCAGTTCACACTTCAGTGATTTGTTCACCAATGTCCATCAGTGACTGTGAGCCCAAACCAGATGCAGGTCAAAAAACACAGAACAGGGGCAAATCTTTCCATTAGTCGATTCACACGTCCGTAAATGTGTCCGCACCTGTTCCGCAATTCTACAAAACGGGTGCAGACCCATTAATTCTCTATGGGGCAGGAATGGATGCGGACAGCACACAGCGTGCTGTCCGCATCAGCATTTCTGGAGCGTGCCCCCGATCTTCCGGTCCACGGCTCCAGAAAAAAATAGAACATGTCCTATTCTTGTCCGCAATAGGCATTTCTATGGGGGTGCCGGCTGAGTGTATTGCGGATCCACAATACACTACAGATGTGTGAATGGACCCTTATACCGTATCTCTATGTAGCCTCCACTTCTGGTTTTGGTTCACAATCATGGATGGAAATCACCGAGCATATCTCTGAAGTGTGAACTAGGCCTACATTTGGTGATGCAGCTGCACCTCAAATCTGCACTCCACCTGGAAGAGAGAAGAGGGAGGGTCAGAGTGCAGGTTAGTAAGCCGCAGTGGAGCTGCAGCCCGAATTTTGTGGTGTGGTTAGACTGCAAGGTCAGAAAATGAAACCTGTCTCTCAATGAATGTAATGTTTTCTTGTGAATTTATTTCATTGCAATCCAAGGAGGTACAAACAAATGGACCATTTATTAAGGCCATGTGTTTTACACGCCCCCCTTAATAAAGCCCTGCACTGGAGGTGGATCCGCTGAAGTTAAAGAGGATGCCGGCCTCTCCAGAACTTTGGCGGATCCTCCACCTGTTCGAAAATAAGACCGCTTCCAAGCTGTCTTACATTTAGACCTTTTTCTACAACTAAAACAGGCGTAGAAAATGCTAAATGAGACGAGCTTGCCGGGCTGTCCCCTGAATCCGCCAACGCCACACCCACAGTTTTAGACCTGGCGTGAGCGGGGGAGACGTCGCAGATTGTGGCGCAACAAACCATTGTGCCGCAATCTGCGCCTGAAATATACCTAATATAGGCGTATTCCAGATTAATAAATGACCCCCAAAATGTTCAGCTCAGTGTCTGCATAGTATGTGTAGGAGGAGGCGAGACTTTTTGGCTTACTGTCCACCTCCTATGGTAAAAAGCTTGGTCTTCTGTGTCCCCCGATAACACAAAGAGGTTTATGCCACAGGAAAAAGACAGGAAAATCTTGAATGTCAAATACTGTATCATCTGATAGCCTGCATGCTGCTGAGGAGGCGAGAGCCTGATGTGGAGGTGAATCAGATATAACAATTATTTGGATGCTTTTTTCTTACCTTAGTCACATGCTCCTCTTCAAAATCATCCTCATCATCTAGCCTAGCAGCAGATTAGAAAAAAAAAAACATATTGAACTAACAGGATAGCCGCCCCACCAAACTTGTCTGTTTGTGTCTGAGTCCCAGACAGCCAGCAGACCCTGGAGCTGCAAGCATGTCACCCACAAAGATGTTTCCCACTTGAAAGGTAAATGCGTGTTTCTTTTTGCTTGTAAAGGAACTGCCAGCCTTATTTGTGAAGCTTGGTTAAGCCATGTCAGCATCTGAGATGCACCTTCAAATCAATAAAGGTTCAATGGACATACAAGCTCTGACACAAAAAGTGACACGTGAATCAGACCACATCATCTACTTGAGCAGCTAAATTCCTTTTCAAGGAAGACTTAGCACTTCTGACTATGCTAGACTGCTGACACCATGATGCATGGACTGGGAAGAGCAGCTTTTGTGGAGCTTTCCCCTCAGGAGTAGTGTGAATGTGAAGTTTTATTCTTACAGCTTCTTTTCCAGCAAGTGCGCTAGAGGCGGGGCTTTACAGTGAAGTGCTCTCTGCATTCAGCTGCTTCACCACTCCTCTGAGTGGCAGCTGTAGCATCCTACCAGAAGACCAGTACGGCTGTCACTCACAGCAGAGGGGAGGGGCTGTGAAGCAGCTCAATGCAGAGATCACTTTACTGTGAAGCCCCGCCTCCTGGGCACTTGAAAAAGGAGAATCTGGCAGGATAAAAGTTCATATCCACACTAGTCTTGATGAAAAAGTTCCACAAAAATGTGGTTATACTGGTCTCCCTAGCCCCTACTTAGTGTGGTCAGCAGTTGAGCATGATCAACAACAATGACAAATTCCCCTTCAAGGGGTTTTCTGGGATTTTAATACTGATGGCTTACCCCCAGGATAAGTCATCAATATGAGATTGACAGGGGTCTAACCCCCGACACCCCTACCAATAAGCTCTTTGAAGAAACTGTGGCACTTTGAGCGCTTAGGCCTCTTTCCAGGCTATGTGAAGTCACGTTCATTGATCACATGACCTAGGCACAGCTCAGTCCTCAGGATGGGCCATCGATATGAAAATCCACGAAAACCCCTTTAATCAGCAAACCCAGCGTAATAGCACAACACAACTTCGCAAAAATTTGGATATTTAACAGTAAAATAGAAATATATCAATAAAGTAAGGGCATGGGGATGCCATAGATGTGGGGTCCTCCACTCACAACCCCGCTTTATGAGCCAGAACAAAGAGCAGGTTCCTGCTAAGGCAGACATGATCCGTCTATAAGGTACATAGATGACCACTTCTCTGGTTGGGCACCATGTAACACTACCTTACCCATGCTGTGGCCTCAGCAGTGGAGTTGCCTGGCAAGAGAAGGCTCCCCTGTAAAACAAGTAGATGGTGGTGCTAGCTGGGCACAGAATGATCAGCTGATCGCTACCGATGCAGATTAAAACGGGTTTTATTTCATGAGATAGCCCTTTAATTGCTTAGAGTAAACTATTGGTTGCCACCAAACGATGCATAGACCCAAAATTCCCATATGCTCCCTTTCTTCTTGTAATGCTGGTGGTCCACATCCGCCAGCATCTCTCCTCTTCTAGCACTCACAGCTGTTAAAGCACTCGCCCCGCACAGCCATCCCCACCTCATTCCTGCTACTGCACTCTCCCCAGCTCTTAAAGGGCCAGCCATATGTTATCTGTCCACAGCCTATGACAGCATTCCCTGGGGTGTGTGTGTGTGTATATAGACACACACACACACACATAATTACATACATACCTTTCCCTGTAGGAGGGTGCCTGGCAATAAGGTTCCTAGCTTGCCTAGGTCCTTTGAGGGTATTCAGTTACAGTATGTTCTGATCTCTGCCTGTTAACCATATAGATAATGTGCCGCCGGTCCTGACCTATTGCCTGTTTTCCATATTGCACAAACTCTGGCCTTCCTGACCTCAACTTGTCCTCTGACATCTCTGCCTGTCCCAAATGGTGCCACCCACTAGTGTCTCTTAACCCACCTGAGTCAGCAATCACTGAACCGAGACTAATCCTAGAAGTAGCGGCCTGGATCCTTAAGCCCAGATCTATAGGGCCCACTTGCACAATGTTTTTCGCATGTTTTCCATGTAAAAAAAATGTCTCTAAAAAGCCTCCTATTCATTTCATTCATTTTTATGGAAAAACAGTGTGGAAAAAAAAAGGCAGCATGCTCTATCTTGGAGCAAAATCCACACTGATTCTCCCATTGAAATCAATAGGAAGATGGGGAAAAAAATAGGAAGCTGAAAACAATGCGCCAAAAACTGCACCGAAAATCAGCACAAATTATGCAGTTTTTTTTTTTCAGCAAGGTTTCAAAATCCGTTGTGTGAACATCACCTTAGGGTATTTTCAGGCGAGTATGTCTAGTGCAGAAATCACGCTCCGTGTGCGAGCATGATTTCACGTTATGGACACTGCTCCTTTCACAGGACCGGACAGTATTATAACGACATATAACGCTGTGTGTCTCTGCCCTACCTCGGCTGTAATGACTTGATGTCAGTACAATTCAGTAGATGCAAGATTGTACAGAGACACACAGCGTTATAAATCATTATAAGAGCTCATTCAGACGGCCGTATGTTGTCCACAAAAATGTGGATCCGTTTTTTGCGGACTAGATGCTGTCCCATTCAGTTCTATGGGGCCCTTTTCCTCCATTGCACTTGATACAATCCGTTTTTTTTTGCGGACATACTGAACTGTCCGCAAATAAACGGATCTGCATTTTTGCGGACAGCATACGGCCGTCTGAATGAGCCCTAAGGCTGTGCGCTCCTGTGAAAGGAGCAGAGTCCATAATGTGAAATCATGCTTGCACACGGAGCATGTTTTCTGCACTAGACTTGCTCATTGGAAAATACCCTTATACTGGGGGAAAGGGGGTAAAAGGGTGAATACCAGGAGACCACTTAGGGATAATGCCCTCAGGATTAGTGGGTCCACACCCGCTGTACTACACTTCTGACACATCCTTCACTGCAGTTATTATTCAGGAAATTCAGGATAAAAAGTGATATGGGTCCGACTAACAGAAAAGTTAATATAGTTTTCAACATAAGACATTCTTTTTAAGTAATGCTACATCTACATGAAGGTTAACAACTGGCTGCAAAATCTATTTTTAATGGAGAAGTGTCATACACTACGCCTTTCTTTGTTTCCTCATCACTCTCATATTCGGCAAGAACCAGCTCTTCTTCGCCTTGTTCCAGGGCTGGGCCTTCTTCTCCAGGGGACAATATCTGCTGACTGAGCCTCAGAAGACGAATTGTCTCATCATCCTCTTCCCTCTACAGACACAGCAGAAAGAGAAAGACTTAAAAGCTCAGATGCAAAATCCTGCAAGAGCATCCACACATCCAGGATGAAAAGAAATAAAAAGAGCAACAGCGTGAGAAGATGTCATGGAACTTAGGGAAGTCATTTAACCCTTTTGTTGCCAGCGGAGTTAAGACACTTAGTACCTCTAGTAGCCAGGACAATTAGCATTTTTGACATGTACAAATAAAAAGTAAATCACAAAATAAAAATAAAAACTAAAGAGAAAATGACACTAACCCTCCATTCCCTTATACACTGCCTGTCCAAATAAAAAGTCGCCACCTGGATTTACTAAGCAAATAGGTATGAGCCTCCTATTGGATAATTACTGCATGGGCGATTATCTTTCAGCTGGCAACAAGTTATTTAACCCCAACTGGTGCAATGAGTTGCTTCTCATTTCTTAACCACTTCAACCCCGCTTGCTAAAACCCCCTTCATGACCAGGCCACTTTTTACACTTCTGCACTACACTACTTTCACCGTTTATTGCTCGGTCATGCAACTTACCACCCAAATGAATTTTACTTCCTTTTCTTCTCACTAATAGAGCTTTCATTTGGTGGTATTTCATTGCTGCTGACATTTTTACTTTTTTTGTTAGTAATTGAAATTTACTGAAATTTTTGCAAAGAAATTAAATTTTTCACTTTCAGTTGTAAATTTTTTTTTTAAAAACGACATCTATATATACATTTTTCTCAAAATTTATTGTTCTACATGTCTTTGATATAAAAAATAATAATGTTTGGGTAAAAAAAAAAAAAAATGGTTTGGGTAAAAGTTATAGCGTTTACAAACTATGGTACAAAAATGTGAATTTCCGCTTTTTGAAGCAGCTCTGACTTTCTGAGCACCTGTCATGTTTCCTGAGGTTCTACAATGCCCAGACAGTAGAAAAACCCCACAAATGACCCCATTTCGGAAAGTAGACACCCTAAGGTATTCGCTGATGGGCATAGTGAGTTCATAGAACTTTTTATTTTTTGTCACAAGTTAGCGGAAAATGATGATTTTTTTTTTTTTTCTTACAAAGTCTCATATTCCACTAACTTGCGACAAAAAATAAAAAATTTGAGGAACTCACCATGCCCCTCACGGAATACCTTGGGGTGTCTTCTTTCCAAAATGGGGTCACTTGTGGCGTAGTTATACTGCCCTGGCAATTTAGGGGCCCAAATGTGTGAGAAGTACTTTGCAATCAAAATGTGTAAAAAATGGCCTGCAAAATCCGAAAGGTGCACTTTGGAATATGTGCCCCTTTGCCCACCTTGGCAAAAGACAACTTTTCCCATTTTTTTATACAAAGTTGGCATTTGACCAAGATATTTTTCTCACCCAGCATGGATATATGTAAAATGACACCCCAAAACACATTCCCCAACTTCTCCTGAGTACGGCGATACCAGATGTGTGACACTTTTTTGCTGCCAAGGTGGGCAAAGGGGCACATATTCCAAAGTGCACCTTTCGGATTTCGCAGGCCATTTTTTACACATTTTGATTGCAAAGTACTTCTCACACATATGGGCCCCTAAATTGCCTGGGCAGTATAACTACCCCACAAGTGACCCCATTTTGGAAAGAAGACACCCCAAGGTATTCCGTGAGGGGCACTGGCGAGTTCCTAGAATTTTATTTATTTTTTGTCACAAGTTAGCGGAAAATGATGATTTTTTTTTTTTCTCTTTTTTCCTTACAAAGTCTCATATTCCACTAACTTGCGACAAAAAATAAAAAATTCTAAGAACTCGCCATGCCCCTCACGGAATACCTTGGGGTGTCTTCTTTCCAAAATGGGATCACTTGTGGGGTAGTTATACTGCCCTGGCAATTTAGGGGCCCAAATGTGTGAGAAGTACCTTGCAATCAAAATCTGTAAAAAATGACCAGTGAAATCCGAAAGGTGCACTTTGGAATGTGGGTCCCTTTGCCCACCTAGGCTGCAAAAAAGTGTGACACATCTGGTATCGCCGTACTCAGGAGAAGTTGGGGAATGTGTTTTGGGGTGTCATTTTACATATACCCATGCTGGGTGAGAGAAATATCTTGGCAAAAGACAACTTTTCCCATTTTTTTATACAAAGTTGGCATTTGACCAAGATATTTTTCTCACCCAGCATGGGTATATGTAAAATGACACCCCAAAACACATTCCCCAACTTCTCCTGAGTACGGCGATACCAGATGTGTGACACTTTTTTGCAGCCTAGATGCGCAAAGGTGCCCAAATTCCTTTTAGGAGGGCATTTTTAGACATTTGGATCCCAGACTTCTTCTCACGCTTTAGGGCCCCTAAAAAGCCAGGGCAGTATAAATACCCCACATGTGACCCCACTTTGGAAAGAAGACACCCTAAGGTATTCAATGAGGGGCCTGGCAAGTTCATATAATTATTTTTTTTTGGCATAAGTTAGCGGAAATTGATTTTTTTTTTTGTTTTTTCTCACAAAGTCTCACTTTCCGCTAACTTAGGACAAAAATTTTAATCTTTCATGGACTCAATATGCCCCTCAGCAAATACCTTGGGGTGTCTTCTTTCCAAAATGGGGTCAGTTGTGGGGTGTTTGTACTGCCCTGGCATTTGAGGGTCTCCGCAATCATTACATGTATGGCCAGCATTAGGAGTTTCTGCTATTCTCCTTATATTGAGCATACAGGTAATGAGATTTTTTTTTCCGTTCAGCCTCTGGGCTGAAAGAAAAAAATGAACGGCACAGATTTCTTCATTCGCATCGATCAATGTGGATGAAAAAATCTCTGCCAAAAAAAAAAAAAAAAGGAGGGGAAAGGCGTCTGCCAGGACATAGGAGCTCCGCCCAACATCCATACCCACTTAGCTCGTATGCCCTGGCAAACCAGATTTCTCCATTCACATCAATCGATGTGGATGAATAAATCATTGCCAGGATTTTTTATTTTATTTTTTTTATATACAAAGTGTTTGCCAAAGCATAGGAACGCCGCCTCCTCCTCAGCTCGTATGCCTCGGCAAACGTATCTGTTACTGCAGAGGAGAAATCTCGTCTTGCAGCGCCGCATACACCGACTTGCGTGTAATCTGACAGCAGCGCAATGCTTCTGTCAGAATGCACATCAGTGCTGCAGCTAGTCGATCGGTTGGTCCACCTGGAAGGTAAAAAAAAAAAAAGAAAAAACCAGGCCGCAACGCAATAATTTTATTAACTTTGGAACAGAATATATAAACTTTAACTTTTTGAACTAAACATTAACCTTTTTGCTTACTGGTGTTTTTTTTTTTTTTTTTACCTTTATAGAACAAACCTCTCCTTCCCCATGGGTCAATGTTCAAAGCGCAAATCGCCCAAAGATGTGGCGAAGTGCGTTATGCACTTTGTCCCAGGTGAAAGGAGAGGTTTGCAGCAGCTGTGAGTGAATGGGCCCTAATAGCCCTGTGTGCCTGTCCTGGTGAGATGATCCCTATGCTAGGTGTACCTGTGAGTGGTACTTCCGGAAACACTCTCCAAAGCATAGGGCAGGGTGGTCAGGACAGTCAGGACAGAAATAGCGGGTGTCACGCCTTATTCCACTCCTGCTACAGACACGACATCTTTTTTGGGGTGACGGTTGGGTTGAGGTACCAGGAACGACATTGGGGAAATGTCGCTCGTGTAGACGGCTAACTACACTGGTGGATGAGGCCACGGAACCTCCTGGGTACAGGAGGTTCTCGATGATCTCTTCCTGAAATTTGAGGAAGGATCCAGTTCTCCCAGCCTTACTGTAGAGAACAAAACTATTATACAGAGCCAATTGAATTAAATATACAGACACCTTCTTATACCAGCGTCTGGTTCTGCGGGAAACTAAATACGGAGACAACATCTAGTCATTGAAGTCCACCCCTCCCATGTGAAGGTTATAGTCGTGGACTGAGAGGGGCTTTTCAATGACACGGGTTGCTCGCTCAATTTGTATTGTCGTGTTTGCGTGAATGGAGGAGAGCATGTAAACGTCACGCTTGTCTCTCCATTTCACCGCGAGCAGTTCTTCGTTACACAGTGCGGCCCTCTGCCCCCTTGCAAGACGGTGGTAACAAGCCGTTGGGGGAAGCCCGCGCGACTAGTTTCGCGCGGTGCCACAGGCGCCAATCCGTTCTAGAAACAAATGCCTAAAGAGGGCCACACTTGTGTAAAAATTGTCCACATAAAGATGGTACCCCTTGCCGAATAAGGGTGACACCAAGTCCCAAACTGTCTTCCCACTGCTCCCCAGGTAGTCAGGGCAACCGACCGGCTCCAGGGTCTGATCTTTTCCCTCATAGATCCGAAATTTGTGGGTATAGCCTGTGGCCCTTTCACAGAGCTTATACAATTTGACCCCATACCGGGCGCGCTTGCTTGGGATGTATTGTTTGAAGCCAAGGCGCCCGGTAAAATGTATCAGGGACTCGTCTACGCAGATGTTTTGCTCTGGGGTATACAAATCTGCAAATTTCAGGTTGAAATGGTCTATGAGGGGCCGAATTTTGTGGAGCCGGTCAAAAGCAGGGTGGCCTCTGGGACGGGAGGCGGTGTTGTCGCTAAAGTGCAGGAAACGCAGGATGGCCTCAAAACGTGCCCTGGACATAGCAGCAGAGAACATGGGCATGTGATGAATTGGGTTCGTGGACCAATATGACCTCAATTCATGCTTTTTAGTTAGACCCATGTTGAGGAGAAGGCCCAGAAAAGTTTTAATTTCGGAAACTTGGACTGGTTTCCACCGGAAAGGCTGGGCATAAAAGCTTCCCGGGTTAGCGGTTATAAATTGTGTGGCATACCTGTTTGTTTCGGCCACAACTAAGTCTAAGAGCTCCGCAGTCAAGAACAGCTCAAAAAATCCCAGGGCCGAACCGATCTGAGCTGTCTCAACCCGAACTCCAGACTGGGCAGTGAAAGGGAAAACTACAGGTGCGGCTGAAGTTGGGGACTGCCAATAAGGGTTTGCCAGCACCTCAGGGATTCTAGGGGCTCTACGGGCACGTCTTTGCGGTGGCTGCGACGGGGTCACTACTGCACGTGCCACCGTACCAGCTTCAACTGCCCTTCTGGTGCTCGCTACTTCACCATGTTCTACGGCAGTGCTGGTACTAGGTCCAGGGAGGGCTGCGCTGCTGGTGTATGCCTCACCACGTAATCCGACAGCAGCAGCCCTACTCTGCTGCTCTTGAAGCGGATCCTGCGCAACCTGTGGTCTAGCGACACGGGGCCGGGTACGCCTGGTGCTATCAGGGACCTCAGCCTCCTCGTCCGAACTTTGGGTCAGAGAGCCACTGCTTTCTACAGGTTCGTATTCTGACCCGCTAGATTCATCAGATGAGGGTTCCCATTCCTCATCCGACTGGGTCAGAAGCCTGTAGGCCTCTTCAGAAGAATACCCCCTGTTTGACATTTGGGCAACTAAATTTAGGGGTATTCCCTGAGACTACCCAAGAAAAAAAAGCAAGCCTGTCTTACAAAGGGGAGGCTAGCGAAGTACCGGAGGCCGCTGCGGTTGATAAAAAATATCAAAACTGATTTTTTTATCGCCGCAGCGCGTGTAAAGTGAATGTGCAGTGATCCCAAAAAAAAATTTTGGGGTCACTGCGGTGGGGCGGGCGTGGGTGAACGCACGTGTGGGCGACCGATCAGGCCTGATCGGGCAAACACTGCGTTTTGGGTGGAGGGCGAACTACAGTGACACTAATACAATTATAGAACTGACCGTGATCAGTTTTGATCACTTCCAGATACTATAAAAGTACAAATGCTGATTAGCGATACGCTAATCAGCGAATCAGTGACTGCGGTGCGGTGGGCTGGGCGCTAACTGATCCCTAAACTACCTAACCAAGGGGCCTAAACTATCCCTAAAACCTAACGGTCAATACCAGTGAAAAAAAAAAGTGACAGTTTACACTGATCACTTTTTTCCTTTCACTAGTGATTGACAGGGGCGATCAAAGGGGTGATCAAAGGGTTAATTGGGGTTCAGGGGGGTGATCTGGGGCTAGTATGTAGTGTTGGTGTACTCACTGTGTAGCCTGCTCCTCTGCTGGATCAAACCGACGAAAAGAACCAGCAGAGGAGCAGGCAGCCATATAACAGATCATATTTACTAATATGATCTGCTATCTGGCACTCTGATTGGATTTTTAAAAATCATCAGCTTGCCATCATTGGCTGGCAAGCTGATGACGCGACCCCCCTCGACAAAATGCCGGCCCGAACTGCGCATGCGCGGGCCGGCAAAGCGCGTCATCTCGCGTCTCACGAGATGACGCGTATATGCGCGATTGTGCGCAGCGCTGCCGCCTCCGGACCGCACATCTGCGTTAGGCGGTCCGGAGGCGGTTAAACAACCATGTCGAAAGACACATGTCGTGGTCGTGGAAAAGATGTTAGTCTGTTTGAGAAGGGTCAAATCATTGGCATGCATCAAGCAGAGAAAATATCTAAGGAGATTGCAGAAACTACTAAAATTCGATTAAGAACTGTCCAACGCATTTTTAAAAACTGGAAGGATAGTGGGAACCCATCGTATTCGAGGAAGAAATGTGGCGGGAAAAAAATCCTGAATGATCGTGATCCGTGATCACAAACGTTTGGTGAAATCAAATCGAAGAAAAACAACAGTAGGATTCAGGGCTATGTTTAACCCCTTCCCGATCTATGACGTACTACTACGTCATGGGAACCAATGCATTCCCGCAATTTGATGTAATATTACGTCATAGTGATTGCGCGGGCACGCGCGATTACTGCAGGGGCCCAGCAGTTCGTGGTAGCCGGACCCCTGCTGTATCCGCCGGCATCACTGTAAAAGACGATGCCGGCGGATTAATCCTTTTCTATGCCGCGGTCCGCGCTGACCGCAACATAGAAGGGGTTTGTGTCTGGTGAGTGATCGCATCGAGTCCCCGTGCTGCTGTGGCGGGGACTCGATGCGTCACAAGGCAGCTCGATGCCGTGCAGAGGCTGCCCAATGCCTCACACGGCATCGGGAACTCAGGCTGGGTCTCCTAGGCAACCTGTTCATGTACTACTCACTGTAGTACACAAACAGGTAATTCATTACAATACAGATGTATTGTAATGCATTGCAGAGGGGATCAGACACCCCAAAGTGAACATCATAAATAAAGTAAAAAAGAAAAAAATAATGCCCCTTTCCCCTTAATTTATAATAAATAACAGAAAAACAAAACCTACACATATTAGGTATCGCCGCGTCCGTAAGGACCGGCTCTATAAATATATCACATGATCCACCCTGTCCAATAAACACAATAAAAAATAAAAACGGTGTAAAAAAAAGCTATTTTTGTCATATTACATCACAAAAAGTGCAACCCCAAGCGATCAAAAAGGCGTATAACCCCCAAAATAGTATCAATCCGATTGTCTGTGATGGGAATACCCCTTTAAAACACACAACCACCTTCATGCAACTTTGTGGCAAATAATGAGCGAAGTAAGCATGGCCTGCTGCACTATGTTTTCAACAAGTGGCGTTGGAGATTTGGATTATTGGTGTCCGCAATGCTGAGAAATATAGGCAGATACTTATCCATCAGGCAGTACCATGAGTGAGGCATCTGATTGGCTCCAGATTTATTCTGCAGCAGGACAACAACCCCAAACATACGGCCAATTTCATCAGGAACTATCTTCAGTGTAAAGAGGAACAACTACTGTTTACACACATGCATACGAAGTACATTCCGTTTTTTTGCGGACCCATTGAAATGAATGGTTTTGTATACAGTCCGTACACAGAACGTAAACAGAAAGAAAAAAAAAGTTTGTGTGCATGAGGCCTTAGACGAACTGCAAACAATGGCCAAAGGGGCGTTCATAGGGTAAGTACGTACAAGTGCAGACACTCTCACGGGAGTATGTATTCTGCTCACCTGTTTTTAGGCAACAGTCAGGGTAGTAGTGGTCGGTGCTGCTGGGACTATCTGGGACCCCAGATGCAGAAGCCGGGCTGCCAGTGGGGTGGATGAATCGTGCAGTCAGCAAATGCTGGACTTATTCCGTCTCACTTTCGGACAGATATTATGTGGGCGCAAATCACAATCGGAGATGATGTACAGAATTGTTTTTGATTTGCATCTATACACTATATCCTGAAGTGAGACAGAATAAGTCCAGCATCTACTGACTCCACGATTCTTAGAAAAACTAGGAGCGGCTTGTGCCTCTAAATTGACACCCCACCCACCAACTATGAAATATACTGGTGGACCATGAGGCCACATACAGCTGACCTTCCAGTCCTACAATCTTACTTTAGTCTGGTGATTGGCATTACACTGCCACCTAATGGTGAATTTAGGTATGAGGAAAACAAATTTTATAACCAGTTCACTCTGCATTATGGCGCCTAAAAGGGTGAAAACTCTGCATTAGGCCTTAAGCACAAGTCCAGGGGCGTAGCTATAGGGGGTGCAGAGGTAGCAGTCGCTACCGGGCCCAGGAGCCTGAGGGGCCCAAAGACCCTTGTAACACATAAGCAGACACTGGTATTATAGAAAGTGTATGCAAGTTACACCTCTGGCTGGACAGAAGGGGTTAGGTTAAGAATTTGGTATGGAGGAGGGGGATTGCAGTTTCAATTTTTGCCTCCTGCAGCACGAAGAAGGTTTGAGGGAAGGGGGGCCCAAGCTGAACTCCTGCACCAGGGCCCATGAGCCTTTAGCTACGCCCCTGCACAAGTCCGTTTGTATTTTGCAGTATTCGGATCCGCGATTGTGGACCACAAAACATATATATTTGCGTGCATGATTCTTTAAGATGAACCTGGGCTCATCAAGAGTATATGGAAGTCACAGAGGGGGTCCTCAGGTACCTCCTGTGCATGTGTTACATGGCCAAATGGAAATGTAACAGGCTCCACCTTACGTATACACAATTGGTAGACATTATTTCAATAGAAAGGCAAATGGATAGGCATTGATCTAAAAGGAATTATCTTGTTTGCTGCACAAAGCCATTAATTCCCATGAGAAATTCAACCAGAGATCTCACCTTTCTCTTGGAAGCAAACTTCAGGTGTTTGTTATGTCGCATCTGCTCCAGCTTCTCTTCTCTCTTCTTCCTTCGGAGGTGATCCTCCTGCAGCAAACACACCAGAAACTATGAAAAGGTTGTAAAGAAAAGAACCACCCATATAACAGAAAGAAAGGCCATTTACTGTCAGTGAATAGAAACATCTGTTTATTTCCAGAGGCTAAAATCCAGCCGAAGGCCTGACCTAGTCCTGCTCACACAGCGCTGGGCATGTTACACTGTATCACTGACTGTCTACAGGAATGCAAGTGGTGGGAGCCACTAACAGAATGTAAGCAACAAATGTTTCCATTCACTGACTGCAAACTAAGATTTTAAAAATGATGACTAAGGGCTCATGCACACAAACGTATTTTCTTTCCATGTCCGTTCAGTTTTTTTTGCGGACCGTATGTGGAACCATTTATTTCAATGGGACTGCAAAACAAAAAACTGAAGTTACTCCGTATGCCTTCCGTTTCCGTAAAAAAAAATAGAACATGTCCTATTATTGTCCTCATTACGGACAAGGATAGGACTGTTCTATCAGGGGCCAGCTGTTCTGTTCCGCAAAATACATACGTTCGTGTGCATGAGCCCCAACTGTGAGCAAAACCAAGTCAGAACAGGATTTCAGCTTTTGAATCCAACCAAGGTGGTTTCTATTCACTGAAAGTAAGCAGAATTATTTAATGCAATTTAGGATTTTAAACACAAAGGGCTTGATTTATCAAGAGCGGTGAGTGCTATAAAGTAAATGCCTCCTCCGGCAGTCCGTGAGCCAGACTGAAATCTTTGGCAGCCCAGAGCCAGTTTCTGGTGTATATCCTAATAAATATGCCGCGGCTGATGGCCCTGCCTATATCCCACCATGCCCCTTTACTGAAACCTTGGCGAGAACAGAGTACAAATGCCAGTTGCTAACTAAAAAAAAAGGGGCAAAGGCATTTAAAAAGTTGCAAACTTTATAAACTCAGAAGACTGACATAGTGGGAATGATAAATTCCCCTGCCCCATCCCCCAAGTATATTAGAAACTGAAGTACATTATACATCGATGAAGCTCCAAATATGAAAACCTAGGAAATCTACTTCATCTCACTCTTATGGGGTATTCTAATCTTATAGTGATGGCTCTGCAGGCTATGCTATCACCAGTGGTGTAGCTAGAAATGACTGGGCCCCACAGCAAATTTTTGAATGGGGCCCCCATCCCTCAGTAATTTTTTTGCAACCCCTTCCTTCCATGCCGCCCCATTCCTGTGGCTAGTAAAGATCGCTCTCTCAGACCAGGCCCGGCAGCTGTTCCATCCGTTCTCTACACTGTCTATACCAGGGGTAGCCAACCTTACATACACAAAGAGCCAAAAAAAAAAAAACGTATGACTACCAGGAGCCACAAGCTATACATTTACACACAAGTCACCGCATTTTTTGCCCTACAAGATGCACCTAGGTTTTAACAAAGAAAAATAAGATAAAAAAAAATATTTTTCATCCGATCTGAGGTCTGCTAAAAATATTTTTTCTTATTTTTCATTAGCAGAAAAAAAAAAATATATATATATTTCATCATCAGACCTGAGATCAGACTCCTAAATCAGATCCCCAATCCTAATCTGACCTATAATAAGATCACCAAACCTCATCAGACCTCCAAATCAGACCCCCAATGCTCAGATCAGACAACACAAATCAGACTCCCAGTGTCAGACCCTCAGTGCTCAGATTCCCCCCCATGCTCAGATCTCCCCGCTTCTCAGATCTGACCCCCCATGCTCAGACCTGACCAACCCATGCTCAAACAAGACCCCCATGATCAGATCTGCCCCCCATGCTCAAATATGAACCCTCATGCTCAGATCTTCCCACTCAGATCAGACCCCCATTGCTCAGATCAGACCCCTATTGCCCAGATCAGGACCGCCCATGCTCAGATCAGAACCTCCCATGCTCAGATCTATAATTTAAAAAAATCTCTTCCCTCTCCTGATCAGGCACTGGGCTCCTGCTCAGGCACCTGCTACTCTGCAGGTCTGACACGCTCCTCACTGTGACCTGATGAGCACAACGTCAGGTCATAGTCCGTGTCTCCACATACTACGTTCTCACACTGTGTGCATCAGGACGTAGTGGAGAGTGAGCTGGAGCTGCAAAGTAGCAACAGTGCCCGATCAGGAAAAGAGATCTGAGCATGGGGTGCAGAGTGAGCTGGCCTGACAGCTTCCCGGCTCCACAGCTAGAGCCTCACTTGGAGAAGCAAAGAGCCACAGGTTGGCCACCCCTGGTCTATACTGTCACTATTATTGTGTAATACTGTTGAGGGGGCCCTGACAAAATCTTTTAGTCCTCCTCCTCCTGGATGGGCCCCTTCTGGATCAGGGCCCCAAAGCAACTGCTTCCCCTATAGCTACGCCCCTGGCTATCACTTTATGATCGATGAGGGTCTGATTCCAGGGTCGCCCACCGATCCCAAAAATGAAGGGGATGCATACCATGGAGCTTTGCTGTAGTTCCCTGCACAGCTGGTGGTCTCAGTGAGCAGTAAAGTGAACGTGGCGGTAAACCAGTGCTGTGTTGCTTTCAACCCCAGGATCGGTGGAAGTCCTAGAGCTTATACCCCCACCGACCATAAAGTGATGTCTTGCCCTAGTAGTATGCCATCACTTTACCCAATTTGAGAAAGAAGCCTGGATCTGAGAGCAGAACAGAGAAGAAGCAGCATGATCGGGAGCAGAAAAGGGTTTCAGGCAAAGCACACTTTCAGAAGTTAGCTAATTTCAAGTTGAAATGCATAAGGTCTATAAAAAGCGGGAGACCACGGAGCGGGAGTAAAAAAAACTCTAGTAAAGAACATGATAAAGTGCACGGGGTATTAAAAATAGATGGGGAGAAGTAGAAGTTAGGCAGTGCGATACATTATTTAACAAGAGAGGATCAGGGGCTTGGAACATATTACCATAAGAGAGACCCCTCTGGCAGAACAGAGATAAAGCAGTGGAATCGTAATGAAGCTACTTGTGTTATATGTGACCTACTGTCCGTGGAGCTAGTGGAAGACAGGGCAGAGTCTTCTGTAAAGGTATGGCGTATATATACACCACAACGTACTGAAACGGAACCAAAAACACCTGATGAAGGGATGATATTTAACACAGCGTTTTAGGCATCAGTCACATCTCCGTAGAAGACTACCGGAGTTACCGTATCTGGCACTATGAGGGTCCATTCACACGTCCGTATGTGTTTTGCGGATTCGCAAAACACGGACAACAGCAATGTGCGTTCCGCATTTTGCGGACCGCACATCGCCGGCACTCTCATAGAACATGTTCAATTTTTTTTTGTGAGGATCCGCAAATGCGGATGTGGACAGCATATTCTAGCCCCATTGAAAATGAATGGGTCCGCACCTGTTCCGCAAAATTGTGGAGCGGATGCGGACCCATTTTGCGGACGTGTGAATGGACCCTAAAGGGATCCGGCAGGTCTCCAGCATAACTGCACTGCAGACAGCACTATTTTTCCATCATTCATGCCAGAAACTCGCAGGTTCTCCAATGAATCTCATTATAGTGATTGGGGATTCAGAGCTATCTCTGGTAGTCTGCTCCAAAAGACATGAACAAACCCTTATATTCTCTGCATAGTGCAGAAAAAACATAACTGGCACCACCTACTGGCAAATAGGCAGCACTACAGGCTCAGAGGGCAACCAGAAATAAGATCGCCACTATCCGAATACTCGGCTTTACCCATAGTTATTTCCTGCTCATGACACCCGCTGTGCAGGAGCTGTGTGGAAACGCAACTAGAAGAGGGTTAACCGTTTCAGCACATAAAGAAAGCTAAACTATGTCCTAATCTAATTTGTTACAGATTTCCGCATCACTGCTTGCAGTCATTGAAGGTGCAAGGTTCTTTACAGCAGTGTTTCCCAACCAGTGTGCCTCCAGCTGTTGCAAAACTACAACTCCCAGCATGCCCGGACAGCCTTTGGCTGTGCGGGCATGCTGGGAGTTGTAGTTTAGCAACAGCTGGAGGCACACTGGTTGGGAAACACTGCTTTTACAGCACCTGGGTGTCCATGCCTCATCCTCTGGAAGTAGAATTGCCATTTCATTCCCTTATTATCCTGTAAGTAAATCCTGCACCTTTATCTTATTCTTCGTGTCCAGCTCTTCTTTCTTTTGCAGGAACTGGGTCACCCAGTCGGGCTCTGTCATAGATCCTGCCTCTGCCGGTGTGCACCCGTCTGTCTTTTTTCCTTCATTTTTTTCTTTTGTTTCCGCACCCAACGCCTGGGCCTCCTCCTGGCGCTTCTTCTCTTCAAAGTCCCGCAACCAAGACAGGGACCCGCAAATCAGGCTCAACGATTTACCCTGCAAATAACCAGGACTCCGGATTACACAGAACATTCATTAAAAAGTAAAGTATTAACTGAAAATATGCACCACATTCTTAATCCATCCTGCCACAACCGGCCCAGATTTACTAATCCTATCGATGGTGTCCAGACCTGAACCAGATTTATCACAGGGGCTCAGGCTGGATGAGGAATCTGGTGCAGGGATGGACACTTTTCTCTGGCTCTGTACTAACTATAGGTTAGCTTAGTTTGTGACAGATTTTTATGCCAAAATTGGGACTCAATGTTGCCCCGAAACATAATAAGCCACGCCCCATTTCTATACGCCTGCACCCTTGGGTGTAGAAAACATAAGTTGCCGCCAAGCTGCACCACTTTTTAGACAAATTTAAAGCATAAACAGGACTACATGTGGTTGTCAGATCATCGCCGCAAAGAAATGGGATATTAACTCTTTTACGTGCTGGAGGGAAGTATTTAACACATGGGGGGGTCATTTATAAAGACCAGTGTTTTACAATAGTCCTCGATTCCCCCCTGCACTGCTAAAGGATGCGACTTGTCATAAACTAGGCACATTTTTGGCAGTCTGTGCGCCTGGTGTAAAAACTACTCCAGCCCCTAGCCGAGTAAATGTTAGTAAGGCCCAGTTCACACATCAGTTATTTGGTCAGTTATTTCCATCCGTTTTTGTGAGCCAAAATCAGGAGTAGAGGCTACTCAGAGATAAGGTTTAATGAAAAGATATTCACCTGTTCTGTGTTTTTGACCTGCACCTGGTTTTGGCTCCCAATAACTGATGGAAATAACTGAAGTGTGAACAAGGCCTAAGTCTTTTGTTGCCAAAGTCCCGGCCCCCACCACTCCCAAGTGGTGAGGACGCTGTAAAAACAACCATGTGACAAAATACTGGCACACGGGCATTTAAAAAGTCACAAAAAGGGGTCTTGTGATTTATTTATTTTTTTAATGCCAAATACGGATGTCAAAATGTTAATAAATGACCCCCATAGAGCCATAAGTGTATGTTGCTGGCTCAGATGCTAGCATTAGTGGTAACTACTGTGTCTCTGTAAGCCCTTCAGTGCCCCCACAACAGGATCATGGGGTGCTGAAGGATTGCCATGACTTTTTTAGGCCCCAGGTCTGCCATGGACATATTCTACATTTTTCAAACCAGCACCTGGATCTGAATAATTTTGCAACTGAATGTAATTAAAAATGTTATTCTCTGAAATCTATCTATATAGCGCGACCTGCTGTTCTAGCTCAGCAACTGCAGCAATGAATGGGCAGAAAGAGACTGACATGTACTGCATGATGTCCGATTTTTATTTTTTATTTTTTATATTAGGCTACGTTTACATCTGCGCTTTGGTTTCTGGTTGTGAGATCTGGCAGAGGATCTCAAAACCAGACTAAAACGGTTCCATTTTATTTAACATGTCAAGAAGCATCCGTTCCATTAGGATGCGGTTGTATTAAATCGAAATAGAAAAAACTGGATCAGTCACTAAAAACAATGTAAGTCAATGGGTGACGGATCCGGCACCACTGACTTAGGCCTCTTGCACACGACCGTATGGTTTTGCAGTCCGTTTTAAACGGATCAGTTTTTTCGTTTCAGTAGTGTTTCTGTTCCGTTTCCATTTGTGATCTGTTTTTTTGTGGATCGCAAACAGAAGCATACAATAATGTTTAAACAGTAAGTACATAAAAAAAATTGGACTGGGCATAAAATTTTCAATAGATGGTTCCGCAAAAACGGAACGAATACGGAAGACATACGGCTGCATTCATTTTTTTTTTACGGAACCATTAACTTGAATGGGGCCACGGATCGTTATTTGCGGGCAATAATAGGACAAGTTCTATCTCTCAGTACATTCCATTTTTTTTGCGGAACCATTGAAATGAATGGTTCCGCAAACGGAATTTGCAAAAACAGAACAGAAACGGAAAAGGCCTTAGGGCTCATGCACACAAACGTATTTTCTTTCCATTTCCATTCCGTTTTGTTGGTGGACCGTATGCGGAACCATTCACTTCAATGGGTTTGCAAAAATATCGGAAGGTACTCCGTGTGCATTCCGCTTCTGTATGTCCATTCCGCAAAAGAACAGAACATGTCCTATTATTGTCCACATTACGGACAAGGATAGGACTGTTCTATGAAGGAAAAAAAAGCAGGGTCTGAATGAGCACATCTCATATGCGTGCTTCTTGTAATCCACTGAAGTAGCATGTGTATCCCCTCCTGTCAAATAGTGATATCCCTTACAGCCTGATTGGATTTTAGGTTTCAAAACCGCCCAATGGGTTCATAATACGCCCTAGTTATCTTCCTACATTCATGTATTCATATGGATATACAGTTAATAAGCTTGTCTCAGCGCTGTCCGAATATGAGTGGTATAACAGTAAGAAAATCAGCTGTCGTAACTTTAGTATATGGATAGCATGTATTCTTCCTATGTGTATCTGACTTGCCTTGATTACCATCTTTGCCGTGCTGCCGTAGTACAAAATACCGCCGTTTGGTCCCCGGTTATCTTGGGAGTGTTTTGACACTCCGGCTGGCCGTGCCCCCCTCCACACCATTGGCCGACCCAGGGGCTCGATCCAACCTAGGAGAGGGGCTTTCTCCTCATAACCCGAGCATCTCAGCGGCCGCATACGGCCATTCTAATACAGCTGCCGCCGGCCTCAGTACACGAGGCGGTTGGCGTTCCTGTATGGCTGCAGCCCAGATATCTTAATGCTTCTGAGAATCCCAATTTAGGGTGAAACGTGTAGAGCAGGACTCGGGGCTTAGATGCTAGACAATCAATGGGAGATTGATTCGCGGTCACATCTAATATACTGGGTGCATCCCGTCACTGCAACGTGGACGCACACCAGGATGTGAGTAGATGTTTATCAATCCCCTATAGGACATAGGGCAGAGTCTCTTTTGGTAGGGTACCTTTAGCCAGAATTGCAGCCCATATGTCAGCTTTAGTAGCCGCCTACATCAGTAGGTAATACTGTAACCACACGGTGTTAGTGGTGTTGACCTTTGTAACCGGACTGGTTTATTATAGGCGCAATGACCACCACTTATCAATGTGGTTATAGTTCTAAGTGGCATATATGGTCGATATAGTTCTAAGTGGCATATATGCTTACTCACATGTAGATGTCCTGTTTTTCAGCGACACAGCTGTTCAGTATATCAGACTCATTTCTAAACTGGCCTCTCATGTGTGGATAGTCGTCCATCAATCAGTTACATGTGTGTCGTCCCTCCTTGTATTTTAATAATAATTAATAAAGGTGATTTTATTATTTATTTACAACGTTCTAATAATCAGTGATATTTAGTCAGAGAGCGTAAATTACCCTCTGTTCAGTGAATTCTGTTCTATGAAGGGCCAGCTGTTCCGTTCCGCAAAATACGGAATGCACACGGATGTCATCCGTATTTTTTGCGGATCCGTTTTTTTGCAGACAGCAAAATACATACGGTTGTGTGCATGAGGCCTTACTTTTTTTTTTGTGATGGATCCGGTTTTTATTTTGTTTTTGCAGCGGCTTTGTGTCCGGTCACAAAACTGAATGCTACCGGAACAGATGCATCCTGAACGGAGCATAGTCCATTCACAATACATTGATCCTAAACAGAATCGTTTTGGCCTGATTTTGAGGTCCTCTGCCAGATCTCAAAACGGAAATGCCACAACGCTGATTTGAAAGGAGCCTTACTCATGAGATAACCCCTTTAAGCTACAGTTACATGGAGTGGCCATGCTGCACCTGGGATTGGGCTGAGTACCCCAGCAGTAGCATATTATCTATTCAGTCTTCATTGTTAATTAATGGCTGTGCAGGCTTGTGGCTTGCCACGTGACCACTAACAATGAAGACCAAATAAGCCATGTGGTTCTGATTAGTTAATATGACGCTGCTGTGGCAGGCTCCACGGTCGTCACTGGTACCAATGGGACTGACATAGGGTGCACTGCGGCACAATGTCTGGCACTGCAGCTGTTACTGGTACAAGTGTGGTTGGCACTACAGGTGTTACTGGTACCAGTGGCTGGCTCCGGGAGCACTGCAGTCGTTAGATTATATGTACAAATAAAATGGTGCAATGTAACATCTCGTTACACACGACCATGACAGGTATCTTACAGTGGATGATCGACTTTCAGAGGCTTCATACACTGGCTAAAAAAAAGAGGGGGCTCCCGCATACGACTTCCATATACCTCCTAGGGTACAATGCGTAAATCAGCAGGGACTATTACATAACCTGTGACTGAGATCATACATGAGGAAGGAACTCCCTAACATCTAGATTCCCGTAAGCTCAGGGTGAAGCATCTCCTCACCGTTCCCGTGGGACTCTCAAATATTCCAACTTTGCCAGTTTCCAGCACCTGGTAAAGCTCTGTCATGAACTGCTCCTGGATGGGATAAGGCTCGAAGGGGAAGGGGAACTTTACGGGACCAGCACTGGGAGTCACTACATCCATTTTCTGAAATAATAAAAAAGGTAAAATGTCATAAAGTCAGGATCTTGCGTATTAGTTATAACTCGTATTTCTGATATAGAGCTTCAAATCCCCTTTACCTAAGAGGTAAATTATAAAACTCTGGGTGCCGGTAGCCACCACTAGGGGGAGCAGGAGCTTATCGCTGGCAGATTTATTATTGGTATGCAGTTAGCTCCCTCTAGTGGTGGCTGCTGGCAGGTAAAGTTTTATTATGTACTTTGCGCCACATTTATCAAATATTGCACGCTGCTCGTAAAATTTGGTGCATCTGTAAACTTTACACATTTCTCTAGAAATACAACTCGTTTTTTTACACGATTCCCCTACTTTTATAAAAAAAAAAAAAAAAAAAGAGTGAATAGGACCTGGAGTGAAGAGGACTACAAACTACAGGAAAGGTATCTGCAGAGTCTGGTCTGGGGCTGGTATTAGCTTAGGGGTCTATGTAAATTTTACGGACTCACCGTTACTAAGAAGAGATGAGACACAGTCCCGACCACCAGCTGGCCGGGAAACAGCAGAAAGCTCCGGCACTCTGCTGTTTCAGTCGCTCCCATTGCGGCGTATGAGTGCTCCAGAAACAGCGTACCACAGCAAACTATGCTGTTTCCCTAAGGACTCACACACATGATCGTTGGCTGTTTTGCAGTCCGCTAACTGGAGATCTGGAAAACACGGATACCGGCCCACATTTTGAGAAACGGAATGGCGGCCCCTAATACAACTGTCCTATCCTTGTCCGTAATGCATACAAAAATAGGACGCGTTTTATTTTTTTGTGGGGCCATGGAACGCACATACGAATGCGGACAGCACACGGTGCGCTTTCTGCATCTTTTTTTACCCATTGAAGTGAATGGATCTGCATCAAACCCGCAAAAAATGCAGATCGGATGCCAAAAAATAAAAAAGATACGTTTGTGTGCATGAGTCCTAACTCAGTAACAGTACAGCTTGCTGTGCTACACTGTTTCTGTAGCTCTCATGCACCGCATGCGCCGAGGTGCTCTGCTATGGCTGTTGGTCGGGACTGTGTCTCCTTAATAACGGCGAGATGAGACAAGCCCTTTAAACACTCTGGTTCAAGAAAATATAAATAACACTAACTAGAAAATAAGCAGAAAACTTACCGTGTTCCCTCCTTTTCATGTTTTCAGGTGCAGAGCCACCATTTTTCAGGCCACACTGTTTCTCGGACTGCCTGATGAATACTGTACATATGGTAGTCCAAGACACTCCTCGCTTGTCCAACCCTGCTCTTGGATTGGTCAGCACTGGCCAATCCGGGGAAAGCAGGAAGTGTCTTGGACAACCCAATGCAGTGTGGCCATCATAGATGACAGAAGATAAGCCCAGGAATTGGTGGATCTGCAGCTGAAAAGGTGGGAATCAGGTAACTGTTCTATTCCTTCCCCAGTTCAGGTGAATAGTTTTTTCTTAAAGTGAAGGGTTGATTTAAATATTAATGAACTGTTCTCAGGAGAGATATTAAATATCAGATCATCGGGGGTCCGACTCCCAGGAACCCCCTTTAAGCGCTGTGGCCTATTCATAGCATACCAGGCACAGCACCATACACTGCATAGCGGCAGCTCAATCCCATTTATTTGAATGGGTCTGAGCTAGGGGTGGGCGGTATAGGCGATATAGGCGATATGCGATATGAATTTGGGCCACGATATGGATTTTCGCCATATCGCCTATATCGCCGGACCGCGATATGATCGCGCGCACCATGTTCTCCTGAGCCGGCCGGCACAGCGGAGGGAGGAGGAGGGAGTCCCTCCCCACTGTGCGCGGCTGCCGCTGAACACCAATGAGGACAGAGTAGGAGGAGGAGGGGAGGGACTGTGGCCACTGCGCTACCAATGAATGTGCCGGCCATATCCCACAGGGTCCCCCTCCTCCCCCCCATCATTGGTGGCAGTTTGCAGTTCCGATCGGAGCCCCAGCATTACCGGTTACCATGGCAGCCAGGAGTCACGCTGCTGAAGTCCTGGCTGCCATGGTATGTTAGTGAGCAGAGAGCAGCGCATTATACTCACGTGCGCTGTGGCCGCCGGTCGCTCCTTCTTCTGTCTGTGCGGCGGATAGCTAATGCTTACAGCATTAGCAATGCGCCGCACAGACCTATGAGAAGAAGGAGCGACCGGCGGCCACAGCGCACGTGAGTATAATGCGCTGCTCTCTGCTCACTAACATACCATGGCAGCCAGGACTTCAGCAGCGTGACTCCTGGCTGCCATGGTAACCGATCGGAGACCCAGCATTACACTGCTGGGGCTCCGATCGGAACTGACACTGCCACCAATGATGGGGGGGGGAGGGGGACCCTGTGGCCACTGCCACCAATGATTAATACTGGGGAGGGAGTTTGCGTTACCAGAGGGGACATATCAGAGGCTGGGGAAGGGGGGCAGATCAGAGGCTGGGGAAGGGGGGCAGATCAGAGGCTGGGGAAGGGGGGCAGATCAGAGGCTGGGGAAGGGGGGCAGATCAGAGGCTGGGGAAGGGGGGCAGATCAGAGGCTGGGGAAGGGGGGCAGATCAGAGGCTGGGGAAGGGGGGCAGATCAGAGGCTGGGGAAGGGGGGCAGATCAGAGGCTGGGGAAGGGGGGCAGATCAGAGGCTGGGGAAGGGGGGCAGATCAGAGGCTGGGGAAGGGGGGCAGATCAGAGGCTGGGGGAGGCAGATCAGAGGCTGTGGGGAGGCAGATCAGAGGCTGTGGGGGGGGCAGATCAGAGGCTGTGGGGGGGGCAGATCAGAGGCTGGGGGAGGCAGATCAGAGGCGAGGGGGCAGATCAGAGGCTGTGGGGGGGGCAGATCAGAGGCTGGGGGGGCAGATAAGAGGCTGGGGGGGGCAGATAAGAGGCTGGGGGAGCACATGAGAGGCTGGCGCCATGGTCAGCTCCCTGCTGTTGTGTGCACTATGCACAGGGCAGCAGGGAGATTGTAAAGTCCTATTCACCCTAATAGAGCTCTATTAGGGTGAATATGACAAGGGTTCTAGCCCTTAAGGAGGCCAATAGTTAATAAATAAAAAGTAAAAAAAAAAAAAATTTTAAACACCCCCCCCCCCCCCAATATAGAAAACAATATATCGCAATATATATCGCATATCGCACATGCTTAAAATTATATCGCAATATAGATTTTAGGCCATATCGCCCACCCCTAGTCTGAGCTGCAGAAAGGCCATTGAACCGATGGATGTGAAGTCATTGGCCAAGGAGAAGGCCGCAGAGCTCACACTCAAGTGCCGCAGACCCTGAGAACAGCTGCTGAGAGCTGTACCCCCACTCATCTGATATTGATGATCTACACTTCAGAGGTACATTCGTGTGATGTCCAGATCCGCGTGGCCGTTCTGCAGATTATAGAACGTCTTATTCTTGTTCTTTTTTACGAACAAAAATAGGCAGGCATTTCTGTTGATGGGAATAAGAAATTTACAGAATGCAGATGATCGGTATCCGTATTCTGCAGATCTACAAGTTGCAGGCCTGGTCTGGGGCCTGCATCCGTTTAGGGGGCCCGGTCTGGGGCCTGCATCCGTTTAGGGGGCCCGGTCTGGGGCCTGCATCCGTTTAGGGGGCCCGGTCTGGGGCCTGCATCCGTTTAGGGGGCCCGGTCTGGGGCCTGCATCCGTTTAGGGGGCCCGGTCTGGGGCCTGCATCCGTTTAGGGGGCCCGGTCTGGGGCCTGCATCCGTTTAGGGGGCCCGGTCTGGGGCCTGCATCCGTTTAGGGGGCCCAGTCTGGGGCCTGCATCCGTTTAGGGGGCCCGGTCTGGGGCCTGCATCCGTTTAGGGGGCCCGGTCTGGGGCCTGCATCCGTTTAGGGGGCCCGGTCTGGGGCCTGCATCCGTTTAGGGGGCCCGGTCTGGGGCCTGCATCCGTTTAGGGGGCCCGGTCTGGGGCCTGCATCCGTTTAGGGGGCCCGGTCTGGGGCCTGCATCCGTTTAGGGGGCCCGGTCTGGGGCCTGCATCCGTTTAGGGGGCCCGGTCTGGGGCCTGCATCCGTTTAGGGGGCCCGGTCTGGGGCCTGCATCCGTTTAGGGGATCCGGTCTGGGGCCTGCATCCGTTTAGGGGATCCGGTCTGGGGCCAGCATCCGTTTAGGGGATCCGGTCTGGGGCCAGCATCCGTTTAGGGGATCCGGTCTGGGGCCTGCATCCGTTTAGGGGATCCGGTCTGGGGCCTGCATCCGTTTAGGGGATCCGGTCTGGGGCCTGTGTTAAAGATGTGTGAATTTTATTCTATATTTTGTATATCTAGGATTGTAATGAGTTAACTTTTTCTACTTCCAAGTGCCCACCCACCCCCCTCTTTGTTTCAAGACTGGAGAGGAGAGAGAGGGGGGCAAAGAGCTGTGCTGTCGGAAGTGTCTGATTTCTCATCTTTCTACAGGTGTCCCATAGAGTGTGGTGGAATGCGTAAGCCAATCATATGGCTTGATGATATGTATATATTATTCACTGCCTATAGAGAAGCACCTCTTTGAAGTGTCACATATGACGTAGGCAGTATTCTTGTTAGAATAAACTCCATTACAAAATGGCGATGGTAACCAGATGTTTACATTAGTTCACATTCCAAAGTAGGACCCAGTGCGCAGAAGCCAGGGTGCTATCTCCTCTGTCTTATCTCTTCTTTCTTTTTGACCAATGAAACAAAGTTTTAGCCTCAGTGAGGACTGCCCTCTTCTAAAGATGTATATACGCTTACCCCATGTAATAAAAGTGAGAGATTGCTTTGACCAACTTCTGTGTCAGTGTCTAGTCTCTCAGCCACGTGTGGATATTAACCCCTGGGGGGGCACATTGATTTGGACCACCAGAGTGTATCTTAAATGCCCTAATTTAGGGCGGTTTCATCACCTGCATCAGTTTATGGGATCTGGTCTGGGGCCTGCATCCGTTTATGGGATCTGGTCTGGGGCCTGCATCCGTTTAGGGGGACCGGTCTGGAGTCTGCATCTGTTTAGGACAGGGGTTAGCAACCTCCGGCACTCCAGGTATTGTGAAACTACATCTCCCATCATGCATACTTGCTTGGCTGCTCTCTAACATGCTGGGAGTTGTAGTTTCACAACAGCTGGAATGCCCAAAGTTGCTGGTCCCTGGTTTAGGGGACCTGGTCTGGAGTCTGCATCCGTTTAGGGGACCTGGTCTGGAGTCTGCATTTGTTTTAGGGGCTCGGTCTGGAGTCTGCATTTGTTTTAGGGGCTCGGTCTGGAGTCTGCATTTGTTTTAGGGGCTCGGTCTGGAGTCTGCATTTGTTTTAGGGGCTCGGTCTGGAGTCTGCATTTGTTTTAGGGGCTCGGTCTGGAGTCTGCATTTGTTTTAGGGGCTCGGTCTGGAGTCTGCATTTGTTTTAGGGGCTCGGTCTGGAGTCTGCATTTGTTTTAGGGGCTCGGTCTGGAGTCTGCATTTGTTTTAGGGGCTCGGTCTGGAGTCTGCATTTGTTTTAGGGGCTCGGTCTGGAGTCTGCATTTGTTTTAGGGGCTCGGTCTGGAGTCTGCATTTGTTTTAGGGGCTCGGTCTGGAGTCTGCATTTGTTTTAGGGGCTCGGTCTGGAGTCTGCATTTGTTTTAGGGGCTCGGTCTGGAGTCTGCATTTGTTTTAGGGGCTCGGTCTGGAGTCTGCATTTGTTTTAGGGGCTCGGTCTGGAGTCTGCATTTGTTTTAGGGGCTCGGTCTGGAGTCTGCATTTGTTTTAGGGGCTCGGTCTGGAGTCTGCATTTGTTTTAGGGGCTCGGTCTGGAGTCTGCATTTGTTTTAGGGGCTCGGTCTGGAGTCTGCATTTGTTTTAGGGGCTCGGTCTGGAGTCTGCATTTGTTTTAGGGGCTCGGTCTGGAGTCTGCATTTGTTTTAGGGGCTCGGTCTGGAGTCTGCATTTGTTTTAGGGGCTCGGTCTGGAGTCTGCATTTGTTTTAGGGGCTCGGTCTGGAGTCTGCATTTGTTTTAGGGGCTCGGTCTGGAGTCTGCATTTGTTTTAGGGGCTCGGTCTGGAGTCTGCATTTGTTTTAGGGGCTCGGTCTGGAGTCTGCATTTGTTTTAGGGGCTCGGTCTGGAGTCTGCATTTGTTTTAGGGGCTCGGTCTGGAGTCTGCATTTGTTTTAGGGGCTCGGTCTGGAGTCTGCATTTGTTTTAGGGGCTCGGTCTGGAGTCTGCATTTGTTTTAGGGGCTCGGTCTGGAGTCTGCATTTGTTTTAGGGGCTCGGTCTGGAGTCTGCATTTGTTTTAGGGGCTCGGTCTGGAGTCTGCATTTGTTTTAGGGGCTCGGTCTGGAGTCTGCATTTGTTTTAGGGGCTCGGTCTGGAGTCTGCATTTGTTTTAGGGGCTCGGTCTGGAGTCTGCATTTGTTTTAGGGGCTCGGTCTGGAGTCTGCATTTGTTTTAGGGGCTCGGTCTGGAGTCTGCATTTGTTTTAGGGGCTCGGTCTGGAGTCTGCATTTGTTTTAGGGGCTCGGTCTGGAGTCTGCATTTGTTTTAGGGGCTCGGTCTGGAGTCTGCATTTGTTTTAGGGGCTCGGTCTGGAGTCTGCATTTGTTTTAGGGGCTCGGTCTGGAGTCTGCATTTGTTTAGGAGGTCAACACAGGACTCTGTTTATTTAGGGGTCTGGCATGGATTTATGTAGGGGTCTGGTGTGAGATCTAGATTTATTTAGGGATCAGGTCAGGGGGTCTATAATTAGGGGTGTGGTCTGGGTTTGAATAAGAGCTCTGGTCACTTACCTATTGGTATAATAGAGGGAGTGATTTACAATGATTCTTATTCAAATACCTTACAATGGGAGGTACTCGGCATAATGAGGCAAGGCAAATATTATCATTTTTTCATAAACTGCCTCTTTAAATCTCTTATGTCATTAATCTTACTACGTGAGATGGTCGGATACGCAGAATTATTTTTATTTATTTTTTTGCTGAACTAACTGCAAGACTTTTTTTGTCCCAATTATTGTAACCAATAGTAACCACTTATTTCCATTAAAGGGCATCTGTCAGCAGATTTGTACCTATAAAAACTGGCTAACCTGTTATACGTGCCCTTGGCATCTGAAGACATCTGTGTTGGTCCCATGTTCATATGTGCCAGCATTGCTGAGAAAAAATTAATGTTTTAATATATGGAAATTAACCTCTAGGAGCAACGGGGGCGTTACCATTACACCTAGAGGCTCTGCTCTCTCTGCAACTGCCGCTCCCTCTACAGCTTGATTGACAGGACCACCCAGTAAAAACATTATCACACCTGGCCCTGTCAATCAAAGTTAAGGGGTAGTGGCAGCTGGAGAAAGATCAGGCTTTAGGTGTAATGGCAACACCCCCGTTGCTCCTAGAGGCTAATTTGCATATATTACCACCTCAGCTCCCCTAGCTTAAACTCCCTTAATGACCAGACCACTTTTTACAATTCTGCACTACACTACTTTCACGGTTTATTGCTCGATCACACAACTTACCACCCAACTGAATTTTACCTCCTTTTCTTCTCACTAATAGAGCTTTCATTTGATGGTAATTCATTGCTGCTGACATTTTAACTTTTTTTGATATTAATCAAAATTGACCCAAATTTTGGGAAAAAAAATCGACATTTTTTACTTTCTGTTGTAAAATTTTTCAAATAAAACTACATTTCTATATACATTTACAAACTATGTACAAACTATGGTAAAAAAATTATTTACGCACTTTGACTGAGGTTCTACAATGCCCAGACAGTAGAAACACCCCACAAATGACCCCTTTTCGGAAAGTAGACACCCTAAGGTATTCGCTGATGGGCATAGTGAGTTCATGGAAGTTTTTATTTTTTGTCACAAGTTAGCGGAAAATGATTATTATAAAAAAAATAATAATTACAAAGTCTCATATTCAACTTGTGACAAAAAATAAAATTTTACATGAACTCACCATACCCCTCACGGAATACCTTGGGGTGTCTTCTTTCCAAAATGGCATCACATGTGGGGTATTTATACTGCCCTGGCATTTTAGGGGCCCTAAAGCGTGAGAAGTAGTTTGGAATCCAAATGCGTAAAAATGCCCTATGAAATCCTAAAAGTACTCATTGTAATTTGGGCCTCTTTGCGCACCTAGGCTGCAAAAAAGTGTCACACATGTGGTATCGCCGTACTCAGAAGAAGTAGGGAAATGTGTTTTGGGGTGTATTTTTACATATACCCATGCTGGGTGAGATAAATATCTCTGTAAAAGACAACTTTTCCCATTTTTTTATGCAAAGTTGTCATTTTACATAGCTATTTCTCTCACCCAGCATGGGTATATGTAAAAAGACACCCCAAAACACATTGCCCTACTTCTCCTGAGTACGGCGATACCACATGTGTGACACTTTTTTGCAGCCTAGGTGCGCAAAGGGGCCCAAATTCCAATGAGCACTTTTAGGATTTCACAGGGCATTTTTACGCATTTGGATTCCAAACTACTTCTCACGCTTTAGGGCCCCTAAAATGCCAGGGCAGTATAAATACCCCTCAAGTGACCCCATTTTGGAAAGAAGACACCCCAAGGTATTCCGTGAGGGGCATGGCGAGTTCCTAGAATATATATTTTTTTGGCACAAGTTAGCGGAAAATGTTTATTTTTTTTTCTTACATAGTCTCATATTCCACTAACTTCTGACCCAAAATTTTTTTTTACATGAACTCACCATACCCCTCATGGAATACCTTGGGGTGTCTTCTTTCTAAAATGGGGTCACTTGTGGGGTATTTATACTGCCCTGGCATTTTAGGGGCCCTAAAGCGTGAGAAGTAGTTTGGAATCCAAATGCGTAAAAATGCCCTGTGAAATCCTAAAAGTACTCATTGGAATTTGGGCCCTTTTGCGCACCTAGTCTGCAAAAAAGTGTCACACGTGTGGTATCGCCGTACTCAGAAGAAGTAGGGCAATGTGTTTTGGCGTGTATTTTTACATATACCCATACGGTGTGTGAGAAATATCTCTGCAAATGACAACTTTTTCCATTTTATTTATACAAAATTGTCAATTTACTGAGATATTTCTCTCACCCAGCATGGGTATATGTAAAAATACACCCCAAAACACATTGCTCTACTTCTCCTGAGTACGGCGATACCACATGTGTGACACTTTTTTGCAGCCTAGGTGCGCAAAGGGGCCCAAATTCCAATGAGTACCTTTTAGGAGGGCATTTTTATTCCAGACTTCTTCTCACGCTTTAGGGCCCCTAAAATGCCAGGGCAGTATAAATACCCCACATGTGACCCCATTTTAGAAAGAAAACACCCCACGGTATTCCGTGAGGGGCATGGCGATTTCATATAAGTTTTTTGTTTGTTTTTTGGCACAAGTTAGCGGAAATTGATATATTTTTTTTTTCACACAAAGTCTCCCTTTCCGCTAACTTGTGACAAAAAGTTCAATCTTTCATGGACTCAATATGCTCCTCAGCGAATACCTTGGGGTGTCTACTTTCCAAAATGGGGTCATTTGTGGAGTGTGTTTTCTGTTTTGGCATTTTGGGCGGGGCTAAATTGTGAGCAACCCTGTAAAGCCTAAAGGTACTCATTGGACTTTTGGCCTCTTTACGCACCTAGGCTGCAAAAAAGTGTCACACATGTAGTATCGCCGTACTCAGGAGAAGTAGGGCAATGTGTTTTGGGGTGTATTTTTACATATACCCATGCTGGGTGAGAGAAATATCTCTGTAAATTGACAACTTTGTATAAAAAAAAATTAAAAGTTGTCATTTACAGAGATATTTCTCACACCCAGCATGGGTATATGTAAAAATACACCCCAAAACACATTGCCCTACTTCTCCCGAGTATGGCGATACCACATGTGTGACCTTTTTTTTGCAGCCTAGGTGCGCAAAGGGGCCCAAATTCCAATGAGTACTTTTAGGATTACACAGGGCATTTTTTACGCATTTGGATTCTAAACTACTTCTCACGCTTTAGGGCCCCTAAAATACCAGGGCAGTAAATATACCCCACAAGTGACCCCATTTTGGAAAGAAGACACCCCAAGGTATTCCGTGAGGGGCATGGCGAGTTCATGTAAAATTTTATTTTTCCCCACAAGTTAGCGGAAAATTATTTATTTATTTTTTCTCTTACAAAGTCTCATATTCTACTAACTTGTGACAAAAAATAAAATTTTACATGAACTCGCCATGCCCCTCACGGAATACTTTGGAGTGTCTTCTTTCCAAAATGGGGTCACTTGTGGGGTATTTATACTGCCCTGGCATTTTAGGGGCCCTAAAGCGTGAGAAGAAGTCTGGAATATAAAAGGTCCAAAAAATTTTACGCATTTGGATTCCGTGAGGGGTATGGGGAGTTCATGTGAAATTTTATTTTTTGTCACAAGTTAGTGGAATATGAGACTTTGTAAGAAAAAATAAAAATAAAAAAATAATAATCAATTTCCGCTAACTTGTGCCCAAAAAAAAATCTCTTATGAACTCACCATGCCCATCAAAAGTGATTTATATAGCACCGCAGTGATTTTACAGTGTTTTTGCAGTGATCAGAAAAAATATATATTCTGTCACTGCGGTGGGGCGGACTGAACGCAAGTGTGCGTTTTTTGTAGAGCCTATAGAACATGTCCTATTCTTGTCCGCAATTGCGGACAAGAAAAGGCATTTTCTATATAGTTCTGGCAATGTGCGGATTTGCAAAATGCGGAAAGCACATTGCCGGTGTCCGTGTTTTGCGGATCCGTAAAACACATACGGACGTCTGAATGGAGCCTTACAGGGGGGTGATCAATGACAGGGGGTGATCAGGGAATCTAAATGTGGTGTTTAGGGGTTAATAAGTGACAGGGGGGGTAGGTGTAGTGTAGTGTGGTGATTGGTGCTACTTACAGAGCTGCCTGTGTCCTCGGTGGATCCAAGCAAAAGGGACCACCAGAGGACCAGGTAGCAGGTATATTAGACGCTGTGAACAAAACAGCGTCTAATATACCTTTTTGGGGTTAAAAAAAATCCCATCTACAGCCTGCCAGCGAATGATCGCCGCTGGCAGGCTGTAGATCAACTTGTTTACCTTGCGATCCTGTGAGCGTGCATTCACAGGAAATCTCGCGTCTCGCGAGGAAAAAACCAACCGCCCACAGGACGCATCCCTGCGTTAGGCGGTCGGGAGGCAGTTAAAACATCATTATTCTCAGCAATGCGGACACAGATGGCTTCAGCTGCCAAGGGCACGTATAAGGCTCCATTCACACAACCGCAGAATGGGTCCGCATCCGTTCCGCAATTTTGCGGAACGGGTGCGGACCCATTCATTCTCTATGGGGACGGAATGGATGCAATTGCGGAGCGCGTCCCCGATCTTTGGGTCCGCAGCTCCGCATAAGATAGAACATGTCCTATTCTTGTCCGCAGCTTGCAGACAAGATTAGGCATTTCGATGGGGGTGCCGGGCTGGTGTGTTGCGGGTCCGCAACACACCACGGACGTGTGAATGCAGCCTAACAGGTCAGCCAGTTTCACAGGTACAAATCTGCTGACAGGTGCCCTTTAAGGGGCTGCACACAACTCTAAAAACCAAACTCATCATTATATGTTTGGTTGCTATTGGTTACAGCACCTTATGGTAACACATAGCAGAACTGCAGTATAGTATTAATATCATGTAGTTACTTCTGAGCTTTATACTATACTGCAGAGTATTCTGTAAAGGCACAACATCTCAGCACTATCCCGACAGAAGATGTCACTGTTCTATTATTAATACATCGCTGCTATAATAATCCCGATATATATAATTGTTACTCACTGGCACTGCCGATAATACCCAACATGCTCCACGACCTAAACACAATCTCCCGCGCTACCCATCAGCCAATCACAGGGCCCCGACCAACAAAGTACACCGCCCACGGTAGGAGCCTCTGCCAATAGTCGCGGGGATACAGTTGTCTGCGCCAGGATCCAATAATATGAGACCTCGACTGTAGCCAATGATTGAGCAGTACGTACTTGGTGACGTCATTGTTACTAGGTTATAGGGAAGGCGTCTTGCTTCATGGCTCATCAATAGGAGCTAGGTCGTAGTCTGTGGGCGGAGTCAGTCTCCTGTGACAAATGGCTTCATATGGGGAATTCTAGATGTTTCCAGTTCTGTATTTAAATTTAGAGTTTTTTCTGCTTCACATTGTAATATAACATAGTTTATATTATGAAGTGTGAGCATTAACGCTTTGTCATACTTTCTAATTAGTATGAAAATAACCGTGCATTGTAACGTAAAACGTCATGGTTACATTAATTTGCACTCACCAATGTGGCGCCGCTAATTGTTAGGCTGGGTCTGTACTAATCCCAGTTTAAATTGAAATTGCAGCAATAACGGTAATCCACATAAAGGTACTGCAGCTCCGCTGCCCTGTGACTATGTGCCCCGTCTCTATAATGACTTACTTATAATTACATATATTTAAGAGTACTTTCACACTAGCGTTATTCTTTTCCGGTATCGAAATCTGGTAAAGGGTCTCAATACCGGAAGAAAACGCATCAGTTTTGTCCCCGTGCATTCTAAATGGAAAGCAATCCGTTCAGTATGCATCAGGATGTCTTCGGTTCCGTCCCTTTTACGGCATTTGACCGGACAAAATACCGCAGCATGCTGCTGTATTTTTTCCGAACAAAATCCAGCAACCCTACCGCACTGCCCGGAATGTATTAATGCCGGATCCGGTACCAAGTGTTCCGTAAATTGCTGCATCGCCGGATCCGGTTTTCCGGTCTGCGCATGCGCAGTTCTTTCTAGCGTTGAAAAAATTATATACCGGATCTGTTATTCTGGATAATACCGGAAAGACGGATCCGGTATTTCAATATATAAGTCTAACGGATCCGGAAAAAAAGATATCCGTTTACACAGAGATTTCCGGATTCTTCTAATACATCGATGTATGTATCCCTTCAATACCATGGGTTCTCACTTATGACCAGTGTGGACGGCGTACAGACTGACACAGATGCACCTTATGGAGATCTATCATGTGGGATTCTCTGACTACATATATCCGATAACATTCTGTATATACTCACCCCCGTAACCAACACTGTATGAATGATGTGAATTCGGGATCTCCTTTACACATCTCCCCTCCATGATGTCTGTGGATATTCTATTGTGTCAATTTTCCTATGTATCCAGCAATGAATTGGATTATCATATATATTTTTATATCATTGAATGTATATACCCCCAAAAAATTTACATAAAATGTTCTACACTGTTTTCATCCCAACTCATTTTGTACTAAATATTGTTGCAGATAAAAATGTGACCGCTGATGAAGGTCTGAAATGACCGAAACGTCCGGTCTAGATACTCTGTACATTGAAGAAAAATATTGGGCAATTGGATGAAACTACTGCGAAACTAAAAAAATAAAAAAAGTTTGATTGCAACACTGAAAATCTGTGTGCCTCAATTTCACTATACTGCATGTACATTGGCTGTTCTCAGCCCTTGATTGGCACCAGAACCAACTGAATTGAGTGTGGTTCTCCACTGCATTATATACTGATCTTCATCTAAGTCACAACAATAGACAATCACAGTCTGCTTAAACTAATAACACACAAATAATTAAGGGGGCGTGGCCTGCACGCTGATGGCGCCGTTCGCATAGCGCGTCTGCTCCGGACTTAACATTCCTCAAGCGGCTCACAGCTACTACTCCTGTTTCAAACAGCAACTGTTAGAAGCCTTATCAACTGCTTCAACCATGGGGAAGGTCAGAAGGCGTCCTGCCCCGGCTAAACTGACCAAATTCTTCGGCAAAGCGGCTCCTGCAGATTCTGGACAGAAAAGGACGCCATCCCCGGCTTGCACACCGGCATCTCAAGGGGGAAACGCCATTACCATCTGTGTTTCACTCTGCTGACAAGCGTGGGTCCGAGAGGGAAGCCCTTGATTCTACACAGCTAACAGCGGATATCATGCTCTCCATGTTGGAGAGCTTACGTTCTTCTATGAAGGAGGACATGCTGGGCCTTTTAAAGGATCTCAGGTCGGATATACAGAGCATTGGCAAGTTTTGCTTTGATTTGTAGGTGTTGGTACCAACGCGTGTCATGTATGTAACTAGTGCTGTGTATGTATTAGCTTCTGAGGGTTCCCCTATTGGAATGTGGAGTTATGCATCTCGAGGAGTTTTCCAGTATAAGGAATGGGGCTGAAAGTATTATCTCTTAATGTGCGAGGTCTGAACTCCCCATTCAGGCGCGCACAACTGTGGTCAGAAGCTTCTAAAACTAAATGTGATGTTCTTCTATTGCAAGAAACACACCTGTTAGACAAAGCCGTGTTTAGATGCAAACACAAAAATTTCCCTGTTTTATTACACTCACACACAAGGAAAAAGAGGAAAGCAGGGGTTCTTGTTGGTGTAAAGTCCACAATAACCTTCACCCTTAAGAAATGCATAACTGACTCAGTGGGGAGGTACATCATTTTATTGTGCACGTTAGATGGTAAACCATTTACTCTGGTATCTGTGTACGCCCCCAATGTCGGACAGGTGGCCTTCTGCAGGAGGCTGTTCAATAAGGTGGAGAAACTAGCGGTGGGAGAGGTAGTGATAGGAGGAGACTTTAACATCCCGGTCAACGCAGCACTGGATTAGAAGTCAGCACAAGGGTGTCGTCGGGCAGAGCTCCAAACTACACTGTATGAGTCCGCTTTTCACGATGTTTGGCGTTATCAACACAGTAATGAAAGTGATTATACATACATTTCTACCGCGCACCTATCTCAATCACGTATTGATTACATCTTAGTCTCCAAAAGCCTCCTGCATAGGATCGTACGGTCAGACAATGGGGGAGCGACTTGGTCAGATCACGCCCCAGTGAGTATTGTTATTGATGATGGCATCCCTGACTTACCTAGACCGCAATGGAGAATGAACCCCTATCTGCTCAAATGTCCAGATAGAGTTAAAAGGATCACAGACACTATGCAAGAATTTTTGAAATTCAATGATCTCCCTGACACCAGTGTAAATACTCTGTGGCTCACGCATAAGGCCTTTATGAGGGATGTCCTGCTGCAGTTAGCGGCAAGAATGAATAAAAATAGAAGCCAGGCAATACAGAATGCCCTAACCCGCTTACAAACTGCGGAAAATCGTCATAAAATAAATAATGATAACACAACGTTAGCCTCTCTCCAAGAGAGCAGAACTGCACTCAGATCTCTTCTCATTTACCGCCAAGAACTAGGGATGAAGCGTTTTCAGTCAAACTTTTATCATGCTGGGGATAGAGCAGGCGCGCTTTTGGCACGCAGAATGAAGAGTAATAAAGCCGCAGCTAGAATAACCAGCCTAAGGCATAACAGTAAAGTATTCACTCACCCATAGGAAATTACCAACACTTTTGCGTCGTATTATTCCTCCCTATATAATCTGCGGGCAGATGATAATACCACACAGCCATCCGTGGAAGCAATCTCGGCGTATTTAGACCCCCTTAAGCTCCCTAGAGTGTCTGCAGATGAATTAAGCGTATTAAATAGACCATTCACCTCAGTAGAAATCTTAAAAACCATTAAAGCCACTCCATCTAACAAGGCCCCTGGACCTGACGGTTTCCCAGTGGAATATTACAAAACATTCCACTCAACGTTACTCCCCTACTTAACCAAGCTGTATAACTCGTTCTTGACCTCGGGGAATATTCCCCCAGAAATGCTTAAAGCCACTGTCGTCACTCTGCCTAAACCAGGGAAATCTCCTGATGCCCCTGAGAACTTCAGACCAATCTCCCTATTGAACGCTGATCTCAAGCTGTTTACTAAGTTACTAGCCTCTCGTCTCAACACGGTACTACCGGCCCTAATTAATCATGATCAGGTTGGCTTTGTGCCAGGAAGACAATGTAGAGATGGTACTAGGAAAATGATAGACTTAATACAAATCGCAGGCTGGTCCAGGACCCCTACGATCTTTGTCTCCTTAGACGCCGAAAAAGCGTTCGACAGAGTGCAATGGGGGTTCCTGGATCAGACACTCAGGAAATTCGGGTTTGACGGTCACTTCCTGCAGGCTATCTTAGGGCTACATACAGCACCAAGTGCGAAAGTTCTAGCTTCAGGTTTTTTATCAGCCTCTTTCTCAATTACTAATGGGACTAGGCAAGGGTGCCCGCTGTCACCCCTGATATTTGCGTTGGTGATGGAACCTCTGGCAGAAAAAATTCGTAGCTGTACGTGGATATCAGGGATCACAGTGGGGAAATACTCGCACTGCATCGGCCTATACGCTGATGATGTTATTCTGACGCTTGCTAACCCTTTGATCTCATTGCCAGTAGCACTAGAAATACTGGATCAGTAGTATTCATCCGTATCATATTATAAGTTAAATGTTAGTAAAACCAATGCACTCCCCATTAATGTATCAGCAAGCTTGCAACAGGATCTAAGTGATAGGTATCCCTTCAACTGGGCATCTGAATCAATAAGATATCTGGGAGTAGAGCTGACCATCTCACTGTCGAGCATGATCTCGCTTAACCTTAAGAGATTAAGGTCCGAATTGCAAAAAGACTACTCTAAGTACGGCAAAGTTACTTTCTTGGATAGCCAAAATAAACATAGTGAAGATGTTGGTGCTCCCAAAGATCTTGTACATATTCAGATGCATCCCGCTGAAATTCTCTAGGTCCTACATAAAACAGCTGCAAGATGACCTGCTCAGGTTCATATGGGGAGGCACGCATCCTAGGATCAGTAAACGTGTCTTATTCCCGTCTCTTCGCAAGGGGGGCCTGGGGGTTCCCGACATATACAGCTACTACCTGGCCAATCTATTAGATCAGTCTATGGAATGGTGGTCCCCATCCTCGCCACATAAATGGCTATCTATTGAAGAGGTTTATGTCAAAAGGAGATCTTTGCAGTCGGTACTGGCAGCCTATTTACTAAAACCTTTTGTTTTCTCCATGCCTCTAGATACGATGCAAGCTTCCATATTTGCATTGGCTCGCGTATTCAAAAATAAAACAACCTTACCTTTGGAGAAAAAGCAATTTCCCATCTCAGCTATAGAGTACCATATTCCCACGCTCCAACTTACAGGTTGGCTGAATTGTGGGATAGATACACTAGGGAGCCTCTATGAGCAATCTGTCTTGCGTCCCTTTGAGTCTCTGCACTCTATCTTTAACTTGCCTAACTCTTTATTTTACCAGTATCTGTAGATCCATCATTTTCTTTCACCTCTTACCTTAGATACAGAAGTGAACGAGAGAGATCCACTCCACAAAATTCTTAATGTGAGTGTCCCACCTCATTCCAGCCTCTCCTTTTGGTATCCTCTCATGTTGTCAACAGGCGGAGAAGGTAAAAAGCCCTTCATGTCCAAATGGGAGGCAGAAATGGGAAAATAATTCACACTAGATGAATGGACTGATGCTATGTTCTGGTCCATGAAATCCTCGAAATGCATAAATCATGCAGAACAAAATAGGAAGATCCAATTGAGATGGTATCTCACCCCAAACAGATTAGCTCATACCATCCCGGATTACTCACCATTATGTTGGAGGGAGTGTGGTCAGGTTGGCTCTCCGTACCATATGTGGTGGAGCTGCCCTGCTCTAACCCTTTTCTGGGCTTCAGTGTTAGAAATCCTAGAAGAAGTGACGGGGATAAGGGGGATACTGACTCAGGAGTTGGCGATTCTTAGCATTGGTCTAGGGGACATCCCCAACGATAGTAGGAGCTTAGAAGCTCAAATCCTTTCAGCAGCAAAAAAAGTGATTGCTCGCCAATGGAAAGGCCTACAGTGCCCTTCAATTAGCGAAGTCATTAATATGGTTAACTATCATATGCATTGCGAATTCACCTTCGCCCCTTCTATGAAATGCAGAATATCAACACATTACTCATGGCTACTTTGGTTGTCCAGCACATATGCGGTTCCACTCCCACATCACTTGCTATAGATTTGTGGCATAAATATACTGTCTATATGTGATCACATCATATTAACTTACTGTACTGTGTATGATCCGTTAGGTTCAGTGCTCATACTTACTGCACATGTTACATACTCTGAATATCTATTCCGCTGTACGCATTTACGGTACCCTTTTATTATTTACTTTTTATTATTATTATTCTTTTGTCTTTCTAAGTTAATTGTCATTTTACTTTATGTCCATTATGTATAATTTGTAAACTGTCTCATATACAATATACAATTCAATAAAAATTTATTGTGGAAAAAAAAAACCACAAATAATTAAATGTTACCATGTTTTTATTGAACGCACCATGTAAACATTCACAGTGCAGGTGGAAAAAGTATGTGAACCCTTGGATTTAATAACTGGTTGAACCTCCTTTGGCAGCAATAACTTCAACCAAACGTTTCCTGTAGTTGCAGATCAGACGTGCACAATGGTCAGGAGTAATTCTTGACCATTCCTCTTTACAGAACTGTTTCAGTTTAGCAATATTCTTGGGATGTCTGGTGTGAATCCCTTTCTTGAGATCATGCCACAGCATCTCAATTGGGTTGAGGTCAGGACTCTGACTGGGCCACTCCAGAAGGTGTATTTTCTTCTTTTTAAGCCATTCTGTTGTTGATTTACTTCTATGCTTTGGGTCGTTGTCCTGTTGCAACACCCATCTTCTGTTGAGCTTCAGCTGGTGGACAGAGGGCCTTAAGTTCTCCTGCAAAATGTCTTGATAAACTTGGGAATTCATTTTTCCTTCAATAATAGCAATCCGTCCAGGCCCTGACGCAGCAAAGCAGCCCCAAACCATGATGCCCCCACCACTATACTTCACAGTTGGGATAAGGTTTTGATGTTGGTGTGCTGTGCCTCTTTTTCTCCACACATAGTGTTGTGTGTTTCTTCCAAACAACTCAACTTTGGTTTCATCTGTCCACAGAATATTTTGTCAGTACTGCTGTGGAACATCCAGGTGCTCTTGTGCAAACTGTAAATGTGCAGCAATGGTTTTTTTGGACAGCAGTGGCTTCCTCTGTGGTATCCTGACATGAAATCCATTCTTGTTTAGTGTTTTACGTATTGTAGATTCGCTAACAGGGATGTTAGCATATGCCAGAGACTTTTGTAAGTCTTTAGCTGACACTCTAGGATTCTTCTTCACCTCATTGAGCAGTCTGCCCTGTGCTCTTGCAGTCATCTTTACAGGACGGCCACTTCTAGGGAGAGTAGCAGCAGTGCTGAACTTTCTCCATTTATAGACAATTTGTCTTACCGTGGACTGATGAACAGCAAGGCTTTTGGAGATACTTTTATAACCCTTTCCAGCTTTATGCAAGTCAACAATTCTTAATCATAGGTCTTCTGAGAGCTCTTTTGTGCAAGGCATCATTCACATCAGGCAATGCTTCTTGTGAAAAGCAAACTCAGAACTGGTGTGTGTTTTTTATAGGGCAGGGCAGCTGTAACCAACACCACCAATCTCATCTAATTGATTGGACTCCAGTTGGCTGACACCTCACTCCAATTAGCTCTTGGAGATGTCATTAGTCTAGGGGTTCATGATGGTAGTGTCATGGCGTGGGCATGTATGGCTGCCAATGGAACTGGTTCTCTTGTATTGATTGATGATGTGATTGCTGACAAAAGAAGCAGGATGAATTCTGAAGTGTTTCGGGCAATATTATCTGCTCATATTCAGCCAAATGCTTCAGAACTCATTGGACGGCACTTCATGGTGCAGATGGACAATGACCCAAAGCATACTGCAAAAGCAACCAAAGAGTTTTTTAAGGGAAAGAAGTGGAATGTTATGCAATGGCCAAGTCAATCACCTGACCTGAATCCGATTGAGCATGCATTTCACTTGCTGAAGACAAAACTGAAGGGAAAATGCCCCAAGAACAAGCAGGAACTGAAGACAGTTGCAGTAGAGGCCTGGCAGAGCATCACCAGGGATGAAACCCAGCGTCTGGTGATGTCTATGCGTTCCAGACTTCAGGCTGTAATTGACTGCAAAGGATTTGTAACCAAGTATTAAAAAGTGAAAGTTTGATTTATGATTATTATTCTGTCCCATTACTTTTGGTTCCTTAACAAGTGGGAGGCACATATGCAAACTGTTGTAATTCCTACACAGTTCACCTGATTTGGATGTAAATACCCTCAAATTAAAGCTGACAGTCTGCAGTTAAAGCACATCTTGTTTGTTTCACTTTAAATCCATTGTGGTGGTGTATAGAGCCAAACATGTTAGAATTGTGTCGATGTCTTAATATTTAAGGACCTTACTGTATATAGCATTAACCCCGTCCCAACCTCTGCGGCACTATTACAGCACAACGGCAATGAGTTCCCAACCTTCTGTATGGAGTGCTGATTGAGCAGCCGCAGGCCTGGCCACTGCTTTATCCACCGGCTATGCTGATCGCACCATCTAAGAGGGCTGCAGAAGCTCCCCCCCCTCCATCGCCCCCCCCCCCCCCCCCCCCCGGTGCTACGGTGACGGGGGGCAGATGGTTACTGTGACGAAACCAACCTCGCCACGGTGTTTTGGAGGGGGCTGGTTGCCTCAGGATTATGGCCCATACTAACTTTAAAGAAGACAGGCCGGCCGCACAGCTTAAATCTGTCTTTGGAATTGTATTTTGTTATGTGAGGGTACCCAGATGGCTAGTTTAATTGTATTCGTGTGGTTTGAGTGCCATTCGCCTAATGATATGCACTCAGACTTGAGCTATCTGGGAATATGTTAAATGTCTGTGGTTGCTGGGAGGGTGTGACATTGTGTGTTTAAATGGTGATGTCTGTCCTGTTGTCTCCACATGTGTATTGGCGATCTCCCCTTTGTCCTGAGAGATAATTGGATTATTCCTCGTTGTCTCTGGGGCAGAGAGGAGGAAACCATGATGCATTGTGGGGATGTGTTGTATCTGTTCGGTGTGTCGCAGTCCCCATTCTGGGCCCCTGGGGGCGTGTACACCAGATGGGGACCTGCATAAATACGGGCGGGTAGCCCTCAATAAAGTGTTCCTGTTTTATCCTTCATCATGTTGAGACTGGTGTTTGGATAACTGATCAAAACTGGGGGATTGCTATACGCTGACGATTTTCTATACTCCCCTGGCATAACTACTAGCTCTTGTAAGAGCTGTTCCTGCTCTCTGGCTGTAGGAGAGGTTCACCCACTGGAGCCTGGAGCCTTGTCGTAGGTCCAGCGTGGGTGGAGGACGGTGAGACCCCAACCAAGCTGCGGCGGTTCGTGGGGTCTGCAGGGCGTACGGTGTCAAGTGGAGTGCTTGGAGTCCTCGGAAAGCACTAGGTGCATCTATCGACGGAGGTTCCCGGTCGGGGTGCTAGGAGATCCGTTAAATTGGTGGCAGCAGTGGGATGGCGTCCTAGTGTAAGGAGAAGCAGCTCGGAGACACCGTTCGTGGAGTATATTGAGGGCAACGCTAGTATCCGTACAGCGCCCCTGGCTACAGCAGGATGGAATCGGCTAGTCTTCGAACAGCGTTCCACTACGAGGAGGATGATGACCCGGACTGGAGGGATGCAGTCCGGAAAGGCGTCTGGCACGAGGCCCTGGAAGATGTACAGCGTCGGCGGGGCGAGTGTCTCCCCAGTGAGGAGCAGCAGTTGCGGATGCGAGTGGCCCTGCGAATGCCCCTTCTGGGAGAGGAGCCCCTGAATGAGTGGGTGACAGAACTGGAGAGCCTGGTATGGAAGGAGCTTTGGCTAGATGACGCCTACCAGGCACTCTGGTGGTATGTGATTCGGCACTCTCCCTGGATGGCTGAGCACGACAGACCCGAGGGTGAGGATTATGATGGCCCTGGCCTGTTGTTTGAGGCCTTCGCAGAACCGGAGTTCGGAGATGCTGGAGGGTCCCGGTTCTGGGATATCTATGACTACAGAGAGGCTATGCATGATTGGGCTACAGCGAGAGAGGTGAGACAAGACCTGGCATCTCTAGTGACAAAGGAGTGGGAGCTGGAGCAGGACTACCAATTCTTCTTCAGCTCAATTCGGTCCCAATATACACTGCCAGAGAGCTGGGTGGCAGTCCCAGACCTGCAACCCTACAGCTGGGAAGACCCGACTGAAGTATCCCCTGCTTCAGTACCAGCTACAGAGGTAGGGGTCCTCATAGACTGGTCCTGTGAAGAACCACAACAGGCAGGTGGAGACGGGACTGTCATGGTCTTACCTTCTCACTGTTCTCCTTCGTTTGACATGTGCTGGCGGCCATCTTGGTTTCTGGGTTTCTTGTAGCCTCCCACCCTGCGGCTCCTCCTTCCCACTGGGAGGAGCTGGATGCCTAGCTCATATATATAGAAGGTCTGTGGCTTCAGTTCCTTGCTTGGTCCTCCTGTGTGCACATGCTTCAAAGACTGCTGCTGCTTCTGGTTCCTGATCCTGGCCTCGTCTGACTACCCCGTTGGTTCCCGATCCTGGCTTCGTCTGACTACCCCGTTGGTTCCTGATCCTGGCTACGTCTGACTACCCTCCTGGTTCCTGACCTCCGTCTACGCAAGACCCTGCTTCGGTTTAGCCATCCGTTTGGACTTTAGCTACGGCTTGATTTTCAATAAAGCCTTCTTATTCCACCTATCTCTGTTGTACGTCTGGTTCATGGTTCCATGACAGGGACCAAGGGCTCTCCACGGGGATGCTGGGCAGCTGGCCCAGACCCTCAGCAGCAGCTGGAGTTGCCAGGTGTGGACGCAGGTGGTCCTTACTCGCAAATGTTGAGGGACCTCACAGACTGGTCCTGGGAGGACCCACAGATGGCAGGTGGAGATGGGACCGAGGTCTCTCTACCGGCCCTACAAGGATGCTGGGCCGCCTGCCCAGATCTCCAGCGGCAGTGCATATCACAGGGAGAGGAGACAACCGGTCTCTCTCCCCAGCGGCAACCTGAGTTCCAGGGGGAGGAGATGCGGGGTCCCTCTGCCCTCCTACAGCAACCAGAGTCCTGGGGAGGAGAGGCAACCGGCCTCACCTTCCAACAGCAGCCGGAGATACCGGGAAAAGGGGAACACAAGCCCCTCTGCATGGGCGCAGATGAGACCGCGGGCTCGGTGCCAGTCCTACAGGGATGCTGGACAGTCGGTCCAGATCCCCATCCATCTCCGCAGGGATACCAGGAGGAGGAGGTAAGCGAGCCCTCCCCTTCCCAGCTACTTCCCAACAGAGTTCTGGGGGCAGGGGATGAGCCTGCGCTACCCACTGATTTCTTCCCAGCGGAAGAGCTGGCATCAGGGCAGAGCGCAGTCGGCCTCTGCCCTCCTCTATCCTCTTCTCCAGAGCCGGACATCCCACAGGCTACCCCAGCGGAAGTGCTGGCACCTGGGCAGAGTGCAGTCGGCCTCTGCCCTCCCCTATCCTTTTCTCCAGAGCCGGACTCCCCACCGGCTACCCCAGCGGAAGAGCTGGCATCTGGGCAGAGCGCAGTCGGCCTCTGCCCTCCCCTACCCTCTTCTTCAGAGCCGGACTTTCCACAGGCTACCCCCGCGGAAGAGCTGGCATCTGGGCAGAGCGCAGTCGGCCTCTGCCCACCAAGTACCTACAGCTCCAAGCTGGAGAACCACAAGGCAGCAAGGAGTCGCAGATGCCCACTCAACAGCTGGGGACATACAGAACAGAGCCAGGCCCCAAAATTCAACAGGTCCAGTATGGGGTTGTGGTTGGACTGCCAGACTAACTCAGGTACTGACCGTGAGGTCAGGTATCTGGTTAGTCTTCCCTGGAAGGGGGAGATGTGTGACGAAACCAACCTCGCCACGGTGTTTTGGAGGGGGGCTGGTTGCCAGCCTCCTGCCTCAGGATTATGGCCCATACTAACTTTAAAGAAGACAGCACAGCTTAAATCTGTCTTTTGAATTGTATTTTGTTATGTGAGGGTACCCAGATGGCTAGTTTAATTGTATTTGTGTGGTCTGAGTGCCATTCGCCTAATGATATGCACTCAGACTTGAGCTATCTGGGAATATGTTAAATGTCTGTGGTTGCTGGGAGGGTGTGACATTGTGTGTTTAAATGGTGATGTCTGTCCTGTTGTCTCCACATGTGTATTGGCGATCTCCCCTTTGTCCTGAGAGATAATTGGATTATTCCTCGTTGTCTCTGGGGCAGAGAGGAGGAAACCATGATGCATTGTGGGGATGTGTTGTATCTGTTCGGTGTGTCGCAGTCTCCATTCTGGTCCCCTGGGGGCGTGTACACCAGATGGGGACCTGCATAAATACGGGCGGGTAGCCCTCAATAAAGTGTTCCTGTTTTATCCTTCATCATGTTGAGACTGGTGTTTGGATAACTGATCAAAACTGGGGGATTGCTATACGCTGACGATTTGCTATACTCCCCTGGCATAACTACTAGCTCTTGTAAGAGCTGTTCCTGCTCTCTGGCTGTAGGAGAGGTTCACCCACTGGAGCCTGGAGCCTTGTCGTAGGTCCAGCGTGGGTGGAGAACGGTGAGACCCCAACCAAGCTGCGGCGGTTCGTGGGGTCTGCAGGGTGTACGGTGTCAAGTGGAGTGCTTGGAGTCCTCGGAAAGCACTAGGAGCATCTATCGATGGAGGTACCCGGTCGGGGTGCTAGGAGATCCGTTACAGTTACCATGGTGGCCCAAGGCCTTGGGGCCAGTCAGCTACAGAGGTCTATGAGGCTGGGTCTCCTAGGCAACCGTCAGTGTAAGGACTCATGCACACAACCGTATGTATTTTGCGGTCCGCAAAAAATACGGATGACGTCCGTGTGCATTCCATATTTTGCGGAATGGAACAGCTGGCCCCTAATAGAACAGTACTATCCTTGTCCGTAATGCAGACAATAATAAGACATGTTTTATTTTTTTGCGGAATGGAAATATGGAAACGGAATGCACACGGAGTAACTTCCGTTTTTTCTGTGGACCTATTGAAATGAATGGTTCTGTATACGGTCCGCAAAAAAAAATGAACGGACACGGAAACAAAATACGTTCATGTGCATAAGCTTTAATACTGACAATTCAATGCAGTACAATAGTGGGACAAAAATAAAAAAGTAAGAAAAAAAGTGGTTTTCTAACAATAAAAAAATAAAAAGGCGTCCTTTCTCCTCATGAAACCATTTACAATTGAAAAAAATAGACATATTAGGTATCACTGTGTCTATGACAACTGGCTCTATATATCTCATGATCAGGTCAACCCCTTAAATATAAATAAAACAGTGTAATATTGAGCGATCAAAAACTACTATCCAACAATGAAAATTAAATTATAGCAATTAAAACGTCAATTCATCCCATAAAAAAGGAGCCCCCACAAGACAATTGGCAGAAAAATAAAAATATATAGATGGCTTTCAGAAAATTGTGACACAAGCATTTTTTTTCTTTTCAAAAATAGTTTTATTTAGTAAAACTGACCAAAAATATAAACATAGACATATTAGGTATCACCGATCCAAAACAACTGGATTTATAAAAATATTACATGTATCCCAAGGTTTATATTATGCAAGCCCCATAAAATGACTTCATAACTGAATTGGTTCTTTAAACAGTCGGTTTTGGAAATTTTCTTGAAAATTTTAAAAATTGCTTCTAAAATTCTAAACCTTCTAAAACCTTAAAAAAATAAAATTACATTTACTGAATAATGACAACATAAAGTAGACATATGATGAATGTAAACGTAAAATATGCCACTAATGGGGGCGTGGCCTCACTATGGTCGGAGTGAGTACGCACGATCTAGGAGCTCCTGCCACGAGGCTGAAAATCCCAGCATAAGCCCCACTCCAGAGTCTTCTGTGGGCCCTGATTGTGAGTGTTAAAGGGAATATTAATAATTAATATTTTGCGTTAATATTAAGAATTAATATTCATAAATAGGCGAGAATCGTCTGTGAATAACTTTTCCCCTTTTTATACAACAATACAATCTAACTAATTTCCTTGATGCACTTACTTTGAACTAAACTCTGTGCAAATTTCTACTACGGCGGTGGCGACTACTACAATAAATGACTATACTCTGTACTATGAGTAATAATGTATTTATTACACGATTACAAGTCTACAGTCTAATTATTGCTATAACTATATATATTTATATCAATGGACATATAAATATATATACTTATAGTCGCACACAGTAATATATTAACAACACTACAATACATAATAATACACGTTTCCACCCCACAAACTATTTAAATTGTACACTCGCATACACACAGTAGCATCAATTCCCACCCAATGACCTAGCTACACACTGTCCCTACAGGGTAAAAGGGGTTGACATGATCAGAGGGGTAATACAGGGCAGGGGGTATCATCTTTGGTGGTATTGGGAGAGGGTTACTTAGCCATTCCAGGGGTTAATGCAGGGGATGCACTGCTCAACCCTTCTTCCTTCATGGAGCTGCTCGGTCCATCTCTTTCTCTTCCATGTTTGTGGTCATTAAAGTCCTCTTCCCCCTAGTCCCAAATGCTGGACTATTTATCTATCATAAGTAGGGGGGAAGGTGTTTGGCCATGGGGCAGAGGTGTGGATAACCCATGCTATAAAAACAGGTTTAGCATGTCTTGTTTGGGGTCTGACTTGATCTCTGGTTAGGAAGCCCCCTGCTGACAGAAGGTGCCAGATAGTATGTGCTGTCAATCGCGCGTGCCGCTGCATCGCCGTTACCTACTTACCTGCAGACAGGCTTCAAGATCTGCGACGGTAACAGCCGTTTCGCGCAAACTCGCGCTTCCTTGGACCGCCCATGAGCGGTCCGATGAAGCGCGAGTTTGCGCGAAACGGCCGTTACCGCCGGTCCACACCTGGGCTGTCCCAATCCCTAGCCTGTGCAGCTGATGCTACCTTGCAAGCAATAAAGCCCTCTGAAGATATTCTAAGACCCTGGTGAGTGCCGCGTATCTTTTGTCTACTGTCCATACCTTGAATGTCTATTACACGCTGAGCACCACGTTATCTGGGTCCGCCTGTGGAGCCGTGGGTCTAGGAGTTCCGGAATTGAAGGAGGCATAGGTGACTTTCCATTTAAAGCAGTGCCACTGTTTTCCTCTACTCTCGTCTCCCCACCACTGAGTGTGAGGGAAGTGTTAAGATGTATTTGCCCCCTCAACCCCACTCACTGTTGGTGTCAGTTCAGGAAGGACTGAAGTATAGTCTATCCCTTAGGTACCTAAACATCACCCCTTGTGGCTGTGACCTCTTCCCTGCCCTTCACCATAACCATCCACAGAATACACTGTCTTCTTTCTGGGTCTTGCTATTGAACTTCAGTGTCGCTCTTCAGGTATCAGCCGCTCCCACTGTCGTCTTTTATGGGTCAGACTCTAGGATGGCTTCACCCTCACCGGACTTCCATCGGACACTTCTCCTTTCATTCAGGTATCAGCTGCTCCCAATGTCGTCTTTTATTGGTCAGACTTTAGGATGGCTTCACCATCTCTAGGTCGACCCACGTAGCAGCTTCTTTCTGGGCTACAGTCAACCAGGGAATGGCCTCCTTTCAGCATAGACACGACATTCGTCTGACACTTCTTCTTTCATCTTGATTGAAGAATCTATCGCTGAGGAGGTTCTCACATGGACAGATACCTAGGACTTTACAAGGCAGGTCAGAATTTCTGGAGTAAGAGGCGATGTCATAGTACCTTAATTCTAACTGCGGGAAGAACACCGCACTACTGACATTCAGTTCCTCCAGTGCCGTCTTTGCCGCAGGGCAAAAGGGGCAGCTGCCCCGGGCCCAATTGCTCATGGGGGCCCAAGGGAGCTCCGTTTCCCGACTCCCAGTCCCATCCCATTCTGATTCACACTATGCACAGTGCCAGCAGCAGTCTTCAGAACAACTTACAAGCGCTGCTTAGCAAGCACGTCGGCGCCCCGCCATCACGTGGTAAAAGGGGGTGTGTGTGTGACTCACTCACCGCAGCCTGGTGAGTGGCGCCACGGCGGAGGCCAGCAGCAGGGAGTCCAGGAACTAAGTCTCCGCCTCAGGTCCGGAGCTAAAGGGATTGGGTGGTGAGCTGCACAGAATAACATCACACTATGCCGTGTGAAAATGTTACCTGTCCGCAAACCAACACCTTCCTCAGTCCACAGTATAACACAGGGGGACACAAGAATAAATAAAAAACAGCAGCGACTGGACTCACAGCAAGGAATGCAAACTACAAACATCAGCAGGGCTAAACACAGGACTACCACCATCAACATCAAGAAAAACATACAAACAGATAACGAAAACACATATCATGGACATACATGGGGAACAAACGGTGTAACAAATAGTACAGGGGTGTCAAATATTTCCTAGCCTAGATTGGCCATTTTGACCCCTCAGCGCCTGGTGAGGCGTATGATGCTGAGAGGTAACCCCTTTATGGCCAATCTGACTAGGCCCCACTGTACGATTTGTTACCTGACTACTGCTACTGGACACATTGCAATTACTTGCACAAGGGCAATTCCTTGCAATATGTCCTTTGTTTCTACACCTGAAACACCTGACTTGGTTTCCTGTCCTGAGTGTTTTGTCCTTACCTGCTTTGCAGTGTTTCTCTGTGTGACCTAAGCCAGCACATGCAAAGCATCTGATGTTTGCCCTGCATGGCTTAGGTCTGTCTACACTGCCATCATTCTCCCTTCTCATGAATTGGTCCATCCTCAGGGACGCACTCTTCACAATATTTATTTTTCCCAAAGTCAGGGAACAATCTCTGTTAGTCTGGACAGGCTCAAATTTTGAGAGATTTGGCATATCACAGACTGATCTCCCCCCTTTTTGCCCTGGACAGGGCAACATTTTTGGAAATTCTGGCCCTGACTTTAAGGAAAAAGAAAGGGCTAGCACCATTTTGGAAAAATTTTGGGTGACGTTTTGCAAGCCAGTCATTAGCTGGGGTCGTACAGCAACCTCATCCTTCAATCTGGCTACCATCACGTTAGTAGAAGCAGCCCGTTCCTTGAAGGCCTTGATCAATATTCAAAAAGGGGTCAAAAACAGAGCCTAGAAACTATAGGCCAGTAAGTTTAACATTTGTCGTGGGTAAACTGAAGAGTTTCTAAGAGATGCTGTCTTGAAATAACATCATATCAGCACAGCTTCATGAGGGATCGGTCCTGTCAAATTAATTTTAGTTTCTATGAGGCGGTAAGTTCTAGACTTGACCGTGGTGAATCAATGGATGTCGTATATCTGGACTTCTCCAAAGCATTTGACACTGTACCACATAAAAGGTTAGTATATAAAATGAGAATGCTCGGACTGGAAAAAAATGTCTGTATGTGGGTAAGTAACTGTCTCAGTGATAGAAAAGAAAACAGAGGTTGGCTATTAATGGTACACACTCAGATTGGGTCACTGTCACTAGCGTAGTACCTCATGGGTCAGTATATGGCCCTATTCTCTTCAAAATATGTATTCTGGGATATGTCTCTGAAATAGGGACAGATGAGTATAGTAAGATAACGGTGGGTAGATTGTTGTATATAGCCAGAAAACTGATTGCGTTGCATTTGATACAGACTAGCCCCCCGACGTTGGAAGAATTTATGGTTAAAGTCAATAATATGTTGATCTGTGAAAAAGCTATATTCCTGAAAAGATGGTGTCCGCAAAAGTTTGACAAACTATGGAGGAAATGGTTGTCTAATAGTCATATTAGATTCTAAAGAGATAGAGGGAGAAGCACAAATGTGAGTGCGGATTATGGGAGGGGGGATATAAGGGGGGAGGGATTTGGTATAGGGGTTTATTCATGTATGTTATATAATATATTATACAGTACCTCACGAGCGTTGTTTTGCCTTCCTCTGGATCATCCTGCAGGATAACAGGCCAAACTGGATGGACGGATGTCTTTTTTCAGCCTTATAAACTACACTGAATAAAAATATAAACACAACACTTTCGGTTTTGCTCCCATTTTGCACTCAAAGATCTGAAACATTTTCTACATACACAAAAGACCCATTACTCTCAAATATTGTTCACAAATCTGTCGAAATCTGTGTTAGTGAGCACTTCTCCTTTGCTGAGATAATCTACCCCACCTCACAGGTGTGGCATATCAAGCCTTAGACTACCGACAATAAAAGTCCACTCTGAAATGTGCAGTTTGATCACACAGCACAATGCCACAGATGTTGCAATGTTTGAGGGAGCATGCTGAACTGCAGGAATGTCTACCAGAGCTGTTGCCCGTGCAATGAATGTTCATTTCTCTACCTGTCACGGTAGGTAGGTAAGCAGGGAAATAGCCAAACACAGGGAAAACAAACAGAACAATTGACTAGGCCCAAAAGCTAGGGAGAAAAGGGTCACCTCATATCGATCCCTAAGGCTTTCCCTATACTGCTGTGCACATGTGCATACCCTAATGGTGGATATGCACATGCCATTGTGCCTAAGTCTATACACCCTGGGAAAACCCTGAGCAGTAGGGAAAAGGGAAGAGGCGATTTACTTCTTCAAACAGGAGGAAGCAAGCGTCTCCCTAGATGCCTAGATAAAAGACACCAAGGGAAGAAACAGAGAGGATTTATCTTGAGCTGAGCTGGAGCAGACGATCCACAACACATCCAAAGCCAACAGGAATTAACTATAACCCGCACAGGCCACTGGGAGAAGGAGGAATAAATAGCCTTGCTAACAATCAACCCAGTACACCTGAGGGAAGGTGGATCCAGCTCAAACCCAAACCAAAACGAAGAGAGGAGTCAGACATGTGCCGCCAGTCTGACAGATCTCCGCACATTCACAGGACAAGGCGTGACTCTACCATAAGTCGTCTCCAAAGGCATTTCAGAGAATTTGTTAGTACATCCAATCGGCCTCACAACCGTAGACCACGTGTAACCACACCAGCGCAGGACCTCCACATCCAGCATGTTCACCTCCATGATCATCTAAGACCATCCACCCTGACAGCTGCAGCAACAATCTGTTTGCATAACCAAAGAATTTCTTCACAAACTGTCAGAAACCGTCTCAGGGAAGCTCATCTGAATGCTTGTCGTCCTCATCAGGGTCTGGACCTGACTGCAGTTCATCGTTGTAACCAACTTGAGTAGGTAAATGCTCACATTCGATGGCGTCTGGCACGTTGGAGAGGTGTTCTGTATGGGCAGGAGTATGTTATGGACAACGAACACAGGTGCATTTTATTGATGGTATTTTGAATGCACAGAGATACCGTGACGAGGTCCTGAGGCCCATTGTTTTGCGCCATTCATCCACGACCATCACCTAATGTTGCAGCATGATAATGCACAGCCCCATATTGCAAGGATCTATACACAATTCCTGGAAGCTGAAAACATCCCAGTTCTTGCATGGCCAGCATACTCACCGGATATGTCACCCATTGAGCATGTTTGGGAGCATGTTTGGGAGCAAGTGGTTTGGGAGCTCTGGAGCGTGTTCCAGTTCCTGTCAATATTCTACAACTTCACACAGCTATTGAAGAGGAGTGGGCCAACATCCCACAGGCCACAATCAACAGCCTGATCAACTCTATGCGACGGAGATGTGTTGCACTGCGTGAGGCAAGTGGTGGCCACACCAGATACTGACTGGTTTTCTGACCCCCCCCCCCCCCCCAGTAAGGCAAAACTGTGCACATTTCAGAGTGGACTTTTATTGTGAGCAGACTAAGGCACGCCTGTGCAATATTCATGCTGTCTAATCAGCACCTTGATATGGCACACCTGTGAGGTGGGATGGATTATCTTGGCAAAGGAGAAGTGCTCACTAACACAGATTTAGACAGATTTGTGAACAATATTTTAGAGTAATGGGTCTTTTGTGTATGTAGAAAATGTTTCAGATCTTTGAGTTCAGTTCATGCAAAATGGGAGCAAAACAGAAAGTGTTGCATTTACACTCACCTAAAGAATTATTAGGAACACCATACTAATACGGTGTTGGACTCCCTTTTGCCTTCAGAACTGCCTTAATTCTACGTGGCATTGATTCAACAAGGTCTGATAGCATTCTTTAGAAATGTTGGCCCATATTGATAGGATAGCATCTTGCTGTTGATGGAGATTTGAGGGATTCACATCAAGGGCACGAAGCTCCCGTCCCACCACATCCCAAAGATGCTCTATTGGGTTGAGATCTGGTGACTGTGGGGGCCATTTTAGTACAGTAAACTCATTGTCATGTTCAAGAAACCAATTTGAAATGATTCAAGCTTTGTGACATGGTGCATTATCCTGCTGGATGTAGCCATCAGAGGATGGGTACATGGTGGTCATGAAGGGATGGACATGGTCAGAAACAATGCTTAGGTAGCCCGTGGCATTTAAACGATGGCCAATTGGCACTAAGGGGCCTAAAGTGTGCCCAGAAAACATCCCCCACACCATTACACCACCACCACCAGCCTGCACAGTGGTAACAAGGCATGATGGATACATGTTCTCATTCTGTTTACGCCAAATTTGGACTCTACCATTTGAATGTCTCAACTAGAAATCGAGACTCATCAGACCAGGCAACATTTTTCCAGGCTTCAACAGTCCAATTTTGGTGAGCTCGTGCAAATTGCAGCCTCTTTTTCCTATTTGTAGTGGAGATGAGTGGTACCCGGTGGGGTCTTCTGCTGTTGTAGCCCACCTTTCTTTCCCATTCTGACATTCAGTTTGGAGTTCAGGAGATTGTCTTGACCAGGACCACAACCCTACATGCATTGAAGCAACTGCCCTGTGATTGGTTGACTAGATAATCGCATTAATGAGAAATAGAACAGGTGTTCCTAATAATTCTATAGGTGACTGTATATTTTTGTTCGGTGTATGTTACCATGTTTTTACTTCAGGTGTTTTTCTTCCTTCTTTTCTTTCTTTTCCGTTCTTCCCTTTACCCGGTTGACCCTTTCCTTTCCCCTCCTCCTATTTGGGAATCTGGCTCCTGCTGCTATGAAACTTATATTGTTAAACACTAGAGGATTTATTGTCTCGGAAAAAAAATCTAAATTCCTGTATCGCACGCACAGAGAGAGGATACAGATCCTGCTGCTGCAAGAAACGCACTTATTCTAAGCATTATACTTTCTGGTCACATAGTACAAATCCTGAGTCTAACTCGAAAGGGGGCTTCTATTGCTTTACATAAATCTCTGCCTTATACTTTTGTAGACTTTATCACAGACTCCCCTGGACGGTTCCTATTCTTGAAACTGAAGATCTATGTGAGAACGTACACCGTCAGGAACTTATATCTTCCGAACCTGAGACAAAGTAAAGCTCTTGCAGGCAGGGGCGTAACTACCATAGCGGCAGACCATGCGACTGCTATGGTGCCCAGGGCAAGAGGGGGCCCAGTTAGAATAATCTCCTCTTATACTGGGGGTGAAGACTTGGTCAGTACTCTACCTTCTAAAAAACTACTTTTAGCAAAGGAGGCAGTGGAAAAAAATGGCCCAAGGGTTATTGAAAGGGGTTTAGGCGGAAACCCTTTTGTCCTGTGTGGGGGGCCTGGTTTGATCCTTGCAATGGAGCCCTTACTGCAGGTATTTTATCTAAATTAGATTCCCTTGCTGAGGAGGTGGATACTATTAGGGGGTGAGTTTAACATGGTTCTGGAGCCTCTACGGGCAAATCCTTTACGGGCAATTTCCTGAGCAAGGCGGGCACCACATAGCAGACAGTTGGTGGATGTATGGCGTAACCTACACCCTAAGGAGCGGGATTATACCTACTTCTCCCTTGCTCACCAATCTTATAGCTGATTAGATATGTTTTTGATTTCTCATCATGTCCTGACCTTTCAACCAAAGATTTCTATAGGGACCTACATTTGGTCTAACTATTCCCCAGTTTTTTTAATCCAGGGTTGTGAATTAGTCTACTTTCACAATCGGGTTTTGGCTTTCCAGTTTGTGAGATCCGTACATGGCTCTCACAAGCGGTCTAAAAAGGGTCCGTTTGCATCCTAATGCCTTCTTAATGGAAAAGGATCCGCTCAGAATGCATCATTTTGCATCAGTTCAGTCTCCATTCCGCTTTGGAGACGGAAACCAAAATGCTGCTTGCAGTGTTTTGGTGTTTGTCTGATGAAACTGAGCCAAACGGATCCGTCCTGGCACACAATGTAAGTCAATGGGGACGGATGCGTTTTCACTGACACAGTCTGGCACAATAGAAAACGGATCCGTCCTCCATTGACTTTCAATGGTGTTCAAGACAGAGCTGTCTTGGCTATTGTAAAGATAATACAAATGGATCTGTTCTGAACGGATGCAGACGGTTGTATTATCTAAACGGATCCCTTCATGATGGATACACACAAAACGAGAGTGTGAAAGTAGCCCTAGAGATCGCTCGCACAAACTGGCCCTTTATGCAGATGATCTTCTCCTTTTTGTGTCTGCGCCCCACATCTCTATAGCCGCCATCCTTAGCAAATTTGAGCGTTATGGTCATCTTAGCAATTTTAACTCCTTAGTGACCACCCATACGCCTTTTTACGGTGGTCACTAGGGGGCCTTAGGCTGGGCCGCTGCGTTTATATGGCGGCCCAGTCTAAGCGCTGAACGGCTCCCCTGTGCAGCGGGGAGCGCGGACCCGGCTCTCACATGAGATCCGGGGCCTGCTCTAACAGCCCAGACCGGCAGGAGTGCCGATCCGGGGCTGTTTAACCCTTTACATGCCGGGCGCAATGGCGCCTGATGCATGTAAAGTGGTGACAGAGGGAGCGGACTCCCTCTGTCTCCCATCAGCACCCTGAAAATGCGATTGCGGGGTGCTGATGTGTTGGGAAGCTTACCAGGCCCAGAGCCTGTCCTCAGTTATCTCCAGCAGGCTTTGCCTCTCTGGCGCACCCTGCTGGTCAATGTTTGAATAGCATTGCTATTGAAATGTAATGCATTATAGAGATAATGCATTACATTTTAAAAGGAATCAAAATTCTGTATATTATAGTCCCCTTGTGGGACTATTAAGTAGTAACAAAATAGAAAAAAATGCACATTTATTAAATAAAATAATTCCATAAAATAAAAAATATGCTTTTTTTTTCCATTGAAAATACGCTTTTCAATGAAAAAATTTGCAAAAAGAAAATATCCCCCATATGTTTGGTATTGCTGCGTCCGTAACGACCCGGACTACATAAATATTACATAAATTATCCCCTATGGTGAACGCCGTAAAAATAAAATTAGAAAAAAAAAAAAGAATTTCAAATTTATTCTTAGTTTCCACCAAAAAAACTTAATAACAAGCGATCAAAAAGCGGCATTTACTCCAAAATTATACCAATGAAAAATACAAGTCGTCCCTCAAAAATCAAGCCCTCACACAACTCCATAGGAAAAAAAATAAAAAAGTTATGGGTCTTGTGAAGTGGCAATGCAAAATCATATTTTTGGTTAATAATAGGGGTTTTATTGCAAAAAAAGTTGTAAAACGTAAAAAAATTATAAGTATGTAATATCACTGTAATCATACTGACCCAGAGAATAAAGATATTATGTTATTTGTAGCGAAAAATGAACGCCGTAAAATTTATAATGTAAAAACGGAGTAGCAGTATTGCTATTTTTCCCCATCTCCCTCCCAGAAAGAGTTAATAAAAGTTCATCAGAAAGTTATGTGGACCCCAAAATGGCGCCATTAAAAACTACAACTTGTCCCGTAAAAAACAAGCCCTCATAAAGCTATATAGACGAAAAAATTAAAAAGTTATAGCTTTTGGAATGAGACCTTGAAAAAAGGAAGAAAAACGCTTGGTCATAAAGGCCCAAACAGGCTAATCAGGCCCAAACCCCTAATCACTAAGGGGTTAAGATTAATCTTACCAAATGTTAAATATTTCTCTGCCCCTAATAGAAGCACAACACATACAAGACAATTTCTCTTTCTGTTGGCAGTCACAAAGTCTTAACTGTCTGGGGTTACAGATCCCAGCTCACTTACATCTACTGTATCCTCTCAATTCTTTACCACTGTAGAGTAAGACTTTAGAGGATTTACAGAGATATTCTTTGAAATCTCTGTCTTGGCTTGGACAAATAAGCGCAGTCAAAATGGATATCCTACCCAGATTCTTATATCTCTTCAAAGTGCTCCCCATCTGTTCTCAACCTTGCACAGAGAGGCACTTTTTTTGCGACTTACTAGCAGGTTCAGACTAGGCAACAAGGTGTTTACTAAAGCTAGATATACAGTTGGCTCTGGTCTATCGGATCATAAAGGGGTTATCCAACCTCTATAACGTCAGGGATATAAAGCATATGCTTTATATAAAATAAAGAATCAAAGGAAAAATTTCAAAGGGAATTGATCCTAGAAGTGGACATATAAAACACCTCAAAAAGAGTTTATAGTTTATTATGCAAATTATATTGTGCAATCAGTAAAACATGGTACAAGCGTCTATGAAAAAATATAAATGATTTATTATACAATAACTTAGAATACAATCAAAACTTAATCAATATAAAATTCAATAATATGCAATAACACACAGTGATACGCAGTGCCCTAAATTCGCCACCAGATGGCTCTAACACAAATACCAGCATTCCATATTACCTTTCAAACATAAAATGTAATACAACTGTCTCGACCACAATTATGAGATATATTGTCAGTTGACACAGTAAACTCAATAGTGATTAGGATAGATACGAACCCTTGCTCTGCTTAAACTATGACCAATCTTGGATATTGGGTAGTATTGCTACACAACTTATAAATTATCAGGCCTGATATTGACTATGCAATGTGAATATTCCAATCAGAGAGTTTCTCAGATATCAATATTAGATCTTTTATTCAGTAATATGCATCTTTACTGAATAGTGATAATATTGATATAGCACTTTTAACATTATACATCTGCACTAAAGCAGGGAGTTACTAAATATCAGGCCAATTAATTCAATCAATACTACACCTAGAACAAGAACTCTCCCCAATGGATCTAACTGTTGCTCCATGGGTGACACTGGAGGATAGGCCATGTTGGAGGACTGGCCCTTTCTGGTTAGATATGTCCTCACTCAATGGGATACTTGCATCTCGAAGTTTCAGATATAACTGAGACCAGGGCCTATGACTAGTGATGTCCATGAATAGTGATTCGCCGGCGAATAGTTCACAGCGAACATAGCTTGTTCGCGTTCGCCGTGGCGGGCAAACATATGCGATGTTCGGTCCGCCCCCTATACATCATCATTGAGTAAATTTTGACCCTGTACCTCACAGTCAGCAGACACATTCCAGCCAATCAGCAGCAGACCCTCCCTCCCAGACCCTCCCACCTCCTGGACAGCATCCATTTTAGATTCATTCGGAAGCTGCATTCACAGTGAGAGGAGGGACAGTGCTACTGCTGCTGATTCAATAGGGAAAGCGTTAGCTAGGGCATTGTTCTGTGTCCACAGACTCATCTGCTGTAAGGAAAGCGTCCTGACAGCACCCCAAAAAGCCCTTTTCAGGGCTGGTACATCAGTGTGCCTTTTTTTTATTTATATATATATATATATATATATATTGCAGTTGCCTGGCTGCCCGTGTGTGAGAGGCTGCAGACTCAGTCACAGACAGCACGTGCACACCATTCATACAGGGTGTGACAGAAAATACCTCGCAGATAAAAATAAATTCTATTTAATATTTTTCTGTGACATAATCACATTTGCAAGCCTGTGTGTGTCAGGCCCACACAGACTGTATTGTGGCCACTGGCTAGGCCTCCACTCATACCGTTACAGGGTGTCATTCACTCAAATACCTTGTAGATAAAAAAATTCTATTAAACTTTTTCTGTGATATAATCACATTTGCAAATTGCAAGGATGTGTGTGTCAGGCCCACACAGACTGTATTGTGGCCACTGGCTAGGCCTCCACTCATACCGTTACAGGGTGTCATTCACTCAAATACCTTGCAGATAAAAAAAATTCTATATAAATTTTTCTGTGATATAATCACATTTGCAAATTGCAAGCCCGTGTGTGTCAGGCCCACACAGACTGTATTGTGGCCACTGGCTAGTGGCTAGGCCTCCACTCATACCGTTACAGGGTGTCATTCACTCAAATACCTTGCAGATAAAAAAAATTATATTTAACATTTTTCTGTGATATAATCACATTTGCAAATTGCAAGCCCGTGTGTGTCAGGCCCACACAGACTGTATTGTAGCCACTGGCTAGTGGCTAGGCCTCCACTCATACCGTTACAGGGTGTCATTCACTCAAATACCTTGCAGATAAAAAATAATTATATTTAAAAAATTTCTGTGATATAATCACATTTGCAAATTACAAGCCCGTGTGTGTCAGGCCCACACAGACTGTATTGTGGCCACTGGCTAGGCCTCCACTCATACCGTTACAGGGTGTCATTCACTCAAATACCTTGCAGATAAAAAATTATTCTATTAAAATTTTTCTGTGATATAATCACATTTGCAAATTGCAAGCCCGTGTGTGTCAGGCCCACACAGACTGTATTGTGGCCACTGCCCACAACTTATATAGGGTGGCACAGTACCTTGCATGCATAGTACCACTAATCAAAAAAAAAATGTCAGGCAGAGGCAGGCCAACCCGCAGGGGCCGTCGTGGTTGTGGTGCTGTGATTTCCACTGGCTCTGGAATAATGGCCAGTGTTCAGAGGCCACGTACCCTGAACCCAAAAAATTCTGAGAAAATAGTTGACTGGCTTACACAGGACACCCAATCTTCAACAGCTTCCGCTAAGAACCTTGATGCACCATCCTCCTCCAGCTCAGCTTTGGTCACCTGCTCTCAAGTTACCACTCTCCCGCCTGCCGCCACCACCACCACTACCACCACAGCCACCACAGCCGCTTCACTCGATCCCTCAGAGGAGTTATTTACACATCAGTTGGATAAAATTAGTGATGCGCAACCATTATTGCCTGGGGATGTAGATAACAGGGATATGTCTCAGTCAGGCAGCATTACACACATGGACGTACAGTGTGATGATGATGATGATGTTGTACCCGCTGCTGCTTCCTTTGCTGAGGTGTCAGATACAAGTGAAGTGGTTGATGATGACGATGTGTCAGTGGATGCCACGTGGGTGCCTGCTCGAAGAGAAGAAGAAGAGGGGGAAAGTTCAGAAGGGGAGACAGAGAGAAGGAGGAGACGAGTTGGAAGCAGGGGGAGGTCGTCGCAAGGAGCTATTGGCACAGTCAGACAGCATGTATCGGAACCCGGAGTCAGCCAGACAGCACGCCAATCAACGCATGCTGTTGCCACCAACAGAATGCCATCATTGCAAAGCTCAGCAGTGTGGCATTTTTTTTGTGTGTCTGCCTCTGACAACAGCGATGCCATTTGCAACCTGTGCCAAAAGAAACTGAGTCGTGGGAAATCCAACACCCACCTAGGTACAACTGCTTTGCGAAGGCACATGATCGCACATCACAAACGCCTATGGGATCAACACATGATGACGAGTAGAAGCAGCACACAAGCTCAAAGCCACCATCCTCCTCCTGGTCCAGCATCTTCAGCCACGTCAACCACTGCTGTCCTCCTTGCCCCCTCTCAACCACCTGCCACTCTGCCTCTCACCTTCAGATGTTCCATCTCATCTGCCCACAGTCAGGTGTCTGTAAAGGAAATGTTTGAGCGTAAGAAGCCAATGTCACAGAGTCACCCCCTTGCCCGGCGTCTGACAGCTGGCTTGACGGAACTCTTAGCCCGCCAGCTTTTACCATACCAGCTGGTGGAGTCTGAGGCCTTCAAAAAATTTGTCGCTATTGGGACACCACAGTGGAAGGTACCCGGACAATTTTTTTTTTCAAATAAGGCAATCCCAAACCTCTACTCAGTGATTGAAAAGGAAGTCATGGCATCTCTGGCATACAGTGTTGGGGCAAGGGTCCATCTGACCACTGATACCTGGTCTGCAAAGCACGGTCAGGGCAGGTATATCACCTACACTGCGCATTGGGTCAACCTGCTGACGGCTGCCAAGCATGGAATGCGTGGCTCTGCAGCGGAGTTGGTGACACCGCCACGACTTGCAGGCAGGCCTACTGCCAACTCCTCTACTCCATCCTCTTCCATAACCTCCTCGGCTGAGTCCTCTTCTGCTGCACATCAACTGAATCCCCCCAGCGGCTATTCCACATCCCGGATACGACAGTGTCACGCTGTCTTGGGGTTGACTTGCCTGAAAGCAGAGAGCCACACCGGACCAGCACTCCTGTCTGCCCTGAATGCACAGGTGGATCAGTGGCTGACCCCGCACCAACTGGAGATGGGCAAAGTGGTGTGTGACAATGGAAGCAATTTGTTGGCGGCATTGAATTTGGGCAAGTTGTCACATGTGCCGTGCATGGCACATGTGTTGAATCTCATCGTACAACGCTTTGTGTCTAAGTACCCAGGCTTACAGGACGTCCTCAAGCAGGCCAGGAAGGTGTGTGGCCATTTCAGGCGCTCCTACACGGCCATGGCGCTCTTTTTAGACATTCAGCGCCGAAACAACATGCCAGTGAGGCGCTTGATTTGCGCCAGCCCGACACATTGGAATTCAACACTCCTAATGTTCGACCGCCTGCTCCAACGGGTATGTGTATGACCGGGGCGCTAGGACAGCCTCTGCAGAGCAGGAAGTTTTTTTGCCACGTTACTGGACGCTCATGCGCAATGCCTGTAGGCTCATGCGTCCTTTTGAGGAGGTGACAAACCTATTCAGTCGCACCGAAGGCACCATCAGCGACCTCATCCCATTTGACCTGTACTGGGTGGCCACGCTACTAGACCCCCGGTATAAGCAGAAAGTGGTGGAAATGTTACCAAATTACCGTAAGTCAGAAAGGATGCAGCAGTTCAAAACCAAACTAAAAAATATGCTTTACACAGCTTATAAGGGGGATGTCACAGCACAACGGGAATCTAACTGGGGAAGAGGTGAAAGTAATCCTCCTCCTACCACGACCACGGCGGCAAGGACAGGACGCTTTACAGATGTGTTGTTGATGGAGGACATGCAGAGCTTTTTCAGTCCTACACATCGCCACAGCCCTTCGGGATCCAGCCTTAGAGAACGACTCGACCGACAGGTGGCAGACTACCTCGCCTTAACTGTAGATATCGACACTCTGAGGAGCGATGAATCCCTTGACTACTGGGTGTGCAGGCTTGACCTGTGGCCTGAACTATCCCAGTTTGCGATAGAACTTCTGGCCTGCCCCGCTTCAAGTGTCCTGTCAGAAAGGACCTTCAGTGCAGCAGGAGGCATTGTCACTGACAAAAGAAGTAGATTACCTCACCTTCATTAAGATGAATGAGGCATGGATCCCGAAGGGACTGACAGTGGGGGATACGTTTGACTAACAAAAGGCCTGATGACATGCCTTGGCTTCAAAATGGTCCCCACGCTGCTGTATTTAATGTCTGCATACCGGATGACTTTCGTGAATTCTCCGCCACCAACTAGGGTTCAAGCCGCAATGTTTTAGTCACCTTTCTGCCTGGAAAACATAAATTTGCAGCGGCTGCAACAATACGTAATTTTTCAGGCATGTGTACATGCCTATATTTTCTGGCCTCTAGTGCTGCACTGTAGCTGCAATAACAAAACAAAAAAAAGGCACACACATGTGTCAATTCCCCTTCGTGATCGGTACCTTGTTGTGGTGAAAGGGCTTGCGTATCACAATGAAGCGATCATCACCTCTATGAGTGTGTTGGCAATGTTGCCACACCCCAGATAAGGCCGTTGCTTCATTATGATCAGACTAAAAGCGATCGGCTGGATCATTTTTCATAGAAAAAACATTATTGTTCTTTTTTTTTTGTATGGGTTTTTAATACATAAAATAAATAAATCATAATAAAGTCTCTTAATAGTTTATTAGAAATAATGCAGACAATTTAAAAAATCCCCATCAATTGCAATACAAAGCAAGTACAGAGCTCAAACTGATAGGAATAGTACTAGTTAAGACACCACTCATATAGGGTGTCACAGCACATTGCTCCGTGCACGCGCAGTGCCCCAACTTGGGAGTAAGAGGACCGACCAAGCTGCTTTTTCCCTCTCCCGGTTCCTAAAATCAATTCAGTTTGGTGTATCAGAGTTTGGTATGTCACTGTGAAGGCAGTCGAAGGTACCCGGTCTAAATTTTTTTTCACAAAAGGCAATCCCTGATATGGGACGCAACAGGGAGTAAACTGATGAGAATAGTACTACAGAAAATACCACTCATATCGGGTGTGACAGTAAATTGCACGGCACAGACGCAGTGACCGTGGCGTGGATTCAAACAAAGGGGAGGGAGCCAGCGTTTTTTTAACCATCTCCCCAGTCGAAAAATCAATTAAATTCACCTTTCGGGGACCCTTGGTGTTGTACGTGGCTGGGTGGAGGAAGAAACCTTCAATGACATCAACGGGATATGGCTAGCTTGGTATCCAACCTTGTGCATATCGGAAGTTTGCTGTTGGGCAAATGGACTGTTTGCGGTTGTTTGCGGTGCATTAAAAGGGGAGTTTGGTCTGTCAATGTCTGTAAAGCGGGCATAACCCTTACACTACCTGATCGATACAACATCATACCTGATCGTATACACACACTGGATGTTTTAAACCACGTTGTTCAAAAAAAATTAGGATTGTTAGGTGATTTATGTCCTATATGGATTAAAATCCAACTCTGCGTCAACTATGTAATTTTCCATGGGAGTTTTGCCATGGATCTCCCTCCGGCATACCACAGTCCAGGTGTTAGTCCCCTTGAAACAACTTTTCCATCACTACTGTGGCTAGAAAGAGTCCCTGTGGGTTTTAAAATTCGCCTGCCTATTGAAGTCAATGGCAGTTCGCCTGTTCGCGAACATTTGCAGAAATTCGCGTTTGCCAACGGAAAATTTTATGTTCGCGACATCTCTACCTATGACACCCCTCATGGGTAATCCAGCTTTCACCCCCAGGTTGCAGGTAGACTGCCTCCTGGTATGGGATAGATGTTTGTGTCCGCAAGTTCGGACTGCTCTACGGAATAACAAACTGTTGCCCTTAGGGCTCTTTCACACAAGCAGATGCCGTGCGTGGAATACGCTGTGTGAAAGAGTGCCAAGCCCCATTCTGGACAGCAGAGACACGGAGCATTAACATGATTGATAATGCTCCGTGCCTCTGTGACCTTTTTACTACAAAATCACAGTGAGATAAAGTTGTCACTGTGATTTTGCAGTAAAAAGGTAACAGAGAGCATTATCAATCATGTTAATGCTCCGTGTCTCTGCTGTCCAGTGCGTGGCTTAGCACTCTTTCATGTAGCGGATTGCATGCACGGCATTCACTCATGTGAAAGAGCCCTTAGGCCTCTTTCACACAGGCGTTGCGGATGAAGTGGGGGAAAAGATGCGGGTGCGTTGCGGGAAAATGCACAATTTTTCCCCACGAGTGCAAAGCATTTTAATGCGTTTTGCACGAGCGTGAGAAAAATCGGCATGTTTGGTACCCAGACCCGAACCCGGAATTCTTCACAGAGGTTTGGGTTTGTGATCGGTGTTTTTTATTAAATTTTATTATTTTCCCTTAAACCTTGGTTATAAGGGAAAATAATAGCATTCTTAATACAGAATGCTAAGTAAATTAGGGATGGAGGGGTTAGAAAAAATAATAAAAAAATTAAACTCAGCTCATCCGCAGCCCGGCTTCTCTTCTTTCTTCTTCGAGGACCTGGGAGAAAAGGACCTTTGGTGACGTCACTGCGCTCATCACATAGTCCATCACCATGGTGATGGACCATGTGATGAGCGCGGAGCCATCACATGGCCCATCACCATGGTGATGGATCATGTGATGGACCATGTGATGAGCGCAGTGACATCACCAAAGGTCCTTTTCTCCCAGGTCCTCGAAGAAGAAAGAAGAGAAGCCGGGCTGCGGATGAGCTGAGTTTAATTTTTTTATTATTTTTTCTAACCCCTCCATCCCTAATTTACTTAGCATTCTGTATTAAGAATGCTATTATTTTCCCTTATAACCAAGGTTTAAGGGAAAATAATAAAATTTAAACAACACCGATCACAAACCCAAACCTCTGTGAAGAATTCCGGGTTCGGGTCTGGGTACCAAACATGCGCGAACAAGTGGATGAGGTGAGTCTGATTTTACATTTTTATTTTATTAACCCCCTCCATCCCTAATTTACTTAGCATTCTGTATTAAGAATGCTATTATTTTCCCTTATAACCATGTTATAAGGGAAAATGATAAAGATCGGGTCCCAATCCCGATCATCACCTAGCAACCATGCGTGAAAATCGCACTGCATCCACACTTGCTTGCGGATGCTTGCGATTTTCACGCAGCCCCATTCACTTCTATGGGGCCTGCATTGCATGAAAAATGCACAATATAGAGCTTGCTGCGATTTTCACGCAACGCACAAGTGATGAGTCCGGATTCAGTGCAGGTACAATGCGTTCACCTCACACATTGCACCCGCGTGGAAAACTCACCCGTGTGAAAGAGGCCTTAGGCACACAGAGTTTCAGCTCCCTCCAAAGATGTTATATTGGATTTAGGTCTGGAGACTGGCTAGGCCACTCCAGAACCTTGATATGCTTCTTACAGAGCCACTCCTTGGTTATCCTGGCTGCGTGCTTCGGGTCGTTGTCATGTTGGAAGACCCAGCCACGGCCCATCTTCAATGCTCTGACTGAGGGAAGGTGGTTGTTGCTCAAAATCTCACAAAAAATTGCCCCATTCATCCTCTCCTTAATACAGTGCAGTCGTCCTGTCCCCTTCGCAGAAAAGCACCCCCAAAGCATGATATTACCACCCCCATGCTTCACAGTAGGGATGGTGTTCTTGGGATGCAACTCTTTTTCCTCCAATCACGACGAGTGAAGTTTAGAACAAAAAGTTCTACTTTGGTCTCATCTGACCACATGACTTTCTCCCATGCCTCCTCTGGATCATCTAGATGGTCATTGGCAAACTTCAGACAGGCCTGGACATGTGATAACTTGAGCAGGGGAACCTTCCGTGCAATGCATGATTTGAAACCATGAGGGCGTAGTGTTCTACCGACAGTGACCTTTGAAACTGTCACTGTCAGTGTACCAGCTCTCTTCCGGTCATTGACCAGCTCCTCCATTGTAGTTTTGGGCTGATTCCTCACCTTTCTTATCATCAGTGATACCCCACGAGGTGAGATCTTGCATGGAGCCCCAGTCCGAGGGAGACTGACAGTCGTCTTTAGCCTCCTCCATTTTCTAACAATTGCTCCAACAGTTGATCTATTTTCACCAAGCTGCTTGGCAATTGACCCATAGCCCTTTCCAGCCTTGTGGAGGTCCACAATTTTGTCTCTGATGTTTTTGACAGCCCTTTAGTAGTAGTTGGCGTCTGACTGACTGTGGGGTGGACAGGGGTCTTTAAAGAGCTCAGAGAGGTGCTACTAAGTTAGATTAATGAGTGGAGTAGAGGTGGACTTTTTAAAGGCATAGTAACAGGTCTTTGAGAGCCAGAAATCTTGCTGTTTCTCAGGTGTTCAAATACTTATGTTCAGCAGTGCAAGACAAATAAATTCTTTAAAAATCATACAATGTGATTTCCTCAATTTTTTATTCATTCTGTCTCTCAGAGTGGGAATTCTCCTACAATGTGAATTTCAAACCCCTCCATGATTTCTAAGTGGGAGAACTTGCAAAATCGCATGGTGTTCAAATACTTCTGTTCCTCACTGTATATTTCTTCATCCCATAGACCTCACCAGGTTCTTGTATCGGACATATAGGATCTTGTGAGGTAGATGTGAGCAACGCTGACATAGCTCCCTTATTTCGAAAATGTGAAGTGGACCTAAATCTTACTTTTATCAGACAACATTCTCAATATATATATATGTTCTCTCATTGACTCACTCTAGCTGCCCATGCAAAGGACAAAAATCCACTCTAGGTGGTGTTACTGCCTGGCGATCCTCCATTTCATTTTTCTGTCTGTATCTAACCTATGTTGGAGATGTGAAAAGGAGGTGGATACCATTCTACATATTTGATTGACTTGCCCAGTCATTTAAAGTTTTTGGGATCAGGTGCTTCACATTTATGGTAAATTATCTGGGAAGGTCATAACTAACTCGTCTCAGGTTACTCTCCTCGCACTTTTGCCAGGGACTTTAGATAAAATCATGCTGAAGAATGCATTGAGGTTCTTTCTTGCAGAAGCGGGATTAGTTATTCCAAGACACTGGAAGTTGTCACGAACCAGCGGGTGTGAACCCACTGTGCCACATGTTCTTCCTCCTATAAGGGCATTGTCTAAGTGAACCTCTCGATCTTCACAGTACCCCTGATGGTGGGGATAGACTTTCCTGAGGTACCGGAGAAAGGTACCAGGAGTAACAGTGCAGAACCAAAGGATGAGGCAGAGGCGAAGTCAGACAGGCAATAGGTGAGGGCAGGCGACACAGGTACAGGTCAGGCAATCCGGATTGGCAACAGGAGAGTGAATGCAAGCAGGCAGGGATCAAACATGTAGCAGAGTCCAGGAACACAAGTACAAGTCAGGAACGCAAGCGGATATCAGGAAAATTAGCAGGACACAAGGACTTTGACACTGAGGCATCTGGGAAGGGGGCTGAGCCACTTATATATGTGCAGGAGGGCTAGGATTGGTTGGCGAGGTCACATGATCCAACCCATAAAACACAGAAAGTGATGCGCGCCGGCCCTTAAGGAAATGCCGCAGGAAACAAGCAGCAAGCGTGCTGTGGCCAGGGCTGAAAGGAAACACTGGCAGCAGATCATCGCTGAACACGGCACCCGGGACCGCGATGGTAAGCAGGGGAACATCGGCGCACAGCAGCTGCTGGTACAGTACCCCCCTTACGCCCCCTCTTCTTAAATCAACAAAGAGACAGAAACCTTTTTATCAAGTTTGGAGCATGAATGTTCTCTTCTGGTTCCCAAGACCTCTCCTCAGGACCAAAGCCCTTCCAGTCCACAAGGTAGTAGGTCTTCTTGATGTCCAGAATGTCTTTGACCTCAAATATCTCATCAGATCAATCTTCAGATACTGGAGTTGGAGTAGAAGAAGCCATCGAGAAGCAATTAAGAACTACTGGTTTTAGCAACGACACATGGAAGGCATTAGGAAAATGCAGAGAGAGAGGCAGATGGTACTTATATGTCACTTCGTTGATCCTCCTCAATACTTCAAATGGTCCAAGGAACCTAGGAGCAAACTTGAAACTGGGAACCCTTAGGCTACATGCACACAACCATTTTTTGCGGTCTGCAAATCGCGGATCCGTAAAAACTGAAGGCGCCAGTGTGCCTTCCGCAATTTGTGGAACGGAACGGGCTGCCCATTGTAAAATGCCTATTCTTGTCCGCAAAACGGACAAGAATAGGACATGCTATATTTTTTTTGCAGGGCCACGGAACGGAGCAAAGGATGCGGACAGCACAGGAAAAGGGGGGGGAAGGGTACGGGGGGGAAGGGAGGGGAAGGAGATGGGGAGGAGGGAGGGGGGCAAAGACATGGGCCTACAACCAGGACCATATTGACCAATCATATAAATACATGGTCTGCATTAAGACCCATCTTATACTCTACTCCCATTGTATAGTCATACCACCACATCATATCCCCCAATGCGCATGCTACAGACCATGCGAACTGAGAATTTACGAGACGGTGATGGTAAGTCAAACCAGTGATGACCCTAAAAGATACAGGGGTTAAAGTCAATTAAAACATAATTTAAATTACACAGAAAAAAAAACCTTTTGGGTGTGGAGACCCATGTGACCCCTCCTTAGGCCTACAAAAACGAGGAGAAGCCAGAGGACTCATTTAGGCCACCCGGGTGCAGTGTATTTAATTTCCAAATCCACTTACACTCGAGTTGTCCCAATCTTTTAGTTATATTGCCACCCCTCCCCCCCATCTCCTTACCCTCCCTTCCCGTCCCCTTCCCCCCCCCCCCCAATTTCCTTCCTCCTTCCTCTCTCCCTTTTCCTCCCCCTTCCTCTTCCCTTCACTTTGTCCCTCATATGCATTATGGTGTATCGATAGGATATATAGATCTCCTTGTGAGGCATTGAAATCTAATGAATTATATAATGTTTAATGCACTTTAAACGGTATGACTATCAATGTATGATAATGGGCACATAACACAATCATCATTGTTATTAATAAAATTATGACTTGTAGCATCACGTAATTGAGGTATATATACTCTGAATTGAAACACAATTTAATATTTTTTCTCTTTTTTTCTCATATCGTGGAATAATACCACAAGAGACATATATGCGGATATTATAATGACCAATCACGTATGAATTTTAGATGTTTTTCACATGTATGCCTAAGTGTCTTGTTTTTAGGGGGATATGGGTGACCTATTCTCAGGACCATGTTTGAATTTAATGTATATTTCTGCATTGACTCTTATATCTAAACTAAGGTGGCCACCGATCTATCTATCTTTCCTATATGCTCCCATAACCTTATCAATATTATGTATTTTTGTCCCTTCACTATAAAGTATGATAATACGACCGTCCTGCTGTTATTTTGAATTGCATATAATAAGTTAGGATGACGTTGCGGGGCCGCGACATCCCTGTGCGTGTTCAAGTGACGTCATCCGGGTCATGTGACCATACGAGGATCAGGTGATCCAAATAGGTCACGTGCTCCTCTGGATGCCGGCATTCAGCGTCATAGCTCAGTTCCGGCGCAATTGCAGTGACGAACAAACCAGCAAGTAATTGGTATATAGTGATTGGTTGACACCTATATATAAACTATGTCTCCCAGTGATGACGCTACCCTCAGACGAAGGTACGTCGAAACGCGCGTTGGGGTTGGCGCCATCCTGGAGGAGACACAGTATGGGTAATTGTCCTATGTTCCTGTTTTCATTTGAATCTTACATATGCACTTTAGTGAATAAACATGGTGAATGAACAAGGACTTGCGTCCACTGTATGTTTCCTCCAGTGATGTCGTTTTTTATCTCCTGTACCAATTTCTTTAATCATGTATGTATTTAATTGTGATTTTTTTGTAATAAAGGATTTAATTAGTATAAGTGGTCTGGCATTTTCTGTGTAGGTTATGTATTTAGTTTGATGATTGCCACAGGCTTAGTCATTACTTGAACAAGTAATCATCCCATGGTTGGGGTATAGTATCGGATGGTGGTAGGTGCTATATAAGCAGACTCAGTTTTATACTGGCTTTAAAACCAGCCTCCAGGTCAGGTGTGCATGACTGCATGGAGATCGCTATGCCTCCAATATATACTACAAAGAAAAAAGGCAGGGCAATAGTGCTGGTTGCAGAGTGCGATTTGTGTTTTTGCCCTGCGATCCCTGCATCCGATGAAAGCTGTAATGGCACCGGACAGGGTTAAAAGCAGAGTGTGCTTGGCGTGCATGCTGTACCTGCGCTCCCTGGACTTTGTGTGGCTGTCATGGCCCATAACAGGCGACCTTGACGTGGTGAGTGGCTTATTACGCTTTGGCCAAAATGTACACCAATGCCTCATTCAACATCCAGCATAGAGGCAGGGCAGAGTGCTGGTTGCAGAGTGCGATTGCATTTGTGTCTTTGCGTTTGTATCTGTATAGGGTTGTGTTGACTGAACCCCCCACATTTTTTTCTTTGTAGTATATATTGGAGGCGTGGCGATCTCCATGCAGTTATGCACACCTGACCAGTTGGTCTGCCCTGGAGGCTGGTTTTAAAGTCAGTATAAAACTGAGTCTGCTTATAGAGCACCTACCAGTAGCCATTTGGCTCCAGGAGAAGTATATAGTGGGCTCAGCATGCATGTTGGTACTTGCATCCCTTGATCCGATGAAAGCTGTAATGGCACCGGACGGGGTTAAAAGCAGAGTGTGCTTGGCGTGCATGCTGTACCTGCGCTCCCTGGACTTTGTGTGGCTGTCATGGCCCATAACAGGTAGGAACTAGTGTTAGGGACCACTCATGGAGGCGACCTTGACGTGGTGAGTGGCTTATTACACTTTGGCCAAAATGTACACCGATGCCTCATTCAACATCCAGCATAGAGGCAGGGCAGAGTGCGATTGCATTTGTGTTTTTGCATTTGTATCTGTATTTCGCCATAGCAATGTGCACCTGCATAGGGTTGTGCTGACTGAACCCCCCACAGATTCTAAATTGCGAGATTCACTGCCCACGGTTATTTCTTTCAAAAGTATACATAAATGGGAAAAGGAATTGAGATCTCCCCCTCTTCCCTGGCCACAGATCTTTAAAAATATTAAAAAGGTAGTATCTGCAACCAGTTATATAAGAATAGAGGTCGCAATTTTTTTTTTGTCAGAAGTGTGGTAGTCCCGATGTTGGATATATTCATCTTTTATGGGAGTGTAGTGTGATAAAGCGGTTTTAGGAGCAGATATTTACAGCACTGCAGGGGGATCTTCCCCAATCTTGTGCTCCGGACATGACCTCTGCTATTTTGGTTCTGTATATACCAGAAAATTCTAACCTTCCCAGTTACTAACTAATCTGGCTGAAGGGCTGTTTGATAGCAAAGGTTTTGATGATTAATAAATGGGGTTCCCCCATTTCTCCCGCATTTGTGGAGCGGAGACGGATTATGTCCCAAATAAAGTTATATGAGGAGGTTGGGATGCAGAGGAGGGGAGGACTGACTATTCCAGCTTGATGGGTGGAGTTTGTGGACCGGTTGTGGGGGGGGGGGGGTCTGGGGTTCGGGCAATCAGCGACAGCAGCCAAGGGGGGAAGCGAGGGGGTGGTGGTTACAAATTTAAATTTAACATTTTTGGGGGTGGAGAAAAAAAAAGGTTTAGGTGGGATTAAATGTATTAGGTTAGAGTCTACAGAGCTGTATTTAATGCTATTGTCTGTGACGATGTAAGAATTATATTAATATCCTTTTTATATGTTTGTGAGTTTTTTCCGTTCTGTCTAAAAGTTTTGTAACTATCTTTGAAGAAAATAAAAAATGTTATAAAAAAAAATATATATATATATTTGATTGACCCGCTCTACTTGCCCGTTGGTCTGGGGACGATAACGGGAAGAGAAGTTGTAACGGATCTCCTGGCACCCTGACCGGGTACCTCCGTCGATAGATGCTCCCAGTGCCTCCCGAGGACTCCAAGCACTACGCTCGACCCCGATATCACCACAGGAACCAGGAACAGCTCTTACAAGAGCTAGGAGTAATAGCCAGGGGAGTATATACGTATAGCAATCCCCACACACATGAGACGAGGCTCTATGTTGAGTGTAAAACAGCAACTCTTTATTGAGGGCTACCTGCCCGTATTTATGCAGGTCCCCATCTGGTGGACACGCCCCTAGGGGACCAGAAGGAAGACTGTGACACAGGACAGATATGCAGCAATTCAGGATACACAGACACAATACATCCCCACAATGCATCATGGTTTCCTCCTCTCTGCCCTGGAGACACCCGAGGGGCAATTCAATTATCTCTCAGGACAAAGGGAAATCGCCAATACACATGTGGGGACAACAGGACAGAAATCACCATTTAAACATACAATGTCACACCCTTACAGACATTTAACACATCCCCAGATAGCTCAAGTCTGAGTGCATATTATTAGGTTAATGGCACTCAGACTACACGAATACACTAAAATTAGCTATCTGGGTACCCTCACATAACATAAAATACAATTCCAAAGACAGATTTAAGCTGTGCGGCCGGTCTGTCTTCTCCTTTAAAGTTAGTATGGGCCATAATCCTGAGGCAAGAGGCTGGTAAACAGGCCCCTCCAAAACCCAGTGGCGAGGTTGGTTTCGCCACAGAAGCCCAGCTCAATTTTGAGCTGCTGGCAAAGCTCTCCATAGCTTAGATGTAAACTGCACTCTGCGGAAACAATATACCAAGGTAGACTATGCAAGTGGAATGTGTGTCTCACGAACAGTTTAGCAAGTTCAGCAGCAGAAGGCAGTCCAGCCAAAGGAACGAAGTGCACCATCTTAAAGAACCGGTCCACGACCAACCAGATAGCTGTACATCCGGCAGAAGAGGGCAGATGTGTGAACATAGCACCCGGGACCGCGGCGGTAAGCAGGGGAACAGCAGTGCACAGCAGCCACTGTTACAGAAGTCTAGGATTCCTCCCTCACTCTGAATGGGCAACGGAGCTCTGCCATTTATTCAGAATGGAGGAAATGATTGCAAATTATCATGACCGTGCAAATCTGTTTTATCACAGGTGGGACTCTCTTTTTCTGTTTTTGTACTCTACAGTTTTATAGCCTTATAGGAGATCTTTCCCAGTGAGAGTCATGGTTATGACAATAAGACTCCAGCTATCTATTGGCACAGCCGATACAGGTTTCATACCACTTTGATAATCCTTAGTGCATGAGCATATTCCCATCTCTCCTCCTTTTCCCCTCTCCATCTTTTTTGTCTCTTCTTTCTTTCTCTTTTTTTATTTCTATATGGTTGTTGCATCTTATTTAGCATTTATAAGTGTTGATGGCGACAATCATTCAGTTGAGGTCTGATGTTAATGAGTAAGCTATGCTATAGTAGCTTACGTTGTTTCCTTCTAATTAACAGACTCTAGTCATGTAATAGTACATGGACTATTTAACAGTTCGTACATTGATATGGTATTGTTGCCGGTTTTGATTTACTTGGATAGTTGTCAGTTTTAAATGTTACTACTGGAGCCTCTTGTATTTTCTTGAAAAAACATTCTCATATCGCTTACATAAGTAAAAGCATTCGACAGCTATTACCACACAAAGTGACACATCAGATTAGCAAAAATAGCCAAGGTCAGGAAGGTGAAAAATGGTAGAGCTTTAAAACTGTGGAATAGAGCGAGTAAACAAGAACATGCAACATGAACATTGTATAGTCCTCCTCCACGTATATGACACGTCATTACATGAAAGTGTGATATTACAGATATTATTGTTGTGGAAATTTTATTATGCGGACATTTTATCTTAGGATGTGTGTGTGTTTTATAGATTGTCATCATGTCTCTCAGTGGTAATGGTAGATTATTGTATACATGTGTTTGTATGGGGTGTGTCTGCACAGCCACATTGGCTGCCCCTCCCTGTCCTTTGATATGTCATCACTTCCTGTATCCTTGTCTTGGGCCAGCCCCTTTTACACCTTTTGTTTTAGTCAATAAAAGACGGATACTGGGCAAGGAGGAGGGGGAGTTGCTCAGAACTGAAGGAAGATGTAGCATTTGGTGTGGTTCTCTGGCTGCGGATAAGGGAAGATGGAGTTGCCTTTTCCTTACACTAACTATGATGCGGGCTGATTACAACTATTAATATTTTTACCACAACAGATGGCGAGCTCAGGAAGGAAATAATTTTTTTTCCCTGTTATCGGCAGAACTTAAAAGGAGACACAGTTTAATTTTCAAAAAGCAAAAAAGGCCGGCATAAGGTAATATCCTTTTCTTTACTCTTATTTTTGAGAAAGTTTTGCTCTTTGTGAACTGAAATCTGTGTCCTCCAATCTGCTGGTATCAGAGGAAAGAAAAATCTGTTCAAACAACCTATGTGGTTGTTGTCTGCCGCATCGAGTGGTGTAAGGATAAGGTAAGTGTTTTTCCATTGTGTTGATAGTACAGGGAATTGTGTTTTTTGTAACTTCTTAACTTTTTATGTTACTGTGATTTTCTAAGAGGCGATTTTATAGAGGCAGCAATTGGTTTTAGTGTCTGTACATTAGAGACAGCGTTCAGAGTGTTTTTTGTATTGTTAGCCTGTAAATCACCCAAAGAGTGGAGGTTTTTCTCTGGTTTAAACATAGGGAAATATAAAAACTGTTTTTATTGCTGGATATTGTAGACACTATCTTGGTTTCCTTTGTGTGACCATGCTTGTCGGCCATCTTTACCATGCTTGTCGGCCATCTTTACCATGCTTGTAGGCCATCTTTACCATGCTTGTAGGCCATCTTTACCATGCTTGTAGGCCATCTTTACCATGCTTGTAGGCCATCTTTACCATGCTTGTAGGCCATCTTTACCATGCTTGTAGGCCATCTTTACCATGCTTGTCGGCCATCTTTACCATGCTTGTCGGCCATCTTTGTCAGTTTGCTATGGAAAGCGATTTGATTGTTTTTGCCTGAAATGTTAGTTTTGTCGGATAGTTATCTTGTCTTTTTGTAACCTTTCTATGTACAGTTTGATTTTGTTTTAATAAGTTTTGTGCTGATAGCGGTTTAGTGTTCGGTTATGTTATAGCTCAGTGACCCGTCTGATACAGGAATCATAGTTGATGATTCTGCTTAATGTTTGTGTATCTGTGGCTGTTACACTGAATTGTAGACTTGTTTGGCATAATTAATGTGGGTATTACAGTGTAGAAAGGAGGTACTTGTAGTTCTGTGCCAAAAGTATTGGGACAACTAGTACTAGTGTTTTGTTTTTTGTAGCAACCATTGTGGTGTTTGTTTTCTGGTGCAAGGAGAATGAAGGTTTATCTGGAAGCCTGATGCATGCACTGGGTGCTGTAAGGGAATTGCTAGAGTTATTGAAACAACCCCTGGAGAGTAATGTGTCTGGGATTAGAGGAAATGTATGGGCTGTAAGCATGGAGAAGTCTGAGGACTGTGGGTCGCATGGTGGATCTGAATCAGGGATGGAGATGGACAATGTGTCTGACCCTGGTGTTAACACAATGCCAGAAGATTCCTCAGATGAGTCCGTGGTAAGTGGACTCAATACAGATCGTAATGTGGGAGCTACTCATGCTAGGATGGTTAATGTTGTGCGCCAATTCAAATCGCCATGTGCAAGTTATTGTGGAGGGAGGCGAGCTATCCTTTGTTTTGCATGCAGGGAATACGGTCACATTGCACGATATTGTAATGTTGCTAATGGCAACAGACACAGGTATGTTGAGTACCCCAGAACCACACCTAGAAGTAAAGTGGCTTATTCGGCGAGGTGGGGTAGTGGTCCCAGAGATGCTTCTTTGCAAAGGCAGAGAACGCAGGGACAGCCAAGATCTTGGATCAGTGAAGCGGATTTTAAATCACAATATGAACGGTTAAAATGTGAAAGAAACCGGTTTTGGGACCTTGTGATGTTAAATCCTGCTTCTCTGGTCAAATGAATCTGAAGCTGTTTGGGGCTGGGGAAAAATAAGCATTTCAATTACTGGGTGGGTAGGAATTTCTCCTGTACGGTTTCAGGGGAACCCTCCAGGACATTGATTTGTTAATTCAGTCCTATACAATTGTATGTGTTCCTAAGGGTTTAGTTTTTGCATGAGTTTTGGGTTTTAAGGTAAAATTATTTTTTTTACTGAAGCTCAATGTAGATAATCAAGTGATTTTTCCTTTTTTTATTTTTCAGATATTTGTTTATTTTTGTGTGGGTATTTCTTTGATTAATTTATATTTACATTTTTCTTCTTTTACTCATTTTTATTTTTTAGGTTTTTATTGTATATTTACATTTTTCTTCTTTTACTCATTTTAATTTTTTAGGTTTTTATTGCATATTTGCTGCTTTTCTCTCTCTCCCTCTCTTTTCTCTGTAGATTTGGTTAGGAGTACTGGGGGTCTCATGATATTGTGTGGGAACTACTGTCTGAATTCAAGGGCTGCTGCTGAGCGAGAGGTTTCTGATCAGTCACTGCAAAAAGGGCTTTGTGTGCTGTTCAGCTTGACTATATAGAATCATATCGGCAAAGGAAAGTGAGTTGATGAGCATTTTTTTTAAGGAGACAAGGTGATGTATATCACCTGGGCATACCAATAGCTATGTGAGTAACCCCATTCCCCACAGGAGTACTGTGTGTTTGTTTCCTGTGCACCCCTCATCCCCACAGAGGGTACTGTGTGTTCTCTGTGCACCCCCCTTTTCCACTCCAGGTCAATTGGAAGCCCTATCCTGTGGTCAGGTCACTATTCAGAGCCAAAACCGAGGCTGGTATATCTCATTAGGAGACTCAGAGGGCCGCCGTGTGTCGGCGAGAGCCCTTTTCCTCACACTGATTACTCCTTTTCCTGAGGTCTATCTAGGGTGAACGGAGTCCGTGTGTCGGTGCCAGAAACCCTAGGGCAACTCAGAGGCGAACGAAGAGGAGTAGCAGCCGTCCAGGCGTTTGTCGCAGGACACTGGAGGTGGACGCACCTACTTTTAGAAAATTCCGTGCGTAGGTCGCAGGAAAATTTATGCTCGAGCATGTGTTTAGGGAAAATTAGGGATCAGAAGGGTACCACTTCTGACTACTATAGGACAGCCAAGCAGTACATGAAATCCATATATAGAGGAGGAGTTGTTAAGCCCCTCAAAGATTGGCACCAAGGGACTGTAGGTTCAGAGTGGATCATCCCCAAAGAAGGGACCTTTGAGGTCTGGATTGGGAAAAAGTTCGTCCGTAAATTCCCCACTAGACTCCAAAGCCATGGTTCCCTCCAGAAAGCAGAACTGTGGCTGCACGAATCCATCGATCTCCAGCAACAGGACATTCAAAAGTCCCAGACAGTGCGAACTAACACTCTCATGTACTCCCATCCCGCTAAGACTGCAGAGTCCAAGAGAAGCGCTTTTCTTTTTCTCTTTCTCTTTCTCTATCTCTCTCATCCCTCCGTCATCTCTCCATCTAACCTTGAGACGATGCACCATGCTAATCCAGCTTCTCTTCGTCCTGGTTTTAAGGCCGATGAGAAGGGGGGAAAGTGGTGCAGAAATCAACGATCTTCAAACTTTCTTACCTCTCAAATGTCAATCAATCACAACTGCCTTTTCTTTGCTGGTACTTGGGTCAGATTTTTGCAAAGTAGGTAAAAATCACGGCCGATCCATGGACTGAATGTTCCGCTGTAACCCTTTTATTCCATCAGGTATGCCTCCAGGCAGCCCCACGGGTTATCACCCGATGTCCACCACCAGGTTCGGGAATTGCTCCCGGACCCAGACTCAATAACCAGTGTTCATTCTAGCCAACCAGGTGATTGGGTCGTGCTAAAGAAACATCCGAGGACAGGACTAGAGCCGAGATATCTTGGGCCATTCCAGGTGCTGCTGATGACGCCAACCTCTCTGAAGTTCGAGGGACGAGACAACTGGATCCACACCGGTCACTGCAAGAAGCTGCTCAACTAAGTCAAAGAATGCAGAGTATCACTTTTGTTTATTTGTTACAAGGAGGCATTTGTTGATAGACGATATTAATATTAGCTCTGGCTCCTGCTCCTCGCTTGTTAATCCTGTATGGGTGTCCGGGCAGCTAAGCGACCAGTAGATTTGGGATCCTCCAGTTGTGAGGAAGGTATATGGTTATGCCAGGCTAGCAGACACCATTGACAAGGGTCAGGCCCATACTGACAGGAGCAGGGCAGGGGCGGAGCTATGATTAGTGAGAGTCGGAATCCTTTTTAAAACTTTGGGAGGTCTTGGGGCTCACTGGTTTTCCATTGGATCCGGGCGAAAGGAAATAGGACATATACTTATGTTTTTTGTCTCCATTCCTTCTATACGCCGGAGTGAGATGTTCCTGATGTCTAATCGACTGATATACCGAAGCCCGAACAGACAAGACGCCCTGAAGACCAAACCATGGACCAGATGCAGAGGATTCCAAACCAGCCGGCGACCAACGCGAAACGTCACCTCCCGAAGAAAAGAAGCTACGTGTCAAGATTGACTTTCTGTTTTCTATTTGTTTTATGGATTCAGGACTTTTCGTAGACAAGACAGTTTTTTTTTGCAAAGAAGATCAAGATTTGTCAAGGGACACTGGGGAGCATATGACAAAGAGGAGGGACTGTTGTGGAAATTTTATTATGCGGACATTTTATCTTAGGATGTGTGTGTGTTTTATAGATTGTCATCATGTCTCTCAGTGGTAATGGTAGATTATTGTATACATGTGTTTGTATGGGGTGTGTCTGCACAGCCACATTGGCTGCCCCTCCCTGTCCTTTGATATGTCATCACTTCCTGTATCCTTGTCTTGGGCCAGCCCCTTTTACACCTTTTGTTTTAGTCAATAAAAGACGGATACTGGGCAAGGAGGAGGGGGAGTTGCTCAGAACTGAAGGAAGATGTAGCATTTGGTGTGGTTCTCTGGCTGCGGATAAGGGAAGATGGAGTTGCCTTTTCCTTACACTAACTATGATGCGGGCTGATTACAACTATTAATATTTTTACCACAACATTATTATATATGGGGTTGTCCCACCATATCTATAATAGAGAATAAGCAGCACTACAAATCCCCATGTGGGAAAAAAATCAGTAATCACGGTACCTACAGTAGTTGTTAGGTCCAATTTCAGACTGGCTGGCTCTTACTGGGAGCAGGCAGAGATGCGGGTGGGGGCCTGTCTCCCCACGGTCCAGGCCAGGTTTTGCAGGGAAGGGTTAAAACCTGACCAGCAACAAGGGTGTGGTGTGCAATGTGAGTGAGAGTGAGAGGTGGAAGTGAGCTGTGCTGAGGCCTGTAAAGGACTGTGCGGGAACCCGCAGCTGAAGCCAGGAGGGATCCGTGTTCCGTGGCTAGAAGCCGGACCCGGGGACTTACTTCACCAAGGAGAAAAAAGGTGACATTACTCCTGGCTTTAAATAGATTTTGCTTTATGTGACGGAAACAGGCCTCAAGTTTGGTTTGGGGCCCATTCAGCGACTTGCTGTGATTATGCTATTATTTTGCTGTTGTGTGTGACTACCCTCCCTATGAACTGCACCGCCTTTCACTTTTATGCACCGTGTGAATAAACAAAGCATCGTGTTTTACACCAAGACCGGTTTGTGTTGCCTCTATACTGCACTCGCTACCACTGCCTACCAGAGCGGATCCCCACACAGCCTATTGGTAGTCCTAGAATAGGGCAAAACCTGACAATCTGTACAGTGATATAGCTCTTTTGAGCCCTCTTGTCTTATACATTGGTTGCCATGGCTACTTCCTCCAAAAGATAGCCCCGAATCAAGTGGCAACTTTATTAATACTTATTGATGTGTTCCAGACTCTCTCTTGGAATTTTAGATTCTCTCTTTGACAATACTATAGGCATCAATAAATTGCTGATAATCAGGTGATTCAGTACAATGAATCTTACCCAGCAACTAATGATACCATAGGTTAACTATAATCTCATTGGACAACACACTGCGCATAGGAAAGCTGCTGTTGTAATCTCTCTAGCAACTGCAGACGTCATCCTACTCAATGAAATGAATGGGGATGTGTTTTGTCAGTGGAGAACACGTACAGCACATATCTGTGAAACACTGAAGTGTGAATGAGGCCTCATGCATACGACCGTTGTGTGCATCCGTGTCCGTTGTTCCGTTTTCCGTGATTTTCTGCGGACCCATTGACTTTCAATGGGTCCGTTGAAAACTCGGAAAATGCACCATTTGTCATCCGCGTCCGTGATCCGTGTTTCCTGTCCGTCAAAAAAATATGACCTGTCCTATTTATTTTGACGGACAATGGTTCGTGGACCCATTCAAGTCAATGGGTCCGTGAAAAACATGTGTTTTGTACATGGACTATCTTCTGCGGAGTCAGCAGTGTTATATATGAAGAAAAGTTGAAGTTAATAAAGAAGTTATTTCAAGCATTTGGTGGGCTCTTTAAACCTACGGAATTACAGAGTAATAGACAGTCTGGTGGGACTAAAAAGTTAGAGAGATCAAAATTTTTCTAATGCCACAGCGCAAAAGGCACTTCATAGTGTTGCGCCTGCCACAGTGGAACTACTACCCTCAGAGGGCGAATAGATAGCGCTCCTCAACTTGCACAGTGAAGAGCACATTAGAGCAATGGAGCGCCAGCATATACTGCCGCGCAGCAACTGCGGTATAACCATAGAACGTGTATGTTAGTCAAACTGCAGCCGACTCTTAAAGTGGCAGAACACCAAAGGCAAAATAGTCAGAGAAAGAGCGGCAACCCTCCTGCGATCCCTAGAGAGAGAAAGAGACGCATGGTGGGAGGCCAAAGTCCAGAGCTAGAGTGCCTGCACCGCTACCCACGGAGAGGCCTCGTACTGCAGCCAGCTAGTTTCCAGCCACTAGTCCCAAAGCCTGCAGCAGTGTATCCAAGCCTTGGCATCGCAAGTCATTACAAATCATTAAAAGACAGCTCAGAGCATCATGTCATCACAGATCATCGCAAGTCTGCACAGAGCATTGCAACACATCAAGAAAAGACACATCTCCTTTAAGACTGACATTTGTTCCTGCTCTTTAGAATAAGATCAGAGCTTTCCTTTTATTACTTATCATTGCACATAGGTTTTGGCATAAAGAGACATTTTTATGTTCAGGAATAAGAGACTTTAAAGTAAAACAAAGGACATTTTGTAGTATATGGACTCTAAAGTATTTAAAGTGAAAGTCATTTATTGCTTGCATTTATCGCTATTGCATTTAAAGTAAAAGTAATTTATTTCTGCATTTATTAATATTGCATTTAAAGTGAAAGGCATCCTAATATTCTTATTGATTGTTATAGCATTTAAAGTAAAATGTCTGAGCCTAGTGTTACCATGCCACTGTTACAGGATACAAAGAAAGATAGAGTAGAGTGCGAAGAGCAAGGGAACCTGTCTGAGTTAGAAGAGTCTGATGCAGCAGTAGTCTTGCTTCAAACAAATCTAGCCCAAACAGATGAACTAAGACGCTCATCACATGCCAGAAAACCGACCCCAAAATTTTTGAGAAAGAAGCTGCATTGAAAAAGAAAAAGTTCCCCAGAATGTATGATAAGTGGAAATTCTACAATAGAGGCATTTGTGTAAAACTAAAACAAGAAAGTATGAAAAGGAACCTGAGTGATATGGTAGAGACGGTAGAAGAATCTGAATCAGAGGTTATGGCAGCATATATCAAACTGTGGTCATCTACGACACCTTCCCAGGATATTGTAAGGAACATGGAGACATGTACTGCATTTACTAAAGATTTAGTAAAGTTTATGAGAGAACTATCATCTGCAGCTAACTATGATGAAGTTAAAGCAAGAAGTAGAATGAACAAGCTTTTGATGAGAGACTATGCTAAATCCTTAGTGGTACCACAATCTCAAGTGTGACTTCCTTCGCTAGTAGAAGTGCCACCCACATATCAGAGTTCTCAAATACTTCAGCCAAAAGAAAGGGATTAGCTGAAAAATTGCTGTCAAGAGAGCAGGAATTGAAATGGAAGCTGCCATCGAGGCGCAGAGCCAACTGATGGCTGAGAAGAATGTACAACGCCATCAGATGGAAGCTGAAATGGAGGCATAGCGCCATCAAATGGAAGCTTAAAAAGATGCACAATACCATCAGATGGAAGCTGAAATGGATGCACGCCATCAGATGGAAGCTGAAATGGAAGCACAGCGCCAACAAATGAAAAGTCTGGAAAGGCAGAAAGAAGTTAAGATCATAGAAGCCAGACTCAGAGTACACGAAGAGAATATTAATCAGAGTAGTCATAGGTTCAAATCTGTATTAAGTGAAGAGGCAGACTCCTACTTTCCTACATACTCCCAGGAGAATGGAAAGAAATCTTCAGCGCTTAGTGGGGAAATAAGTCATTATCCTTCCATCCCTGCTCAGAAAGACAGAGATGCCTAGTCCAGTGTTAAGAAAAAGGTGTGTGGATTTACTCTCTATCTCTACCGGAAAATATGAAGAAAGGGACTCGCCTAATTCAGAACTAAGTGAGAAAATAGAACCAGATGATTCTATTCCTAGATGTCAAGGCAATGCTCAGGAGAGTGTTACAACCATTGTCCCAGCAAAACCACAGAGAACACTCCTAGCTAGACTTCTTGTTCCGGAACCTATTGTATTTTCAGGAGACGTACTGAGGTTTATAGAGTGGAAGGCAAGTTTTGAGATGATCATTAAGCATCATTGCTTCAGTCCAGCTGACAAGTTATTCTACCTTCAGAGATATGTTGGTGGAGAAGCCAAGGAAGTTCTTGAAGGTAACTTCTATAGAAAAGACAAAGAAGCCTACAAGCAAGCTTGGGAAAAATTGAATGCAAGATATGGTCATCCGTTCTTAGTACAAAGAGCCTTTAGAGAGAAACTGAATAACTGGCCTAAAATAGGTCCTAAAGAACACTTCAGACTCCAAAAGTATGGTGACTTTCTGCAAGCATGCAGCAATGCCATCTCACATGTTCAAGGACTAGAAGTACTGAACTACTATCTAGAAAATCACTGGATGCTAACTAAGCTACCTAAAGAAGTGGCTTCTAGATGGAATTGCTATGTGACTAAACAGTTAGCTCTAGGTGAGAACTTCCCAAGTTTTAAAGAGTTCTCTGAGTTCTTCAATAAGGAAGCACGGATAGCATGTAATCCAGTAACATCATCTTGCATCTTAAAATCCTTAGAAGAAAGGCCTGCAAGAGAGATAAGACGTGCAAGAGCAACTAGCTTTGCAACCAACTCAGTAGCTAAAGGCCTAGATAGCTACAAAAGCAAGTTCAAAATCACTACTGGGATCAGTAAAGAGACAGAACCGATAAATCTTCAAACTACCTTCAAATGTATGTTCTGTGGAGAGAACCACTCCATACACAAGTGCCATCAATTGAAGAAGTCCCCAGATGAAAAGAAAAGGTTTGTACTTGAGAACCAACTGTGTTTCGGATGCCTAAGAAAAGGCCACTAAGGAGTGTAAATTAGAGGGGTAAAGGTTTAAAAGTAATATCAGGAAGTATTACTTTACTGAGAGAGTAGTGGATGCATGGAATAGCCTTCCTGCAGAAGTGGTAGCTGCAAATACAGTGGAGTTTAAGCATGCATGGGATAGACATAAGGCCATCCTTCATATAAGATAGGGCCAGGGGCTATCCATAGTATTTAGTATATTGGGCAGACTAGATGGGCCAAATGGTTCTTATCTGCCGACACATTCTATGTTTCTATGTTACCATCATCTACTAAAAAGACCAGATCTTACAAACACTCTGCCTGGAAAGTATCCCTTAGCAGTCATGTGTGACATTAAAAAGATGTTCCACCAGTTTCATGTGAAGAATAAAGATAGAGATTTCCTGAGGTTCCTATGGTGGGAGGACGGAGATACAGGTACAGAGCCAGCAAAATACAGAATGAAAGTACACTTGTTTGGAGCAGCATCGTCTCCAGGTTGTACCAATTATGGTATGAAGTACCTGGCCAATCAGAATGAAAAGGATTGCCCATCAGCAGCAAAATTTCTGAAGAAAAACTTTTATGTAGCTGATGGTCTTATAAGTCTAGAGTCCACAGAATCTGCAATCAAACTAGTGAAAGAAGGGGGCCCGATATTTCAGGGAATCCGGGAGGCCGGGGAGACTGCTGGCCACACTTATACACAATCAAAAGGGGGAGAATAGAATCAAATGTGTTGAGAGGAGAGATGGGGGGATAACATCCGACCAGGGAGAAATTGAGCAGGAATTTGTTAAATATTATAAGGAGCTGTACTCCTTGGAGGGAGTAGGGGGGTGTGAGGATATAAAACTCTTCTTGGAGGATGTGCGGCTCCCCAGGCTTTCCGAGGAGGACAGGGAATTATTGAATGGACCTATAGAACTAGACAAACTTCGGGATACTTTGAAATCTATAAAGGGCAATACTAGCCCTGGGTTGGATGGTCTCCCTTTCGAGATATATAGAAGGTATGGAGACGTTATTCTCCCAGTTCTTCTGCAGGTTTTAAACAAAGCAATGGACAAGGGTGAACTTCCAGCCTCCCTTTCGGAGGCTGTAATAACTCTGATAGGAAAAAAGGGGAAGGACGAGAGAAGGGTGGACTCGTACCGCCCCATCTCTCTTCTCAACACTGATTTTAAAATATGTGCTAAGCTGCTGGCAAATCGCTTAAAAAGAGTTATAGGGAAAATAATACACCCGGACCAATCGGGCTTTGTGCCAAAACGTCAGGTCCAAACGAACATTCGACGAGCATTGTTAAATATCCAGATGGGTGTTGAGGGCGCCCACTCCATCCTGTCATTGGACGCGGAAAAGGCGTTTGACAGGGTGGAGTGGGCATACCTCTGGAAAATAATGCGCGAGTTGAACCTAGGGGAAAAATTCATTAGATGGGTACAACTGCTGTATTACCATTCGAAGGTGAGGATAAAAATAAATGGGGAGATATCTGAGTCAATCGTGTTGCAGAGGGGAACTAGGCAGGGGTGCCCACTCTCCCCACTATTGTTTGCCATATTTGTGGAACCGTTGGCGTGTAAGGTGCGAGCCGATGATAAGATCAGGGGGTTTGGGGGAAGGGGTGCATTAGACAAAATATGCTTATATGCGGACGACATTTTGGTTTTTCTGGATGGGGGGGCACAAATGTTGCCATACCTGATGGGGATAGTGAACCAGTTTGGACAAATTTCCGGCTTCAGGGTGAACTGGATGAAATCGGTGCTGCTCCCAGTTGGTTATGAAATTACGCGAACGGATATAAATGTTAAGATGTTAATATCCACAGAAGCATTCGAATACCTTGGAATAAAAATCAGTTCAAGGATCCAGGAGTATGTAGAACTTAATATTTCCCCCATGCTCAAAAGGGTTAAAAATAAAATAAGCACTTGGCAAAAATTACTGTTTCGGCAGGTGGACCGAATTGCCATTATTAAGATGGTCCTGTTACCACAGATTCTGTATGTTATATCATCATGCCCCGTTTGGATAGGGGATCATTGTTTTAATGCATTGGAAGGAATGATAAATGACCTTATATGGGGGAAAAAAAGGGTTAGGTTGAAACAAAAATATTTATGGTTAGATGAAGAAGATGGTGGTCTGTCGGTTCCCTTTTTTAGAGGTTATTACTACGCATCCAAGCTTCAGTGGTTAATGACAGAGGATGACAGAATACGTCACTTTTTGATGGGTGATTTGAAGGCCTCCAATATAACATGATTAGTCTTTTGGAGACCGGGGTTATAAAAATGAAGGGCAGGAAGTGTCCAATCAGCAATATGATGCACTTGGTATGGGTCAAAGTTAAAAAGTTATTGGGTATAAATTTTTCACTAAAGATTACCCCCATATGGAGGAATTAAAATTTAAGTGAGTTTCAGAGGTTAGATGATTATGTATTTTGGAAAAAAAAAATGGTATTAAGTACATCTCACAGATTGTGGTGGAAGGAAAGATTAGGACACTAGAGGAAATGGGGCTTAGTATAGAATTTAGATACCCTCACACGGTTTAGATATTTCCGATTAAAACACGCATTTGAGTCAACCGAGAACAAAGAGTATTTAGTTACTGAACACTCAGAATTTGCTGAATTCTGTAATTACAGTATTGGGAGAAAAATATAAATCTCACAGATATATAAAAAAATTAAAAGGGGGTTAGGGGGTGTGATTAAATTTAACAGTGAAAATAAATGGGCACTGGATGTGGACTCTAACACTTTAGATTGGAGATATATTTATAAAAGTATAAAAGGAAGCACATTAGCAAGTAATTTCCGGCTGATACAGTTCTTTATTCTTCACCGAATTTATATCACCCCTTGGGTGCTGAGTAGGATGTATAAAACAGAGGACTCCAGATGCTGGAAATGTAAGGCGAATAACGCAGATTTTATACACTTGATCTGGTATTGTCCCCCTATGCAGGTTCACTGGACTCAAGTATTTCAGGAGCTCACTAGATCAATTGGGGGTTCTGTGCCACTAGAGATTTCGACAGCAGTGCTTGGATATAAATTTTCTGTTATATACGGTTGATTTGAGAAAAGAAACAAAATAAAGATAGGGACAGATTCTCGATAGGAATAAGGATAAATAGACATTAAATGCCTGTGAACGCTCTTGAATCTGTCAATGCGTATGTTATCTGTTCTTTTTTTTTTTGTGTTTTCTGGAACTTTTTGTATGATGAAAATGAAAATAAAAACAGTTTGTTTAATAAAAAAATAACTAGTGAAAGAAAGACAAGAGTTATGCGCAAGAGGAAACCTGCGCCATCACAAAATCATCTCAAACAACAGAGAGGTACTGGAATCCATCAGTGACTCTGAACGTGCATCAACAATGAAGAATGTAGATCTTAATTATGATCATCTTCCAGTTCAGAACGTACTTGGATTGGGATGGAATGTAGAGAATGACAAGTTCTTCTTTGAACTATCTATAGAAGAGAAAGTTGCAACTAGACGAACCATTCTTTCAGCAGTGGCTTCTATATATGATCCATTGGGATGGGTATTATGTAGGGGGGAGCACACTGTAGGTGAGGTATGATGTAGGGGAGCACACGGTAGGTGAGGTATTATGTAGGGGAGCACACTGTAGGTGAGGTAGTATGTAGGGGAGCACACTGTAGGTGAGGTATTATGTAGGGGAGCACACTGTAGGTGAGGTATTATGTAGGGGAGCACACCGTAGGTGAGGTATTATGTAGTGGAGGACACCATAGGTGAGGTATTATGTAGGGGAGCACGCTGTAGGTGAGGTATTATGTAGGGGAGCACACCGTAGATGAGGTATTATGTAGGGGAGCACACTGTAGGTGAGGTATTATGTAGGGGAGCACACGGTAGGTGAGGTAGTATGTAGGGGAGCACACTGTAGGTGAGGTATTATGTAGGGGAGCACACTGTAGGTGAGGTATTATGTAGGGGAGCACACCGTAGGTGAGGTATTATGTAGTGGAGGACACCATAGGTGAGGTATTATGTAGGGGAGCACACCGTAGGTGAGGTATTATGTAGTGGAGGACACCATAGGTGAGGTATGATGTAGGGGAGCACACTGTAGGTGAGGTATTATGTAGGGGAGCACACCGTAGATGAGGTATTATGTAGGGGAGCACAGTGTAGGTGAGGTATGATGTAGGGGAGCACACTGTAGGTGAGGTATTATGTAGGGGAGCACAGTGTAGGTGAGGTATGATGTAGGGGAGCACACTGTAGGTGAGGTATGATGTAGGGGAGCACACTGTAGGTGAGGTATGATGTAGGGGAGCACAGTGTAGGTGAGGTATTATGTAGTGGAGGACACCATAGGTGAGGTATTATGTAGGGGAGCACACCGTAGGTGAGGTATTATGTAGTGGAGCACACCATAGGTGAGGTATGATGTAGGGGAGCACGCTGTAGATGAGATATGTAGGGGAGCACACTGTAGGTGAGGTATTATGTAGGGGAGCACACTGTAGGTGAGGTACTATGTAGGGGAGCACACTGTAGGTGAGGTACTATGTAGGGGAGCACACTGTAGGTGAGGTATTATGTAGTGGAGCACACTGTAGGTGAGGTATTATGTAGGGGAGCACACTGTAGGTGAGGTATTATGTAGTGGAGCACACTGTGGGTGAGGTACTATGTAGGGGAGCACACTGTAGGTGAGGTATTATGTAGGGGAGCACACGGTAGGTGAGGTATTATGTAGGGGAGCACGCTGTAGGTGAGGTATTATGTAGGGGAGCACACGGTAGGTGAGGTATTATGTAGGGGAGCAGACTGTAGGTGAGGTACTATGTAGGGGAGCACACTGTAGCTGAGGTATTATGTAGGGGAGCACACTGTAGGTGAGGTATTATGTAGGGGAGCACGCTGTAGGTGAGGTATTATGTAGGGGAGCACACGGTAGGTGAGGTATGATGTAGGGGAGCACACTGTAGGTGAGGTATTATGTAGGGGAGCACACTGTAGGTGAGGTATTATGTAGGGGAGCACACTGTAGGTGAGGTATTATGTAGGGGAGCACGCTGTAGGTGAGGTATTATGTAGGGGAGCACACTGTAGGTGAGGTACTATGTAGGGGAGCACACTGTAGGTGAGGTATTATGTAGTGGAGCACACTGTAGGTGAGGTATTATGTAGGGGAGCACGCTGTAGGTGAGGTATTATGTAGGGGAGCACGCGGTAGGTGAGGTATGATGTAGGGGAGCACACTGTAGGTGAGGTATGATGTAGGGGAGCACACTGTAGGTGAGGTATGATGTAGGGGAGCACACTGTAGATGAGGTATTATGTAGGGGAGCACAGTGTAGGTGAGGTATTATGTAGTGGAGGACACCATAGGTGAGGTATTATGTAGGGGAGCACACCGTAGGTGAGGTATTATGTAGTGGAGCACACCATAGGTGAGGTATGATGTAGGGGAGCACGCTGTAGATGAGATATGTAGGGGAGCACACTGTAGGTGAGGTATTATGTAGGGGAGCACACTGTAGGTGAGGTACTATGTAGGGGAGCACACTGTAGGTGAGGTACTATGTAGGGGAGCACACTGTAGGTGAGGTATTATGTAGTGGAGCACACTGTAGGTGAGGTATTATGTAGGGGAGCACACTGTAGGTGAGGTATTATGTAGGGGAGCACACGGTAGGTGAGGTATTATGTAGGGGAGCACGCTGTAGGTGAGGTATTATGTAGGGGAGCACACGGTAGGTGAGGTATTATGTAGGGGAGCAGACTGTAGGTGAGGTACTATGTAGGGTAGCACACTGTAGCTGAGGTATTATGTAGGGGAGCACACTGTAGGTGAGGTATTATGTAGGGGAGCACGCTGTAGGTGAGGTATTATGTAGGGGAGCACACGGTAGGTGAGGTATGATGTAGGGGAGCACACTGTAGGTGAGGTATGATGTAGTGGAGCACACTGTAGGTGAGGTATGATGTAGGGGAGCACAGTGTAGGTGAGGTATTATGTAGTGGAGGACACCATAGGTGAGGTATTATGTAGGGGAGCACACCGTAGGTGAGGTATTATGTAGTGGAGCACACCATAGGTGAGGTATGATGTAGGGGAGCACGCTGTAGATGAGATATGTAGGGGAGCACACTGTAGGTGAGGTATTATGTAGGGGAGCACACTGTAGGTGAGGTACTATGTAGGGGAGCACACTGTAGGTGAGGTACTATGTAGGGGAGCACACTGTAGGTGAGGTATTATGTAGTGGAGCACACTGTAGGTGAGGTATTATGTAGTGGAGCACACTGTAGGTGAGGTATTATGTAGGGGAGCACACTGTAGGTGAGGTATTATGTAGTGGAGCACACTGTGGGTGAGGTACTATGTAGGGGAGCACACTGTAGGTGAGGTATTATGTAGGGGAGCACACGGTAGGTGAGGTATTATGTAGGGGAGCACGCTGTAGGTGAGGTATTATGTAGGGGAGCACACGGTAGGTGAGGTATTATGTAGGGGAGCAGACTGTAGGTGAGGTACTATGTAGGGGAGCACACTGTAGCTGAGGTATTATGTAGGGGAGCACACTGTAGGTGAGGTATTATGTAGGGGAGCACGCTGTAGGTGAGGTATTATGTAGGGGAGCACACGGTAGGTGAGGTATGATGTAGGGGAGCACACTGTAGGTGAGGTATTATGTAGGGGAGCACACTGTAGGTGAGGTATTATGTAGGGGAGCACACTGTAGGTGAGGTATTATGTAGGGGAGCACGCTGTAGGTGAGGTATTATGTAGGGGAGCACACTGTAGGTGAGGTACTATGTAGGGGAGCACACTGTAGGTGAGGTATTATGTAGTGGAGCACACTGTAGGTGAGGTATTATGTAGGGGAGCACGCTGTAGGTGAGGTATTATGTAGGGGAGCACGCGGTAGGTGAGGTATGATGTAGGGGAGCACACTGTAGGTGAGGTATGATGTAGGGGAGCACACTGTAGGTGAGGTATGATGTAGGGGAGCACACTGTAGATGAGGTATTATGTAGGGGAGCACAGTGTAGGTGAGGTATTATGTAGTGGAGGACACCATAGGTGAGGTATTATGTAGGGGAGCACACCGTAGGTGAGGTATTATGTAGTGGAGCACACCATAGGTGAGGTATGATGTAGGGGAGCACGCTGTAGATGAGATATGTAGGGGAGCACACTGTAGGTGAGGTATTATGTAGGGGAGCACACTGTAGGTGAGGTACTATGTAGGGGAGCACACTGTAGGTGAGGTACTATGTAGGGGAGCACACTGTAGGTGAGGTATTATGTAGTGGAGCACACTGTAGGTGAGGTATTATGTAGGGGAGCACACTGTAGGTGAGGTATTATGTAGGGGAGCACACGGTAGGTGAGGTATTATGTAGGGGAGCACGCTGTAGGTGAGGTATTATGTAGGGGAGCACACGGTAGGTGAGGTATTATGTAGGGGAGCAGACTGTAGGTGAGGTACTATGTAGGGTAGCACACTGTAGCTGAGGTATTATGTAGGGGAGCACACTGTAGGTGAGGTATTATGTAGGGGAGCACGCTGTAGGTGAGGTATTATGTAGGGGAGCACACGGTAGGTGAGGTATGATGTAGGGGAGCACACTGTAGGTGAGGTATGATGTAGTGGAGCACACTGTAGGTGAGGTATTATGTAGGGGAGCACACTGTAGGTGAGGTATTATGTAGGGGAGCACACTGTAGGTGAGGTATTATGTAGGGGAGCACACTGTAGGTGAGGTATTATGTAGGGGAGCACACCGTAGGTGAGGTATTATGTAGGGGAGCACACCTGTAGGTGAGGTATTATGTAGGGGAGCACACTGTAGGTGAGGTATTATGTAGGGGAGCACGCTGTAGGTGAGGTATTATGTAGGGGAGCACACTGTAGGTGAGGTATTATGTAGTGGAGCACACTGTAGGTGAGGTATTATGTAGGGGAGCACGCTGTAGGTGAGGTATTATGTAGGGGAGCACACGGTAGGTGAGGTATGATGTAGGGGAGCACACTGTAGGTGAGGTATGATGTAGGGGAGCACAGTGTAGGTGAGGTATTATGTAGGGGAGCACACTGTAGGTGAGGTATTATGTAGGGGAGCACACTGTAGGTGAGGTATTATGTAGGGGAGCACGCTGTAGGTGAGGTATTATGTAGGGGAGCACACTGTAGGTGAGGTATTATGTAGTGGAGCACACTGTGGGTGAGGTATTATGTAGGGGAGCACACTGTAGGTGAGGTATTATGTAGGGGAGCACACCGTAGGTGAGGTATTATGTAGGGGAGCACGCTGTAGGTGAGGTATTATGTAGGGGAGCACACTGTAGGTGAGGTATTATGTAGTGGAGCACACTGTAGGTGAGGTATTATGTAGGGGAGCACGCTGTAGGTGAGGTATTATGTAGGGGAGCACACTGTAGGTTAGGTATTATGTAGGGGAGCACACTGTAGGTGAGGTATTATGTAGGGGAGCACACTGTAGGTGAGGTATTATGTAGGGGAGCACGCTGTAGGTGAGGTATTATGTAGGGGAGCACACTGTAGGTGAGGTATTATGTAGGGGAGCACGCTGTAGGTGAGGTATTATGTAGGGGAGCACACGGTAGGTGAGGTATGATGTAGGGGAGCACACTGTAGGTGAGGTATGATGTAGGGGAGCACAGTGTAGGTGAGGTATTATGTAGGGGAGCACACTGTAGGTGAGGTATTATGTAGGGGAGCACACTGTAGGTGAGGTATTATGTAGGGGAGCACACTGTAGGTGAGGTATGATGTAGTGGAGCACACTGTAGGTGAGGTATTATGTAGGGGAGCACGCTGTAGGTGAGGTATTATGTAGGGGAGCACACGGTAGGTGAGGTATGATGTAGGGGAGCACACTGTAGGTGAGGTATGATGTAGGGGAGCACAGTGTAGGTGAGGTATTATGTAGGGGAGCACACTGTAGGTGAGGTATTATGTAGGGGAGCACACTGTAGGTGAGGTATTATGTAGGGGAGCACACTGTAGGTGAGGTATTATGTAGTGGAGCACACTGTGGGTGAGGTATTATGTAGGGGAGCACACTGTAGGTGAGGTATTATGTAGGGAAGCACACGGTAGGTGAGGTATGATGTAGGGGAGCACACTGTAGGTGAGGTATGATGTAGGGGAGCACAGTGTAGGTGAGGTATTATGTAGGGGAGCACACTGTAGGTGAGGTATTATGTAGGGGAGCACACTGTAGGTGAGGTATTATGTAGGGGAGCACACTGTAGGTGAGGTATTATGTAGGGGAGCACGCTGTAGGTGAGGTATTATGTAGGGGAGCACACTGTAGGTGAGGTATTATGTAGTGGAGCACACTGTGGGTGAGGTATTATGGTAGGGGAGCACGCTGAATATGGCTGTGTATGTAGGAGAGGACACCCGGCTTCGTCCTCCGCCCTCATGTGGCAGAGACCTGGCGCCTCCTCTTCTTACTAGAAACTTCTCGGATGTCCTGGAAGATTCCTCCTCCTCTTCCCTCTGCTGACAAGTGCTGGGGGCGGCGCGTTCTCCGGGGTTAGAGCCGCCGTTCCGTCTGCAGAGCCGCACACACAGCACACCGCCCGCCGCACTGCCTCACTTTGCAGATCCTGCTCTGAAGCCTATTCTTGCAGAGCACTGCAATCCCGAAGCCGCAGTCTGCAGAGCGTCGCAGCGGCTCCAGTGCCCAAATTACTGCACCATGACAGCAGAGGAGGTGAAGAGCGAGCAGGGAGCCCAGGTCATCTCCATGGAGGGGATCGACATCAGTCCGAAGGGGGATCAGGGGATCCTGAAGGTAAGTGGGGGGCTGGCTCCTCTGCCTGTTGGGGTGACTCGGGGCATTAGGGTGTGTGGCGTGCTGCTGCAGATCTGGGTCAGCCTCTCAGCATTGCATAATGTTATTAGGGCACTAATTACACGGTGCAGACGCTGCAGTTCCTGATGCCCGATTGTGGAGACATTGGAGCTGTGGAGTGCTGCTGACATGTGGGTCAGGCCATAGGGATCAGAGCAGACTACTCCTCCACCAGGCTTCATCCTGCATTGCCATTTTGCAGTTTATGGGTCGTTTACATAAAAAGTTCTCACTCTTTTTAACCATATGACTTTGGTAGTGGATAGAATATGTTCACATGGGACGTAAAGCGTCTGTGGTGGACATGCGGCAGTCCACGTGTGGATTCTGCCACAGAGATTACCCTGTGCCTGGCAAAGGGTTAAATCTGCTGCTTAAGGGTACTTTCACACTGGCGGTTTTCTTTTCCAGCATAGAGTTCCGTCACAGGGGTTCTATACCGGAAAAGAACTGATCAGTTTTATCCCCATGCATTCTGAATGGAGAGTAATCCGCAGTTTGCATCAGGATGTCTTCAGTTCAGTCGTTTTGACTGATCAGGCAAAAGAGAAAACTGCAGCATGCTACGGTTTTCTCTCCGGCGAAAAAAACTGAAGACATGCCTGAACGCCGGATCCGGCATTTTTTCCCATAGGAATGTATTAGCGCCGAATCCGGCATTCAGAATACCGGAATGCCGGATCCGTCGTTCCGGCATGCGCAGATCGGTAAAAATGTACAAGTCGGATCCGTCGGTCCGCATGACAAGCGGAGAGACGGATCCGTCCTTGCAATGCATTTGTGAGACGGATCCGCATCCGGATCCGTCTCACAAATGCTTTCAGTCAGCGGCGGATCCGGCGGCCAGTTCCGACGAAGTAACTGCCGGCCGGATCACACTGCCGCAAGTGTGAAAGTAGCCTAAATTGACCTGGTGAGTATTTAAAATCCACACCTCAGGTCAGTTTCACCGACAGGAATTTAGGTGGCTGCTACTACTTTTGTGGTGTAGAAAAGTCACAGTTTTGTAAAAAAAAAAAAAAAGGGAGACCTTTTTACCCATTTACTTCCCAGTCTACACTTTCTAAAAGGGGTGTGTGGGCAACCCAAGTTTCTCCATTACTTACCTCCGAAACTTACAGCAGCACCTAGCTGGCGTAGATTTCAGTGTCTTGCATGTGGACATGTCAGAGCTGCACTCACTATTCTGCTGGTGGAGTCACTGTGTACATACATTACATTAATTATCCTGTATTATACTCCAGAGCTGCGCTCTCTATTCTGCTGGTGGCATCACTGTGTACATACATTACATATCCTGTACTGATCCTCAGTTACATCCTGTATTATATTCCAGAGCTGCACTCACTATTCTGCTGGTGGAGTCACTGTGTACATGCATTGCATTACTTATCCTGTACTGATACTGAGTTACATCCTGGATTATACTCCAGAGCTGCACTTACTATTCTGCTGGTGGAGTCACTGTGTACATACATTACTTATCCTGTACTGATACTGAGTTACATCCAGCATTATACTCCAGAGCTGCACTCACGATTCTGCTGGTGGAGTCACTGTGTATATACATTACTTATCCAGTACTGATTGTGAGTTACATCCTATATTATACTCCAGAGCTGTTCTCATTATTCTGCTGCTGAAGTCACATCCTGTATTATGCCTCATTTACACATCCATGTTTTGGTCAGTGACTTCCATCAGTGATTGTGAGCCAAAACCAGGATTGGAGCCTTCACAGAAATAAGGTATAAGGGAAAGATCTGCTTCTGTTCTGTGTTTAGAGCTGCACCTGGTTTTGGCTTAAAATCACTGATAGAAAACACTAATTGTGTGAATAAGGCATTATACTCCAGAGCTGCACTCAATATTCTGCTGGTTAAGTCACTGTGTACATACATTAGATTACTCTACCTGTGCTGATCCTGAGTTACGTTCAGAATTTTGCTCCAGAGCTGCACTCACTATTTTCTTGGGGGAGTCACTGTTTACATACATTTTATTATCCTGTGTCCCCAGTGAGTGCAGCTCTGGAGTATAATCCAGGATGTAACCCAGGATCAGTACAGGATAAGTAATGTAATGTATGTACACAGTGACAACACCAGCAGAATAGTGAGTGCAGCTCTGGGGTATAATACAGGATGTAACTCAGGATCAGTACAGGATATGTAATGTATGTACACAGTGATGCCACCAGCAGAATAGAGAGCGCAGCTCTGGAGTATAATACAGGATGTAGCCCAGGATCAGTACAGGATAAGTAATGTAATATATGTATATAGTGAGTGCAGCTCTGGAGTTGAATACAGGATGTAATTCAGCAACAGTATAGGACAAGTAATGTAATGTACACAGTGATTCCACCATTGAATAGTGAGTGCAGCTCTGGAGTATAATGCCTCTTTCACACGAGCGTGACAGATTAGGTCTGGATGCGTTCAGTGAAACTCGCACCATTTTGCAAGCAAGTTCACTCAGTTTTGTCTGCGATTGTGTTCAGTTGTTCAGTTTTTTATGCACGGGTGTTTTGATGCGTTTTTCACGCACGTGATAAAAAACGGAAGGTTTACAATCAATATCTCTTAGCAACCGTTAGTGAAAAACGCATTGTATCCGCACTTGCTTCCCCTCCAATGGGGACTTGCATTCACTTCTATGGGGCCAGAGCTGCCCGAAAAGCGCAGAATATAGAACATGCTGCGATTCTCACGCAACGCAGAACTGATGCGTGAAAAAAAAACGCTCATGTACAGATCCATTACAATGAATGGGTCAGGATTCAGTGTGGGTGCTACCTGGAAGCTGCCTGGCTAATCAATGTCCTTCCCCTCTTTCCTAATTTCCCCATTAAGTGAGCATATATAATGTTTCCATATGTTTTACTGTAGTCTCATCCACTGTAAGAATTCACACACTGGTTTGGGATATCTGCAGCTAAAGAAAGCTTTGGAGCCTCTCCAGACGGGCACGCATTCCAGACATAATTACCCTTTAGATAGAAGTAAAGCCAATATCCCTGCTGCCTTGTCAACCAATTGTCAACCAATCTCCCGCTGTGGGGTCTACCATGCTGGTCTACAAAGGTCACTTCTGACTCCCAGTACAGAAATGAAGTCATATCTGTTACTGGCAGACAGGACTGATCACCCAACTTTTTATTAACATTCAGGGGTCTGAGAAAGCCGAGTTTCAGTTTCTTCATTGGCGGCCATATTACCATCCCGCGTTGTACATACATAAGCCTACTAAAACCGCATAGGTTTCTAATGATGTATGGAAGATAAGGGCAGCCCAGGTGCTTCTATGTACAGCATGTGCACACATGCCTCCATGATCCTCCAGATGTTCCGGGCGTTTCTTCCTCACGCCCTTCGTCTCTTCACATAAGACCGCAGCGTCTGGGGATTTGCATAATAATAATCCGATGAAGGGACTGGGAGAAACAGGAGCTGAATGAAGACATTTAAAAGATCTAGTTCTCGATCATTCCTTTATGGAATTGTCCTCGTAGCGACGTACGGTAGGGAGGATGATGGGTAGGTAGGCAGGTTCAGAAGTCTGAGAAAGCTGGGGGACGCCCATGAAGGAGCTGCCAGACAGGAAGTCATCTAGGTAGGGCAAGTTTAATAATTGCCAGATGGATTGTTCTGAAAGATCTTTGCTTGCTGTCATTGAATAGGAACTGAAGTGTTTCTTGTTCTGATTTCTTTTCACAGCTGAGGTTTTGTTACAGTTGTAGACAGTCCTTGAGGTAAAGAGTCTGGACTGATGAATGTTACCTGCACCCATAAGGAGATGTTCACACAAATTTTTGTGCGGAAATTTAGCCAAAAACCCACCTGCAGCTACATTTTTTTTCTGCCTGTCATACAACTCGGTGGGAGGCGGCTCTGTGGTACGGCGGAGCGGTGGCTTGTAGCCACGGGCGCACTGAGAAGGGACATGTCCTCTTCTTGGTGCAGCTGCAGGTTTAAGCTGCTGCCCAGCGATCCTTAGTGCCGGTCAAAATTTTGCGCAGCTGTCAATGCCAAAATTCTGCTGTCCAAATCCGCCACGTGAACGTCCCCCTAGGTCAGGAGGAGATTTTAGCTCACAGAGGATTGTCTGGACTGGGTAGAGTTAAATTAAACCGTCAGCTGTGAGAAATACAGTATTAGGTCAGTGTGGATTTTTTGCCTCTGGATATAAAAAGAATGTTTCTATTCACTAACAGCAAGCAGGTAATGGTGACAAATTGATAGACAAAGTTGTAGATCCTTTCACAGTCTTCTCCTGGTCACTCCGGCCATCTCCGTACGTCGGGTGCGTTACAGGAACTGGACTGAGCTCTTGATTCTCTTTTTTTTGTTTTTCCTTCCACAGCAAATCAAAAAAGAAGGGACCGGAAGCGAGACGCCTATGATTGGCGACAAAGTCAGCGTCCACTACACGGGATGGCTGCTAGATGGGACCAAGTTTGACTCCAGCTTAGACCGAAAGGACAAATTTACCTTTGACCTGGGGAAAGGTATGATGTCTCCGACTTCTTCGCAGGGCTAATTCCTGGAATGCAAGTGGTGCCTTGTATGCCTCCCTAACGCTAGAAACATTGGTGTGCAGACTGAATCCAGATTCAAGTTTCTTACAGATCTCAAATATGTGTGTGTGTGTATATATATATATATATATATATATATATATATATATATATATATATATATATATATATATATATATATATATATATATATATATATATATATATATTTTTTTTTTTTTTTTTTTTAGGTCAAGTGATAAGGGCGTGGGACATTGCTGTGGCCACCATGAAAATTGGAGAAATCTGCCAGATAACCTGTAAACCAGAGTATGCGTATGGTGCACCAGGAAGCCCCCCTAAAATCCCTCCTAATGCCGTGCTTATATTTGAGGTAAGATGGCTTATGCTTGGATGTCTACAGCAGTGGCAGGGTCTCCACCTCTGGTGGTCCAGTGCAGAGACTTGTTTAATGTGATTATTCATGGTGGTTATGGGGTTAATGCCATCTCCCCTGGGACTCCAGCTGTGGTAAAACAGGGGGGAGGGAGAGACTGCTTCCTTCTCCCCTGTGCTCCTGAGGGAACATGGCGCGCGCTGAGAGCAGCGCGTTCCATGTTCTCTGATTCTAGGCTGCACAAATCCCGGTATTGAATCGATAACGGTACAAAAGTATCGATTGGGTATCGATAATTCAATACCCCGTGCAACCCTACTCCTGGGTGATATTTAAAGGCTATGTACACCTTTTGGGGTCCATTTTTTTTAAAATTATTGCATTGTACTTATATAATGCATTTTTTTTTCAATTGGTCTTTATTAACAATATGGAATCCTTTTTTCTGTACAAAGCAGACATGCTCTACTAGTTGCCTGTGGATTTTTTGTCATTTCTGTCATCTGAGGAGCAGACGACTCCTTATCTCTGCTCTCCTTACTCCTTCTTATCTTACTGATAAGAATGTGGCTTACATAAGTGTTTATGACCTCTTAGTAGTTTACAGATAAGGCTTATTAGATGACCACACAAAGTAAAAGTACCAGTCACACATTTAGAAAAAAAAAGGTTAACCCTTTGTGACTGAACAGCTCAATATTTTTAATAAATAAAATTTTAAAAAAAATGGATTCCAAAGGTGTTCCTTTAACCACTTCAGCTTAAACCCCCTTAATGACCAGACCACTTTTTACACTTCTGCACTCCACTACTTTCACCGTTTATTGCTCGGTCATACAACTTACCACCCAAATGAATTTTACCTCCTTTTCTTCTCACTAATAGAGCTTTCATTTGGTGGTATTTCATTGCTGCTGACATTTTTACTTTTTTTTGTTAGTAATTGAAATTTACTGAAATGTTTGCAAACAAATGACATTTTTCACTTTCAGTTGTAAATTTTTTTTTAAAAACGACATCTATATATACATTTTTCTCAAAATTTATTGTTCTACATGTCTTTTGATAAAAAAAAATAATAATGTTTGGGTAAAAAAAAAATAATGGTTTGGGTAAAAGTTATAGCGTTTACAAACTATGGTACAAAAATGTGAATTTCCGCTTTTTGAATCAGCTCTGACTTTCTGAGCACCTGTCATGTTTCCTGAGGTTCTACAATGCCCAGACAGTAGAAAAACCCCACAAATGACCCCATTTCGGAAAGTAGACACCCTAAGGTATTCGTTGATGGGCATAGTGAGTTCATAGAACTTTTTTTATTTTTTGTCACAAGTTAGCGGAAAATGATGATTTATTTTTATTTTTTCCTTCCAAAATGGGGTCACTTGTGGGGTAGTGATACTGCCCTTGCATTTTAGGGGCCCTAATGTGTGAGAAGTACATATGCTGGGTGAGATAAATATCTCGGTCAAACGCCAACTTTGTATAAAAAAAAATGGGAAAAGTTGTCTTTTGCCGAGATATTTCTCTCACCCAGCATGGGTATATGTAAAATGACACCCCAAAACACATTCCCCAACTTCTCCTGAGTACGGCGATACCGCATGTGTGACACTTTTTTGCAGCCTAGATGGGCCAAGGGGCCCACATTCCAAAGAGCACCTTTAGGATTTCACAGGGCATTTTTTACACATTTTGATTTCAAACTACTTCTCACGCATTAGGGCCCCTAAAATGCCAGGGCAGTATAACTACCCCACAAATGACCCCATTTTGGAAAGAAGACACCCCAAGGTATTCCGTGAGGGGCATGGCGAGTTCCTAGAATTTTTTGTCACAAGTTAGCGGAAAATGAGGAATTTTTTTTTCTTACAAAATCATCATTTTCCGCTAACTTGTGACAAAAAATAAAAAATTCTAGGAACTCGCCATGCCCCTCACAGAATACCTTGGGGTGTCTTCTTTCCAAAATGGGGTCACTTGTGGGGTAGTTATACTGTCCTGGCATTTTAGGGGCCCTAATGCGTGAGAAGTAGTTTGAAATCAAAATGTGTAAAAAATGCCCTGTGAAATCCTAAAGGTGCTCTTTGGAATGTGGGCCCCTTTGCCCACCTAGGCTGCAAAAAAGTGTCACACATGTGGTATCACCGTTCTCAGGAGAAGTTGGGCAATGTGTTTTGGGGTGACTTTTTACATATACCCATGCTGAGTGAGAGAAATATCTCGGCAAAAGACAACTTTTCCCATTTTATTTAATTTTATTTTATTTTTTATACAAAGTTGGCATTTGACCAAGATATTTATCTCACCCAGCATGGGTATATGTAAAAAGACACCCCAAAACACATTGCCCTACTTCTCCTGAGTACGGCGATACCAGATGTGACACTTTTTTGCAGCCTAGATGCGCAAAGGGCCCACATTCCTTTTAGGAGGGCATTTTTAGACATTTGGATCCCAGACTTCTCACGCTTTAGGGCCCCTAAAATGCCAGGGCAGTATAAATACCCCACATGTGACCCCATTTTGGAAAAAAGACACCCCAAGGTATTCAATGAGGGGCATGGCGAGTTCATATAAGACTGGAATATGAGACTTTGTAAGAAAAAATAAAAATAGATCAATTTCCGCTAACTTGTGCCCTAAAAAATGTCTAAATGGAGCCTTACAGGGGGGTTATCAATGACAGGGGGATGATCAGGGAGTCTATATGGGGTGATAACCACCCTGTCATTGATCACCCCCCTTTAAGGCTCCATTCAGATGTCCGTATGTGTTTTGCGGATCCGCGGTGTCCGTGTTTTGTGGATCCGATCCATGGATTTGTGGATCCGTAAAACACATACGGACGTCTGAATGGAGCCTTACAGGGGGGTGATCAGGGAGTCTATATGGGGTGATCACGCCCCTGTCATTGATCACCCCCCTGTGAGGCTCCATTCAGACGTCCGTATGTGTTTTGCGGATCCGATCCATGGATCCGTAAAACGCATACGGACGTCTGAATGGAGCCTTACAGGGGGGTGATCATCCCATATAGACTCCTTGATCAATCCCCTGTAAGGCTCCATTCAGACGTCCGTATGTGTTTTACGGATCCGATCCGTGGATCTGCAAAACACATACGGATGTCTAAATGGAGTCTTACATGGGGGTGATCAATGACGGGGGTGATCAGGGGTTAATAAGTGACAGGGGAGGGGGGTGTAGTGTAGTGTAGTGTGGTGCTTGGTGCTACTTTGTACAGAGCTGCCTGTGTCCTCTGTTGGTCGATCCAAGTAAAAGGGACCACCAGAGGACCAGGTAGCAGGTATATTAGATGCTGTTATCAAAACAGCGTCTAATATACCTGTTAGGGGTTAAGAAAATTGCATCTACATCCTGCCAGCTAACGATCGCCGCTGGCAGGCTGTAGATCCACTCGCTTACCTGCAGTTCCTGTGAACGCGCGCGCCTGTGTGCGCGCGTTCACAGGAAGTCTCGCGAGATGACGCACCGATGCGTGACTCTGCCCGAGACAGCCGCCTCCGGACCGCGATCCTGCGTTAGGCAGTCCGGAGGCGGTTAACATGCCCAAGGCCACCCCTCGGCCCGCACCGGACACTTCCCAGTGCAGCGTTTTTATGTATGGGTTGCAGTCAGCATCATGTCATAATGCCTGTGACCAGATCTTCTCTTTAATGCCTGTGTATACCTTTGCAAATATCGTCTCGGTGCTCCAATGCATCTAGAATTTTATTCAAATATTAAGCAACTTTGCAAATAGCTCTTTAAATTAATATTTGGCGTATACAGCATCTATGCAGATCTATGTGTCTCTTAGGTTACAGGCTACAAACCATATGTAATTTATATATGACTGTTCTGCCTCCTCTTGTCTGTTGAATAGAGGCAGAAGTGGGGGAGGGGGGTCAGTTTGCAAAAGTCTTCATACCCCTCAACCTGTTCTGTTTTAGATTGAACTTTTTGACTTCCAAGGTGAAGATATGTCCACAGATAAAGACGGAGGAATCATCCGCAGGATCAGAGTGAAGGGTGAAGGATACTCTAAACCCAATGACGGCGCAGTGGTAGAATGTGAGTAAACAGTGCCAGCCCATGAGAAGCAATGGAAGAATTTGGTCACTGGCGGCAAACTGTCAACCTGAAAATCTGTTTTACCCATTGTCTTCAAATACCAGAGTGATCCGCATATTAGTGCATATTGGTGCCCTCGTTTTATGCTTGCCGATTTCTCTGTTGATTTCAACTATGAAATGTTTGGTAAAATGTGGAAGTCATCAGCAAGTAGGCTAACTAGCTGTTGCTGATTGTTTCCTGCACCTAAAACTGAACTGAAAGTTAAGATTATATAATGTGTCCATAGAACTAATGTCAGTCATCATATTCGATACCCCTTGTTGATAGAGACTTGGCACCCACTGGCTGGACTGTTTGAGGGGCTTTTAGGTTGGTGCACTGATTTTTATCGGCCAGCAGTTCCAGAAACAAATAAACATACAGCACCGGACCAGCTTCATGCATCACTTTAACACACTCCCAAACTTCTATCCATACAGTGTGGCTTCAGGGTTCTCACAACGGCCGTGTATTTGATGAGCGAGACCTGCGATTCGAGGTCGGAGAAGGAGAGGGTCTTGGGATCCCCCCTGGTGTGGAGACTGCGCTGCAGCAGATGGAGAAAGGAGAAGAGGCCGTGCTCTACCTCAAACCCAGGTGAGTCTATATGAAGGGCTAGTAGTCACCCGCTGCAGCTTTCTAAGAGGAGGATGACATTTGGCACATGTACGGGGTGTCAGTTCGCCCCCAACACGCTACTTAGGCCTAGTTCACACAAACTTTTTTTTTGGGAGTGTACGGACCGTTTTTTTGTGTCCCGTATACGGAACCATTCATTTCAATGGTTCCGCAAAAAAAACGGAATGTACTCCGTATGCATTCCATTTCTGTTTTTCTGTTCCGTTGAAAGATAGAACATGTCCTACTATTGCCCGCAAATCACGTTCCATGGCTCCATTCAAGTCAATGGGTCCGCAAAAAAAAAAGGAACACAGACGGAAATGCATCCGTATGTCTTCCGTTTCCGTTCCGTTTTTTGCTGAACCATCTATCGAAAATGTTATGCCCAGCCCAATTTTATCTATGTAATTACTGTATATGCCATACGGGAAAACGGAACAGAAACGGAAACACAATGGAAACAAAAAACTGAACAACGGATCCGTGAAAAACGGATTGCAAAACACTGAAAAAGCCATACGCTCGTGTGCAATAGGCCTTAACCTGCTTTATCCTTGCTCTCTAGGTACGGCTTCGACAGTGCTGGTTATGAACCTTTTCAAGTTCCACCAAACGCGGCGCTTCAATACGAAGTTAAACTTAAGAGTTTTGAAAAGGTTTGTATGGAGCCTGGGTGTCTCATGATCATAGTCCGAGGTCTCATGAGAATTAAAGGGGTTTTACTAAGCACAGCGCCACAGCTGTCTATGGGTTGTATGTGGCGTTGCAGCTCAGCCTCATTCATTTCACTGGAACTGAGCTGCAATACCAGACACAACCTGTGGACAGGTGTGGCACTGTTTCAGGAAAAAAACAACCATGCTCTTCAAATCCTGTGCAAACCTATATGGATCCACCTCTCTTCCTCAGGCCAAAGAATCTTGGGAAATGAACTCGGATGAGAAGCTGGAGCAGGGAGCTCTGGTCAAAGAGCGAGGGACAGAATATTTCAAGGTAAGTCTCATACATTATGTTTTCATACTATGTAGCTATTCTATATCTTGTACTGAGCTGCAGCAGGTCCTTTACTCTAGTTACATCCAGAGCTGCATTCAAAATTCCTTTGGATGCCACATGAAATTTGTCAGCTAAGAACCCTTATTGAGTTAATTTTTGGTGCATTGCATTGTGGGATACTTCTACACAGCGCAAAGCGTACAGTGAATGAAAAGTTCCAAAATAATTCCATATCATTTCCACAATCTCTGCTTGGTATTTACATCCAGATCTGTACAGACCTAATACTTCTCAGAGCTGACGTTTTGCTACAGTGCACCCCAGCCAGGATGAACGGCTTTGGCTGCAAAGTGATATATTTTACCTGCACTGATACATTGCGACAAACCTGTCAGGACAGGAGAGAGATGTGCACTGCTGCTGCGTTTGCCATGCAGAGAATGGTCTAGAATGGATAAAATTGTGACAAACCTTCATTTGGGCGAAGTTTTAGATGAGGCTTGGTTTTCAAGCTGTGTTCAGTCTCAGCAAGCAGAGATATTAACAACACACACACAAGCTGATCAGCCAAAGCAACACTTGTTGAAGCAGAAAAGCCTTTGAACGATTGCTGTGGACGGAGGCCTCTTCTTACGGCCATTTCTCTGGCTAGAATGGAGCTAGAGCCACAAACATTCCTGGCTTTTCAACAAGATCACAGCTCTATCCGCGCTTTAGTCTGAATTAGAGCAGATTGTAGTGAGCCATGCACATACTGTACTTGCAGCTCTCATTCCAAGAGCCTCTGTCAGCATGATCAACCCTATGAAACCAAGCATATGACCTGGTAAGGTTGATCATGCTATTTCTCTTCTCTGTAGGTTGCAGTGTTGTGAAGATATCGTTACTAGGGATCCACCGATTATCGGTTTTACCGATGATATCGGCCGATTATTCAGGATTCGCTCTCCGTGTTCCCTCAGCAGCACAGGGGAGAAGGAAGCAGTGTCTCCCTCCCCCGGACAAGAGGAGGGGAGGGGCTGTGGTCACTGCGCCACCAATAAAGGCGGGAGCTGGCTGCAGAATCACATAGCCGGCTCCCGACCTCTACGACAAGTAGCTGCGATCTGCAATATGAGGCAGTTTGAGCACCAAGGGGCCGGTGTAACTCTTGGAGCACTGCCACTACTACCCTCCTGCGGGGCCTACCCACACAGCACTCGCCCCTTTAGAATTTTTTTATTAGATTATATTAGACCTTATTTTGAATGACTGCCTAGATACTGGCCACAGCACGTTAGCAAAATCATGCATTCCCCTGGGAATTGACTAAAACTCACGGCCACAAATGGCTGTTTTTTGCACCATAAATAACGCTGGACCACCAATAATTATTAGCCACAGCGCAGGCACCATTAGACAGAGCTGTCTAGATTAAAGGGGAGGGGGGGGGGGGTGTACTGGGCACCGAGAGATATAGCTCTAGCAGTGCTCAAAGAACTACGCCTGTCCCCTCGGTGCTCAAAACTGCCTCATTTACTTAAATATTAAAGTAATATCTCTGCAACCTACAGAGAAAATAAAGATATTGTTTTCATCAGCATGATCAGCCCTACCAGGCAATATGCCTGGTTTCATAGGGTCGACCATGCTGACAGAGGCTCTTTCAGCCGGTGTAGTGGAGGAGATGGAGGGAGAGGAGGATACTTCATACTGCATACATGCTCTCTGTCACATATAGGGGAGATTTTTTTTTCTTCAAAAAAAGGAGGGGGAAGATGAGCACTTGTCCCTCAAATGCCACGGTAAACTTAGTTTTATAGAAAATTATTCTCCTATATACAACGGTGTATAATTGAAAAAAATTAACAAAAAAGATGCATTGCATTTGTAAGAACCTGTACTATAAAGTAATACTTTATTTTTTGGTTACTAAAAATGTAGCAAAAAAAAACAAAAACTTGGTTTGTATTCATCTCACATTCCAAAAACAGAATAAAAAACAATCAAAAATTGTACCAATGTACACTTAGTGTATGTAATAATTCGTGGGCATTTTTTTAAGATTGCGATTTACTCATTTTGGGCTACAAATTTATTCAGTTGGTCTTCATTAAAAATGTTTAGCCGTTTCTGAGATATAAAAAAAAACTTGTAAGCTGTCATATTGTCAGCTCATATGTAGCTCTTAAATCTGATGGCCTGACCTCATAAACTCTTACTTAAGCCATATTCCTATCAGTCTGATAAGAATCGAGATAGTGTTTATGAGGTCACGAGATCAAAAACGAGAGCTACACATGAGCCGTCAGATGATGGAATTCAAAGCGAACACAAAGGAGGGTAATTACTAACCGAAATCTGTCTATATTAGGGGGCGGGTCGGTAGGTTTGTTGTATGTGTTGAAAATGGTCTAACTTTACGCCAGCAAGGGAGCTGGCGTAGATTTAAAAGCGGCTGTGGAACCGCTGGTTGTTGCCTCTTTACTTAAAGGGGTTCTGCACTTTGTTTTAACCGATGATCTATCCTCTGGATAGATGATCAGCTTCTGATTTGCAGGGGTCCGACACCCGTGACCCCCGCCGATCAGCTGTTTGAGAAGGCAGCGGCGCTCCAGTAGCGCCGCGGCCTTCTCACTGTTTACTGCCGGCCCACTGATGTCACGACTAGTATCAACTAGCGTGGGCGGGGCTAAGCTCCATTCAAGTGAACAGAGCTTAGCCATGCCCAGGCTAGTTGATACTAGTTGTGACGTCAGTGGGCCGGCGGTAAACAGTGAGAAGGCCGCGGCGCTACTGGAGCGCCGCTGCCTTCTCAAACAGCTGATTGGCGGGGTCCGGGGTGTCGGACCCCTGCCGATCAGAAGCAGAACATCTATCAAGAGGATAGATCATCAGTAAAAATAAAGTGCAGAACCCCTTTAAGTTTGGCTGATCCACCGCCAGTGCAGGACCTTATTAAGACCGGCTTCTAAAACGATACACTGAAAGGGGGGGGGGGGAACTGAGTGAAAACTGTTACTGGTCCTTAATGGGGTTGGCCAGGATGGATAGATATAGATATATACCCATATACCCATTTTCAGGAGGGTTTTTATCAATTTAAAAGTTACGGTTACAGGGTTAAATATCAAGACAAATGGAAGCATAAAGTATATAAAAAAAAAGTAGCAGAACATTTGATGCATTGCTTACACCAGTATTTCATGGTGACTGGGGCCCATCTAGTGAGTAATCCTTGGGCAGATCTCCAGGGGAGCTTGTTGGTTACCCCCTCAGTCCTGGGTCTGCTGTGTGCTGACTTTCTTATGTGTCCCCCAGGCCGGCCGTTACCGTCAGGCAATCATTCAGTACAAGAAGATCATCCAGTGGCTGGAACATGAGTCTGGACTATCAGAGGACGAAGCGGCCAAGTCCAAATCCCTGGTGCTGGCAGCTGCTCTTAATCTGGCCGCATGCTACCTGAAGTTGGGAGAGCACCGGCCGGCTCTAGATCAGTGTAATAAGGTGAGGACCCCACTGGGAAAGAGTGGGTGAAAGTGAGGTCTGACTGAGCTTTTACCAGTTTTTTTTTTTGTTGTTTGTTCTTCTTTCTTTGTAAATAGTTAACATTTCTGTATATTGACAGCTAGCAGAGATCTTGAAACCGTGAGGCATTGAACCACAAAGGCGTAGATTTATCATCTCTCTACGCTATTTTTCTGGCAAAAAATGTTGCAAACCTCTGTGTTTGCGACTTCTTAAACACCACTAAATTTAGTCACAATTGGAGTATCTACGCTGCCCACACTTCTTCCGGAAAAGAGTCCGGCACGGCACATTTATCTTCTATCTGCCTGACTTCTGTGGCAGCGCTGAGCTGTTCTAGATTTCAGTTTAGGCGCACAGACTGCTTGGAGGATGCGCCTAATTTGAAATGAGGCCTGCACCGGGTCATAAATGAAGCGCATGATCTGGCAGCACAGGGGGTATCGAGATTGGGGTACCACATGGCGGTCTTGATAAATCTCGCCCAAAGTACAAAAAATTTCGACCCATATCAAACTGCTGTTTTGAACCCCCTCCTCCATTGACAGGTTTAAAGGGGTTATCAGAGATGTGCCACAGTTCTGTGCAGCTGCCACCTTCAGGATCACGTGGCGCTCACTGGGCGCATGATCTCAGTCTGGCGTCAGAACCTGCAGCGCATGCGTCTGATTCTCTCACAAGCGCTTTGGCAAGAGAATCAGACTTGCGCTTGCAGTGCAGGTTGTGGTCCCAGAAGTGGCAGCCATACGGGATCGTGGCGCTTCTCGGATAACCCCTATTTTTGTAGGCACTTAAATGGTTACTTCCTTACCAGAGGTGTATTCGGTAATCTCATGGACCTGTTCTGTACGTTTTGCCCCTGTCTTCTGCTCCTTAGATCCTAGCTCTGGAGTCTTCTGTTTTGCGCATTAACACTTAACCCTTCTCTTCCCGTCTTTCATCAGGCGTTGGAATTTGATGCCAACAATGAGAAGGGCTTATTCCGCAGAGCTGAAGCTTACATGGGGGTGAATGAACTGGAGTTGGCCAAGGACGACCTTGTGAAGGTGATCCAGCTGTACCCAGGGAATAAAGCGGCACGGGCACAGCTAACACAGTGCCAGCAGAGAATCCGAGAGCAGCACCAGCGGGAGAAGATCATCTACGCCAACATGTTCCAGAGGCTGGCCGAGAAGGAGGAGAAGGCGAGTGGCTGCACCTATCTCGCATACATTCTGATAAGCAGACAGCAGTAGTGGTGGTGAATTTTTGAGTAGAGTAGCCCTTTAAAAGCACATATCCACCTATGCTGCCATTCCTTAAACAGGTAGCATGCCTAAAAACTGAAAACTTTTCCCTCCTGTGTTCTATTCAATACAGTAATTTATAGGTGTATTCTCTAGGATATGCCCCCATTGTCTTTGGGGCCGCCAAAAATAGCCAAGCACTGACTCGGCTATTTCTGTCGGCTCCATTGAAGTGAATGGAAGCGGTGGCCGCTCAAGCGCGGTGAGCCTCCTTCGCTTTGTCGGCTAAGTTTACGAGATAGGCGCAGGTCCTACCTCTGGGACCCGCATCTATGAGACAATGGGGGCATATTTTAGCAATATGCCCCAATTGTCTGATATGGGATTACCCCTTTAATAATTACAAAAATATCAGATGCCATGTTTTCAGATGAGAGTTTGGCGCTAGTTCTGTAGATGAATGGACCCTAGGCCACACCACTGCCATCTCAGAGGAGAACTGACAAAGTTTTGGTGATCAGACATATGAATTTGACAGCGTTTCCTACTCAAAGAAACTACAGCTGTTTGATAACTGTGCTGCACAGTTAAATTTTGCTTCCATTTTCAAGATCTCTGCTTGCTGTCTGTGAATGGGATATCTGTTGATCGCCAGAACACTATCCTGCTCTAAATCTTCTCACAGCTGAGTTTTAGGGTCCATTCACACGTCTGCAATTTCGTTCTGCATTTTGCGGAACGGAATTGCGGACCCATTCATTTCTATGGGGCAGCACGACGTGAAATTGCGGATCCTCACTTCCGGGTCCGCAATTCCGATCCCGAAAAACATTGAAACTGTCCTATTTTCTATCAAGTGCCGGCAATGTGCGGTCCGCAAAATCCGGAACGCACATCGCCGATGTCCGTGTTTTGTGGATCCTGCAAAACACACACGGACGTCTATATGGAGCCTTACAGTTGCAGCCAGTTTAGCCAACCCTCTGAGCTCAAACAGGCAAGTTTCCAGACTGATACATTGTACCAAACTATTAGGACAGGAGAGCCGTTTTGTATTTCTGATGTGTGTACCTCACAGATGACGGTCTAGCTTGTAACTACTGTAACAAACCCTCAGCAATCTGTAGTATTTGGTATGGACAGAAACAAGAATGCTCCCATTGACTGACAGCAAGCAGAGATCCTTGAAACCGTGAGGTTGCTCTATGCTCAGGGCGGCAGTGGGTTTTCGCTTCTCTCAGCCAAGCGCATGTTCTTCAGCACGTCTTGTCTGTATTCCTTGAATTCATATTCTCAGGTTACTTACCTGCTCCTTTAATATTTCCCTACAGGAATCTGCAAAAGTTCCAAAGGAGCAACTGCCACCCAACGATGTAGAAATGAGCGAAGGGACGGACAAAACGCAGCAGAGTGAAACAGGAAACGCAATCTCCGAGGCATAGCAAGCCATAGGGGGGCGCTCCGTCTCTGCACCCCATGGGGAATAGGGGAAGACTTGATGATCGTTTATTTAAAAGGAGGGTGCCGTTCTCTCTACAGATCGTGCGTTGACTCTGCCGGATGTGGCTTCTGTACACTATCTCTTCATTCCAGCCTCTTCACTCACTATATCTCAGGATTTCTACCTCCACTGACCATTCACATAGCAGAGCCCAAGCGGTTATACACCAGGGGAGGTGCTCTGTGGTCGATGGGTTTCGGGTTGGACGTTTTTAGAAGTTGTTTCTTAAGACTCTACCGGTTTGGACTCTTTATGTTTTTATCCTGTTGTCCTGTTCATCTGTTTTCCCTATGGTGGGGCCCCTCCAAGTTGTTCGGAGGACCCCGAAAAATGACTTGAATCTCAAGGCAGCAACTCTTGTGTTGTTGTTGTGTGTGTTTTTTTTTTTTTTTTTTTTTTTTTAATGTTGATTTTTCTGTAAATAATTAATAAATAATTGTGTCTCTGATACAGGAGGAGCCTTGTCTTCTGACTACAGGGTATATAGGAGGGTCAGCCGCCACATGGGTTTATGAATAAGGAGCACTTACAACTTCCACAATGTGACTGGCCATCAAACTGGAAGCTATGCTCACCATAGCATTCAATGCAATGGAAGCTGACATATTTTATTTTTATTTTTTTAGGACCCTCTTAGGGCTCTTTCACACTTGCGTTGTTCTTTTCCGGCATAGAGTTCCGTCGCCGGGGCTGCATTCTGAATGGAGAGAAATCCGTTCAGGACCGGAACGTTTTTTGACCGGAGAAAATACCGCAGCATGCTGCGCTTTTTGCTCCGGCCAGAAATCCTGAACACTTGCCGCAAGGCTGTATCCGGAATTAATGCCCATTGAAAGGCATTAATCCGGATCCGGCCTTAAGCTAAACGTCGTTTCGGCGCATTGCCGGCTTTTTCTGAATGGTTACCATGGCTGCCAGGACGCTAAAGCCCTGTTTGCCATGGTAAAGTGTAGTGGGGAGCGGGGGAGCAGTATACTTACCGTCTGTGCGGCTCCCGGGGCGCTTCAGAGTGACGTCAGGGCGCCCCACACGCATGGATGACGTGATCGTATGGATCACGTCATCCATGCGCATGGGGCGCTCTGACGTCATTCTGGAGCGCCCCGGGAGCCGCACGGGCGGTAAGTATACTGCTCCCCACTACTACTATGGCAACCAGGACTTTAATAGCGTCCTGGCTGCCATAGTAACACTGAACGCATTTTGAAGACTGATCCGTGTCTATCTCTCCAAATCCCCCCCCATACGCTACCATACTTGGCTCAGTCAAACATGCATGTGTTGTGAATGGTAATGGGGAGAAAGCAGCTGCCAGGATTCTCAGGCAGCATCTTATCTCCCCAAGGACAAAAAGATCTGGCATATTGAAATCCTACACTCCCGGCCCTTCTCCGTTATCTGCAATTGGGAGTCTGCAGGCCCCATGTACATTATATGGTAGGCTGATGCAGGCATAATCGTCAGGTGCGGACCACGTGGCCAGCCTAATGTTCTTTATCATTTGTAATAATAGTAGTAGGTAGCTTATTCCTTGAAATATACATCTCTGCCGATTCCTGTCCACAATTGATTCATACAACACATCCTCATCCTTCCAGCACACAGCATGCTGTCCGCATCTTTTGCAGCCCCATTGAAACAAATGGTTCAACATCTAAACCGCAAAATATGTGGACACAAAATATGGTCGTCTCCATGGGGCCTAGGTCTGTATCTGCAGCAACAGAGATCCTGATAATCCTAAGGGTATGGCTACACAGCGATTTTGGGCTTGACATATGTCAAGCACCCAAGTATCGCAGTCTACCAAGGTTGCCGTAGGTCATGGTGAGGTCCCAGAGAATGACAATACGTTAGATATCACATGCTGTACTATATAATGTCACACTTCAGGCTCTGTGCGGTTGCAAAGGTCCCCTCCCCCGTTTCCATGAGCCTCGATTAGCGAGAGTTATTGATGGATCGGAGGCTGCCATTTCTATCTGCCAGGAAGGTGTAGCTCACCTCATTAAAGCTGGCGGAGGGGATCACTGAAACGTTATTAAAGGGTATTCATCAGAGCAGAAGGTCACTTCATGTGACAGAAGATGGAAGAGATCCCTATCACACAGCAGGCCGGGCCCCTGGGGCTCCTAATTATTTTTCATTTGAAAGTTTCCAGAGGACGGATTACCCAGATATAGGAAAGGAGACATTTAAAGTCCTTGATTTGTTGAGCAGTCTCTGGGAACATTGGGTGACAACTAATATGACTGCTATTGCTAATCTGATGTCTGCTGGTTTGGGCAGTGATTCATCAATAGAGGCTACAGCATCCATGGGCGGACTGGCCATAGACCCTACAGGGAAATTTCCCGGGGGGGGGGGGGGGGGCGATACTTTTTCACCTGACCAGCAGCCACAGGTGCCCTCCTTATTCAACTGTATTACCATCCTCAGGATAATGATACAGTTTCATACTGTGGAGCGGGCAGCAGTATTTTGTGCTGCACTGGGTAGTTGGTTTTGCAGAGGCTGCACTGTGGTATTGGGCTCTGCTGGGGCAGTACTTTGTGCTGCACTGTGGTATTGGGCTCTGCTGGGGCAGCACTTTGTGCTGCACTGTGGTATTGGGCTCTGCTGGGGCAGCACTTTGTGCTGCACTGTGGTATTGGGCTCTGCTGGGGCAGCACTTTGTGCTGCACTGTGGTATTGGGCTCTGCTGGGGCAGCACTTTGTGCTGCACTGTGGTATTGGGCTCTGCTGGGGCAGCACTTTGTGCTGCACTGTGGTATTGGGCTCTGCTGGGGCAGCACTTTGTGCTGCACTGTGGTATTGGGCTCTGCTGGGGCAGCACTTTGTGCTGCACTGTGGTATTGGGCTCTGCTGGGGCAGTACTTTGTGCTGCACTGTGGTATTGGGCTCTGCTGGGGCAGTATTTAGTTCTTCACTATGGTGTTGCTGGCCCCATCTACTTCTGTTATCCTGCCTTCTGTCAATTTGGACTCGCCTACAACATGGGGCCACTTTTAGGAATTTTTCCAGGGCCACTTTAAGTTTCCAGTCCACCCCTGACAGCATCAGTGCATAGGCTCACCATTGAGGACGCAAGCTAAGCTGAGTGATATTGCCTGTAGACAGTGTAACAGTCCGAAAGGCAAAAATGTCAGCTGTCGGAAATATAGACAATGCAGTGATCATAACTCTGTTCTGATGGAGCAGAACTGTAGCGTAAAGCATGGAGGAGGGGCAGAACAGCAGTGAGAACCTCTGGTGAGGTCAACTTCAGACTCCAATAAACTGGGCATACACGTGAGATTAAAGTCAGCCAAAATGGGCAATTTCAGACAACAAAAATAGTGTTACCAATGACGTCACTTCATCGGCTGGCGAATGGTAGACCTGCCACACCATTGTATTCAATTGTATCTACTACCTCAGGCCGTAAATACAGTTGAAATTGGGGCATACCTCCGCCATCCGGGGACCGCACGATAGCTGTTGAAATTCGGGACTGTCTCACTGGATCCAGAACATAGGTATGTTATCCTCATTTATTGCGGACGGCACCCTGACCAATACATTTTTATTGGGGCCATGCACACCACCATGTTTTTGCGGATCTCTATGGCCAGATGAGAATTGTCATTTCTATTGATCAGACTGAGAAAAATACAGAGCGCTTAAGGAAGATAACATTTTTGGATGGATCTGTGCTATGCGAACTGAAATACAGACATGGTCACGGGCACAAGTCTGGCATGCTGCTGGTGAGATCGAACGATCCCAAAGACAACTGATCAATGCCTTAAAGGGAACCTGTCGCCTCTACTATGCTACCCTCACTGAGCGTTTCTAAATGTTTATTGTGTTACCCTAAACATATCAATTATTATATAAATCTTACTTCGGTGACCAGAGAAGAGTCATATTTTCAAGCTCTGACTCCTCTCAGTTTAAGGGTCCATTCACATGTCCGTAATTTGGGTCCGCATTCGTTCCGCAATTTGCGGACCCATTCACTTTCAATAGGCCTGGAACGGATGCAAATCCACATTTCCTGGATCCGCATCCGCATTTTTGGGATCCGCATCCGTTTTTTTCGGGATCCGCAATTTCGTTCCTGAAATAAATAGAACATGTCCTATTCTTGTCCGCAATTGCGGACCAGAAAAGGCATTTTCTATTATAGTGTCTGTGATGTGCGGAGCGCAAATTGCAGACCGCACATTGCAGGTGTCCGTGTTTTGCGGATCCGCAAAACACTTACGGACGTGTGAATGGACCCTAATTAGCATATGTATCAAATCGTTTTTTTTTTTACACAATAAAAGCACACAGAACTATGGGGACTGGATATTGCGGACGTGCTAGCGGCCATCTAGTAACCCATGTCCTCAGCTCTATACACAAAATCCAGGTGACAGGTTCCCTTTAAAGGTGTGTTAGGCCTTAGACAATGAAGCTAAGATGGAGTTACCGGGGCACATTTATCAAGAAAATAGATTGTTTTGGCAACAAATTTGGGTGCAAAAATAGCACGCACTTTCCTGGCAGGAACGCCTCCCCCTGACTGAGATCAGGCAAGGCGTTGCATTGAAGTTATAGACCAGAGCCTGTACTAGGGCTTATTAATGTCATATTGCAATTCAGGCCTGCAGGTAGTAGCATTGCATTGGTATATACCCATCTTTCATTCTGTAATGGATACAATTCCAATACTTTATACAAATTGAAAAAGGAAAAAGAAAAAGTAAAAAAAAATATAAAAATTCAAATCACCCCCTTTCTCAAAAATAAAAAATAATAAAAAAAAATTATCATAGGCATTCGCCGTATCTGAATACACCCATACTATTACATTTTTTTGTTTTTAAATTATCCCATAAAGTGAATGGCATGGCATAATAGGAAAAAAAAAAAAATCTATCAATTTTTTCATCACTTCACCTCCCCCCAATTTTTTTTAAAGTGATCAAAAAGTATGATGTATAATCCCATGGCGCCTGTGACCCTATCCGTACAGTAGAAGACAGACGGGTATCGGAAATCCAATGAAGACAGCCTGAGAGCTAAACAAAGCTGTGGGGGCCAGGTAAGCATAGATCTCTTCACAGGTACCTCTGGGAGTGTGGATGGGTGGGCAGGTGAATAAAAAGAAATCCTGGACAACTCCTTTAATAATTGACATTGTAATAATATTACTGTCACCTCCTATAATACTAAATTCCACTGCATTCCTTATCCTTTGAAGTTCATAAACAGAATGCCAGAATTACAGTAAAGACTGACAGTACAGTATAAGAAGGATTGAGGGAGTAATTATAATTCATATGCCATTCAGGTCCTGTGAGATGCTTGGTAATAACCCCTATGGTCCCTGTAATGGCTTTGCTGGGGACCAAACAAATAGTCCTAAAACTAGAGAACCCTTTTAATTTTTTTTTGTCTTTTTTGTGCTATAACTTAAAGGGTATAAAGCTGAGGACATGGGCTGCTAGATGGGCGCTAGCACGTCCCCGATACCCAGTCCCCATAGCTCTGTGTGCTTTTATTGTGTAAAACAATTATGTAAATGAGCCTTAGATGAGTCCTGTCTCCTCCATGCTTCAGAGAGGAGTCCAGTGTTCTCTGACTCTGAGCCCAGCCATGCCCACTGTGAAGGAGCCCAGCACAGCCCTGCATCATCCGAATCCCCTCCTTGCTCCCCGACAGTCACAAAGCTAGAGCGCCGTAATTTCGCGATGCACAAGCTAGCACATGTGCAGTTCGTTCCCTGAGGCTGATGCCAGCACAGGGAAGGAACACTATGCAGACACTGCACATGCGCTAGCTCGCACGTCGCGAGTTTACGTTGCTTTAGCTTTGTGACGTCAGGGAGCAAGGAGGAGATTCGGAGGATGCGGGGCGGTGCTGGGCTCCGGAAACGTTAGTAACAGCTCCTTGGACTTCTTACTTTCCTAATTTACATATATGTCTGTGTAAAAAATTGTTTTTTGACACAATAAAAGCACACATATGGGGACTGGGTATTGCGGATGAGCTAGCGGCCATCTAGCAGCCCATGTCCTCAGCTCTATACACAAAATCCAGGTGACAGGTTCCCTTTAATTCTTGTCCATATCGCTACAGGGTCCAGTGTTATTTATTACCTTTAATTTGCTGGAGCCTGAGGAGGATAATGACGCACGTGGTGAATGATGTGGCGCCGCTGTAATTTCACTCCCCTCCAGTGCGGAAATATCAGGATATTAGTTTGACTTGTTCTTATTATTCCGCTGTTTAGTATTCCCCCCCGGTTCTATTCGTCTTCTTTCCATATTGCCTTTTCAATCTTCTTGCTTCTACAGTTGGAAATGTATCTCGTAAACAGTGTAATTAATGCCATGCACTGGGGGAAGAACATGCAAGCCGCCCCTGACAAGCCTCCTTGCCCCTGTGCAATATTCTTACTATATATGAGGGAGAAGCCTAAAACAATCCTGTACAACAAGGAGAGGCACTCTACTGTACAGCAGAGAGAACTTCCATGTACACACATGATGGTCACCCATACAGGTAGGGGTTAGGCTACTTTCACACTTGCAGCAGTGTGATCCGGCGGGCAGTTCCGTCGTCGGAACTGCCCGCCGGATCCGCCGATCTGCCGCTGACTGAAAGCATTTGTGAGACTGATCCGGATATGGATCCGTCTCACAAATGCATTGCAAGGACGGATCCGTCTCTCCGCTTGTAATGCGGACAGACGGATCCGTCTTGTATATTCACATTTTTACTGGTCTGCGCAGGCCGGGAGGACGGATCCGGCACTAACACATTCCTATGGGAAAAAATGCTGGATCCGGCATTCAGACATGTCTTCAGTATTTTTCGCCGGAGATAAAACCGTAGCATGCTGCGGTTTTATCTTTTGCCTGATCAGTCAAAATGACTGAACTGAAGACATCCTGATGCAAACTGAACGGATTGCTCTCCATTCAGAATGCATGGGGATATGCCTCATCAGTTCTTTTCCGGTATAGAGCCCCTGTGACGGAACTCCGTGCCGGAGAAGAAAAACGCTAGTGTGAAAGTACCCTTACTAGGTAGCTATGATCTGCAGAATATACTTAAAAGGAACTACTGGAGAGGTCACATCCTCAACATCACTCTAAAGAGCTCTCACATTGTCTGTAGAGCAGTCACATTATCTACAGGACTGTCACATCCTCTACATCTCTCTACAGAGCTCTCAAATCGTCTATAGAGCTGTCACATCCTCTACATCTGTCTATAGAGCACTCACATCATCTACAGACGTGGACAAAATTGTTGGTACCCTTTGGTCAATGAAAGAAAAAGTCACAATGGTCACAGAAATAACTTTAATCTGACAAAAGTAATAATAAATTAAAATTCTATAAATGTTAACCAATGAAAGTCAGACATTGTTTTTCAACCATGCTTCAACAGAATTATGTAAAAAAATAAACTCATGAAACAGGCATGGACAAAAATGATGGTACCCCTAACTTAATATTTTGTTGCGCAACCTTTTGAGGCAATCACTGCAATCAAACGCTTCCTGTAACTGTCAATGAGACATCTGCACCTCTCAGCAGGTATTTTGGCCCACTCCTCATGAGCAAACTGCTCCAGTTGTGTCCGGTTTGAAGGGTGCCTTTTCCAGACTGCATGTTTCAGCTCCTTCCAAAGATGCTCAATAGGATTGAGGTCAGGGCTCATAGAAGGCCACTTTAGAATAGTCCAATTTTTTCCTCTTAGCCATTCTTGGGTGTTTTTAGCGGTGTGTTTTGGGTCATTGTCCTGTTGCAAGACCCATGACCTGCGACTGAGACCAAGCTTTCTGACACTGGCTAGTACATTTCTCTCTAGAATTCCTTGATAGTCTTGAGATTTCATTGTACCCTGCACAGATTCAAGACACCCTGTGCCAGACGCAGCAAAGCAGCCCCAGAACATAACAGAGCCTCCTCCATGTTTCACAGTAGGGACAGTGTTCTTTTCTTGATATGCTTCATTTTTTCGTCTGTGAACATACAGCTGATGTGCCTTGGCAAAAACTTCGATTTTTGTCTCATCTGTCCACAGGACATTCTCCCAGAAGCTTTGTGGCTTGTCAACATGTAGTTTGGCATATTCCAGTCTTGCTTTTTTATGATTCGTTTTCAACAATGGTGTCCTCCTTGGTCGTCTCCCATGTAGTCCACTTTGGCTCAAACAACGACGGATGGTGCGATCTGACACTGATGTTCCTTGAGCATGAAGTTCACCTTGAATCTCTTTAGAAGTCTTTCTAGGCTCTTTTGTTACCATTCGGATTATCCGTCTCTTAGATTTGTCATCAATTTTCCTCCTGCGGCCACGTCCAGGGAGGTTGGCTACAGTCCCATGGATCTTAAACTTATGAATAATATGTGCAACTGTACTCACAGGAACATCTAGTTGCTTGGAGATGGTCTTATAGCCTTTACCTTTAACATGCTTGTCTATAATTTTCTTTCTGATCTCTTGAGACAGCTCTTTCCTTTGCTTCCTCTGGTCCATGTCGAGTGTGGTACACACCATATCACCAAACAACACAGTGATTACCTGGAGCCATATATATAGGCCCAATGGCTGATTACAAGGTTGTAGACACCTGTGATGCTAATTAGTGGACACACCTTGAATTAACATGTCCCTTTGGTCACATTATGTTCTGTGTTTTCTAGGGGTACCATCATTTTTGTCCATGCCTGTTTCATGAGTTTATTTTTTTACATAATTCTGTTGAAGCATGGTTGAAAAACAATGTCTGACTTTCATTGGTTAACATTTATAGAATTTTAATTTATTATTACTTTTGTCAGATTAAAGTTATTTCTGTGACCATTGTGACTTTTTCTTTCATTGACCAAAGGGTACCAACAATTTTGTCCACGTCTGTATATATCTGTCACATCCTCTACATCTCTCTACATAGCTTTCACATCGTGTCTATAGAGCTGTCACATCCTCTACATCTCTCTACAGAACTCTCACATCGTCTATAGAGCGGTCACATCCTCTACATCTGTCTACAGAGCACTCACATCATCTATACATCTGAGAAATAGGGGTCATTCCAGATAAAAGTGGTACAATACCGACTATAAATGAGTTAATGGAAGCTCTTAGCTCTACAGAGCTCTCAGATCATCTATGGAGCATCCACATCCTCTACATTTCTCACATCATCTATAGAGCTGTCACATTCTCTTCATCAATCTACAGAACTCGCACATCCTCTGTAGAGCTGTCACATCCTCTACATCTCTCTACAGAGCGGTCCAATCATCTATAGGGCAGTCATATCGTCTACGCCCTTGTGCTTTGTCTCATGAGTACCTTTCTTTGGAGATATGATGACATCCTTGTGGGCCAGCAGACCAGGCACTTTACATCAGAGAGGGATCTGGCCAATCAATACTTATTGGTTTATGAAGACCAATAGAGTGACCCTTAGGGACCTCTTACATCGACCAATGCTGGGCAAAACATGAATACCAAATGACTATATAAAGTTGACTGGCACTCATAACAAGGGTATCTCACACTGCCTGATGCAAAGCAATTGTCTGTGCCCCATTTACGTTTCCTAATTTTAGCAGCACACCCCCTGTTTAGATAGGACTATATGACACTTGACTATTTTAGGTGCCACAAGAAAGAGGTGATCACGCGATAAACTATGTTAAAGTTTACACAGGCCAGTTGTCATGAACGAGCGTTTGTTCCCAATAACTGGCCCAATCCTCAGCTAATGTAAAACAGCCCTAAAGCTGAGCCTACCACGTGGTGCTTACAGATGTCTTTACATTTATCCTTACTGCCACCCAAACATTTAGCGTGTCTCAGCTTGCAACTTATTACATCCTTTCTTGTCATCTGCAAAAAAAAAGTCCAGCACTACTACCCCCATCTTTCCAATATAAAAAGTCAACATGTGACCGTAATACACAAAACATTATTCTTTTTATTATTCTTAAGGCCAGTAGAGGGCGCAGTGGTCGACTCCGTCATCTGTTACTGGCAGTGTGTATGCAGGTGCGCTTCGTTTTTGGGAACAAGCAAATGGGGCAGTTGTTGTACCCCGGAATATGGATGCTAAAACAACAGTGACATGTTAAAATGGGAAACTGCTGACTACATCCAAGCGTCACAAAACTGTAAAGAAATCCCCTCACACAAATGTCCTGATTTCCACAGCTTAGCTCAGTCCTAGCCTCTGTATTTCACACAACAGAAAGAATGGGCAGATCACAGGAAAGCCTCGTTTATGCCCCACTGTTCCTCTCTTCACCTCTCTCCAAGGTGAGGATAAGAGTAGTTCTGCTTTAACTTGTAGCTGTACTTCCATCTGACCAGGAGATGGCGATCTACTGCCCACTACTGTTGCTTATGGTTTCAGTCATCTTCTCTGTTGTGGCTTTCTGAGCTGAGGCGTTCATGAACGGTATCTCTTGGGTTGGGGTCTTTAGGACACCATGCTCCAGGTCAATGCAGGTCTGAAGGGGTAAATTTAGGTCATAATCTGCATCCGTGTCACCCCTTATAGGGACCCATGACAAATAACACACCATGAGCATACCTTGAATGATATCAGTGTCTCCAATCCCATACAGAACTCAATGGTGTCGTCATCTGGAGGCATAAAAGTTATAATAATAATTACTATTATTTTTATTTTATAATGTCTTCTTTAGTCTCAAGGTTACCTTCTAAACTGAGATTTGAAGTTTCAGGCCCAAAGCCTGAGTCTGTCCTACTGAGAGATTCTGATGACAGCATGTCCCCTTCTGTCAGACGTAGTATTATTATGCGGACTACGTGTGGATCCAAGTCACCATTCACATCGATATCTACATCCTGCCCACTAATGTCATATAAACCTTCTACTGGATTTTTGGCTCTTACCTACAATCACGGCTTTGCTGGTCAGCACCACTCCGCCCAGTTCAATGTCCACTATAAACTTCTCCTGAGGACCATTTGTGGTCTGTAACCTGGATTGATATATACAGTAAAACATTGAATTCTATATACGGAATCTTGAAAGCATCTTCAAGCATAGGATTTTAAATTGGGATATCCACCTTTATCTCTTGACATGTTACATAGTTAATACAATTGAAAAAAGACATAAGTCCATCAGGTTCAACCAAGGGATAGGTGGGGACGCGAATCCGAGATAATAACTACATGATCACTTCAGAGAGGATTATAAGTCTGAACCTACACCCCCCTTCCCCCATATTCCTAAAACTCATTAAGTGCCGCAACTGTGACTTGGGAACTACAACAGAAACTACATTGTACATGCAGAGGAGGATACAGATGAGGTGATGTGAAGAGTGTATTCTCATTTATGGCCAGCAGGTGGAGCACTTCCTTTCAGTCTCGGATTGGATTTGGCAGAATCATACTGTGCATGGTGCTGTATGTAAATATGCTCTTTTTCAATCTAATCCCAATTTCTCTATATTCACTCTTACCCCAGTCGTTTCACGCAGGCTTTAGACATGATGTTTTCTTGTCGTTCAGTGGACAACTTGGCACAAATGTCCATGGTACCAACCTAAAATCCAGCAGCACATAGTGAAGTGAATTATATCCGGGCAATAGGTAAGAAACATGTCAACTTTTTAAGTTTTAATAATCGCTGAGCCAAACTGGTACTGTATCTCTGCACAGCTTTATACTGAGATAAAAATGAATAGCGCCATCTATAGGATGGAGGTGACAACTGCATTCATCAGGTTTTCAAATATCCTTGTCCCTAATTGTGTAATAACGCTATATAATTAATTGTGAAATGTTGCAGTTATCATACTGGCCACTAGATGACAGATGAAACTTTAAAACAAAGTGTCACACTTTACAGCCTGTTGTGAAATGTCACGTTAGGAAGAGGTTTAATGACACAATGGCGCTTCTATTATAGTAATGTACCTCACCTTACAGGGGAAAAGCAGGGCATGTCCTCTCCAGCCGTCCACTGTCCTCTCCTCAGGTTTTTTGGTAGGCAGAAGCTGATTTGGCACAAGACTTTGATCTTCATCCTGCAAGGATGGTCCTGTCTCCACCTTAGGTGATTGGGCCTCTTGACCACACAGGTTGGGGACCTGAGCTAATCCGCTGGTTTCCTTAACTGGGCTACCTCCCATGAGACGCCTCTGGATCACACTGTGAGGTTGCTGAACACATAACACAAACCTTACTAGTAGGAAAACTGTGTCAACGCTACATGAGCCGGTTCTCAGCAGTTACTTTTACCCACTGATCCACTTCTGCATGCATTCACTCCTTAGCATTGATTCCTTCCATCAGCAAGGTAGAGCTAGCTGTTCCTTAACAGGCACTTAGACGTCACCTTATGATCTTACTCACTATAGTCGATTCCTGCATGTATTTGGTAACCACTTATCCATCTTCTTATACCACAATATCTGTACCCACTTTACAACACCTACTTTCCATCCCTCAAGCCACTGCTCAGGTCCTTTAACACGGCACATATATGCTTAAACTGTAAATCTTTTATACCACTGATTCCCCTATTGATGCTGATCTGTCCCCATATCCCACCAACTATAATGGAGTAACAACCTTCTCACTCCAGCTACGGGTCACTGCTTTATCAGTGTGTAATTAAACTATAGCCCCTTTACCACTGTTCCAGCTCTTGATATTTTACATTTAGCCTTTACCGTGCCACATTACCACACATTCACCCGAGTTGTATTACAAACATTTACCTACTGATCCTTTTCTTCTATCCTATACTGTGTCCCGTAATCACTGATCCAAATGTTAATAGTAATATGTAGATCAGGCATCCTCAAACTGCGGCCCTCCGGTTGTTGTAAAACTACATCTCCCACAATGCCCTGCTGTAGGCTGATACCTGTAGGCTGTTCGGGCATGCTGTAAGTTGTAGTTTTGCAACAGCTGGAGGGCCGCAGTTTGAGGATGCCTGATGTAAAGCATTCTGCAACCCTTCACCACTGATCCCTCATCAGGGATTGCTACTGCAATGTTTACCACTGATCCTTCTCTAGTTTATAATCCATCAATGTCCCATTACCACTGATCCACCACCATATTACTGCACTGTTAACCCCTCCCCACTGATCCGTCACCAATGCTTGCTGAATATTTATGATTTCCATGCACAACTGCTCTTCCCACTAAATATCAGAATCCGCAGTGTTACCCCTCAGCCTCCCCTGCTCATTGCTGCGTATTTGTCCCGCACAGATCTCCTCGCATCCCTCTCAGCCAACTCTCTGCTTACCAGGTCCTTGGAGGTGCCAAGTCTCCGCAGTTGGTCCAGAGGCAACAGATCTGCAGAATCCTTGTGCACAAACTGGGTGGCTTGTTTGAGACGTCTTTGCTGGCGCAGGATGGCAGAACCCCGGAAGCCTTGCTCTTTTCTTGGGGAACCTCTTATGCTGGCATCTTCCCCAAGACCCAAGGGTGGCCTCTGGAAGCTCATGGTGCAAGAGCGGAATCGAGGAGCAGACAGCACCCTCCTACAACTTAATGTGCAAGTGACTTGCTTGCTTGATATCTTCCTGTGGTTGTCACCCTCCCTGTCACAGTTTCTTGTCTTACTGCCTTTGTTCCTTCCCCCTTCCTCCTCAATGTAATGATCTGTCTCTCCCTTTCTGGTATTCTGGGGATTACTCGAGGAGCGCCCTCCTCCCACTCTGCAGAGGTTCCCTGCTCTGCACCCCCTCCCCTCTCCTCCTCTTTTTTCTCCCTATCACCCTCTGCCTGGTCCCTGTATCAGCCCGAGCTTCTCCTATAAAAGCATCACGTCTGAACCTGGCAGAGGAGCAGCAGGATGATAGGTGCATCCAGAGCGAGCAAAATCCTGCAGCGCCAATCCGATAAAGTGCAGCTCTACATAGGAGCTACTTTGTATAAAACAAATGTCAAATGGCTTAAAGGGGAATTCCATTTAGGTGCTTCTTTTCTTATTGCGAAGTGTATAAATGGAATGAATGTCACAAAAAATGGACAATTTACTCTGAATTTATGAATAATAGTAAGATCAGAGCCTTATACACGGGGTGACGATTTACGATGTTTGTGTAATAGTGTAGACAGGATGTGTAACCCGGGCGACTATAATGTTAACGCTATGGGGGAGCGACAAATGATTGTTCGTACAAACATCTGCTATATCAATGGCGCCCTGGTATAAGGAGCCTTACTTAAAGGGGATTCCACTTTGGGGTGACTTTAAGGGGGATTCCACTTTGGGGTGACTTTAAGGGGGATTCCACTTTGGGGTGACTTTAAGGGGGATTCCACTTTGGGGTGACTTTAAGGGGGGATTCCTCTCTGGGGTGACTTTGCATAAGCAAATAACAAATTGCTTAAAGTGAATTCCTTTTTATGCTACACCGTAAGTGAATAACGGGAGACACAGAAAAATGTTTAATGAGCAATTCCACTTTGGTTCTGTGTTGTATAAATGGCATGGTACATTGCTTAAAGGGGAATTCCACTTGGCGACTTCTGCATACATGATAGAAAATGACAAAGATAAATAAATTTTGTAACCTACAGAGTACGTGAATAATATGACAATCAGACAATTGCTTAAAAGACAAGTCCACATTTCGGCTACTCTGCATTGATGAATAGTAAATTCCTTAAAGAGGAATTCCACAAGGGAACAACTTTGGGGGTCATTTATCAAACTGGTGTAAAGTAGAACTGGCTTAGTTTCCCATAGGAATCAATCAGATTCCACCTTTCCTTTTCCAAAGGAGCTGTCCAAAATGAAAGGTGGGATCTGATTGGTTGCTATGGATAACTAAGCCAGTTCTACTTTACACCAGTTTGATAAATGACCCCCTTTGTGTTAAATGAATTGTTATATGTGCCTATAGCATATAGGAATAATATGAAAATTGCTGTTCCTTTAAAAGGGTTTTCCAGGATTTTTCAGGATAGGTCATCAGTATCTGATCGGTGTGGGTCTGACACACGAACACCCCCGATCAGCTGTTTGAGAAGGAAGGTGCGGCCTTCTCGCAGCTCACCAAGCACAGCGCCGTACATTGTATAGTGGCTATGCTTGGTACTGCGACCAGCCCCGCTTACTTCTATAAGGCTGGACTGCTCCTAGGCTATGTGATGAACGTGTCACTTGCCTAGGAGAAGCTGTGAGAGGGCAGCGGCACTACTACGAGCGCCGCAGCCTTCGCAAACAACTAATCCGACACCCGGGACCCATACTGATGATCTATCCTGAGACTAGGTCATCAGTTATAATGTCTCAGAAAGCTACATTACATAAATTCACGGAAATTATGTAAAAGGAGATTCTGCTTGGCAGATTTATCGCTTTAAGAGGTGGTAATTGCATACAGGTTAATTTACATTTTATGAAACAGCATACATTAATAATTAAAAATAATAATAATTTCTTAAAGCTAAATTGATAGAAAATCCCTTCTTTGAGCTCCTTTGCATCAATAATCGACCAATCACTTAAACGAGATTCCACTTGGAGATGTCTTTGCATAAATGAATAGAGAATTGCATTAATAGAAATTGCTTTTAAACCTACAGGATACGTGAATAATATAGTAAGTAGACAATCGCTTGAAAGACACGTGCACGGTGGAAATACTTTGCATAAATAAATGGCAAATTGCTTAAAGGTCAGTTACTTTTTATGCTGCGACGTTAGTGAATAATACGAAAAAGGGCAAATTCAATTTGCATACATTTAAGGTACATTGCTTCAAGGGGAATTCCACAGGGGAGCCAGTTACACAAATGGATTGAGAATTGCAAAAAAGGAAATAGAGCATATGTGACACTATTAAATCGCTTGAAGAACAATTGCTCTTTGGGGCTACTCTGCAAAAAAAAAATGCAAAAAAATTGCATAAAAGGGATTTCCACTTTAAAACATACAGCCTTTAGTAACGCTGGGTTCACACCTGAGCGTTTTACAGCGCGTTCCTACGCGCTGTAAAACGCTCAACAGGCAAGAACCAATGATTCCCTATGGGAATGGTTCTCACCTGAGCGTTTTACAGCGCGTACGATCGCGCTGTAAAACGCCCGACGCCCCAAGAAGTACATGAGCTTCTTTGGGGCGTCTTGTCGTGCATTCCCGTACATAGACTTCAGCGGGAACGCGCAACAATGGGCGTTCGCTTGTCTCTGTATGCGCAATTGCAAACACCTGTACAATCACGCATACAGAGCGCTCCATCGCGAACGCTCAGGTGTGAACCCAGCCTAACCCTCTTCTGTCAAGTTCCCTATGCTGCAATTTCTTAGTTCTAAAACTAAATTACAATGTTCTTTTATCGCAATATAACTGGGCAGTTCAGGCCTTTAGAGAAGTTGGGTGACAATCATTGGGGCTGTTGTAGTGGCATCTATATTGGTGGTCCCCCAGCTTTCTCAGATACGCATGTAATGTTATGGTAGTGATTTGGGGGTCAGTTGCTATACAGCAGTTTAGCTCTTAATGTATACAAGGGGAAGGGGTTAAAGCGCAATCACAGTCTGTCTGCCAAGGCTCCAAATATTTAGATGGTAGAGAAAAATATTTGAAGGAGGTTATTCCCACGCTCTGTGTCTGACAGAAACAGATGGGACTATTAATAAATACCGGAGGCCTCTACATATACTGCCCCCACCACTGTTTACATGCAGCGTCTCCGCTCCACTCACTGGCGCTGTGTCCATGGTCATGTGACTTTGAGACGAACCAGAGCTCAAGATGAAACTGAAGTCAACAAAAACGTGATTAAGACCTCCTGCACACGACCGTATGGCTTTTTCAGTGTTTTGCGGTCCGTTTTTGACGGATCCGTTGTTCCGTTTCCGTTCCATGGCATATGCAATATACAGTAATTACATAGAAAAAATTGGGCTGGGCATAAAATTTTCAATAGATGGTTCCGCAAAAACGGAACGGATACGGAAGACATACGGATGCATTTCCGTATGTGTTCTGTTTTTTTTGCGGACCCATTGACTTGAATGGAGCCACAGAACGTGATTTGCGGGCAATAATAGGACATGTTCTATCTTTCAACGGAATGGAAATACGGAAACAGAATGCATACGGAGTACATTCCGTTTTTTTGCGGAACCATTGAAATAAATAGTCCAGTAAACGGATAAAAAAAACGGTCGGGTGCAGGAGGCCTAAAGTGGATGAACCCGTAAATCAGTAGCCTCTTCACAAACCTGAGTCCCCATGCACACGACCGTGTCCTTTTTTTTGCTGTCCGCAAAGCATTGATACTGGCCGTGTGCATCTCGCATTTTCCCCTTCCGCAGGCTCCGCAATATATTACAAGTGCCTATTCTTGTCCACAAAACAGGCCGCGGTACAAACATACTAATGTGGACAGCACATGGTGTGCTGTCCGCGTATTTTGCTGCCACGTTGAAATGCACGAGTCCTCACCTGATCCTCCATAAATGCAGATCTGTTGCGGACGGAAACTACGATCGTGTGCATGAGGCCTCATATTACTCCTGTGTAGGTACAACTACCATCCGGATTGACAGTTTTCTTCTTTGGAAAGACTGCGGCAGGTGGATAGGGCAGCTGGGAGATCATCAACAAGCCGGACTCTTCTCTGGCAATGCCTGACTCTTCCCTGGTGCACACAGGGTCTAAATTCTCCAATAGCATGTGCACTGCCACTCTATTCATTCTCTGGGGGACTGACGGAAATGACTACCTCTACTAGTGCCATAGAGATGGCTATTCTCATGAACTGTGGGGTAGCAGTAGGACCCCACTGATCAGATGCTTACTTCCTATTCTGGGCATACCTTTTAAAGGGGTTTTCCAGAAGTTCAATATTGATGGCCTATCCTCAATATCTGATAGATGGGGTCTATCTGATCATCTGTTTGAAGAGACCTTGGAGCTCTGGTGAGTGCTGGAACCTCCAGCTAGCATACCAAGCAAAGCGCCATACGTTGTATAGTGGCTGCGCTTGGAATTGCAGCCCTGAACCCTTCACTTGAATGGGACTACAAATAGGCCATGTGACCAATGAACGTGATGTGATTGGCCTAGGAAGAGGTCACAGCGCCACGACCTGTTCAAACAGCTGATCAGTGGGGGGTTGCCTGCAGTCAGGCCCCCAGGGAATTCGAAATTGATGACCTACCCTAAAACCGCTTTAACTCTATGGTTACATGAAATGGGGAGTTTGGAGCTCTGTATCAGAAAAACCGAGCTGTGACCCCCGGAGGTTGGAGCAACATCCACATTACGTGAGGGGCGTACTGAATAGCTGGCAGAATCTGGGTGCCAACCACGAATAGCAGCCATTAGAGAGCCCACAGTGGCTGTCCTGAAGGAAATATGAATGTGGGGTGACAATGTTGTGTTATTTCAAGACTAGCGGAAGCTGGATGATAATGGCATCCGCAAGTCATCATGAGAATGATAACTCAATAAACACAAGATAATGATATAACGAATGGAGATGACTCAGGGACATGTGCATCCTGGGAATATTTCTGCATTTTAATAATTTCCCAAATGGCCAAAAAGATGTGAAATATTATTATATTCTACTGAAAGACGGGCTGGCAGCTCCACATAAATTATTAACCCCCCCTGACTCGTCACATATTTGTGCACACACCTCATTTTAATATAATCTACCGAGCCATACTGTGTGTGATACTGTCTGCTGAGCTGTGTATCTAAGCTTATCAGGTGTGATACTGTCTGCTGAGCTGCTGTATCTAAGCTTATCAGGTGTGCTACTGTCTGCTGAGCTGTGTATCTAAGCTTATCAGGTGTGATACTGTCTGCTGAGCTGTGTATCTAAGCTTATCAGGTGTGATACTGTCTGCTGAGCTGTGTATCTAAGCTTATCAGGTGTGATACTATCTGCTGAGCTGTGTATCTTAGCTTATAATGTGCGATACTGTCTGCTGAGCGGCGTATCTAAGCTCATCATGTGTGATACTGTCTGCTGAGCTGTGTATCTTAGTTTATAATGTGTGATACTGTCTGCTGAGATGTGTATCTAAGCGTATCATGTGTGATACTGTCTGCTGGGCTGTGTATCTGTAAGGGGGGAATCTAAGCCTATTATGTGTCATACTGATTGCTGAGCTGTGTATCTAAAGCTTATCATGTGTGACACTGTCTGCTGAGCTATGTATCTAAGCTTATAATGTGTGATACTGTCGGCTGAGCTGTGTATCTAAGCCTACCATGTGTGATACTGTCTGCTGAGCTGATGTATCTAAGCCTACTATGTGTGATACTGTCTGCTGAGCTGTGTATCTAAGCCTACCATGTGTGATACTGTCTTCTGAGCTGATGTATCTAAGCCTACCATGTGTGATACTGTCTGCTGAGCTGATGTATCTAAGCCCACCATGTGTGATACTGTCTTCTGAGCTGATGTATCTAAGCCTACCATGTGTGATACTGTCTGCTGAGCTGTGAATTTAAGTCTCATATGTGTGATATTGTTTGCTAAGTCATTTTTTAAAGCTGATTGAGTGTGATACAGTCTGAAGAGCCGCTGGGCTCCCTAAAATCATAACTTTATTAGATAAATAGATAAAATACACATAAAACAATATATAAGAAGGACGGTGACACAAAGGTACTACATAATATTATAGGACATATGGTACCCAGACACCCGGACATTAATCATTCAAAGCTTCTTCTGGGTCAACCCCTAGAAGAAGCATTGGGTGTAAAACGTACCCCACTGTGGTCGGTATATTTTATCATTATCTCAATTACATGCTGTTACCTCTTTGTTGCTGGCCCCAGGATTAGTCCAGAGACCTTATTTTTAGTATGGCTGAAGGAATAGCCGGCGGGCACCACGTGTGCTATAAAATGATGCGGTACCTCTGTGTTTCCGTGTTATCTTAGGTATGGTACTGGTACCTAGGTCCAATAAAGGCTCAGCTCTCACATTTTGCATCTGTCTCGGACTAGACTGACTCCTTCTCTAGAATGGAATGTTCCTCCTCTCTATATAAAGCGGGTGACACCAGCCCCATCTAGTGGCGGCTGTGAATATGGCTTATTAATACCTTCTGCACTCATATACAGTGAAGGTATATTTTACAGAGAAACACATACTTTTGCACCTTGCAGTGTACTGCTGTTCTGTAGTGGGCCACTACATATGTAATGCTGTCTGCTGAGCTGTGTATCTAAGCCATATTATATGTAATACTGTGCACTGAGCTATGTATCTAAGATCCATTTGCCGGACGTATTTTCCATTAATATTAGGGCTCATCCGCTTTTGCAAAATGGAACGTCTGGCCATAATAAAACAATCCTATCCTTATCCGTAATTCGGACAGGAATAGGACTCGTTCTATATTTTTGCTGATGTCGTGGAACGAACATACGGACGCAGCAGCACACGGTGTGCGGTCCACATCTTTTGCGGCCCCATTGAAGTGAATACGTTTGTGTGCATGAGCCTTTACATGGATGTGTCAGGTAATGAGTGCTGAGCCGCATATCTAAGCCTATCAAGTGTGATACTGTCTGTAAAACTAGTGTATCTAAACCTAATGGTTATGATACTCTCAGCCCTTTAATGTGCAATATTCTCTGCTGAGCTGTGTATCTACCCTTATCTACTGTCCTGAGCTATGTATCTAAGCCTATTGCGTGTGTGTGATACAGTTGCAGCTCTACATACTGTCATGTATTTTATTATAATATCAGTTTTTGCCGCTGTTGGGGGGTCTCGCTTGGGTCACTTGTAACGCTGTCCTCGGAGTGGTCATTCGGCTGTTATAAGGTGCGACACTACGTGCTCCTCTTTGCAGCTCCCGGTATTTCTGTTCGATTTCCTGGTAGTTGGGGGACATGTTCTTTGCGGTCAGTTTTCGGGGTTTGTGGGGGAACTGGGGCACACTGTAAAATCCTGTCTTCACAGGGATGGTTGCCTCTTCTGATCCAGCTGCAGTGGTTATACGTGGCGCCGTGTATCTGTCCAAAAACATCAAAGAAAAAAACATCCTGACTCAATGTGACAATATTGAAAATAAAACCCCATGCTTATTCGCACTTAGGCTGGTCATATACATTACACTCGGCTCAGCTGAACATTCATGTGTCCCAAACCGGGAGAGGGGATAAAGCCACTTATAGGCACCTCTGCCAGTGGCTTATTTCCCATAGAACATAAGTATTAGGCACATGAATCCAACTGCCTGATCCATATCTAACCCAACGTGTGACGTCAGAGAAGAGTCAGGAGGCCCTCCATACATGTGTCCCATCACCATTCATCTAATGTGTATGACCAGCTTTATTCTACACTGACCACTGCCTCCTCTGTTTAGGCCTCATGAGCGCAACTAGAGATGAGCCAAATATTTAAAAAAATTGATTTGGCTGCTGCGCCGAATAAAAAAATAAATAAATTCCTTCCATGACTAATTACACTCCCCGTCATTGTACCCCCCAGATGCTGTGTTCATACATGATCGCGGCATCAGATATAATCCATCTTGCTTGAGGATCTGGCGTAAAATCTTGCGCAGCCCGTGATGATGTCATGACAGGATTTAGTGCGAGATCTCCAACAAGATGGTGGAGGCCAGCCCGTCATGAGCAAATGGATCAGGTAAGTATGATTTTATTTAATTTTTTACACTATTTCAGGTTAAATCAATTCGCTACCACGAAGCACAAGGAATTTCGGCTTCACAGCAAATCAAATTTATCCACAAATTTGGATTGAAGTCCACTTTGTGGACTTTGATTTGCTCAACACTACACGCAATCATATGTATTTTGTGCTCCTCAAAAAGCAGACTCACAAGACTTGCTCTACTGGGCTTGCTGCACTAAGTGGGCTTCTGAATAAGTGGAGTTTAAAGAACCGGAGTTTAAGATAAGGAGCAAGAAACTAAGGTTTGATAGATTTTCCTTGTGTGTTGTTGGCCTGATTCTAGAAAGTTCTCCAACTGCAGCAGACAGGGTCTAAATCTAGCTCAAATTTAGGCCCCTTGCAGACAAGCGATACGGAGTAGGTCCGGATGCCTTCAGTTAAAAATGCGTGATTTCGCAAGCAAGTTCATTTAGTTTTGCCTGCGATTGCGTTCAGTTTTTATCGAGCGGGTGAAATGCGCATTGATGCGTTTTTCATGCGTGTGATAAAAAACTAAAGCTTTACAAACAACATCTCTTAGCAACCATCCGTGAAAAACGCATCGCATCCGCACTTGCTTGCGGATGCGATTTTCACGCAGCCCCATTCACTTCTATGGGGCCAGCGTTGCATAAAAAATGCAGAATATAGAACATGCTGTGATTTTCACGCAACGCACAAGTGAAAACAATGCTAATGTACACAGACCCATTGAAATGAACCAGCAGGTGGCAGCAAACACGGCAGAGCTATACTTAGATAGAATGGAACTTACCATTCCATTCTAACCCCTCTGGAGAGAGGTGGGCAAGTACCACTTCCTGCAGGAAGGGTGGGGACCAACCAGTTTGTAGTTAGTCTAGCTTATCGCCTGCTAGGAGACAGGTGTGCAGGGGCACGTCTCTGCTGGACGTGCCCACGCCAGCTAGAGCACCTTAAGCACTGTTGGCCATAGAGGCCAAATCTTGAAGCCTCAGGAGCCAGGAGGAAGGTTCCCTGGCATAACCATAAGTCATACCAAAGAGAGAAGTGCAGCATACAGAAGTAACAGTATATTAAGCAAGCCTGTCAGTACAGCAGAGAGAGAGAAAGCAAGCATAGTTATTGAATAGTGTTGAGCACGAATATTCGAATATCGAATTTTTTTCGCGAATATCGGCACTTCGCTAATTTGCGAATATTTTGAATATAGTGATATAAATTAGATATTTCGAATATTCGTTTTTTTTAAGTTTTTTTTTTATTGTTATATTTTTTTCTTTCCTACTTCCCTAAAGTTGTTCTTACCTGTCCTTAGGATTCCTGGCTTCCTGGCTGCTCCAATCAGTGCCCGTTGCCGCTTCTGCCGACTTCCGTGCTCATGGAGTGTCCCCATCACCATGGGAACATCTCCATATACTAGAATGTACTGTCGGATTTGAGAATTACGTTGAAATCGCAATTCGATTTTTTCAAGTTATAATAATCGAATTTCGATTTTAACTTAAAGGCTACTCTCCTATTGAAATAGCAATGCAATTAATTCGTTATAATAATCGAATTTCGATTTTAACTTAGCACTGCTATATTCCATATTTGTTAATTCTAGCCTAATATGGAATATAGCAGTGCTAAGTTAAAATCGAAATTCGATTATTATAACTTGAATTAATCGCATTGCTATTTCAATAGGAGAGTAGCCTTTAAGTTAAAATCGAAATTCGATTATAACTTGAATTAATCGCATTGCTATTTCAATAGGAGAGTAGCCTTTAAGTTAAAATCGAAATTCGATTATTTAAATCGCATATTAATTGCGATAACAAGAATAATGACGAATATTCGATTTCGACGAATATAAAACAAATATTCTATTGAATATTCGCGAATTTTGTCAAAATCGAATATGGCATCTGACGCTCATCACTATTATTGAAGAAGCCTGCCAGTTTAATGCTAAAGCCTGCTGGGACCAAGACAAAGCTTGAAGACTGTTTCTGATGAACTTTTATTCAAGTAAAGCTGCTGTTCAACTACATACAAGGTCTGGACTCAATCTTTCTTTCAAATCCCTCAATTATTCCCCCTATTTATTGCTGCGGAACGAAAGCCTGGGGTCCAACCATATCCAGGTAGGAGGACCGTGACACACATGAAGAGACATTTATTAGGCTGCACTATATCACTCGGCATTCCTACATCTGGAACGCGTTTTATATATAGAGGGCCCTAGGGGGAGACCGTCCGTTGCAGATGCAAGCATGTAGCATATTTGGAAGCCCAGATCTTGGATCTAAATAGGCAGTTTGAAATACTTAGGGGCATTGCAAACCTGGAGAGAGGCTTAGACCTCACTGTGCAGATGTCACGAACTGGAGACTCGGAACATGCCTCCGGGACGTCAGGCACGACCGAAATACTAGAGACAATGAAACAAACAGGAAACCCCAATGTACTGCTACCGAGCAGCCATACTCTGGAGAGGCGTAACTAGCCGGACTTCGCTAGAGCCTCTGATGGTGCTGATGGTGAGAATACAGTTATAGACAGACATGGCATAAATAGACTGGGCATTCCCCCTCCGGGGAAACCAAGAACCCCCTTCCGGGGGGGGGACTCTATTTTTAGGTGGACAAACAGGGTCATCTGTCGCCGAGACAGTGAATGCCAAACAGTGTGTTGTATTCTGGGTGCTGGAGTTCGGCATATTGCGGATCGGATTGACAGATTGCTGGGTGGGGCTGGGGAAGACCCGGCGGTCATGGTACACATTGGCACCAATAACAAAGTCAGGGGGAGATGGAAGGTTCTTAAAAATAATTTTAGGGAACTAGGAGAGAAGCTCAAGTCTAGGAATTCCAAGGTAGTGTTTTCAGAAATACTACAAGTGCCACGAGCGTCACAAGAGAGACAACAGGAGCTTAGGGAGTTAAATAAGTGGCTCAGAAGCTGGTGCAGGAAGGAAAGGTTTGGGTTCATGGAGAACTGGGCCGACTGCTTTGTCGGTTACAGGCTCTACAGTAAGGACGGGCTGCACCTTAATGGGGAGGGTGAAACTGCCCTGGGGAAAAAATGATTAGACGGCTGGAGGAGCTTTTAAACTAGGATCTGGAGGGAGGGTGGGGGGGTCATACTGATAAGGGGGTAGATAGTGAGTGGGATATAGGAGGGGACAGTGGGGATTACGTGGGGGCTGGGGTTAGTGAGGAAAGTAGGGAGAAGACTGGGCAGAACTGTACACCAATGAAAAATAGAGCTGCTGGTAACAAGAACCTGTTACATACAAACATCAACCAAGGTAACCCAAACAAATCCTGGATATTCACTTTACATGTAATAGTAATTTAAAATGTATTTTCAGAAATGGCAGAGGTCTAGCTGTAAAAATGGGGGAGCTGGAGGCTATGGTACTAGAAGAACACAGATGTAGTTGGTGTGGCTGAGACATGGTTGGACTCTTCGCATGACTGGGCTGTTAATATTGAGGGTTTTACACTATTCAGGAAACATAGGGTTAATAGAAAAGGAGGTGTTGTGTGCCTGTATGTGAGGGGTGATCTGAAGACAAGTGTGAAAGAGGCAATTGTGGGTGAGGATGTGGAAACCTTATGGGTGGAATTTTAAAGGGATATAAACACTGACAAAAGAATACTTGGTGTAATCTATAGACCCCCTAACATCACAGAGGAGATAGAAACGCAACTTTATAACCAAATAGAGCGGGCGGCACAGGCTGGTACAGTGGTCATAATGGGAGATTTTAACTACCCAGATATTGACTGGGGTCATGGTTCTGCCTCATCCGCAAAGGGGAGAAGATTCCTCAACTTGCTGCAGGACCACTTTATGGGCCAGTTTGTAGAAGCTCCCACTAGGGGTGATGCTCTGTTGGATCTGGTAATTTCTAATGATGCGGAGCTTGTTGGAAATGTTACTGTTCAAGAAACACTGGGTAATAGTGACCACAATATAATGATATTCCCCCTAAGCTATAAGAGGCAAACTCTGTCAGGCAGAGCAAAGACACTGAATTTTAAAAAGGCTAATTTCCCTGGGTTGAGGGCAGAATTTTAGGGCAAAGACTGGGAGCAGCTACTGTCACATAATAATACGGAGAATAAATGGGAGAGCTTTAAATCCACATTGAGTAATTGCACAAAAAAATGTATCCCTTTAGGTAACATTTAGGTAACAAGTATAAACGGCTAAAATTGCCCCCCGTCCCTTACAGCTACTGTAAAAAGGCCAATAAATTACAAAAAAGGGCATTTGCAGACATGAATAGGCATATTCTATTAGTGCCAGCGATGTGCAAAAAACATTACGGACGTGTGAATGGCATTGGCAAATGAGGTTCAATGTGGATAAATGTAAAGTTATGCATCTTGGCAGTAATAATTAGTGGTGGCCTTGCGGTTCGCAGCGAACTTTAGGTCCACAAAAGTCCTTTTAAGGACTGGTATAGGTGTGCTATTGATAGGTGTGCAGTACAGAAGGGTGTAATACACTTATAATATACTTTCTAACATAGAAAGCATATTATAGTGGATTTGTATTTTTTGTAATTATGTTTGCTTCATGGATATGCACCTGTGATTCTGAAGGTTTTAGTCTAAATTTTCTTGCAATATATTGAGGGTAGCACCTCTTTTAGACTAAACATGCCCATCTACCTGGGGCTTCTGAGCAGAGTACGTTTGTAGCTGGTTCCTACACAGCCCTGAATATTGTAGGCTTAAGTAAGTCCAAAGTGAGGCAGTATATTTAGTGATAGGGACCCATCTGCGGAAGCCATCTTGACTCCTGGTAGATGGGCCCGACACGTATGTGCGCTAAGAGCTTCTATTTTTCATTTATAGTCAGTATTGTACCACTTTTATCTAGAATGACCCCCATTTCTTAGCTCTATTGTTTATATAATGGTGTGCAGCCATTTTGTTTTGGTGTGATATACCAGTCACCCCCCAAAAAAACAGATAGAAGCGTGGTGTTATATACCAATAATATACTTTCTATATAGTGCATTTGTTTGCCGTTTTGCTGGGTTCCCTCTGCTACACACAGTGACAAACGGTATTGGAAAAACGAATTATAACTGGTGTGATATACCAGTCGTCCCCCAAAACGACTGATAGAAGCAGGGTGTTATATACCAATAATATACTTTCTATATAGTGCATTTGGGTACAGCAGCATTTGTTTGCGGTTTTGCTGCCTTCCCTCTGTTACACACAGTGACAAACGGCAAAGAAAAAAGGGGGTCAGTCAGCACATCCCAAAGCGCAGGGGCACGTTGCTATGGCTGAGAACAAGACTGTCAAACAAAACATGCAATGCAACAGCTCACTGCAAACCAAATAAAGTACAAAATTGCGTCACAGTTGCAAATGCTATACTAATAAGTTAGAGATGCTTGGCAAATCGTTTTGTACAAAATTATTTGAGCCCGTCTGCTGCACGTCAAGGCGATCTCTAGTTAGACGGGTTCCTAACACTAAATTTTACCGGTTATGTGCCATGACAGCTACCATATAATTCAGAAAGTGCAGGTTCCACATGCAAGCTGGATCCGCCTGAATTTCTGTCATTTTTGGTGCCAAAATGGCCTCCATTATATCCACGGAAAGCAGTTACCAGCATGCATGCTGGGCCCACTCCAGACCACCCCCGGCGCCACATGGTCACCAAGGACTGCAATGAGAGTCCACACACTATCTCTCTCCTGGTGCCAGATGGCTTCAGTGAGTGAGGGGGAGCAGGCCAAGCTATATACTAACACTAATTAAAATCAGCCAATGGGGCAGACGAGCTGATCAGGAGTGCACGGCTGGGGAGGCAGCCACACCTCCAGTACAAACTGCAAAGAAAAAGGGGGTCAGTCAGCACATCCCAAAGCGCAGGAGCACGTTGCTATGGCTGAGAACAAGACTGTTAAACAAAACATGCAATGCAACAGTTCACTGCAAACCAAAATACACTGCAAAATACATAGCATCATATACAAGAGGCCTTAAACTGCGGAACAGCTGAATGTGGGTGAGGCTGCAGTGTTTTTTTGTTTGTTTTTTTCCCTGTGGCATCACTGACTTGTTTTTAGCTGAGACTTGTCTAGCATTTGTCTGCCATCTTGACAGTAGCTTTTTAACTACATATCCCATGATGCCTTGTCCGGTCATCACATAGAAAAGCTTGGCCAGGTGATATCTATCAAAAGTATAGGTATAGATCATTTCAAATGATCAGTGGGATGCCGGAGGAGAAACTGCCAAGGAGAGGTGCCCGCTGCGCCATGCGCAGCAGCACACAGCATGTCACAGGCAGTGTGCAAACTGCAGAGAGGTTTGGTTAGCAATTGCCTTACATCATCATCTCACATACATTATTAGGGCTTGTTCACGCCTGTGTTGAAGGCTCCATTTGGGGCCTCCATCGCACATTCCGCCAAACAAAGTGAAATAAAAAGTCCTGCATGCACCCGAACTGAAACTAACGGAGAAGAACCACAAACTAATTAGTGGTGATGTAAATGTGGCCTTGTTAAACTTGTCTCATGCTTCTCACCTTCTGAAACCTTCGGGAGGTAGGATATTTCCATAAGTGTCTGTAGGGGGTGCCCTTCCTTGGCTACGTATGCGAAGTGCCCTCAAATCTCTCTCGCTTCTCCGAATTCTGCTGCAGCAAACAAATTTATCCCATGTGTTCTCCTCCATGTGGGACGGTGGAGGGATGGTCTCCCGGGGTCCTGGACAGGTAGGAGCTGCAGTGATCTCTCTCCACACAGCACTGTCATGGGGTTTGTCTTGGCGTAATGTGAGGAGAGGGGGTAACCTGCTGACTTCTAGCCATGTGAGATAGCCAGGGGTGTGAGCTGGGGGCTGCTGAATCCTTAAGGGGCTCCTGAGAATCTTCATCAGCTCCAGCTTTGCATCTGTACAAGGAGGGTGCTGTATTAGGATCCTATGGATGCTGCGGGGCGTAAAGCCAGACGTGTAGACTGGGGGGTCTGATAGTAAGGGAACCAGCAGAGGAGAATAAGACATGTTGGGGCTATTCGGTTTTAGCAAGGGGCTCCTGGTACCTGGAAATAGACAAAATAACTTTACTGTCAAGGCAAGGTCTTCATAATCACCTCCACTATGCTGGATCCCACAAAAAGTAGTAACCATGTGCATCCCCCTTCTGGAACATCTATTCTTATGACTCTATGTTGTACTATCCCTTTATTATTCCTTCTAGAAGTTATGAATAAAATACTGGCAGTTTGCAATGAAGGTCCAGATGGGTGTTACCAGTTGGGTGGGTGTCTCTGCACAGTCTGACACTGGTTGCGTGGATTGGATAGTATCAGAATGTGGAGGGACCCCCCCAAACTGTTAACACCATCTGGACCTTCACTCCAAACTGCTAGTTATTCATTCATAAACTTCTAGCAGGAATAATAAAGGAATGACGCAATCACAATTAAGTGGAATGTTAAATGCCGACATTCAATTAGACTGTAATCTCCGCTGGGAAGAGGTTCATCCAGTCTTATCTGGAAAGCTTAAAGGGACGTTTCCGAGTTACGGAAAGAGTGCAGCTTGCTATGTTAGGGTACTTTCACACTAGCGGCAGGACTGATCCCACAGGGTGAACAGCCTGTCGGATCCGTCCTGCCGCTTGTGTAGTTCCCATTCACTACTCTGGGAGTACAGAAACAGCGGACGCTCGGATAGTTAAGGTCCGGATGGGACAACCCCTTTAATTATTATATAATTGTATATTGTATAGAGAGAAATTCTGGTTCTAATAAATGGTATTTTGCTGTTCAATCCACTGTTTGTTTTCAGTGAATAGAAAGATTCTTGATTACATCCAGAGGCTGAAGCCCCTACCCCTAGCTGAAGGTTTGTTACAATTGTATTCAGTCTAGAAAATTGTCTGGGCACAACAGCAGCAAAAATCTCTCTCCTGTCCTGATAGTTTGTTACCATGTGTCAGTGCAGGTCAAAGGTTTCAGTCTGTTTAGAAAAAGGAAAAAGTCTGGTACCGTGTTAGCCAATAGAAAAATAGTTTAGTGCTCTCATTAAGAGAAACAAAATAAGAGTATTGCAGGTTTGATACCTTTTAATGGCTAACAAAAATAGAAGTAATGATGTTACATAGCGAGCTTTCGAGACATCACCAGTCTTTTCATCAGGCTTACTACAAGAATATATGAAGAAACAGCAATATATATACAATAAGAACAGAGGCATGGGGGGAATGAAAAAGAAAAAGAAAAAAGAAAAAACAGAGCAACATATTAAAGATCTTGAGAATGAGTCCTTAATTATCTTACAGATAAGGGGTGTGAAAGTTTTATGGTCTCTAAATTGATGTTATCTCAGAGACCTGGTGCCCCGACTATGTCTTCAGATATTGTAGTGTGTCATAAATCCCGGGGACAAATTCAGTCCAGTATTCAAAGTGTCAAGCAGTGTTATAAATTTGTATTCCCAAATTCTTCTAGCTTTTTGGGATTTGAAGTTACCTTTTAATATGAGAACTTTCATATGTTCTACATATGAGAGCACTAAACTATTAGTCTGTTTAGAGGATTGTCTACAGTGGGGTTATTTAGACACTGATGGATGTAACCTCAGCATCCACTGTGCTTGCCTCTGCTTTATTTGGGATCGTACTGGAAGGGCAATTGTGCCCCTAAACCAAGTAGTGACTCCATATACAAACATGGCAAGATGCTGCTGATTATAATAAGACACAATATCAGGGGCCCACAACCATTTGTAACCCAGCTGTCGTCTTATGCGCAGCCTCTGGCACAAGAAATAGAAAAAATGGCATCAAACAGAAGAGGCATCAGATTCCTAAGAGAAAACTGCTGGAGATGAGAGCTCAGACTGATCCCCCTGGGACGAGGCATGGGATTCAGCCATCATTAGACAGAAATCTCATCTAAGGGCTGAGAAACAGCATTTCAAGAGAAGATTGGGAATGAGGAGCCCTGGGGAATGAGCTGCCGTCTGTGAGAGCTGGGCACATGGGCACATAGACGATCATACCTTCACAGGAACTGGGCAACCTATTCATCTTCTATACACGGCCACACCTATCTGTATAGAATATATGTAATTCATGTTATACCCAACAGTATCGTAAAAAATACAACTCTGACCTTATGATACGTCAATCTGTCATACCATTGAAACCACTGGCAGGTGAAGTGGGTAACATTGGTCACCTGGTGGCATCCGTCAAGGGTTGATGTGTTGAAAGCAGAAAACATGGGCAAGCATGTGTATCTGAGCCAGTTTGGCAAGAGCCAAGTCATGAGTATATACTGTATACTACAAACCGGATTCCAAAAAAGTTGGGACACTAAACAAATTGTGAATAAAAACTGAATGCAATGATGTGGAGATGGCAAATGTCAATATTTTATTTGTAATAGAACGTAGATGACAGATCAAACGTTTAATCCGAGTAAATGTATCATTTTAAAGGAAAAATACGTTGATTCAAATTTTCACGGTGTCAACAAATCCCCAAAAAGTTGGGACAAGTAGCAATAAGAGGCTGGAAAAAGTAAATTTGAGCATAACGAAGAGCTGGAAGACCAATTAACACTAATTAGGACAATTGGCAACATGATTGGGTATAAAAAGAGCTTCTCAGAGTGGCAGTGTCTCTCAGAAGCCAAGATGGGTAGAGGATCACCAATTCCCACAATGTTGCGCAGAAAGATAGTGGAGCAATATCAGAAAGGTGTTACCCAGCGAAAAATTGCAAAGACTTTGCATCTATCATCATCAACTGTGCATAACATCATCCGAAGATTCAGAGAATCTGGAACAATCTCTGTGCGTAAGGGTCAAGGCCGTAAAACCATACTGGATGCCCGTGATCTCCAGGCCCTTAAACGACACTGCACCACAAACAGGAATGCTACTGTAAAGGAAATCACAGAATGGGCTCAGGAATACTTCCAGAAACCATTGTCAGTGAACACAATCCACCGTGCCATTCGCCGTTGCCAGCTGAAACTCTACAGTGCAAAGAAGAAGCCATTTCTAAGCAAGATCCACAAGCTCAGGCGTTTTCACTGGGCCAGGGATCATTTAAAATGGAGTGTGGCAAAATAGAAGACTGTTCTGTGGTCGAAGTTCTTTTTGGAAATCTGGGACGCCATGTCATCCGGACCAAAGAGGTCAAGGACAACCCAAGTTGTTATCAACGCTCAGTTCAGAAGCCTGCATCTCTGATGGTATGGGGTTGCATGAGTGCGTGTGGCATGGGCAGCTTGCATGTCTGGAAAGGCACCATCAATGCAGAAAAATATATTCAGGTTCTAGAACAACATATGCTCCCATCCAGACGTCATCTCTTTCAGGGAAGACCCTGCATTTTTCAACAAGCTAATGCCAGAACACATTCTGCATCAATCACAACATCATGGCTGCGTAGGAGAAGGATCCGGGTACTGAAATGGCCAGTCTGCAATCCAGATCTTTCACCTATAGAGAACATTTGGCGCATCATAAAGAGGAAGGTGCAACAAAGAAGGCCCAAGACGATTGAACAGTTAGAGGCCTGTATTAGACAAGAATAGGAGAGCATTCCTATTTCTAAACTTGAGAAACTGGTCTCCTCGGTCCCCAGACGTCTGTTGAGTGTTGTAAGAAGAAGGGGAGATGCCACACAGTGGTGAAAATGGCCTTGTCCCAACTTTTTGGGGATTTGTTGACACCATGAAATTCTGATTCAACATATTTTTCCCTTAAAATTGTACATTTTCTCAGTTTAAACTTTTGTTCCGTGATTTATGTTCTATTCTGAATAAAATATTAGAAGTTGGCACCTCCACATCATTGCATTCAGTTTTTATTCACGATTTGTATAGTGTCCCAACTTTTTTGGAATCCGGTTTGTACTACAGAACCAAGTCATGTGTGTATACTGTATACTGCTACAGGACCAAGTCATGTGTGTATACTGTATACTACTACAGAAGCAAGTCATGTGTGTATACTGCTATAGAACCAAGTTATGTATATACTGTATACTGCTACAGAACCAAGTCCATGTGTATATACTATATACTACAGAACCAAGTCATGTGTATATACTGTATAATGCTACAGAACCAAGTCATGTGTATATACTGTATACTGCAGAACCAAGTCATGTGTATATACTGTATGCTCTTACAGCACCACATCATGTATATATACTGTATACTACTACAAAACCAAGTCATGTGTGTATACTGTATACTGCTACAGAACAGAGTTATGTGTACATACTGTATACTGCTACAGGACCAAGTCATGTATATATACTGTATACTACTACAGAAGCAAGTCATGTGTGTATACCGCTACAGAACCAAGTCATGTGAATATACCGTATACTGCTACAGAGCCATGTGTATATACTGTATGTCTGCCATTTTGGCAAACTGCTTATATCTATGGGCAGGGATAACAAAGGGTAAACCTTCCCATATATCTGTAGAGCGCACCAAAGCAATCCAATGTGCATGAACTAATTATACATGTCTACAGTACGCTCCTTCACTCCCCCTAGTGGTGGCTGCAGGCAGCTAGTATATGTCATTTTATTCAAAGGTTTTGCATGGGATTTAGAACTTTGTATAAGACAGCTATAAAAAGTATATTAAAAAATGAAATGTGTTCTTCAAGACTTGCACATTATAATTTCCAGGACAGGTCATCAATTTGTGACCATGGGGGTCCTACACCTAGGTGGATATTCACTATCAGTACATGTGGAGAGCTGCGGTGTTTGACATCTGTCAATAAGTCTCTTTTATGGGTTAACAGATTGTGCTATGAATTCTGCTATACTGGATGAGTACAGGATAGCTGCGGGCAGGTCTTCTCTGGTGGTCAGTAGCTTCATAGTAAACTGACTTTTTGACCTATTGTCCATGATGAGTGATAAGTGGTAATTTACTGCACTCTCTTCTCTTTAGGACATCTACTGCCGCCAGCAGTGTGTGTATGGACTTGGACCCTTCTCAAGTGAGTATTTTTGTTAATAGAAATTGACCATAAAAATGTATCTGAACTCTAGGTTTAGACTAACCTGAAAAAAACTAATTATCTAGTTGTGTTCTCTCTGCAGGTTATCCTTGCTCTGTGGAGGAGAGAAACCTACAAGCCTCATTTACTCCCTGCGATTCCTCCCATCTACAATCTTCATGATGAAAGTGAGTGATTTTACTGCCTATCTGTCACGGATGTACCGAGACATAAGGACGATCCTGCGACAGGAGGCAGGAGATCTGTGAGACTGGCAACACGTGGTTTGATCTGACATGTTTTCCTTTTGGATCAAATGACGTCTGTGTTGTTTCTGGTGCTTGCCACTCCTTTATTCCCCAGGTGTGGCTATTGTGGTCATTTAACCTTCTCTATTTATTGTTGTTTCTCCCACTATGCTATGCGGTTTATAGCATCTGTTTGACTTGTGGTTAGCTTGTGTTTGGTTCTCGGCTAAGTTCCTGGTGCTACCAAAGCTTCATTGAGGAGAAGTGTTTCGTTTCCCTTTTGTATTTTGTTTATATACCGGATTTTCCGGCGTATAAGACGACCCCCAACTTTTCCATTTAAAATAAAGATTTTGGGCTATACTCGCCGTATAAGACTACCCCTGAATGCCCAGCCCTCCCTGTCTTCAAGACGATCTTCGCCAGTCCAGGGAACTGACTGGGATCTGTGGATGGCACTGTTATTGGGAGGGGGATCTGTGGACGACACTGCTATGGGGGGGATCTATGGATGACACTATATAGCATCTTATGCTATATGTGTCATCCACAGATCCACCCCATGACAGTGTCATCCACAGATCCCCCTCCCCTAAACAGTGCCATCCACAGATCCCCCTCCCCTAAACAGCGCCATCCACACATCCCCCCCCTAAACAGTGCCATCCACAGATTCCCCTCCCCTAAACAGTGCCATCCACAGATACCCCTCTCCCCTAAACAGTGCCATCCACAGATTCCCCTCCCCTAAACAGTGCCATCCACAGACCCCCCCCGACGCTCACAGGAGTACATTTATAAACTGTAATCGGTAACTTTAACTTTACTCATCACTCATCTGTTTACTAGGATACCTTACTCTTAGCTCCAGTAACAGCAGGCAGTGCAGGCGGCGCTCACTCACTGATGTCACGCGCCTGCGCCGCCTAGTGGGAGAGGCAGGCACGTGACATCAGTGAGTGAGCGCCGCCCGCACTGCCTGCTGTTACCGGAGCTGAGAGTAAGGTATCCCCTAGTAAACAGATGAGCGATGATTAAAGTTAAAGTTACCGATTACAGTTTATAAATGTACTCCTGTGAGCGGCGGGGCCCTGTATATTCTAACCGCCAGACAAGCATCCCCGTCGCCATGGGGACGCCTCAGGGTTAGAATATACCATCGGATTTGAGTTTTCACGATCTCACCGAGATCGTGAAAACTCAGATCCGATGGTATATTCTAACCCCCAGGTTAGCGTCCCCGTCACCATGGGAACGCCTGGGGGTTAGAATATACCATCGGATCTGAGTATACCCGGCGTATAAGACAACCCCCGACTTTTGAAAATAATTTCTAGTGTTAGAAAGTCGTCTTATACGCCGGAAAATACAGTATATGTGTGTGTTGCCTTTCCCTGTTGTTTGTCATCAGGCCTGAGTGAGACTCCTGTTCATCCTTCCCTTTGGAGGAACAAGTAGACTCAGTCCTGACATTAGTTCCAGGGTCCTATAGGGTGAGATAGGATTCTAGGTATCCAGTGTATGAACGTGCCTACTTTTGGAGCCTGTTCATACTGGTGGTCTGTCAGGACTAGAGTTAGGGTTTTCTCTAGGAGGTGTCCATCTTCCTTCCCTAGTTTCCAGGCCTTATTCCGGTATCCCCTTTGCCTCCTATGATTGGTGTGGTGTTTTTCTCTTTATAAGAGATTCATTCATGATCTGTGCTTAGATGTGAAGGATTTATAGGAATGTCTGCACCCAGGAAGACAAGAGAGAGCAAAAAAGAGGCAGAGACATCCAGGAAGCAGGAAGATGAAGAGCAAGATAAGACTATTAAGAGGGAGTCCCACATGGAGGAAGAAGAAGAAGAAAAAGAAGAAGAGGAATAAGACATAGCAGGTGGATGAAGACTCAGGAGGATGGAGAGACAAAGAAAATTGGAGGAAAACATCAAGATTCTGAAAAAACTTCAACATAAGACAGGAAGAAGACAGAAGATTCGCCAGCAGTATATCCTCTGGTATATCAACACCAACCTCAGAGTAAGGAAAAACATCACCTGGACCATCCTCCTCATGACATTTTTCTGCTGAAGATCTAAGCTGATAACATCATAAGCAACAATAATAATGATAATAATAAGAATTATTAATAATAAGAAGAATATGATAATTGTTAGGTCAGAAAAGCTTCAAATCTAGTAGCAATAATAAGGCTATCGTAACAATACCAGCTGTAGTAATAGAGCATATAACTATAATAATAAGAAATAATATTCATTATACAGTATGATAATGATAGGTAGGAACGTAGAAATAATATTAGGGGGTTAGATCCAGGGTTCTAGGACTGATTGCCTTTTCCTGGGAGATTTAGGCATAGGGACCTTCATACCATTACTGTAATAGTCAAATAGTATAGCATATAATATAATACTAGTAATTCTATAAATATAATATAATCCAATAGTACTAGTAATGATAATACTAATAGCATAGTGATTAAAAAGAACAGTAGTAATAAAAATAGCAACAGTAGTTTAGCTAATTATATATAATAATTATTAATAAATTACCTGTTAGCAGGTTTGATCCAGGTTCTAGTCAAGTTTTGCCCTCAGAGCAGGAATGAACAAAATGTGTCCAGGGGTTCTGGCCTTCTTCTGGATCAAAAGATAAAGAACTGATACCTAATTTATAATAATAGCAAAATATCAATAGAAATATTAACAACAATAATGACAGAAGTGAAATAGTAATAATTTAAAGGGGATTTCTGGGATTTTTATATTGATGACCTATCCTAATTTATAATAATAGTAAAATATCATTACAATTAGTCATAATATAATAGAAATAAATCCTTACAGTACCTATCGTATTATAGCATAGTATAATAAGGAGAATGATAAGTATAATATGAAAGTATATTATAAACAGATAATTATAGGACAGTAATTAGGCAGGGGACGGGGCAGTTCGGGAGCTCCGTGTGTCCTACTGTTGGTGTTGCTGCTGCTGAGGAACGAGGTAAGCATTTGGAGTTCGTTTTTTTTACTGGGCGTATTACAGTGAGGGGCACAACTGGGCATATTACTGTCAGGGGGCACAGCGGGGCATATTACAGTGAGGAGGTACAGCTGGGCATATTACAGTGAGGGGGCACAGCTGGGCATATTACTGTCAGGGGGGCACAACTGGGCATATTACTGTCAGAGGTACATAAATGGGCATAACTACTATGAAGGGGCACAGCTGGGCATATTACTGTGAGGGGGCAAATATCTGGACATAACTACTTTGAAAGGGGAACATAACTAGTCATATTACTGTGAGGGGGCACAGGTGGACATATTACTGTGAGGGGGCACATATCTGGGCATAACTACTGTGAAGGAGGCACATATCTGAGCATAACTACTGTGAGGGGGCATGTATCTGGGCATAACTACTGTGAAGGAGGCACATATCTGATTAACTGCCTGAGAAGGACGCTTAAAATGATACATTTATTATATAGATATTAAAATATAGTGGCTACCCGCCAACAGTTCAATTCAGGCTAGGTGCTATAGGGTAGTGGATTTGTAACATCCCAGAGTATGTCACTAAAACTCTGTTCACCCTGCTACATGATGTTAAAGCGTAAATGTGTTATCATCTGGTGTAATCTGACATTACATTTGTATTATATGGATTTGCTATGACTGTTTGATGTAAATTGCTGTAATTATTTATGTACACCAGTAGGTGGCGGCAATATGCAGACAGTCTATAGGACAGTTTGGTATATCTAGGCTGGAATAGTCCATTCCAGGCTAGCTCCCCCCCTTTTCTGTGGAGGAATGGAATCTTCCCATTTCCTACCTCATAGGGAGGAAGGAAAGGTTAGTCAGTGTGAAGTTACCAGCCCCCCTCCTTGGGAAGGCTGTGTTGGTAGGAGCTCCCAGAATCAGGGATCCCAACCCTGGATCCAAACTCGGCTGAGGTTCCAGATCCATCTTCCAAGCATGAGTCATCTACCTCAGCTGGACGACCAGAGAGGCAGCATCCACAGAACAATAGATCTCCAGGAAGAAGACACCATACCCTGCGAGCTGTCCTGTGAGTACCAAATACTAAGTCCAGGAGAAGCCTCCTCAGCTAGTCAGGCCCAAACCAAGCAGAATACAGACAGAGCAGAAGACTAATACCTGCCAGATCTATAGGCGTATGTACCAGATGCAGAATATATATATATAAATTCCTGCCACATATTGCCAAAACCTGCTGGGACCCAAGACTAAAGCTGTAACTTGTACGAATTTAAAGCTGCATTAGGTAAAGACAAGTTGGACTTTATTATCAGTCTGGATCTCAATTATTTCATCAGAACTCCTATTAACAACACTCAATTTGTTGCATGTGAGCCAGGATACAGGAGTCCAGCCGTACCAAGGTAGGAGACACCGTTGACACTGCATAGAGACATTAATCCCCCTCTGGCATTCCTCACCTGGTATATGAGCTATACCATCTTAAAGGGCCCTGCTATAGTACCTGCGCAAGCTGCAACTGGCGTCACAAACTTTTACACATAGAAAACTGACCCACTGCATAGCAACCCCACTGACCCAGTGTCCTGCTCATTGCAGATTGTTAGCATCAATATCCAACCACTAGCCCCATTGTCACCAATGAGTAAAACAAACTGTGCGGTGTTACTGTGGAAGTGTTACTGTTTCCTTCACAGGTTCACCACACACATTCAGATACTGTATTCACTTCAATTAAATTTTTTCCTTGACCCAGTGGAAGGGGTTAAAGCTACAGTCTGGAACAAAGGAAAGGCCTTTTACGTAACACCTCCATTTCTACTTGGTTAAACACCAAACCTTTGGGTACCTTCAAATGCGGCAATTGCATAGCATGCAAAGCGATTAAAAAAGGTGAAACTGTAAAATGCACAAGCCACACTTAATCTTTCCTGTGTCACTTGATAGCTAGTTATGCCAGTTAACTGTATAGCCCACTTTAAGCGCTGCACTTGTTATGATGGGCGGCATTAAAGGGAATCTGTCATCAGGTTTTAGCATATTAAGCTGTTACCATTGCAATGTTCAATAAACTACCTTCTTTCTAGCAAGGGTCTTCTTTCTTTTTTTCGGTTATGCTAATGAACCTTCAAGGTGCCCAGGGGGGCGTTATTCCTCTCCTCTAGAGCCCAGTAACGCCCCCCTGCAGTGCCCAGCCCGCCTTAGTTTCAAGCCCAGCCCGCCTTAGTTTCAAGCCCAGCCCGCCTTAGTTTCAAGCCCAGCCCGCCTTAGTTTCAAGCCCAGCCCGCCTTAGTTTCAAGCACAGCACGCCTCCTCATAAATACATTTCCTCCCACAGCAGAGCTGAACGGCGCCGCCCCCTCCGCTACGTCATATAATATATTCAACATATGAACCTTGCTTCATCCTTTCTTGCGCATGAAATCTTGCGCATCCGCAGTATCGCCGACTGCCTGCGCCTATCTGATCCTACGGCTCCTGAGGGAACACTACGGATTCTGGATTATGCCAAGATATCTCAAGTTCATTGAGATATCTGGACATAATCTGTTAAGGGGGCACAATGCTGGCATAAATACTGTGTGGTGGCATAAAGGGGGAATAATTATTATGTGGGGGCATTTAGGGGACTGGGTGGGATTAGGTGTTTAGTTATGTTTTGGGCAGAGTTAGAGGCATGGCCTAATGCGTAAAAAATTTGCCGAGGCGTGCTTTGTGCGCCACACATAGTGTCCCTCTTCCTTCTTTTCTAAAGTTGGAAGGTATGGTGATGGTTTAGGTAGGTGGTGGTGTCTGAGCTGTAGTCCCTAGCTCTGTAGCTCTGCTGTCTTGTTGCACAGATGCTTTCTTGAAGCAGGATTAAGTTGTTCTCACAGGAGAAGAATATCTGGTTTGTAAGTTTCCCCCTGGAGCATTGATCTCAAAGTATGATACTTCTGCTGTTTAGGAATACTTACTACTAGTAAGAATTCCTATACAGCAGAAGTCTCATATTTATTTATATTTTTTTTTTAAGTAACTGGCCGTGCAGCATTATAGTGTAGTGTTTAACATTCTTGGCTGTAATGTAGAAGGTTGTGAGTTCGAATCCCGCCAGAAACTTTTCATAAATAGAGGCTAAATTACATTTAAATACACTGACTCGAGCGTTGTGCTCGAGCACACGCGATATTCGGCCGAGCATGCTCGATCAACACTAATAACATTGCATAAATGATTGTAGATCCCCAGGTCTGGGGTACTGTATAGGGCACTATGCTCCATACATTGCTGCTTATGCTGGAGCTATACACTATGAGTTGGGCATATATTACTTTTTGCCATAGGGCCCTAGAGAACAGCCTTCTAGAGTTCTCCTGATCAAGAATTGCTGGATACTACAGCATTCCCGCTGTACCCCATTGACTATAATGGGGTCCAGCAGAGATCTGGCCGCCACCCGGAAAATATGCAGGGAATCGGCCGGACAAACACTGCTGCGTACAGTGGTTTTTGTCCGGCCGATTCCCGGCTTTGTTTGCTGGACCTGCTGACTGGAACACCCCAGCTGTAGGTGTGGAAGCAGCCTAAAGCTTTAGGCACACAGCAGTATATTTAGCGGGTATTTTGCTGCATTTCCACACCAAAATCAACATGTGTTAATTGCGAATTTTATTGTGGATTTTCCCCAGATCGCACCCTTTGCTTTGCACTGAAAATCCAGAAAAACAATTGCCATGCTGCGGATTTCGAAATCCTATTTCTGCACAGAGTACATGAGATTTTGAAAATGTCATCTACATAGCTGGTACAGTATTACGCTGCAGACATGGACCATGTAAATATACCCTAAGAGAATCGCAGCATTATACACACAAAAATCTGCATAAAGTACACTGCTGTGTGCATGCTCCCTAATGTGGCTGTTGAGCGTGCAAATCCTTGATACCGTAGGTAGACTGCTGCCTCCAGTTTTACTAGTGTTATAGAGCCACCACCTGGCCACCTTAGGTTACTGCAGGACTTCACATTATTGAACAAGCGAGCAAATGGCAACCTTTCCAATATCTGCACATTTCCTTACGTCCCAACCAGCAGCACAAGTGGGGAGTTCTCCCCTGTGAAACTGGTAGGACAGGTGGAATTTTTATTAATTAAAATTGCTACCAAGACAATTAAACAATTAACTCACCCCCCTATAAAGGGACGCCCTGCCCTTAAACCAGTGCTGTCCTTGTCGGGGAAAAACAAAGGTCTAAAGGCCTCTAAACCCTCTTTGAGTAGATGGGTAAAAGAGGCAATCCATGAAGCTTTTCTAGCTCAGGGGCTGGCTCCTCCATCCTTTGTCACTGCCCACTCTACAAGGGTAGTATCTACTTCGTACGCGGAGAAAAGTTTGGTTCCGCTGGAACAAATCTGTGCTGCAGCCTCTTGGAGCTCCCACAGCACCTTTATAAAGCATTACCGCCTAGACTCTAGGCGCTCTGACTGCCGCACGCTCATAATTATTATTTTTTTTTTTTAAAGAGAACGGGGAACCTTCCTAATTTGTCTGTTGCTCCTTGCTAGGTCCCCACTTGTGCTGCTGGTTAGAACGTAAGGGAAGAGTTAATTTGAACGTAAATTTGTTTTCCCTTAGTCCTAACAGCAGCACACAAATTTCCCACCCTTTTTTTGTTTGTGTACTTGCTGATAAAGCACTGGTTTAAGGGCAGGGCATCCCTTTATAGGGGGTGGGTTAATTGTTTAATTATCTTGGTAGCAATTTTAATCAATAAAAATTCCACCTGTCCTACCAGTTTCACAGGGGAGAACTCCCCACTTGTGCTGCTGTTAGTACTAAGGGAAAACAAATTTACGTTAAAACTAACGCTTTTCCCAGCTACCTGCTTTTGCCACATGCTGTAATGACACTTGTGCTGCCAGACATGTAGCTTCAAGCTCTTGATCCCCAATGCAAAAATGGAAACCAAGCCCTTGCCAATTATAATACTGTTGTCATAGAGCATTCTGGACCCCTAAGACACCAGCTACACCCCAGTGTGTACTAACCACAAGTTCCCTGGGCTGTTGATGACAAAATGTGGTGTTTGACCTTGTCACAGCCCGACCCCCTCTTCCTGCTATAATCTGCTGCAGGGTTATTATTGGCTCTGTGCCCTCCTTTCCCATGACAGGCTGGGCCTCCATTTAGCTGCTGCCATGCAAGCACTAAACCTAGGCCCCTGCGGTGGCCAATGGTTGCAAAATTTTGCAAGTCAACAGAGGTATTAAAAGGGTTTTCCATACCTCCATTTTCACCCAGGCAGCCTCCTGGAGCAGTTCATGCTCTGATGATCTCCTTTGCCCTGGGCTAAATTGCGCAGGGCAAAGGCATCTTTTGGAAATCCGGTGATGTACTGGCCTATCCATGGGGCTGCCAGGAAGCCCGGTGACGATTAGGATATGTTGTAGAATTTGCAGTAGGGCCACATGGATCCACAAAAAGATAGAAATGAATGGGTCAGCATGGTATCTGATGCCAGGGGTACACCTAGCCTTTCTGCTGCCTGAGGCGAAAACTGAAACAGTGCCCCCCCCCATGCCAATTTCTTTACCTAACCCCTTTGCCACAGTGAAAGCGCTCATTGCCCATGGTCCTTTCTCTGCTCTCCTCTTGCCCCTACCTTGCTGCCTGAGGTGATCGCCTCATTGGTGGTGAACACGGATAAAAAAAATTGTGTTGTGTAGGAGGCCATATGGCAATTTAAATTTTTGGCTACATTCACAGTTGCGGTCGGACATCTGGCATAAATGTAGTCAGTCTACCAGTCAAAAAAATAAAAAATAAAAATCGGTGCATGCAAACCAGCCAGATACCATTATAGTTACTGGGTATCAGTTTTCGCCTCACGCCGCATAAAGGCTAGGTGTACCGCTGGCTATCAGCATTTTATGCAGATACCATGCTGACCCATTCATTTCTATCTTTTTGTGGATCCATGTGGCCCTACTGCAAATTCTACAACATATCTTAATCGTCTCCGTATTGTGGAAGAGAATAGTCTTTTCTATTGAATGCACACGGAAGGTATCTGGCAGTATATGGTCATATCCAGCTATGACATTGGCAAAGAAGCAGATCAGTCGCCCTGTGCAGCCCTCAAAACATCAACTTGTACCACTGCCCTTCATTCAGAAGTACTCACCAGATTAGCTGAGGACAGCCGCTCCCATGATCACCTGAGAAGGCATAGCTATGCAGAATGGACAGTCTGTTTACGCCTTCTCCATGGAGACGGTCCGTCCTGGTGAATAGAGGGGAGGGGGAGGTGCGGTGCTTGTAGGACAAGAATTGGGAAGCCGTAAGGTTTCATGGTGAACAGGAACCCGAGTTTCCAGCAAAGCTGCAACTTGTTCCTTGGTGACCAGACGCGGTGGATATTTCTAATACCAGAGGTGTTAAATTTTGGTCTAGATGCAATCACATCAGTAAAAGTGGGCCTTTGTATCAATCATGAAACAAGCTTTCTCAAAGGGGAATTAGGCCCCTTTCACACAGGCGAATTTTCCGCATGGGTGCAATGCGTGACACTGAATCCTGATCCATTCATTTCAAAGTGGCTGTGTACATGAGCGATGTTTTTCCCGCATCACTTGTTCGTTGTGTGAAAAACGCAGAATATAGAACATGCTGCGATTTTCACGCAACGCAGGCCCCATAGAAGTGAATGGGGCTGTGTGAAAATTGCATTGCATCCGCAAGCAAGTGCGGATGCAATGCGATTTTCACGGATGGTTGCTAACAAGATGATGAGATGAGCCCCGGGACCCCATTAAAGTCCATTTACTATATTATTTTCCATTATAACATGGTTATAATGGAAAATATTAGCATTCTTTAATACAGAATGCTAGGTAAAATGTCCATTAAGGGTTAAAAAAAAAATAAAATACTTACCGTACCTCATCCAATTGATCGTGCAGCTGTTATCGTCTTCTTTCAGGACCTGCGCCGACGTCATCGTGCTCACAACACGGTGAGCCCGTTAACGTCAGCACAGGTCCTTTTGCAGGTCCTGAAAGAAGGACCTGCAAAGTGGATGAGGTAAGTAATTATTATTATTTTTTTAACCCTTAATGGACATTTTACTTAGCATTTTGTATTAAGGGGAACCTGTCGCCTAAAAAACGCTCCCAAACCACCAGCATTACCTTAATGTAGCCAGCAGTATGTTCCTAAAGATGCTTTTCTTCCTCCAGCCAGATGCAACAAAATCTTGAAAAACAAACTTTATTCCCCTGCACGCGCTATGTAACAGCAGAGTTTGAAGTCAAGGGGGCAGCGGCCTCTTCGCTTCAAGTCAAGCTAAGCCTGCCCCTTTCCCGTCCTCCATTCACTGTGATTGCGCTCCTTGTCACTGCGCGATCCCATCTCCGGCTCCTGCACTCAGCTGGCTGACTTTCTCCCTCTGCGCATGAGCCGATCGCGCACGATGGAAAATCCCGGCGCATTCGCAGAGAGAGGACGGCTGAGTGCGGGAGCCAGGGACGGGATCGCACAATGACCAGGAGCGCACCGCGCATGCGCGAGACTTGCACGATCCCAGCCTCACAGCAGGATGTCAATCACAGTGAAGGGAGGACGGGTAAGGGGCATGGTTAGCTTGACTTGAAGCGAAGAGGCCGCTGCCCCCTTGACTTCAAACTCGGCTGTTACATAGTGTGTGCAGGGGATTATAGTTCGTTTTTCAAGATTTTGGTGCATCTGGCCGGAGGAAGAAAAGGATCTTTAGAAACAAACTGCTGGCTACTTTGAGGTAACGCTGGTGGTTTTGGAGGCGTTTTTTTAGGTGACGAGTTGCCTTTAAAGAAGGTTAATATTTTCCATTATAACCATGTTATAATGAAAAATAATAAGATCTACAGAACACCGAACCCAAACCCGAAATTCAGTGAAGAAGTCCGGGTACCACATTCAGTCTTTTTATCAAGCGCGTGCAAAATGCATTAAAACACTTTGCACTCGCGCGTAAAAAAAAAAAAAAATGAACGCAACGCAATTGCAGACAAAACTGAGTGAAATTGCGTGCGCACTAACGCGGGTTTCCCACAACGCATCCAGACAAAATTCGTGACGCCCGTGTGCAAGGGGCCTTACACTTACAATTTTTAGGGACACTTCAGTGGGACCTATACAATCCATGCTCGGCTCACCCACACTTGCTGTGAATGCATTTTATTCTTCCCCGTCACCAGCCATTTCAGATCATATTTAGGGCTCATGCACACGAACGTAGTTTCTTTCAGTGTCCATTCCGTTTTTTTTGCAGACCGTATGAAGAACTATTAATTTCATTGGGCCCGCAAAAAAAAACCAAAAAGAAAAAAAACACAGAGGTTACTCCAAAAAAAAATAAAAAATAGAACATGTCCTACTATTGTGCGCATTATGGACAAAGATAGTACTGTTCTATTAGGGGCCAGCTATTCCGTTCCGCAAAATACGGAATGCATGACGTCATCTGTATTTTTTGCGATCCACAAAATACATGCGGTCGGTCGCATGCATGAGCCCTTTGGTGTACAGATCTATGCCTAAAGACCTTACAGTACCATTTGCAGCAGGGTCAGCTGACAATCTAATGTGTAAGGGAACCCCATATCTCTCCCCCAACATCAGGAGGACCCAGCACATTGAAGTTCCATGCCCAATACTTTCTCCCAGGAGACAAGTCACCGCTGGAAGATCTGGCAGCGGCTTTCTCTTCTACCCTTAAAGGAAAGACATACAGTCGTGGCCAAAAGTTTTGAGACTTACATAAATATTGGAAAAGTTGCTGCTTAAGTTTTTATAATAGCAATGTGCATATACTCCAGAATGGTATGAAGAGTGATCAGATGAATTGCATAGTCCTTCTTTGCCAGAAAATATGGTGAATGGACTGCTGAGGACTGGAGCAAAGTCATATTCTCCGATGAAGCCTCTTTCCGATTGTTTGGGGCATCAGGAAAAAGGCTTGTCTGGAGAAGAAAAGGTGAGCGCTACCATCAGTCCTGTGTCATGCCAACAGTAAAGCATCCTGAGACCATTCATGTGTGGGGTTGCTTCTCATCCAAGGGAGTGGGCTCACTCACAATTTTGCCCAAAAAACACAGCCATGAATAAAGAATGGCACCAAAACACCCTCCAACAGCAATTTCTTCCATCAATCCAACAACAGTTTGGTGAAGAACAATGCATTTCCAGCACGATGGAGAACCGTGCCATAAGGCAAAAGTGATAACTAAGTGGCTCGGGGACCAAAACGTTGACATTTTGGGTCCATGGCCTGGAAACTCCCCAGATCTTAATCCCATTGAGAACTTGTGGTCAATCCTCAAAAGGCGGGTGGACAAACAAAAACCCACTAATTCTGACAAACTCCAAGAAGTGATGATGAAAGAATGGGTTGCTATCAGTCAGGAATTGGCCCAGAAGTTGACTGAGAGCATGCCCAGTCGAATTGCAGAGGTCCTGAAAAAGAAGGGCCAACAGTGCAAATACTGACTCTTTGCATAAATGTCATGTAAATGTCGATAAAAGCCTTTGAAACGTATGAAGTGCGTGTAATTATATGTCACTACATCACAGAAACAACTGAAACAAAGATCTAAAAGCAGTTTAGCAGCAAACTTTGTGAAAACTAATATTTGTGTCATTCTCAAAACTTTTGGCCACGACTGTACACACTCGACCAGAGAGCTAGTAGGGCAAAGTCAGGAAAGATGGTAAAAGGTTCAGTCAATAACTATTGAAGATACTGTATATGGACACGTTAAGGCTTATTGCACACGTGTGCGCTCCCTGGCCGTATTAGGGACCTTCAATACACTGGTACCATTCAGTGCACATTCTGCATCACGGATACGGACCCATTCACTTCAACGGGTCCGGAGATGCGGAATGGAACCCTACGGAGTGCTTCCGCGGGGTTTCGTCCCTTACTTCCGTTCCGCAAAAAGATTGAACATGTCCTATCTTTTTGCGGATCGGCCGGATCGTGGACCCATTAAAGTGAATGGGTACGCAATCCGCTGCGGCTGCCCCACGGTGTTCGTGCATTGCGGCCCGCAGCACGGCCATGGTGCGCACACGTTCGTGTGCAAGAGGCCTAACACCCTACCAGAAACTGTGGTGGCCTTCAAAATGAAGAAACAGAGACAATGTTAGGATTGAAATATGTTTTAATTGTAGATATTGCAATACAGATATGAACCTTCAACCAGATATTAAAATACAGTAGGAGCGGGCAGGGCTTTGACAACCTCTCATTCACTGGTATGAAGAAGCAAGGGGTTGTCACAGTTAGTAAACAGGTCATCTCTATCTGATCTCATTATCCACTATGCTCTTCCCTTTGCCATTGTCAGTTTGATCACCTTATATCTAGGCTTAAGCAGCAAAAAAAAGAAGTGCAAGTACTAGCGGTAATGTTCATGTTTGCAGCAGACTGTAAAACAAGATGCTTTCTAGAGTCTGAGCCAATTATACTGACATCTAGTGGCCAATATGTAACATTACATAAATTATTTTTACATTGGTCACAGCAAAATATTGTGTTTGTTATTTTTTGATGACTGTGACCTTTGCGTTTTTAAACAAAAAAAAGTGTCAATATACATCTATTCAGCTGTCTATCAGATTCCGGGAAAGCCGGGTGAATGATAATTTTCATTACAGAACTCGGGGAAAGCTGGGTGACAACCCATTATGGTCCCCATTATTGTTATTTTATATAGTTATAAGAAGCAGAATGATAACATTTGCCAATATATTAAATGGACATCTAGAGAACTCCACTTGCACTTTTGATTTACACATATACAGCTCTTCTCTATACATCTATGACGAATACACCACACATTATATTATATTCTCTATCAAGTGACACATACATAAACTCCCATTTACAGCACATTCTATGTAGGACAAGAGAACGTTGGGCGTAAAAATGACAGCACACCTGCAGTCCTCCCCAAATTACTAATATATTTCCCGTTTCAGCTCTTTACCATTTTCACATTTCTACTTGCTGTCAGTGAATGAGAACATTCCTGCTTACATCCAGAGGCTGATAACCTTTCCTGGCCTTATATTTCTCCCAGGTAATATATACATTTATATCCAGGCTAGACATTACTGCTAAATACATCAGCACAAGTTTCTCTCCTGTACTGATGGTTTGTTCCAATGTATCAGTGCAGGTAAAACGTAATCAGGCCGTTTGCTTTGTGGAGGATTTTTACATTGGATACAGTTGTAACACCCCCCCCCCCCTCCCCCGTTGTGACAAATATTAAAACAGGACAGGCTTTCAGCCTCTGGATGCAAAGAACAACGTTACCTTTCGACAGCAAGCAGAGATCTTAAAAACTGCGAGAAATGTGTCAATCATTATGGATTAGATGAGTGAATGCGATGTGGTGTCCCTAAGGCTACATGCACACGACCGTATGCGTTTTGCGGTCCGCAAAAAAAACGGATGACGTTCTGTATGGCATCAGTTTTTTTTTTCTTTTTGCAGATCCATTGTAATAATGCCTATCCTTGTCCGCAAACTAGAAAAAAAATAGCACTATTTTTTGCAGAGCAACGGAACGGACAGCACGCGGTGTGCTGTCCGCGTTTTTTGTGGACCCATTGAAATGAATGGTTCCGCATCCTATCCGCAAAAAAAAAAAAAAAAAAAAAGGATCGGAACACGGAAACAAAATACAATCGTGTGCATGAGGCCTAAAGCTGAGGATGCTCCCCCTGCTGCTTGGTTGACATGATCAGACATCTCAAGCCTGCCACGTGTAGCGACGCAAGCGGAGGCTCTGCCTCCTCTACTGGAGCAGCAACTGTTCACGCTACCTTAAAGTATAACAGCGCACGCTCAGTCGCTGCTCCAGTAAAGACAGGCTCTGTTCTTGCGCCATTAGCGGAGATGTCTGGCCTCGTCAATCAAGTGTCAGAGAGAATGTCCTTCGCTTCGTTTTGGGGGACATCTCATCACAGGTGCAAAACTCTGCTTGATGAGACGAATCTTCATAGGATGTGACAGCTTTCTCTCGGACTCCACTGCAACTGGGTGGGAGGTTGGAGATGTATGCCGTTAATAAAATCATATACGGAGTATTACCGTTACTTGCGGCTGCACCTCAGAACACACACACATACACTATGTACAAGGCCACATATGACAAAGTCTTCATATAAAAGCAACACTTAAATAAATATATAGGAGGCAGTGAACGGTGCCTCGGGCCCCAGCACCCCATTACAGAACCTCATTTATAAAGTTACCCTAAGAACCTATACAATTCACACCCCACCCCCGAAGGGCGCTGTACACCCAAAACCATTACCTACCCCCACTTGGATCACCCTCCCCAAACAGATTCCAATATTTTAAGTTTTCTGGGAAAGCTGAATGACAATTAGGCACTAGCAGAGATTCAGGACCCTAGTAAAGCTTTCGCAGAATCCTGAATGGCCAATCTGTTTAGGAATACATCATCTGTTTCAATATGGCTGCCTAACAAGGCGCAAATGGCCATTCAGGACCGTAGAAAAACTTTTCCAGGTATAACTTAATGGCATTTTTATCCATTCAAAGGCGGATACTTGCATGATTATTATTTTTTTAGGGAGAGGGGGCATCAACACCCCAATCAATGTGCTGAGATCATTGATCCCTCCAGAGGCCACTACTTATTTATGTAGGGGGAGCGGGGATCTAACAGGTGGAGGGGGCTACCTCAGCTCGTTGAACAGCTGTCCCCAGTATGAACTGTCAGTGCCTGCACAATTGTCCTCCTCCAGCCCACTGAAACTAACGTCCAACAAGATCTTACTGAGGCTTTCGTCCTTAGTGTCCAGCACCAGCCCCTCCAACAGGGAGCGATTAGTGGAGCCCCCTACTTGCAGCTCCTTGGAACAGCCTCTGTGTTTGCGAGCTCCAGTTGGAGTCTCCAGTGTTTCCGACTGAGAGAAAAGAGGAGGGGAAGTGCCCATTAGATCTGGGGGGGAACCAAAATAAGGTAGATCTTTAAAAGGAGTCTCCCAAAAACTGAGGGTCCCATAACTGTCCTTGAAAGGGGTAAGGGCAGGTCCCCGTGGTATTCGGACTGGGCTGAATTCTGACAAGGGATCTCTGGTGAGTGGGGATTCAGATTCCCACAGCTGGAGGCAAGAAACTTCGCTCAGTTGGTTTGCTTGGCGTGGATGAAGCAGGGGGCTTCGTCAACCTCTCCTTAACAGGGGTCTTGAAGGAGTAGCCCTCGTCTTGAGTAAGTTCAGATGGCGCCTCCTGAGGTTTTGTGTCCTGCAGGATGGATATATCTGTGTCCAAACCCGAATCCGAAAAACTGGTGTCAGGGAGAACCAGTTCTGGCTCCTGAGATCTGGGGGTCACCAGCTGCTGCTTCCTCCTTGAACCACTTATGCGCTGGCACTGAGAAAGAAGGGATGGCCGCATTTTTGTAGAGTCCAGTTCTGTCTGTTCAGGTGCTGCCGGGATTGGCAGGGAGGGCTGCTCCGACTCCAGCAGAACCTGTCATCAAAACCAGACATTCATCACTTGTTAACCATTTTCAATATCGTTACTAGGTGTATAAAAACACGTCTTGCAGTGAGTATGTTATGGTAACCAGAAAATATGCTCATTTTATCTTAATATCTTACAATAATCCATTGCTACTCAAAAGCGGACAGTGTATGAAGAGAGTTTGAGTCTATATTAAAGGGGTTATTCAAGACTAAACTTAGACCTTCTAAGAGTGGCTAAAACCCACAGTGAGGTTCATACTTACCTGGTCCCCGCTGCTGGATTCTGTCTACATTGCTCCATGGATGTCTCCGCAGATCCCTGCTCGTCTTGTTGGTTGCAGAGGTCACGAGGGTTCTGTGGCTAACAGTGGTATGCTGGTATTGTGTGGCTGACACATGGTGGGTTGCGCTCTCCCACCACTAATCACCAGGTGGAGGATGGAATGGGTATAGCAGTAGAATGCCCCTGACAGTAGTTATCCCCCTTACTGTCCCAAGACAGTAGAATGCTCCCTTAGTGCCCCCATAGAGAAGTTATTCCCCCTTTGTGCCAACACACAGCAGTTATGTTACCCCTTCTACAGTAGTTATACTTCCTTAACCCTTAAAGGAATCAGTGATTTTCAATTTTTTGCTCCCTGCCTTCCCGGAACCATAACTTTTTAAAATTTTACATTCACATAGACTTAAGAGGGCTTATTTTTGTGAGACAGGTTGTACTTTCTAATGTCTTCATTTAATATTGTATAGGATGTAGTGGGAAGCTGAAGAAAAACAAGTGGGGTGAACTTGTTGTCCCCCCCACCCCACACACCTATTGCGCTATAGTTTCATGGGTTTCGTTTTGTATGGTGTTCCCCGAGTGGTAAGACTAACCTGTTACCTTCATTCTCCGGGTCAGTATGATTACAATGATACCACATTTATATGGTTATTTTTGTGTGTTTTAATAACCAGGTTAATTTTAGTAAAAATCTGGAATTTTTTTCTTTGCATCGCCATATTCTGACCTCCCCTAGATCTCTTAATATTTACATCTACGGAGCTGTGTCTACTCTCCAGCTCAGCAGGTGTGATGATGTCACAGCATTGCGCCTATTACTGGGGAGTGCACAGGCCGTTGAATGTAGCAGAGCGCGGATGGTTCTCTGGCTCACCATTGCATTTAACCGTATGTGTCCTGAGGATGCAGATACAGTTGAAATCATGACATACCTCAGCCATCCTGGGGCTGCAGTAGGGTTGGGCAATATACCGGTATCACGATATACCGCGGTATTAAAAAAAAAAAAAACTGCGATATCGCTGTTTCCTAAATACCGTGGTATTTTGCGACATCATAGAAGCGGTCATGTGTGCTGACCGCTTCTAAATCTGCGTCCGCGGCCGCCCGCCCCAGCATGAACCGGTACTGGACATTTGCACGAGTACTTGTACTCGTGCAAATGTCCCTGATACCACTGCCGATACCTGCTGGCCGCTTGCAGCGGCGCTCTCAGAAGTTCGGCCGGCGTGGGGGAAGGAATTCTGTGACTCACATTCCCGGCACCCGACCTCTGAGAGGACGCTGTGATCCGCGCAATTAACCCCTCAGGTGTGGCACCTGAGGGGTTAATTGGGCGGATCACAGCGTCCTCTCAGAGGTCGGGTGCCGGGAATGTTCTTCAGTCTCTGCATTAGTGGCAGTGCGCCTCCCCTCCCTCCCTCGTATTAGGGTCCATTCACACGTCAGTATTTTTACCTTTCCAGATAAACGTTCCTGTTTTTTGCGGATCCGAAAATCTGGATGACATGAGGATGCTTTTAGCATGTCTTCCAGATTTTCGACGGATCCATTGACTAGAATGTGATGACGGAACGCAAAATCTGACAAATAGTAGGACAGGGTATATTTTTTTTCCAGGATCCGAATAACGGAACCCACGGAATCGGAGAGCACCATGAGTGCTGTCCGATTATTTGCGGATTCCATTGAAAATGAATAGATCCGCATAACGTTCCGTTTTTAATCGGAACGGATGCGGAACACCAAAACGGACGTGTGAATGGACCCTTAATCATTGGTGGCAGTGGGCAGTTCCGATCGGAGTCCCAGCAGTGTAATGCTGGGGCTCCGATCGGTTACCATGGCAGCCAAGACGCTACTGAAGTCATGGCTGCCATAGTATGTTAGTGAGCAGCATTATACTCACGTGCGCCGTGGCCGCTCCTTCTTCTCATTGGTCTGTGCGGCGCATTGCTAATGCTATAAGCATTAGCAATGCGCCGCACAGACCAATGAGAAGGAGCGCCCGGCGGCCACGGTGCACGTGAGTATAATGCCCCCACATACAGTGCAACGTCTCCTTGCGGCTGCCCCCAGACAGTGCAACGTCTCCTTGCGGCTGCCCCCAGACAGTGCAACGTCTCCTTGCGGCTGCCCCCAGACAGTGCAACGTCTCCTTGCGGCTGCCCCCTGACAGTGCAACGTCTCCTTGCGGCTGCCCCCAGACAGTGCAACGTCTCCTTGCGGCTGCCCCCAGACAGTGCAACGTCTCCTTGCGGCTGCCCCCAAGTGTTTTTTTCTTCTAAATGGGCATTTATCGCGATATATATCGTTATCGCGATAAATTTCTTAATATCGTTATCGTGGGAATATTTTTGATATCGTCCAACCCTAGGCTGCAGGATTGCTGTCGGAATTCAGGATGGCTGTGAGTTATGTACTTTCATGTGGAAGAGGGTGGGCTAAAGGTCCTTGCATCTCAGAACCTACACAGATTTAGGGCTCATGCACACGGCCGTTGCTGTATTGCGCCCCATAATACGGAAAAGATGTGCACAAGTTCAAATTTTCAACACATTTTTGTTTCTGCATCCTTTCATGTGGAGGGGCGGTGGGCTAGAAGGTCCTTGCATCTCAGAACCTACACAGATTTAGGGCTCAAGCACACTGCCTGAAATACACGGGCACTGGCCGTGTGCATCCCGGACCTTTTCACTTGAATGGGTCTGCAATCCGGGAGATGTGGTGCAGAACAGAGGCACGGATCGGAAGCACTACGGAGTGCTTCTGTGGGTTTTCTGTTCGTGCCTCCGCACCGCAAAAAAGTAGTGCATGCACCACTTTTTTGCAGTGTGCCCCACAGTCGGTGCCCGTGCATTGCGGACAGCAATTTGTGGTCCGCAGAATGGGCCCGGCCAGCACACAGTCGTGTGTATGAGTCCGATGCGCTCTCTTGCCCTGCGCTAGATCGCACAGGGCACGGGCTCTTTTGTTTATCATAACACACTGTCGGGCGAAAACTTTCGCCCAGCAGTGTGTTCAGGTGACGTCACCGGCTCTGGTGGGCGGGCTTTAGCGCTGCCCTAGCCGTTTTACTGGCTAGGGCAGCGCTAAATCCCGCCCATCAGTGCCGGTGACGTCATCGGGCTTCCAGGCAGCCCCATGGAGAGCCCCGGTACGTCACCGAATCTCCAAAAAATGCCTTTACCCTGCGTGATTTAGCGCAGGGCAAAGGAGAGCATCAGAGTATGAACTGCTCCGATGCTCAAGTCAGGGGATGCTGCTGGGGTAAAAATGGATGTATGTCCGGGTTCAGCTCTGAACCCAGACAACCCCTTAAAATGAGGCATAAACGCGTGAGACATGGATGTAATATTACCAATTTAAAAAGCTTTGGTGCAGCCTCATGTGGAATATGCAGTTCATTTCTGGGCACCAGTCCATAGGAAGAATGCCCTGGAACTTGAAAAAGTACAAAGGATGGCAACCAAACTGATAAGGGGCACGGAGGATCTTAGTTATGAACAATTTTAAAACAATTACATGTATTTAGTCTTGAGAGGAGACGTATAAGAGGGAACATTACATATAACAGTATATAAAATGGTGAAAAGCTGTTCCACGTAAAATCCCAACAAAAGACAAGGGGCACTGCCTCCATCTGGAGAAGTTCAGTCTTCAGAAGCGTCAAGGCTTCTTCAGCATAAGAACTGTGAATCTGTGGAATAGTCTACCTCAGGACATGGTCACAGCAGGAACAGTTGGTGGTTTTAAAATGGCTTAAATTAATTCTTAAAATTATATAACATCGGCATTTGATTATACAACTGGAAAACCATTTTCAACACAGGTATCTGAAGTCAGCTTTGGTACTGACTGGTACCGTGGTACAGAAGCTGTCTTGGGAACCAAGTTTTAAAATGGTTTTCAAGTTGAAAAATCAAATCCCGAATTTATTCGCTGAACTTTGGCGATAACAAATTTCCCTTGCCGGAGCCCATACATTTTAAGGCTGTATGGATAAGGATATCAGTACACCATTAAACAAAGTTTTGAGCAAAGCGACTTCAGATCTAGGATATGAATCTTGCTTCGCTCATCCCCAGTTTTGATTATAACTAGGCCTTTCTTTTGTCTGTATGCTAAACAGCTGCAGCGACATCACCATTTTTATTTATATGGGTTTAATGACGGAGAAAAAAAAAAAAACACACAAAAAACATATCTAAAGAAGCAAATCTGAAAGTCTTTCCCAAGATTCAAACCTGGGATCTTTACATGCAAGACTGATTAATTACCACTAACTATATAGCATTACCACATGGAGAAGAAAATATTTTCTATGCTTAGAAAGCTAACACATTACTGGGGTCTTTATACTCATATATTGTGCCTTGAAAAAAAGCAGTAACCTGTATACAAGCTTTCTAAGTATACCTCAATGTGGTAAGGCTACAGTAATTAGTGTACATGATATGTACATGCTAGGACAGAGCTCTGCCTTCAGCATGCGGATGTCTAGCCCTGTCAATTAAGGGGAGGGGGAGAGTGCAGAGCACAGGGGACGTTACAAAGCAGTGCTCCAAGGATTCAACCCCGTTCCCTGGTGCACCAAACAGATCATTTGCATATGGATAAAAATGCTGATAATCGCTGCAGCTGTTTATAACTATACCTTTCTTTTGTAAGTATACTAATCAGCATGATGAGCCCTACCAGTATGCCTGGTTTAATACAGTTGATCATGCTGACAGAGCCTATTAAATTCTAATGTAATTGTGCAGATGTCGGGTTTCCCATACCTCTCATCTTCATCCCCATCCCATGGTTGACCTTGATAGACATATGTCTTATTTCAACAATACTAACCTTAGGGGCAATCTTGACCCGTTTACTGCTGTGAGGTCCATCAGACGCTCCTGGATCTGGACTAAATGTCTCCACTGGAGAGAACATCAGGGACTGCGTAAGAGGAAACTGCACGGGAATCAGATAGGAGTCTACCCTCGGCAGGAGAGGTTTCATCTTCCGCTCTGGAGCTTGGAAAAGCAGAGGCAGGTTCTCAGGTAAGTCTCAGTTTACAGTATGAGCTGTTCACAAGGAGCTGTGCAGAATAAAGATGTCAACTCACCCTTTGTGCTACTCGGGACACTTGGCATAGTCTTACTCAGCTCCGGTAGCAGCCTTTTCTGCTGCTGATAAAAAAAATACAAGATCAAGTCCACCCAATATACACCCAGGTCAAAGCCCATAACTACTACTACCACTATTATGTATATAACCCTGATGAATCAATCATTGTATAATCAAAGTTCTACTACTTTCTAATACATTTTGGGTATGAATTCCAAACTTTTTTCATTAGATCTTTAATTTACAGGAAACTGGAAGAGTCCTTTAGCAGGGAGGGAGATCTATGCCATGGAAACTCACACAGGCCTCATACAGAAAGATAAAAGAATAAAAATTCTTACTGGTTCAGTGCACGCAGAGGACGTGGAGCTGGAGGCCTGACAAGTGAAGGGACAGAAAATAATTAATAGACATTTGGTCCTGAATCATAGGCTAAGCTGTACTTGTGCAATACGTTACTGTGACAACAGCTGTGTTACACTCCAGAGCTGTATTCATAATATATCAGAGTTCAAGGTTTGAATCTCCAAGTACTTCCTGCTTGTTCATGGCTTGCTTTGGTAATGTACATTCTGGAAAGTGTCTTTACATTAGGCCCAGTAGAGGAAATAGTTGTACAGGAGCTCAGCTAAACTTTTAGAGGGGCAACAACCTGCAGAATTGTCAGTGCAGCTCTGGAGTGTAAGGGGCATCCACACAGCCGCATGTATTTTGTGGTCCTCAAACTTCAATGGGTCCATGAACCACATTTTTAGCCAAGTATAGGACACATTGATCTGTGTGCTTTCCACAAGGGATAGAAAAAGGTCTCAATCGTGGCCACAAATGCAGACGATGGACCCATTAAAGTTAATAGGTTCACAAAATAAAATAAAAAAAACGGATGCAACACACACATCATTGTTATTTTGTGGATCCATGTTTTGCAGAATGCCAAATACATACGGCCATGTGAATACCACCTTATGAACGGAATGCATTCTGGTGTACTCCATTCCAGTTTGTTCGGTTTTGCCCCAATTGACAATGAATGGGGACAAAACTGAACGTTTTTCCTCAGGTTGAGATCCTCTGCCGGATCTCAAAACAAGAAGGGAAAACACAGATGTTAAAGTAGCCTTGTACAGGACAGGATATAACTCAGGATCAGTACAGGATAAGTAATTTATGTACACAGTGACTCCACCAGCAGAATAGTGAATTCAGCTCTGGAGTATAACAGGATGTAACTCAGGATCAGTACAGGATAAGTAATTTATGTACACAGCTCTGAATTAGGACAGAACTCAAGCCAGGATTAGTACAGGTCAAACAGTAACTGCCATTTTTTTTTTTGTAACAGGGTTGTCAGCGTTTGTAATAAAGATGACCTAGCCTCAATGATCTTCAGGATAGGTCATTAGAGGGAACCTGTCATCAACTTCATGCTGACCTCACTCAGAGCAGTATAAAGTAGTGACAGACATGCTGATTTTAGCTAAAAGTAAGTGGTTGCTGAAAACCAGCATCATAATCATTGCAGCCCAGGCCTCGAAAAGAGTCACGGCCACCTAAGAGTCCTGGTTATTTATAATCTCCTGCTCTCCCTGCTTATCTGCTGATGATTGGCAGTTCTCTCCTAGAGAGAAAGGGAGAAAACTAGGTAGAAGTCTGTCAATCACCAGCAGGAATTCATGAATAGCCAGGACTCTTCTCGGGTGGCCGGACTCTTTTCCAGGCCCAGTCTGCAATGATTGTGATGTTGGTTCTCGGCAACCACTTACTTTTAACTTAGAAATGACAGACCGCTGAAATCAACTCACCTGTCTCTACTTTATTCTGCCGTTAGTATGGGCAGCATAAAGTTGATGACAGGTTCCCTTTAATATCAGATCGGCGGAGGGGGAGCCATCAGCTGTATGAAGAGAAAGCAGCACTTGCGAGTGCTGCCTTCTCTATTCTGTTTACCTGCTCGCCATTGACATTGCAGCACCAAATTAATTAAGACCCCGCGGTTCCTATATATATTTATTTTCACACGAGGCAGCGAGAGCAGGGCAGGGAGGAACGTCTTCGTTATTCAGTACTGCGCTGAACAGTGGACTGGTAGCTCACTGTCAAAAGTCAACTTCAGGTTCTTTTTTTTTTTACTCCAAAAGAATATCGAGGACAGCTCTGGAGTGTAACAAAGTAACTCAGTTAATGGCAGATAGACAATGGCATCTGTCTGGTGCCATTTGTACCCGGCATCTGCTGGATCCAGGGCTTTAATTCTTTTTCGCTTTTCAGTTTTTAAACCAGAACAAAAAAGCAAGGATAATGAGAGCTTAGAATAACTTATGCTATTCCAGGAAAGATGGAAGCCATATATACACCTACCTTGTATACCTGATCAAGGGTGAGGCAGCGGTTGGCATGGGGATGTATGGTCCAATAGGAAATCTTGTTGTTGCTAGAGGTCTCACGCACAAACATGTCATGCAAGGAGAGATTATGTCTGATGGAATTCTATGGAAGAACAATATCCAGAGATGATCGGCGGATACTAACAACGACTCTCCATCTTTATGCATTATTCCTGTCTGAGTACAATACCTTCCAACCAGGCTTTGCTACGTGTTTAAAGTAAGGAAAGTGATCCTCGATCCACGTGTAGATGTCTTTCAGGGTCATTCTCTTGGAAGTCGTACTGTTAATGGCAAACTGGATCAAAGCCATGTAGGAGTATGGAGGACGCTCAAAGGCACTGACCTGCCACTGCTGAGAGGCTGCGGGTGCGCTGTGTTCTTCCTCCACCTGAGGGTGCAAAAGAGTAACCAAGGGTCAGATACACATTTCTAAATGAAGAAAATAGGAACACCTGACATGGAAAGGTTCCCTTCAGATGCTCGATCAATTATGATTGCGCCGGGTAATAAAATATTATGCAGATTTGTAGACGTTACAATTAGAGAACGTGGCGCGCGCACAATACGATGCACACCATGTTCTCATCAGTGGCAGTACGTGGAAGAGGAGGGAGAGCTTCCCTCTGATGTGTCCGACCACTGCCACCAGTCAAAATGCAGAGTGGGCTGATGAAAGGGGCGTCAGGGAGGGAGGAGAATGGTGGTAGGGTTGCGTCATAGGGATAGGCCATTCCTCATCACACAGAGGATGCTGGATCTCCGGGTCACTGAACACTATGCTCCAGGACATGTCTCTGCCCATCTCAGGACAAACCTCGCCAGAGTCCTTTCAGGAGTCGAGGAATAGGAATGAGCCATCCCCTTTGCCTGCCTGTTCTCTTCTTTCAGTGCACTAGAGAGCAGCTTTGTCAGGGGATGGTGGGAGGTGTAGTTTCCAATTATACAGAGCCACAGCCGCAGATCACTGATTATGCATTGTATATCAGGAAGAATGGTAACAATAGTAGTAGTTACAGAGTAAATAGTATAGAGTCTCCCGTCACAGCAGCACAGAGGAACATTGAGGTAAAGCGGTTTTCTGAGACTTTTAGTCATCAGTATCTGATCGGTGGGGGTCCGACACCCCAGCTGGTCAGCTATTTGAGAAGACACCTGCACTCGCACTTCACGCTCATTAACCTCAATGTTGCCATTATGTAATAAAAAAATATATATATATTTTTTTTTATCTCAGAATCTGAGTCACCTTGTGTTACTTCTTTAGTACCTCCAAGTGGTATGACAGTAAGTGACCCAATCAAGTACCACTTCATATAATGTGCAACATAAGGTTAATGCAAGGTACATGAGGAGACCAGTTACTGTTAATATGAGTAACATGGAGGTCCAAATTGATGAAACCTTGTGCCTCACATTAATAGTAAGTAACTCCATCATGTACCTCACGCATTAACCCCATGTGGTCCATTATGTCAGGAAGTACTTAATGGGGTTACCAATTAATGTGAGGCAATTGGTTTTAATCAATTTAGACTTCTTGGCGCCTCACATTAACAGCAAATGACGCCATTAAGTGCCTAATCACATTATGGGCAATTGATACACATTAACCTATGTTTCTCAGGAACATGGGGTTAATGTGTTGGTATTGAATTGGAATCAAGTAGCACAATTCTTTACTTGGCATTAAAATCAAACTTAAAATTCTGGTATTGTGACAACTCTACTATCAATGCTGAGCCAGTGGCCACTAAGTCCACTAAATACACCAACCTGTCAGAGCTGGAAAAAAGCCCCAGAAATACCTTCATAAAAAGGCTTCTGAATTTTGTTCATAGTTTTGCACACTCATGAATACAAAGACCTACGACTACTCCCATTTGGAGAATAACCTGTAAGGACTCCATCCCAGGGGTGCAGTTCTCCTTCTCTGCAAATTCCACTTTGACATCACATGGTCCCAGTCCATCAGAGCTCATGTTCCCCAGCCAGTGTATGTTGGTAAGGCTTCCATCCAGTTCCTGTCCTTCCTTAGGAACGGCTGAGTAAACATGAAGTCAAAATGATCCAATGTTAGAAAAACCATGGGAAAATAACAAGCTTTACTGAATCTTGTCCCACAAAACTAGATTCAATCTGCTCATCTCCTGCTCTAGAACATGGTGCTTTCAGATCTTCTTTAAACGGTGATTCCCATCTCTGTCTCTCATGACTGTGATGGGAAGAACCACAGTAAGCACCTGGGGTAGGTGAAATTATGGAAATGGCCTAGCGTCCAGCGTGCCACTGTTTCCGCGAGTTTGCGTAGCTCCGATTCACTACTATGGGAGGTACGGAAACATGAGAGCTGGCTTGCTGTGGCCATTTCCATCTCAGCCATGAAAGTCCGAGTTGGAAATATCCCTTTATGAAATCTAAACACAGCTCACATTTTATAGTGGCCTTCAGGCTGATAACTGCCCCCCACGATGATACATTCTGACAAAAACTGCAGCCTTATGAAAAGGACAGGTTTTGAAAACCTCTATGTAAACGAGAAGGCTTCCATTTACTGGCAGCAAGCAGAGATATTAAAAACAGTAAGAATTTAAAATGCAAAGACTATTAGAAATGTGCAGAAATGTGCATTTTATAATGATTATTTCGACCAGTGCCGTATTTACCATGCTTCTCTTCCTCTGGTGACTGATGAGATGAGGATGATGCCTCCAGCTGTATGGTCTCGATTTCCTCTGCGGCCTTGCTTTGGAGTCCAAGTTTCTCAACTTGGGAGTGGAAGGAGCTGCTCCCAGTGATGAGGATAAACTTATTGGGGCCACCGCTCTCCTTTCCCCGTACAGTCAGAGCTTGAATGATACTTTCTACATCAGAATCGGGGGGGATAACTACCAACTGAGTATCAGGGATGGTTGGGTGACCCATGACCTTAACACCACAGAGACTGGGGGAATCTGCAGGAGAGGCTGCATTTCCTACACTGGTGCTTTGGTTTGGATGGACCAAATTTTCAGGAAACCGGTTGAATTCGGTGGTTACTGATTTTGGCAGGATTGATTCATTGTGACCCAGATCCTTCTTCTGACTTTCTACAGTGCCGGTCATGGCGGTCTGTCTCTGTTCAGGAGTCCTAGTGCTGCGGAGGTCATCTTGATTCGGAAGGTTCAACCTACGTCTTCTCAATATAAGTGGCCTTCGGGGACTTGATCTCATGATGCCGTGGCAGAAGTGGTAGCCATTGGAAAAACAGTTCCTGAAAGAGGAAGGTGATAAGTCAGAGAAAGATGTAGAACCAGCTGGAACAATACTGCATTAAAAAGGGGTTGTCTCGTCTATCCGAGCAATGCCCCCATTGCTTAGAACGGAGTGGGCCAAAGTGGTAGCTGGAGGAGCCCGGACCAGCCACCACCAAGCGCTCTCCCTATAGAAATAGCCGAGCCAGTGCTCAGATATTTTCAGTGGCCCCCTAGACATGAATAGAGGGCGGCGGCGCATGCGCCCTCCAACACTTTCGGGTCTCCGTTTAGGAGATAGATGCGGGTCCCAGCGAAGGCGCTACTGCTATGGGACTTCCAAAAAAGGGCTGACTAGTCCCATAACTGTGAATGGAGGGGAGGCCTTACGTGCGCAGTGTGCTCTCAATTCACTTCTATGGAACTTCCCAAAAATAGCCAGACACGCTTGCTTGACTAATTTCAGAAGTACCAGTAACTTTAGGGAACATTATGCACACGTGACATGCTCTGCATTCACAACAGGGCCTGGCAAGTACAGGAGTCTGGCCCTGTCAACCACCTAAGGAGAGGAGGAGCTTTACGACCACAAGGAGAGAAAGGGTGCACCGAGAGGCTACAGCCCACCCTTGGTGCACCAAACAGCTCATTAGCATACAAACTGCCTTTTCTGCTGAACACAGCAACACAAACGTACATTTTTAAAAGCCTCTTCATGTCCTACCAGCCAGTATGACTGGTTTGAAATGGGACAACCTGCTGACAGGGGTTTTCAGTTTCAGGAGGAAACCAGATAACCCCCAAGTTCCACCTAGAATAGAGAACTTGTAAGTACTTACCTGAGAACTCCCGCACTGCAGCTCTGGCTCTCCCAGCATGGCAGCAGTGGTGACATCACATTGACAACATGTGACGGCTGCAGCCAATCACTAGTCTTAGTGGTGCACCAGACAAGGCCAATGATTGGCTGCAGCAGTTACGTGTTGTTGACACAACTGCTGCAGCCAGGTAAACAGAGCCCGGTTAGTAGAACCGGCACAGGATCTGTCAGGTAAGTACTTACCAGTTCTTTACTGCAGGTGGATCCTGAGGGTTTTCTGGTTTCCTTCTGAAACCAGACAACCCCTTAAAAAAAAATACACCAATTACATCAAACATGGGACGCTTGAGAAACTTGGAACATCTCACACCAACACAACCTCAAATCAAATCGGACTACAAAATTCCCCTCCATGACAAATTTCCCTGCCGTGCTATTAGGGCAGTAGTCTGAAGCTGTTGTGAAACTATAACTCCCAGCATGCCTCGACACCTGAGGAAGTTACTGACACATGACCGCTGTCTGGTGAACACGGATCTGTCATCTTATAGATGCCCCGACATCAGGGTCTGGGAACCATTCCTGTGTGGAACCAGACTCTGGAAATCTGTCCTATCCTAAGGGCCAGTTCACACACAGTTTTTGGTGCTGATTTTGGAGCGTTTCTATCTTAAAATCAGCATCCTATTAATTTCAATGAAAAGCAGCATTTTTTTTCTCTCACACATGTAAAAAAAGTAGCAGCTGCCCTATCTAAAGGCAGAATCAGCGCTGAACCTCCCATTGAAAGGAATAGGACAGAGGTGGCGAACTCAGAGCCCTCTCTGTGGGCACCCGCACCCTGGAAAAAAGTCTGCGCATTGCGGATGGAGCTAATACCGCAGCATTCTACTGTATTTTCTCCGTCCAAAACGCCGTTCAGTGAATGAACTGAAGACATCCTGAACGTATTACTCTCCATTCAGAATGCATGGGGATATGCCTGATCAGTTCTTTTCCGGTATAGAGCCCCTAGGACGGAACTCCGTGCCGGAAAAGAAAAACGCTAGTGTGAAAGTACCCTTAGACTTTTCCTGCCCTTCATCAGCGCAGGACGTGCTATGAACGGCGCAGACAGTGCACTGAATGTAGGCAGGCTATTATAGCTAATGATAAAGTACAAGCAGTTTGGACACTCGGTCTCTAAAAGGTTCACTATCACTGGAATAGGAGGCAGAAAAAGATGCATAACAAAAAAAGACGCACAGATTTTCATTTTTTTTTTTACTATTTTTCTAAATCAGTGTGAACTGGTCCTGAAATACTTCTCACACTTGAGGTTTTGCTACAATCCTGATACATTGTACCAAACGATCAGGGCAGGAGACAGATCTACGTGTCGCACATAGCTAGATAGGAGGCAACTGCAAAAAAAAAAAAAATATATAACGTCACTGTTGATCTAAAGGAGAATGTTCCCAGTCGCTGACGGCAAGCAGAGGCCCTGAGCTGTCAATTTAAACATCAATTGTGGGTTAACTGCAAAACATCCAACCACTAACTGCACATTTTGAGAAGCCAGCTTGTCCGTAGGCAGATTGGAGAGCACTGCACACAGATTGGCATTGCCCATCTGTATATACAATACATATATGTCCCCATGACCGCTAAGCTATATAACCATAAATAACGTACACTGGGACAACCACAAGTCACAGCATGCCCCGGGCAGGAGAGTGGACAGCAAGGCATGCTGGGACTTGTCCTGCCAAAGATGGAGCTGGAGGACACAGGGCTAGGCCTATTATATATGGCGGCGGCGGCGGCGGCACAGCCGAGCAAACCCCCATACCAGTCACTAAGCATGCCAGCCTATAGCGCCCTCCAACCACCCTACATATCCCACACGGTACCGGTGCGCGGCCTCTATATACAGCTCCGGCTCTCCATCGCTCCCCTCTGTCGGCTCCTACTGCAGTTTGAATTTGCGCGCTTTGCGGTAACGTCGCGTCACATGACCCATTCCGACCAATGCTGTTGGGCTCCGAACGGCGTCAGCATCGTTCAACCAATCGGAAAGATCTTCCAAGCTTCTTCCCCCGAATGACCAATCAGAGCGCGGCCGTTGGGACTCTCTGAAAACTTGGCAAATCAGGGGCGAGAGCCGGGGAGAGCGGCCAATGACAGAGGGCGCTGAGCGGGTGAGTGGCCGGGCCCTGGGACTGAGACGGCGACCGGGAAGTTCAGGTGACGAGGCGGGGTAACGGGTTGGCTTTGGTGGAGGACGCCTGGTTTATCCCGGTTTCAGAGGTGGGGGATACGTGTGTAGTACGGAGACAGAGAGGGACAAAAAGAAGGAAGAAAAGAATGAACACTAGAAACGCTTACAGAACTATAGAGGACGGTGTAATCAGTCTCCTGTACTAGAGGAGGAATGAGCCTATAGAAAGCATGTACATGTGGACTCCTTATATATGGAATGAACAGGATATACTTGTGTGTATATATAGTGGACATATAGAACACATGTACAGGGGTATACTGTATCCCTGGGCTTCTTATATATGGAATGAACAGGATATATGTGTGTATATAGTGGACTGGACATATAGAACACATGTACAGGCACTGACTGGCGGCTGTGGCTGAGACTGCTGGCACTGACTGGCGGCTGTGGCTGAGACTGCTGGCACTGACTGGCGGCTGTGGCTGAGACTGCTGGCACTGACTGGCGGCTGTGGCTGAGACTGCTGGCACTGACTGGCGGCTGTGGCTGAGACTGCTGGCACTGACTGGCGGCTGTGACTGCTGGCACTGACTGGCGGCTGTGGCTGCTGGCACTGACTGGCGGCTGTGGCTGCTGGCACTGACTGGCGGCTGTGGCTGCTGGCACTGACTGGCGGCTGTGGCTGAGACTGCTGGCACTGAGTGCTGGCTGCGGCTGTGGCTGCTGGCACTGAGTGCTGGCTGCGGCTGTGGCTGCTGGCAGAGACTGTTGGTTGTGGCTGAGACTGGTAGGGCTGAGGCGACTGGCACAGTGCTGGCTGCAGCTGAGACTGCTGGCACATATTTCTGTGCTGGCCTATGCAGGAGCCCAATGTGTCCTGTTATGTCACACTGGATTGTTTTGTAAAACTAATTGAAAATCTTTTATGGTGATGGTGAGAAAATGTCTTCTTTGACTGATGGAAAGCTTTCCTATTTGACTGCAATCTATTATTTATTCCTTTCTAGTGATGATTATCACCATTACTGCAGCGTTTGATAGGTATTGCTACAGAAGTGGATAGGAACTTACTATTGATTTCTGTGCATGCCGGCCGCCCTCCATTCATTCCTATGGGAGCGCAGAAAATAGCCGAGTGGCGAGCTTGGCTATTTTTGGCAGTCCCATTGAAGCAGTATTGTCCTTTCCTGCCTGAAATTGGTACCCCCTGCTGCCCCCGCCCCATCGCTGCAGTATTGTTTAGGTAGTCAAGATCCTCTGTCATCTGCTCCCCATGGATCCTATCATGAGAGCCAAGAGCTCAGCATTCAGTCTTCTGAGCTATCCCTGTTGATTTATGGTTTGATAGTTTTAAAGAGGTTGTCCAAGATAATTAAAAATGTCAGCAAACTCCATAGCCTAAAATAAAAATAAAAAATTGTTATTCTCGCCCTTTTCCGCAGTGCTGGTTCTTGACTCTGCTTGCTTATCATATGCAGTGGACCGGTGCAGCCAATCGCTGTCCTCAGCAATGGAGTTTCGTAGTCCTGCACCGCACTGTGTTGGTACGCATGTAATTGCTGCAGCCAATCGCAGTACTCAAGGGTAGACCACCATACACCACTATGTCACCACTGCAGATGGTGAACAAGCAACAGCAAGAGGCCTGGGGAGAAAGAGATCATCATTTTCTGTTTTAGGCTGTTGCAGGCAGGACTTAATAAAAAATCTTGGACAACCCCTTTAATTATCATAAATTGGAGAACCCCTTTAAATTATATAATTGCCATCACAGTGTAAGAAACCTCTGATTAGAATTTGGAAATTGCTAGTCAAGCAATTAGAGAGTGTCGTAATATAAAAATATAATTTTTAATTACTTTTTTTTTTTTTTTTTTAGACTTGGGCCTGCGCTTCCTCTGTGAGTCTGGACGGTCCTAAACACCATTCCATCATGTGGTACTCACTTTTTCGGCTTGTCAGTGCTGATGCCGCCCAGGAAACGGACTGCCTGTAACCCACGTAAACCTCGCCTTGTCTTTCTGGAGAACCCACAGGAGGGTCCAGTACATGAGTATGGGGCTGTTCCGCCCAAAGCCGAAACAAAATGTGTCCCCACCAAACCCCTGGATCAAAGTGCCTCTACTTCATGGGTAATTCTGGTTGTGAAGTAGCTGTCATTGTATTTTAATTGAATCTTATGCTCTTGTACAAGCTTTCAGTAGGAAGGGGGTGCTGCATCTTTAGAGCTTAGTGCACTCTTATCTTCCATTAGTCTCTCTTGGAAAACCTTGACCATAGACCCTAATGTAAGTCTGTGTGTCTTAAAGGGGGATTAGTTTAGGAAACTTATTTTCAAATTTCCTATCTTCGGTTAATAAAGGGGAATCTCCCATTTAGGAACCTCTGCTGTCAGCCAGAGCTGAGAGCCTACAAAGAACATCTGGAGGACCTGGCGTTACGACAACAGGCATTGATTTCAGTAGGCATGGTGCAGTACTTCACTTCCCCTACGGTGGTGCTGCAGGGAAATAGAACACTTGCTGCCGAGTCCCCCTACACATTACAGCTTATCACTGGGCGTTCCAGTGTTTCTCTATTATGTTGTGCAAAGATCAGGTTAGTGGCTGAAGTCCTTCCGGATCTTTTGCTCCTTACAGTGCATTCAGAAAGTATTCAGCCCCTTTAACTTTTTTCACATTATGTTATGTTGCGACCTTGTGGTAAAATAAAATACCCCATGGAGTGGCAGTGCAAATGCACGACCTGCTGTTCTCTGGATTGTGGATAGGGTATAACTTTCAAACTTGGCACAGCCTAGATTGGTGGAGTGCTGCAGTGACGGTGGACCTTCAGGAAGTTTCTCCCATCTGCACACAGCTCACCTTTCTTACCAAGACGCTTCACCTCCTCCGATTACTTAGTTGGTGGGGCGGCCAGCTCTAGAAAGAGTCCTGGTTGTTTCAAACTTCTTCCATGTGAGAACTGTGGAGGCCACTGTGCTCTTGAGAACTTTCAGTGCAGATTTTTTTCCTGTGTACCATTCTCTAAATCAGTGCCTCCACACAATCCTGTCTCTGCACTCTACAGGCAGTTCTTTCCTCCTCATGGCTTGGTCTTTGCTCTGATATGCATTGTCAGCTGTTAGACCTTGTATAGACAGGGGTGTGTCTCCCTAAATCATGTCCAATCATTCGAATTTGCCGCAAGTGGACTCCGATTAAGTCGTAGAAACATCTCAAAGATGGCCAAGAGAAATGGGAGGCCCTCGGAGCTAAAATTCAAGAATCTAGCAAAGGGTCTGAATACTTATGTCCCTGCAACATTTTCTTTTTTTTCTTTTTAATACATTTGCAGACATTTCCAAAATCCTCTTTTCACTTTGTCATTATGGGGTAATGAGTGCAGAATGATGGGAAAAACATTATTATTATTTTTTTTTTTATTCTAGCACAAGGCCGCAACATAACAATGGCAAAAAGTCAGAATCTGAAGACTTTCCGTTGGCAGTGTTTCCTTGAGCCGTAGACTGTAAATTCAAGATGGGTTGCTAGGGACTCTCTACCTGACAACCCCATTGAAATACTTTAGTTTTAGGCTGCGTAACCCTAGCAACCAGACTGTCTGACAGGTCCAGCTTATTGCCCAGTTAGAAGGGAAATGTCTCTAGAGTCCATGTCTTGCTGTGATTTAGTCCTCTATACCAGCACTCTCCTTTGTTACTGTTCATCCGGAGCCTCCTTGTTCAGGAATAGTATGCCATTATTTCAGGGAAGACCTACACAAGGCAGAGCGATATGCCAACCGAATTGCTATAGGAGATGTTTGAGGTGGAGTTATGGCTGACGCCCTCCTGCCACTTCCTGGTAGAGGTGGGAGATGAGGAGAAATACCCTTCTATAGCCCTCCTGCCTGTTCTGTTGATCACATCTGACCTGGATTAAGTGTATTTTCTGTCGCACAGGTTTCTCCACAGTTTGATCAGACAGTAGAGCTGCACTTCCCTGCTCGTCAGCGCCGCCGCCATGTCTGCAGTAACAGCACCGTACACAGCCACAGGGGGGACATAGACCGGAGTCACCTCAAAGTGCCAGGGAGGAAGCAAAGTGTCTGTAAATTTCCAACCTTATCATTTTCAACTAATGAGACTCTAGAAACTCAGTCATTCTTCCCAGCAAGGAGGAGACCAGAGCGAAAGTTGACTGTACCCACGCCAGTGCCCGCTTCTGTGCCCAGCCCAGAGGAACTCTCATGCAGTAAAATCCCCAGCCCCCCGGACATACAGACTCCGTTGACGAGTCCAAAGCAAAACCCATTGCCCTTATCCATCTCAGCGCAGAACCAGACGCCACTTTCCAGGAGATGGGTGGAAACGTGTGACGGGCCTGACACACCGCTGGCAAACAGCCCAGGACAGGTACTGGCAGAGGACACGCCAGAGCATGAATATGGCATGCGGCTCACCTGGAGGAGGAGGCAGAGACTTATGAAATACCTCAAATCACGGGGGAGGTTGAAGAGCAGCCAAGTCCTAGTGAAACCGTGAGAGATCAGAGCTGGACTCTTAAACTTAAATTGTATCTATGTGAATAAATAAAAAGAACCGAAATGTAGAATCTACAGATGTGCGGACGTCATTCTGTTTCCTGTATGACCATGGTAATGGGGCACAATGGGAGTTGTGGTTCAGCTATAACTGGTTGTCAGAGCATGTATGTAAACTGTCCGTCCAGTTTTACTGTAATCTCCCGCACCATCGGCTTTGGAGAGATGCTGCTGCTTACATGGTAGAACCTGTGCCCAATAGTCACTTGCCTTGGCAACTGTGCCACCCTGTCCTGTTTGTTACAGTGTATCAGTCTGGAGTCCAGGCAGTTTACGTCACAGTGAAAATGTATGGGTCAGGATAACATTACAGCCCCTAGATCTTAAAGATATTGTGCCAATGATGGCTTCCCGCTCCTTCTCCTCCTGACCTTGGCTGCTCCACTGTACTCCCAGGATGTAAACTTCCATTTTGACACTGCTGCAGCCAATCGCTGGCAACTGTGGTGACCTGCTACCTTTGCGTCATGTCAAATGTTCATGTGACGCAAGGGGAGCAGGTCACCGCTCCTGCCAGCGATTGGCTGCAGCAGTGTCAAAATGGAATGTTTACATCCTGGGAGTTCAGCGGAGCAGCCAAGGCCAGGAAGAGATGGAGCGGGAAGCCAGCATTGGAAGCAGGTAAGTAGGCTTCCCTTCACAGGTCTGCCCAAGAGTGGGTTTGCCAAAAGCCCTCCCCGCCAAGTTAAACAACCCCCTTTAAATGCTATAGTCATGTATTTTGATTAAACATTTGTAATGGGCTTTCATTAAAAGTTTGGCTTCTGCAGCTTGTATGTTTCATGGCATCTGCAGACTGCTACTCACAGCAAAATCTGTCAGTCTCCAGTCCCTCTCTCTCCCTCTCCTGAAGGATCTTCAGCTGATTTATGACCAAGTCAAAGTTCAAGTTGATTAAGCCATGAGAGTTTGGAGAACAAGCGGTTAGGCAGCTAGTGTCAGACTTTACTGTGAATGGTGTTCGGTAGCTGCTATGTACTGTAAAATAAAGAAACTGCAGAAACCAAACAAAACAATCCCTTTTTTTTTTAAATAAGAAACCTACTTGAAAATAGTTTTTTTTTAACTCAAAGTACACAGAAATGAATAGTAAAACATGGTGCCAAAGAGAGATCTTGAAAATAATTTGATTTTATTATACAAGAATTGAGCCTCATTCACGTAAGACACTGGTCCCATGCTGTACACCTGTGGTGACTGATGGACGTATTTGACTTCTAATGGGGTCTGACAGGTTCCACCGCCTTTCATGCTGTACTTCTTTTCTTGTCAAATATACACGTTGGACTTGTCAGCCAATCCTGGAATTTGCGGCAGCCGGTAGACAAATAATGCCAAGGGAGAGAAGGATTGGGCATGTTGAATTTCATGCATAAAGAGGGTTTTGTGCGCCAATGACTGGCCTCAGATGTTACCCAGCAGTGATAGGTCCCCAGTAATTGGCTGCAGCGGTGCATGTAACCCTGTTTGTGTAGGAAGTTTACATGCAGGGAACAGGAGTGCAGAGAAGATAGCCCGGGGCCCAGAGTTCCTGAACTGAGCGGCGGGGAGCAGGGATTTAAAAAATGTGGACAACCCTTTAAAAGGGGTCCTGCACATACAGGAAATTGGATCAGAAAGTTATCTGACCAGTCAAGATCTCCACCCAGGTGCAGATGATATCGGCTGGGATTTCTTTAAGCACCTACTCGGAAGATGCAGTGTTTTTACCCAATTATAGTAAAAAGAGCTAAATGTTGTCAAAGCCCCGCCCCCTACTTCCAGTATAAAGGTCTTTTAATAAAGAAAACAGGTTAAAAGGAGTTTAGCACTGGCCAATTGTCATTGGAGAACGGCCGCGTGAAAGATTGTTCATAACGTAAAATTGTTCTTGCGGTTTTTAGTCTCCATTCTTGTCAGCAGCATACGCCAGATAACAAGGGATTCGTTTTCTGTCCACATAAAAGATGCGACCACCCGGCAGCTGGGAGAACTTATTGCAGGGCCGTTTACATGGGGCAATGATCAGGAAAGAATGTATCCTTGATCGACACTCAGCCCATGAAAAAAGGCCCTAGGAGGGGTATTCCGGTTATATGAAATGATCCACAGGACGGGGGATTATTATTAAATCTGCTAATCTCCTACGTATCCTCTAGACCAGGGGTCAGCAACCTTTGGCACTCCAGCTGTTGTGAAACTACAATTCCCTGCATGCTCTATCCATTTCTGCTGAGAACAGCAGAGCAAGTATGCATGCTGGGAGTTGTAGTTTCACAACAGCTGGAATGCAGAAGGCTGCTGCCCCCTGCAGGTCAGCACTCTGTATTACAAATGTATTTGTACATGTCATGTACCAGGGATTCTGTATTATAGAAAAAATACATGTTATGTACCAAGGTCTCTGTTATACACATGTTGCAGTGTTTGCATTTTGCACGCATGCCTGCCTTACCGATAGGTAAAGGAACTTCATTAAAATATTGCCAAACTGGGTCTCTTTTACGGCCTGCTGCCATTATAGTTTTTTTCCTCCAAGGAAAGAATGTGATAAACCTCAGGTCATACACACAAAAAGATCCAAAGACTTGTCTGTCTGTGGCTGTGCAGTACTGTGCTCAGAAAGTTTCACTTTCATTTTGTAGTACTCCTTGTCTGCTTGCCTTTTCCTCCTTACACTTAGTTTCACTTTCTTCTTGTGCAGATCTATTCCACTCCAAACAATCAGAAAAATATTGTTTATATTCTATTCACTGAACTTTAAACTTAGCACTGAAGGGGTTGATTCTGTATTTATAGGTTTGTAGAAGTTAGGATTAAGATCTTTTTCTCAACTCTTTTAATGGTATAAATTCAGTTTTGAGAACTCCAAAAGTAAACCAAGCATCTGTGATAATATCTTGTAGGCAGAGAAACTACCCAGTAATCTTACAAAAACCTCTGGAAGAGCATGACATTGTGAATGGATTAATGGAAATTAAAATAAATAAATTAACATATACAGCCTTATTCTACATAATTAAAAAAAGTAATCTTTATTTCATAATAAAATAACCTTTGGATGGTAATATATTTTCCTCAAAAAGCATTTTATATTAAAAAATCTGATTTAAATAAAAATTTTTATTTTTTTATTTTATTTTAAAATCATTGATTTTTTTTCCACCCTGTGTACCAGGGTCTCTGTATTACACATATACATGTCATGTACAAGGGTCTCTGTATTATACATGTCATTTACCAGGCTCTCTGTATTACACACATAAATGTAATCTACCAGGATCCCTATATTACACACATATACACGTCATGTACCATGGTCTCTATATTATACATATTATGACACAGTGAGAGGTTTTGTCTGGCAAGGCAGGTATTTCCATTACGCCCCATGACAGCACCTGTGAGAGATCCTCCCCCTTCCGGACAGGAAACGGGAACTTCCCAGATCTTTAAATTGGTCCATTGCCTTCCACCACTCAGTTCTTTCCTGTTTCCTGTCCAGGGACAGGAGGATTTCTTTTCAGGTTTATCTTCGGGCTGCAGGACCTCTAGGGTTAAAATGATGGAAACCTAGTGGAGGTACCTGTCGGCGTAAGTCTCCACTAGGAGCCGCTGAGAAGCCCGGCGTTTGTCTTCCCTTTTTCAGAGCCATGGGGGGATGCCTGTAGCTGCCTCGTGGTCCCTGCCTAGCCGGCGAAGCTGCGACGTGAGGGGGGAGGTAAATCTTCTCCTCTCATTGAGGCAGGCCGAGTCTTGGCGTGCACGTCGCGCCGGAAGTGACGCGTGCGTTCCACCGTCCGGAAGGGGAGGAGCTTAAACATGGCGGGCCGTGCCGGGCCCATTTGAAAAAGGGAATGCCGGCCAGCCAGCATGGAGGGAGCAGCAGCAGGCAGATACCGACCGACGGCCAGTTCTTCCCTCCATTTGCCCCCTTGAAGCCCCCATGCATGAAGACAGGAGCAGCTTTCTGAATCCAGCGCGGTACTTCTGGCGGTAAGAGGGGTTAACCCCCACCATCTCTCTTTGGGGAGTTATTATTATGATCAGTATTAGACTGATTAGGCTGTTTTATTAAATGCAGGTTAAAGAAGCCCCAAGAAAAGCTACACATAAAACAAGAGCTAAGGAGTGTGGAATTTGCAAGCGAAAATTGGCCCCGTCTTAACCCAAAACATGTTGCCAACCATGTCTGGATAAGTTAGTGGCAGACGAGTCGCCATCTTTTTTACAAAGTATCCAAGAGTTAGTTAAAAATGAAGTTCGTTCTTCTGTGGAAGAACTAAAAAAATCCCTGCCTAGCTCATCCAGACATAGGAAGGCTCAGACGGTAGTGGAGGATACTATAGAGTCTGATTCTGAGGAGGGCGCTATTGCAGATTCAGATTCTTCCTCTGAGGATTTGACAGGGAAGCCGTTGTTCAGAGCAGAAGATACAGATCTACTATTAAAGGCAGTTAGATCCACGATGGAGCTGGAGGAAGAAAAGGAGTCCAGGTCTAGGCCAGAACTTATGTTTGAGAGCCTAAAGCCTAAAAAGTCTAGGGTGTTCCCCATTCAGGACTGTATCAAAGACCTGATTAAACGTGAATGGGAGAAGCCTGACAAAAAATTATTTATTCCTAGAGCGGTCAAGAGAAAGTACCCCTTTGACGATCAAGAGGTGTCGTCCTGACAGGAGGTTCCGAGGGTAGATACCCCTGTAACTAAGATAAAAAAATCGGCTCTCCTGTTTGAGGATTTAGGGTTCCTTAAAGAACCCGTGGACAAAAGGGCTGATGCATACTTAAGGAAGAATTGGGAGGCATCCACTTCTGCCTTTAAACCAAATATAGCGACTACTTCGGTGGCAAGGTCATTAAAGGTCTGGTTGGAGGAACTAGAGTCTGATATAGAGAACAAGACTCCTACGGATCAGCTTCTGGAGGCTATACCAACCATGTCCAGTGCAGTGGACTTTATCTCTGATGCCTCCGCTGATGTGTTGAGGCTTTCCGCTAGAGCGGCCGCACTGTCCAACTCAGCCAGAAGGTCCTTTTATGGTTGAAGGGGTGGAAGGGCGATGTGGCTTCGAAGTCTAAGCTTTGTGCCCTCCCTTGCCAAGGAAATTTTTTGTTTGGGTCGGCCTTGGACGATATTCTAGATAAGGCATCCGATAAGAAAAAAGGATTTCCAGCACCGTCCTTTTCTAGACAGGGGAAGCCATTTCGGAATAATGAGAGAAGGAAAAGGTTCGGGGATCAGAAGAAAAGAAGGGAATGGAGATCCGATAAATCAAAAAGTGTGCTGTTTAAATCCAGACCTCAAACTTCAAGTTCCACTCAACAATGACGCCAGGCCCCAGGTAGGCGGTCGTCCTTCTTCGTTTTCTCCAGCCTGGCGAAATATTACCGCAAGCGCCTGGGTAAGGGGTATTATAGAGGAAGGCTACCACCCAGGACATTCAAAATGACTTCCTTAAACCAAAATTCTCCAAAACAGGCGGCACTTATGGAGGAAATAAACAGCCTCCTGGAAAAGGCAGTCCTTGTTCCAGTTCCAAAGAACGAACAAGGAGAGGGTTTTTATTCAACCCTATTTCTGGTTCCCAAGCCCAACGGTACGTTCAGGCTGATAATAAATTTGAAAAGTCTCAACCAATATCTGTCCTACCAGAAATTCAGGATGGAATCCATCTCCTCCACGGTCCTCCATCTGTTCCCCAACTGCGTGATGGCCTCAATAGATATAAAATATGCCTACTATCATGTGCCCATTCATCCATCGTCTCAGAGATACCTGAGGGTAGCAGTGAGGATGGGAGAAGCAATCGTCCATTTGCAGTTCAGAGCACTTCCCTTTGGGGTATCACAGGCGCCGAGGCTCTTCACAAAGCTAATGGCGGAGGTAATGGCAGAAATAAGACATCATTATAATCTCATACCTGGACGACCTCCTCTTGGTAGAGCAGTCCCCAGAGCTGTTGAGATCTCAAATACAGAAGGTCCTGGGGACCCTGATGAGCCTGGGCTGGTTAATAATTTGGGACAAATCGTCCCTGATTCCAACCTCAAAATGAGTTTTTCTAGGCATTCTATTAGATTCTCAGACACAGAAATCTTATCTTCCGGCAGACAAGAAGAAAGTTATTCAGCAGAAAATCAGGTCTTTCAGCAAAACCAAGGAAGTTTCCCTAAGAAAAGCAATGTCTATTCTGGGTCTGATGACTGCTTGTATTCCGGTTGTGAGGTGGGCCCAATTCAGGTCCAGAATACTTCAATGGCACATTTTGTCCAAATGGGACGTGAGGTTGCTATCCCTGGATCGCAAGATTGTAGTCCCGGGGTCAGTAACCCGGTCCCTAGCTTGGTGGCTAAATATTGCGAACCTCAGTCAGGGAGTAGAGTGGTTGAGACACGGCCCCTTAATAATAACCACCGACGCAAGCCCTTGGGGATGGGGGGCCATTGAGTTTTGGGTTTTTTCCAAGGCCCTTGGTCAAAAACCCAGAGTGCTCAGTCCCAAAATGCCAGGGTTAAGAGCAGTCCTTTGCGCATTGAAGGAAAGTCCCTTATCTTTGCCTCAAAAACATGTCGGGATCCTATCCGACCGCCTCGGTGGTAGCTTATATAAACAAGCAAGGGGGAACAAGATCTCCTCAACTAATGCAGCTAGCATCCAGGATCTTCTTGCTAATACAGGGAAAAGCTCTTTCTCTCTCAGCGGTTTATTTGAAAGGCTCAGAGAATCACCAGGCGGACTTTCTCAGCAGACACAGATTCAGCCAGGCGAATTGGTGTCTGAATCAGGAAGTATTTCACCAAATAGAGACCCTATGGGGATGTCCCATGATAGATCTATTCGCCTCAGTGGAGAACAGGAAGTGCGAAAGTTTCTTTTCTCTGAGCAGGGAGGATCAGTTGATAGGCACAGATGCTCTCTCAAAGCCATGGGGGAAGGGCCTAGTCTATGCTTTCCCTCCCATCAGCCTATTGCCCAGAGTGATCCAGAAGATCAGGGGGAATCAGGCAACAGTGATACTAATAGCACCGTTTTGGCCAAGAAGAGTCTGGTTTGCTTGGTTGAGGAGACTATCAATAGCCGATCCCTGGATACTTCCAGAAAGACAGGACCTATTATATCAGGGCCCTCTACATCATCCAGAAGTCAAGAACCTCCATCTGACGGCCTGGATTTTGAGAGGGCATTCTTCAGGTCTAGTGGCCTATCAGAACAAGTCATTGGGACTCTTCTAGCTAGTAGGAAAAAAGTCACCTCCGAGATCTATCTCAGGGTATGGAAGACCTTCCTCCAGTTTGCAGGGCCAGGTCTAGACTTGAGCTCACCCAACATCCCGTTAATTTTAAATTTTTTACAGTAAGGCCTTAACAAAAAGCTGAAACCTAGCACTCTCAAGGTCCAGGTCTCGGCACTCAGTGCCCTATTTGACTTTAGATTGGCCTCTCATCTTTGGGTCAAAAGGTTCATTAAGAGATCCTCTAGACTATGTCCTATAGTTAAATCTAAATCGGCCCCATTGGACCTTAACCTGGTTCTATCCGCTCTAGCCAAGGCTCCGTTTGAGCCTCTTGGGGACATCCCCTTAAAGATGCTGTCATATAAGACTGTATTTTTAGTGGCCATTACATCTGCCAGACGAGTAGGAGAACTATCCGCTTTGTCATCTTCCCCACCATATACTCAGATTCTGGAGGATAGAATTGTATTCAAACCGGATCCTGCATTCCTGCCCAAAGTAGTGTCGGTATTCCATAAATCTCAGGAAATAGTTCTCCCTTCTTTTTGTCAGGACCCAAAGAATGAAGGGGAAAAATCTTTTCATACTTTAGACGTCAGAAGGTGTGTCTGTGCTTATTTAGAGTCTACGAAGGGCTTTAGAAAAGCCCTGCAACTCTTTGTGCAGTTTTTAGGGTCAGAACAGGGGCTCGAAAGTTACAAGCCGTAACTTAGCTAGATGGATCAAGAGAGCGATAGGTCTAGTATATTCACAATCAGATTGTCAGGTCCCTTCAGATTTTTCAGCTCATTCCACCAGGGCAGTAGCCTCTTCCTGGGCAGAAAGAGGGTGTGCTACTATTGATCAAATCTGTAGGGCAGCAATGTGGAGTTCCCCCTCCTACGTTTTAAAAGCACTACAGGTTGGACCTTTCATCAGTGCAGGATATGTCTTTTGGGAGAAAGGTGCTGCAGGCTGTAATCCCTCCCTAATAGTTATCTAGTCTAGTCTCTCACAGGTGCTGTCATGGGGCGTAATGGAAATACTTCAATTATTCTTACCGGTAATATGTTTTCCATGAACCCATGACAGCACCTACATAATTCCCTCCCTCTTGGCGCAGTTTTTTCTGGTTTGCTTTTTTGTGTTATTAGTTTCACTATATATAGGTGCATTGCTGGTCCCAGGAATCTTGTCAAGTACTGAGTGGTGGAAGGCAATGGACCAATTTAAAGATCTGGGAAGTTCCTGTTTCCTGTCCGGAAGGGGGAGGATCTCTCAAAGGTGCTGTCATGGGCTCATGAAAAACATATTACCGGTAAGAGTAATTGAAGTATTTTCCTCTCAGCATGTGCTGCTGGGCTGATTTACAGCCAGGTGAGGTTAAATACCGGACCGGATTTTAAGTTTCTGCATTTTTCAGGCACTGTTGTATGTCGTACATTAAACCAGCTGTATTACAACCAGTGCCCCACAACAATATGGAGGCTGTTGTGAAGGCCCTCATGGAGGCTAATCTGCAGCAGCGAGAGACAAACCTGCAGCAACGCTAATAAGCAGCAGCAGGAGACTAACCCGTTGCTGCTACAACACGTGATGGCTTTGCAGACAGCAGGAGCAACCCTGAGCGTCCACGATGCCCGGAAAGCAGTCCATGCCGCGATTCCTAAGATGACCCCAGCAGAAGACATCGAAGCCTACCTGGCGATGTACGAGAAAGTGGCCATCAGGTAAAAGCTACCCCATGACCAGTGGGCTGAGGTTGTCGCTCCGTTCCTGGCATCCGACTCCCAGCGGGTGTATTTCGACTTGCCGGACGATCAAGCGGCCGACTACCAGAAAGTCAAGGTTGAGATTTTGGCAAGACTGGGGGTGAATATGTTGGTCCGGGCCCAGCAGGTGCATCAGTGGATGTTCAACCCAGCTGAGCCTGCAAGACCCGAGTATTGTAACTTACTTCACCTCTTGCAAAAATGGCTACAGCCTGACGTGCTGAGTCCCACTGCTATGCTGGATCGTATGTTAGCCGATATGTTCTGGAGGGCTTTGCCATACCTTCTCCAGCACTGGATCGGTCAGGTGTCTCCTGGTAATGCCCTTGAGATGGTGGACCTGGTGAAATGCTATGAAGCTACCAGGAATCTAAAGGAGGGTTCTGTCGGGAGGGGGTTCGGCAAACCCCGGAAATCTCCACCCCAGGACTGGAGATTTGAGCTGATAAAACCCGCCCGGGTGGTACCCACTGCAGACCTGATTCTGATAGTCTGCTGGCGGTGCCAGGAGCCTGGCCATGTAAGGGCTGACTGTACCCATTGGGTTGAGCCCATGGACACTAACTATGGCTACTGTAAGTCACTATATGCCAGGAGGCTTTGTGCAACAGGTACCCCAGTTTCTAGATCATTTGTGCCAGGTGGAAGTGGGAGACACTCCGGCGGAGGCGCTGCTGGACTCAGGGAGTCTGGTGACCCTAGTAAGGGCTACCCTGGTGCAGTCCCCCCGAGTATACTGGCCGGAATGTTGGGGTGATGTGCATCCACGGAGACTTAAAATCGCGCTGGTGTCTCTAACTACGGTGGCCGGTAGATGGACCCACAAGGTGGCTGTCGTCATAAATCTACATTATGAACTCATAATAGGGAGAGACTTCCCGGGCTTCCCAGCACTGTGGCCTGCTATGAGAGTGACTGATACCCATGAGACAAGGGTAACTCTAGCAAAGTGGCCTGGCTCAGGGGGAATACCGGAACCCTGGGAACTTGAGACCGAAGTGCCAGCGGCAGGGGTGACCACCACTTCGGTGGAAGAGGTGGAGACAACCCCGCTTAGTGTGATGGTGGGAGACGTGGAGGACTTGCCGCCGGGTGCTGAATTGGCAGACCTCAATGTCTCCGGGGATAATTTTTTGTATTTGTACCGCCCAACATAGGGACCCGACCCTATCCCGCGCCTGGGAAAATGTGTTAATAGCAGATGGTGAACCACAACAACCTGGGGCAGTGTCAGTGTTTCCCCATTTTGTTGTTCATCAGGATATGTTGTATCGGGTAAACCAACTATGGGGCGAGCCTATTGAACAGTTGGTAGTCCCCAAAGCTTATCGCAAGCTTGTGTTAGATCTAGCCCACCAACACGTTCTCGGGGGTCACCTGGGGCTGCAGAAAACTCAGGATAGTATTCTACAGCGGTTTTACTGGCCCAGCATATTCAAAGAAGTGGAAGAGTTTTGTAAGTCTTGCCTGACCTGCCACATAACTAGCCCCCAGCCACATTTCCATAGTCCCCTAGTACCTCTCCCGATTATCGAAGTACCGTTTGACCGGATAGCTATGGACCTCATAGGCCCAGTACTGAAGTCCGCCATAGGGCATTAACACATCTTAGTCATTCTAGCCTACGCCACTCTGTACCCGGAGGCGGTGCCACTGCGACATACCTTGGCCAAACTCATAGCTAAGGAATTAATGGAGATGTTTTCCCGAGTAGGACTACCTAAAGAGGTTCTGACCAACCAGGAGACCCCTTTTATGTCCAAGGTGATGAGGGAACTGTGTAATTTGCTGCACAGAAAACAGCTACGTACGTCCGTTTACCATTCGCAAACGGACGGTCTGGTAGAAAGATTTAACCAAACATTAAAAATGTTGAAAAGGGTAGTGGCTGAAGATGGGAAGGACTGGGACCTCCTTCTGCCCTATCTCATGTTCGCAATACGAAAGGTACCCCAGGCCTTTACTGGGTTCTCGCCCTTCGAACTGCTATAACACTTCGGCTTAATTGGACGATATTGTCATCCACAGTACCGACTGGGAAAGTCACCTACCCAAAGTGCAGGCTGTAGTGGACATCCTTCGCAAAGTTGGCCTAACCGCTAACCCCCAAAAATGTGCGATAGGGTTAGAAGAGACTAAGTACCTGGGGTATGTAATTGGGCACAGAGTCATTAAACCCCAAGTGAATAAAATAGAGGCGATACAGAATTGGCCCTGACCTGTCACCACTAGGCAAGGAAAGTCGTTCCTGGGAATGGTGGACTATTACATGAGGTTTGTTCCCCACTTTAGTCCAGCCAACTGCGGCGTCCTCATCCTACACAACCGGTACCGGATTAAATAAGAATATATGTGCGCACAGAAAGCTCTTTGAAAGAAGGAAGAACCTATGTACCGTTACCACCAAGGACCTGTGATAATACAAAGCGTTTGCCTATATCGGCATAGGACCTACGGATCACCTGACCAGAAACTTGATTTAATACGTCACCAAAGATACACCCACTGGATGACGTAGCAGAAGGTCCTTGACTCCGCGATTGACCGGCTACACGTGTCTCCAGCGTCCCTACAAACAACCATCATCCCGCACCTCTTGGACTGTGTTTCGACGTGCATGTGAGTAGGCATTTTATGCCATAAACACCGACATACCAGAGAGAAGGAGCGGTAAGCGATTTTGTGTTGTATTGGGCACCAGAACTTTGTATGCACATAAGTGAGGATTTTCTGGATTTCCCTAAACGTGACACACGGATATGTGTTGTATACACTGGGCGTTTTTTCCTCATTTTAACCAAATATACTGGAAATTTGACTGTCTATCCAATATATATTGCTGCTATTTTTGGACACTTCTGCTGCTATATTTGCCATCGCATTTAATTGCTTGCTGTTTTAATTGCTTGCTGTGTTATATGCTGTATACTATACTATTTTATTGAATGCTATTTCACTGAATGTCACTTTTATTGAGGGTCACTTTTTAATATTTATGCTGCATTGCCTGCTGAATTAAAATTGTAGTATACACTCCAGAAAGTGGTTGTGCCTATTCATCCCTTTTCTCCATTCTATGACTTGCTATACTGGGTAGGTGACCCAGAGAATAGTGCACCCACTGTTATCTTCCACTGAGGTGTCTGAGCCTTCTATTTTTTCCTCTTGTTCCCCACTTTGCTACTCTAGCCGTGCCCTTGACAGGTCTCTTGAAGGGACACAAGTCAACGATCGTTAGCTGGGATGATCGGGCAGAAGAGGCTTTCTCCGCTTTGAAGTCAGCCCTGAGCGGGTCCCCGGTTTTAGTGACGTCCGACTTCAAAAGGGAGTTTATAGTACAGAACGATGCCTCCAAAGTAGGCCTTGGTGCTGTACTGTCTCAGGAAGTCAACGGGGAGAAGCATCCTCAGCCGTAAGCTCACCCCAGTCGAGACCCGGTATAGTATAGTAGAGAGAGAGTGCCTGTTTATCAAGTGGGCACTAGAATCTCTCCGCTATTATTTATTGGGGAGAAAATTCCGCCTGGTGACCGACCACTCCCCTCTCAAGTGGATGAGCCAGGACAAGGACAGAAATGCCCGGGTCACCCGATGGTTTCTCTCCCTACAAAACTTTACGTTTTCGGTGGAACACAGGGCAGGCCGGTTACAGGGTACACTGTCTGGCGTGTGTTCACCCCCTCAGGGTTGAACAAAACCTCTCACATAGTGAGAGGTTTTGTCTGGCAAGGCAGGTATTTTCCTCCCAGCATGTGCTGCTGGACTGATTTACAGCCAGGATTTTAAGTGGCGGTCCGGGTTTTGGCAGCACCTGGCTGTCCTTAAATAGGCAGCTGGGCTCAGAAGCGAGGTCTCTGTGTTGGGATCTGGGAGCCTTGTGTCTGGATGAAGGCTTGCTACCTGTTTGGCGTGAAAACAGGTTGGTGCTGCTATGGTCAAGGACTCTTTGAGGCAGAATTGCCGCATGGTCTGAATTAATACCACCACCGCAAGGTGACTTTTTGTTTGATTATGACTGCTTGTTTTGTCACTTGCCTAAAGGGTGAATAAAACTCTGAACTGTTTGATCCAAAGAACTTGTTGTTGCCTCTATACTGCGTCCGCTAATCCTGTCTACCAGAGCGAAACCCCACAATATATACATGTCATGTACCAGGGTCTCTATATTACACATACACATGTCATGTACCAGGTGCTGCATATTACACAAACACGTAATTTACCTGGGTCTCTATATTATACATATAGACATACGTGTCATGTATCAGGGTCTCTATATTACACATACATTAAATGTATCAGGGAATCTGTATTACACATACACGTCATATATCGAGGTCTCTATATTACACATATACATGTAATGTATCAGGGGCTGTATATGCACATACACTTCATGTACCGGGGTCTCTATATCATGTGTCATGTATCAGAGGTTCTGTATTACACATGTCATGTATCAGGGGCTCTATATTACACATACACATGTATCAGGTCTCTGTATTACAAATCATGTATCAGGTCTCCATATTACACATATACATGTATATCAGGGGCTCTATATTACATGTCTGTATCAGGTCTCTGTATTACACATATACATATATCGGGTCTCCATATTAAACCTATATATGTATCAGGGGCTCTATATTACACATATACATGTATCAGGGCTCTGTATTGCACATATACATGTATCAGGGCTCTATGTTATATGTAATGTATCATGTCTCTATATTACACATGTACATGTATCAGGGGCTCTATATTACACATATACATGTATCAGGGGCCCTATATTACATGTCATGTATCAGGGCTCTGTATTGCACATATACATGTATCAGGGCTCTATATTATATGTAATGTATCATGTCTCTATATTACACATGTACATGTATCAGGGGCTCTATTACATGTAATGTATCAGGGCTCTATATTACATGTAACGTATAAGGTCTCTATATTACATGTAATGTATCAGGTCTGTATTGCACATATACATGCATCGGGTCTCTATTACATCTCATGCATCAGGGCTCTATATTACACGTCTGTATCAGGGGCTCTATATTACATGTCTGGATCAGGGGCTCTATATTACATGTCTGGATCAGGGGCTCTATATTACATGTCTGGATCAGGGGCTCTATATTACATGTCTGTATCAGGGGCTCTATATTACATATCTGTATCAGGGCTCTATATTACATGTCTGTATCAGGGGCTCTATATTACATGTCTGTATCAGGGCTCTATACACATACACGTGTCATGTACTAGGGTTTCTATTACATACAGATAAAGTTTGGCATGTTCAACCACAAAAACTTTTGTGTCTCCCCCAGTGTTACTTAGCCCCGCCCCTCATTCCACACCATGGGCTCCACCCCCAGGACGCTCGGTTGTTCACACAGCCAATGCTGTAAGACTGCTGACCAATTAGAAGGCAGGACACTGCCGGGTGTGGTTGTTAGGAGCAGGCTGGTTGCTAAGGGACTGGACTCGGGATTCTAACGGGGAAAGAAGCTGCGAAATGGACTCCAGTGGAGACTGGGCAACCGGAGCCAGGTACAGCGGCGATAGGGGACTTCTGTCAACTTCTTCTCATCACCCTGCTCTAATACACAGACCCCATCATCATCACCTCACCCTGCTCTAATACACAGACCCCCATCATCATCACCTCACCCTGCTCTAATACCCAGACCCCCATCATCATCATCACCTCACCCTGCTCTAATACACAGACCCCCATCATCATCACCTCACCCTGCTCTAATACACAGACCCCCATCATCACCACCTCACCCTGCTCTAATACACAGACCCCCATCATCATCACCTCACCCTGCTCTAATACACAGACCCCCATCATCATCATCACCTCACCCTGCTCTAATACACAGACCCCCATCATCATCACCTCACCCTGCTCTAATACACAGACCCCCATCATCACCTCACCCTGCTCTAATACACAGACCATCATCATCACCTCACCCTGCTCTAATACACAGACCCCCATCATCATCACCTCACCCTGCCCTCATACACAAACCCAATCATCATCACCTCACCCTGCTCTAATACACAAACCCAATCATCATCACCTCACCCTGCTCTAATACACAGACCCCCATCATCACCTTACCCCGCTCTAATACACAGACCCCCACCATCATCATCACCTCACCCTGCTCTAATACACAGACCCCCACCATCATCATCACCTCACCCTGCTCTAATACACAGACCCCCATCATCATCATCACCTCACCCTGCTCTAATACACAGACCCCCATCATCACCTCACCCTGCTCTAATACACAGACCCCCATCATCATCACCTCACCCTGCTCTAATACACAGACCCCCATCATCATCACCTCACCCTGCTCTAATACACAGACCCCCATCATCATCATCATCACCTCACCCTGCTCTAATACACAGACCCCCATCATCATCACCACCTCACCCTGCTCTAATACACAGACTCCCATCATCATCATCATCACCTCACCCTGCTCTAATACACAGACTCCCATCATCATCATCATCACCTCACCCTGCTCTAATACACAGACCCCCATCATCACCTTACCCAGCTCTAATACACAGACCCCCACCATCATCATCACCTCACCCCGCTCTAATACACAGACCCCCATCATCATCATCACCTCACCCTGCTCTAATACACAGACCCCCATCATCATCACCACCTCACCCTGCTCTAATACACAGACTCCCATCATCATCATCACCTCACCCTGCTCTAATACACAGACCCCCATCATCATCACCACCTCACCCTGCTCTAATACACAGACTCCCATCATCATCACCTCACCCTGCTCTAATACACAGACCCCATCATCATCATCACCTCACCCTGCTCTAATACACAGACCCCCATCATCATCATACCCTCACCCTGCTCTAATACACAGACCCCCATCATCATCACCACCTCACCCTGCTCTAATACACAGACCCCCATCATCATCATCACCTCACCCTGCTCTAATACACAGACCCCCATCATCATCATCATCACCTCACCCTGCTCTAATACACAGACCCCCATCATCACCTTACCCAGCTCTAATACACAGACCCCCACCATCATCATCACCTCACCCCGCTCTAATACACAGACCCCCATCATCATCATCACCTCACCCTGCTCTAATACACAGACCCCCATCATCATCACCACCTCACCCTGCTCTAATACACAGACTCCCATCATCATCATCATCACCTCACCCTGCTCTAATACACAGACCCCCATCATCATCACCACCTCACCCTGCTCTAATACACAGACTCCCATCATCATCACCTCACCCTGCTCTAATACACAGACCCCATCATCATCATCACCTCACCCTGCTCTAATACACAGACCCCCATCATCATCATCATCATCATCATACCCTCACCCTGCTCTAATACACAGACCCCCATCATCATCATCATCATACCCTGCTCTAATACACAGACCCCCATCATCATCATACCCTCACCCTGCTCTAATACACAGACCCCCATCATCATCATACCCTCACCCTGCTCTAATACACAGACCCCCATCATCATCACCTCACCCTTCTCTAATACACAGACCCCCATCATCATCATCATCACCTCACCTCACCCTGCTCTAATACACAGACCCCCATCATCATCACCTCACCTCACCCTGCTCTAATACACAGACGTTACTATGTTTGTTTCCAGTATTCTGGATGATGAGAATGCCAGGCTCCGCCAGCTCAAGCTGCACAACCAGGTATGGGTGCTGGGGTGGTGCGGGGTGTGATAAATCTCCATCTGATTGCGGTATATTTTGTCCACTTCCGTTTCCTTATCTCTGTTCTGGCGAGCAGCGTGTCTGGTGCCCGAGGAAGGGTTTTCATTTGTCATTTCTTACGATTAGATCTAGAACTGTGATAATCTCATACAATTTCTTCTGCCAGAAATTAACCCTGTGCGAGCAGGTCTCTGTCCTCCATAATATAGACAATGTTTATTGTGTGTAGCGGGCGCTTCTGGAGCAGAAACAGAGGAGGAAGAGGCAGGAGGCCCACATGGTACAGCCAAATCAAGAGTCCAGAGGACGGCGTGGAAGAGCCAAGAAGAGCGAGGAGCAAGCCCCCCTAATGCAGTGTCAGACCCCCCGATCTGCGCCCTCGGATGTCGTTTTACATGGTGAGACACATTAAGTCCTTTAGCTGAAGTATTGGGTCTACTTTGACGGTGATAGGGTAGATAACACACAAGTAGGAGACTCTAAAATCACCTCACATATGTCTGCCTACCTACTCAACTCATGAGGCTACAACTCCCAGCATGTCCTTAGATCTCTGGACTTTCATGCACCTCTCTCTCAGCAACTTAAGGGGGTTGTGCCAAGATTTAAACTGTGCATAGGTGATAATTGTCTGACAAGGGGGCACCGACTTCTAGGACCAACAGTGATAATGAGAATGGGGGTCCTGCCCCCCCAATAGGAATGGAGCTGCTGTCGATGGCAACGGCTTAGGAATGGAGCAGCCGCCATCAGCTTAACTTACAGCTGACAGCGTAACTTACAGCTGACACTCTGCAGCAACATTCGAAATCGGTGCTGGCTTGGATCTCCGCTGTTTAACCCCTTAGATGCTGCAGTGAGTCACCACCTGTGGAATCCATGGGGTTAATAGAGGGAGGGGGCCTCCCTCTCTCCTCCATCGGGCCACTGCCCTGCAGGGCTTATTTTTTGCGGGACAAGTTGTACTTTCTAATGGCACCATTTACGGTTGCATACCATGTGGTAGGAAGCGGAAAAGAAATTCCAAATGGGGTAGAATTGGGGAAAAACGCAATTCTGATACATATACAGCGGAGTTCCTTAAGGGTTAAATAAAAATAAAATAAATAAAAATTCCCCATATCCGTTAATTTATGAGTGATTTAAAAAATTAAATTAACCACACACAATTGGTATCGCCGTGTCCGTAATGACCGGAAAAAAAAAAAACTATGGTGGCATTGCTGGGTTTTTTCACCTCACCTCCCAAAATAAAAAGTGTATTCCAAAATGATTTCAATAAAAACTACATCCCGTCCTGCAAAAAACAAGCCCTCACGCAGCTACATCGGTGAAAAAATTAAAATGTTATGGATGTTAGTATATGGCGAAGCAAAATATAATTTATTTTTAATACAAAAGTAATTTTATGCTGAAAAGCTAGCAAAGCATAAAACAACAATATAAATTTGGAATCGCTATAACCGTATAAACCCACAGAGTAAAATTATGATATCATATTTACCGCATGAGAAACCCCATAAAAAAACACTGAGAGAATCCTGATGCAGCTCCTTCTCTTCTGAACACTTCCGTGTCCCCAAACAGCAGTTTACGACGACACATGGGGTGTTGCTGTATTCAGTAGAAAATGTATAACAAATTGTGGGGTGCATTTTCTCCTGTTGTGCCTTGTGAAAATGAAACATTTGTGTCTGAAGCAACATTTTATTGGAACTAAAATGTAATTTTATCATTTTCACAGCCAGGTGTTTTTTCTATGAAACGTTTGTTGGGTCAAACCATTCACTTCACCACGAGATATATTCCTTAAAGGGTGTATTTTCAAAATGGGGTCACTTTTTGGGTTTCCTTTCAAGCGTTACCCCAGGGTCTCTTCAAATGTGACATGGCACCCAAAAACCATTCCAGCAAAATCTGCCCTCCAAAAAACAATATTGCGCTCCTTTCCTCCTACGCCCTGCCGTGTACCGATGAAGAGATTCACAACCACATATGGGGTGTTTCTGTAAACTGCAGAGTCAGGGTTATAAATACTGAGGTTTGTTTTTCCGTTAACCCTTGCTGTGCTACAGAAAAATGGATTTAAATGGAAAATCTGCACAAAAAATGAAATTTTAAAATGTCACCTCCATTTTGCTTTAATCCCCGTGGAACACCTAACTTGAGGGGTGTAGTTCTTAACATGCGGTCATTTTTGAGTGGTTTCTACTATGTAAGCCCCTTAAAGTCACTTCAGAACTGAATTGGTCCTTAAAAACACGGTTTTAAAAATTTGAAAAATTGATTCCCAAATTTTAAACCTTCGAACATCCTAAAAAAAATGAAATTTGCAAAATGATGCCAACATAAAGTAGACATATGGGGTATGTTAATTAATAACTATTTTGCAAGGACTCACTATTTGTTTTGAAATCAAAGAAATTTAAATATAGAAATTTATTTATTTTTTTTACATAAAGTTAAAACATATCAACTAGGGCTGCAGCTATCGGCTATTTTTGTAATAGAGTATTCTGTCGATTAATCCAATGATTAATCAAGTACTTAAGTACAAGTAATAACAAACCCCCCTCCCCCGTGCCATCAGGCCCGCCCTTCAGTGCTATCAGGCTGCCTTCCCCCAGTGCCACAATCTTCCCCTCCTAGCCATGTCCCCAGCGCCAGTGAAATAAAATACCTCTCCTGTAGGGTTGCAGCTCCACAGGTTGTCCATCTATAATGCGCGCTTACGTGCACTGTGTCCTGACGATGTGTCAGGAGGACATTGCATCGCAGTGCAGGCCGGGGGGTGACCACGGAGCGGTGAGTTATAGCAAGCGCTTCACTCACGCTCTGTGGTCACATTGAGGATTTTTTTGTGTCCAGTTACTCGATTCAATTGAGTAATCGTTTCAGCCCTAATATCAACTCAAATTCACTACTAAGGCTAGTTTCACACTAGCGTTCGGCTGTCCGCTCGTGAGCTCCGTTTGAAGGAGCTCACTTGCGGACCCGAACGCTTCCGTCCAGCCCTGATGCAGTCTGAATGGATGCGGATCCGCTCAGAATGCATCAGTCTGGCAGCGTTCAGCCTCCGCTCCGCTCAGCAGGCGGACACCTGAACGCTGCTTGCAGCGTTCGGGTGTCCGCCTGGCCATGCGGAGGCGTGCGGATCTGTCCAGACTTACAATGTACAGAACGGATCCGATCGAACGCTAGTGTGTCACGAGAAAACAATCTTAGATTCACTTGGATCAGTTCCCAGATAAAGTGACACATGTCAGATTTGAAAAATGGGGCTCCGGCATCTGATCCAGACTGGTTTTTGCTTGAAGGGGTCAATATTGGACATGTCACTTCTTGGACATTGCAAGTGACTTCCAGTAGATGGCAGCACACTACAGGAAGATAATGCTCGTTATAGGCATATTATTGGTGGCTGATTTCTCACCGAAATCCATACCAAAGCTAAATATGCATCCCGTGAGTGTTCACATGCACAGACAATATGCAGATGTTATATGTGTGAACATAATGGGTCCGGATCTGTTCCGCAACTTTGCGGAACAAATCTGGACCCATTCATTCTCTATGGGGCCGGAAGAGATGCGGACAGCACAGTGTGCTGTCCGCATCCGCATTTCCGGAGCGCGGCCCCGATCTTCCGGTCCGCGACTCCGGAAAAAAAAAGAACATGTCCTACAAGAATAGGCAGTTCTATGGGGGTGCCGGCCGGGTGTATTGCGGATCCGCAATACACTACGGACGTGTGAATGGACCCTAAGTGATTAGAAAATAAAAAAAAAACGCTCTAACTAACTAAAAGAATAAAAGTTTTTTTATTTTGTACATTTTTCTATTTTTTTTTATTATTAAATAGAATTTAAAACAATCTTCACATAATTCATATCATCCCATTGCTTTATTCCGCATACAGCAAAAAAAAAAGTGCCAGAGTTGATGCTGTTTTTTCTTTTTCTCTTTGCTGTTCATCCCATTAAAAAATAAAAAATAAAAATAGAAAAAGTCATAAACAGCCCAAAATAATGGTACCAATGAAAACATCATGCCTTTCTGCGAAGAACAAGCCTCGTACAGTTCCATAGCTGGAAGCGTTATTTGTTTCTGTGCAGCAACACAGAAACAAATTAATTCTTAAAATAAAGAAAAAGTTGAAAAAATAAAATCTAAAATACTATATAAACTTGGCATCACTGGAATCATAACAACTCATAAAGTTAACATATTACTTAATACTGCATGGTGAACGCTGTAAAAGAAATTCTAAAAAAATAAAATAAAATTCTGCCCTTCCCCCCAAAAAAATGTATTGTTATTCTGTACATTATATGTTCCCCAAAATAGTACCCCTAAAAAAATACAAATCTTCCCACAAAAAAACAAGTCCTCATACAGCTGCTTAAGTGGAAAGAATGTTATTGCTCTCGAACGCAGTAATGGGAAAAATGAAAATAGATTTCTGCCACATGTACCAGATTTACACGTACAGCGGCTGCTTGTTCAGTATCTTCTGCTCTATACATACACTGATAACACATTGTAATCTGCAGGAATAGATGGTCCAGCTGCGTTTCTCAGTTCTGAGAGCCAGGATCTGGAATATAAAATTCATATTCTATCAGTGGGAGAAACCTGCCCTGATGACATTACATCAGACGATTCCAGGCCCAACTCCAGCGAGGTGAATGGCCGATCTGGATCAACTCAGGGAAAGCCCTCTTCTCCCTCAAAAGAATGGAAAGGCAAATCTCGAATACCTGAGACAAAACCCCAGTCGCCTTCTAGCAAAACTCAAAGCACTTTAAAAGAAGTAAAGACCTATACTGCTCCCCCCACCGAATCTATAACCAAGCCTGGCTCTGAAGAGGACGAAGAGGCCCCTACAAAGCGAGATGTGTCCAAACGTGACCTTCAAGAAATGCTGCAGGAGAGGGGTCAGTGTTCTTGCACATGCACGTTACTAAATATGATAGAAGTATTGATTATAATATACTTTAAGGCCTCTTTCACACGGGCATCGCGTGTGAGGGCCGGATAGGATGTGGGTGCGTTGCGGGAAAATGCACGATTTCTCCCCGCGAGTGCAAAGCGTTTTAATGTGTTTTGCACGCGCACTTTAACAGAAGTTTGGGTTTGGGTTAGGTGTTCTGTAGATTTTATTATTTTCCCTTATAACACTGGTTATAAGGGAAAATAATAGCATTCTTAATACAGAATGCTTAGTAAAATAGGGATGGAGGGGTTAAAATAAAAATAATTTAACTCTCCTCATCCACTTGTTCGCGCAGCCCGGCTTCTCTTCCTTCTTCTTCTTTGATGCCCAGGAGGAAAAGGACCTGTGGTGATGTCACTGCGCTCATCACATGGTCCATCACATGATCCATCACCATGGATCATCTCCTAGCATCCATGCGTGAAAATCACACCGCATCCGCACTTGCTTACAGATGCTTGCGATTTTCACGCAGCCCCATTCACTTATATGGGGCCTGAGTTGCGTGAAAAACGCACAATATAGAGCATGCTGCGATTTTCACGCAACGCACAAGTGATGCGTGAAATTCACCGCTCATGTGCACAACCCTATAGAAATGAATAGGTCCGGATTCAGTGCGGGTGCAATGCGTTCACCCGCTCGGAAATCTCACCCGTGTTAAAGAGGCCTAACATTACTTACACTGTACTGATCCTGAGTTACATCCTGTATTATACTCCAGAGCTGCACTCATTATTCTGCTGGTGGAGTCACTGTGTACAGACATTACTTATCCTGTACTGATCCTGAGTTACATCCTGTATTATACTCCAGAGCTGTACTCACTATTCTGCTGGTGGAGTCACTGTGTACATACATTACTTATCCTGTACTAATCCTGAGTTACATCGTGTATTATACTCCAGAGCTGTACTCACTATTCTGCTGGTGGAGTCACTGTGTACATACATTACTTATCCTGTACTGATCCTGAGTTACATCGTGTATTATACTCCAGAGCTGTACTCACTATTCTGCTGGTGGAGTCACTGTGTACATACATTACTTATCCTGTACTAATCCTGAGTTACATCGTGTATTATACTCCAGAGCTGTACTCACTATTCTGCTGGTGGAGTCACTGTGTACATACATTACTTATCCTGTACTAATCCTGAGTTACATCGTGTATTATACTCCAGAGCTGCACTCACTATTCTGCTGGTGGAGTCACTGTGTACATATATTACTTATCCTGTACTGATCCTGAGTTACATCCTGTATTATACTCCAGAGCTGCACTCACTATTCTGCTGGTGGAGTCACTGTGTACATGCATTACTTATCCTGTACTGATCCTGAGTTACATTCTGTATTATACTCCAGAGCTGCACTCACTATTCTGCTGGTGGAGTCACTGTGTACATACATTACTTATCCTGTACTAATCCTGAGTTACATCGTGTATTATACTCCAGAGCTGTACTCACTATTCTGCTGGTGGAGTCACTGTGTACATACATTACTTATCCTGTACTGATCCTGAGTTACATCGTGTATTATACTCCAGAGCTGTACTCACTATTCTGCTGGTGGAGTCACTGTGTACATACATTACTTATCCTGTACTAATCCTGAGTTACATCGTGTATTATACTCCAGAGCTGTACTCACTATTCTGCTGGTGGAGTCACTGTGTACATACATTACTTATCCTGTACTAATCCTGAGTTACATCGTGTATTATACTCCAGAGCTGCACTCACTATTCTGCTGGTGGAGTCACTGTGTACATATATTACTTATCCTGTACTGATCCTGAGTTACATCCTGTATTATACTCCAGAGCTGCACTCACTATTCTGCTGGTGGAGTCACTGTGCACATACATTACTTATCCTGTACTGATCCTGAGTTACATTCTGTATTATACTCCAGAGCTGCACTCACTATTCTGCTGGTGGAGTCACTGTGTACATACATTACTTATCCTGTACTGATCCTGAGTTACATTCTGTATTATACTACAGAGCTGCACTCACTATTCTGCTGGTGCAGTCACTGTGTACATACATTACTTATCCTGTACTGATCCTGAGTTACATTCTGTATTATACTCCGGAGCTGTACTCACTATTCTGCTGGTGGAGTCACTGTGTACATACATTACTGATCCTGAGTTACATCCTGTATTATACTCCAGAGCTGTAGTCACTATTCTGCTGGTGCAGTCACTGTGTACATACATTACTTATCCTGTACTGATCCTGAGTTACATCCTGTATTATACCCCAGAGCTGCACTCACTATTCTGCTGGTGCAGTCACTGTGTACATACATTACTTATCCTGTACTGATCCTGAGTTACATTCTGTATTATACTCCGGAGCTGTACTCACTATTCTGCTGGTGGAGTCACTGTGTACATACATTACTTATCCTGTACTGATCCTGAGTTATATCCTGTATTATACTCCAGAGCTGCACTCACTATTCTGCTTGTGGAGTCACTGTGTACATACATTACTTATCCTGTACTGATCCTGAGTTACATCCTGTATTATACCCCAGAGCTGCACTCACTATTCTGCTGGTGCAGTCACTGTGTACATACATTACTTATCCTGTACTGATCCTGAGTTACATTCTGTATTATACTCCGGAGTGCCGCTCGCTATTCCACTGGTTGTTATTGGAAACAGTCAGCAAGCTTATAATTAGACACACCCCTATAATAGGTTAACTTAGGAGCAGTTCATTTTTCCACCATCAGATTTGTGTACCAACTGCAGTGTAAATAGATTATGCAAACTGCCAGAGCAAACTCTCTGCAGACACTGAACAAGCAGGGAAGCCTGGGAGAAAGTTACATGACCCTACCTCTGTAGGCCTGTGTTTTGTTAGGGAGACTGTAAGTTCTAGACGAGGGAGCAGCCATGAATGACTTGCTATATAATATTCTGACACTACAGGCATTTCAGACAGTCTTAACTTTGATGAAGAATCTTCAGACGAGGGGGAGACGGAGTCTGGGAGCACTCGGCCTGGATCTTCCTCCAGCAAAAAATCCCTTACAGTGAGTTTTGGACTGGAGTGTGGCTATTGATCAGCTGATGCCCTTGCTCCATGAACAGTTTCTTTGTGTTTAAACAGGACTCTGCCTCTGCAGACACTGCCCCAGCAGCACCATCTGGAGATCCAGTGGATGTGGGAGACCTAAAGGAGTTTGCTGTACGTTCAGCACCTCGTGGTGTCACTATAAGGTGTCGAATTAGCCGTGACAAGAAGGGGATGGACCGTGGCCTGTATCCAACCTATTACATGCACCTGGAGAGAGAGGACAACCGGAAAGTACGTAAAGTATAGTCACAAGAGTAAAGGGAGTCCGTCAGCAATTTTGTACATGCTGAATGCTGACAGTGCTAAGTAGGGATCGGGGAGAGCAGGACAAATATACCTTTTGTTTATTATCAGGAGTAGTGTGAATGTGAAGTTTTATTTTGCCCCGAAAAAAAAAATATATGAAAACCCACAAATAATGCTCTAGACCAGGGATGCTCAACCTGCGGCCCTCCAGCTGTTGCAAAACTACAACTACCAGCATGCCCTAATTGCTGTAGGCTGTCCAGGCATGCTGGGAGTTGTAGTTTTGCAACAGCTGGAGGGCTGCAGGTTGAGCATCACTGCTCTAGACCAACAACTGATAAAAACAACATATAAGAGGGACATACCTAAGATAACTCGGAGACACAAAGGTACCACATAATTTTATAGCACACGTGGTGCCCGCAGGCTATTCCCTCAGCAATACCAAAAAGAAGGTCTCTGGACTAATCCTGGGGCCAGCAACAAAGAGGTAACAGCATGCAATTGAGATAATGATAAAATATACCGACCACAGTGAAGACCTGAACTGCATAATTATCATTTATCCCGTACGGTGAAGACTGTAAAAAAATGCCAGAATTACTGCATTTGCTTATTCGCCACCTAATTAAAAAAAAAAAAAAGAGATCAAAAAGTGTTATGTTCCCTAAAATGATACCAATGCAAACTACAAGTTCTCCTGCATAATTCAACCTCTTACACAGCGCCGTAGAAAGAAAAAAATAAGAAAAAAAACAAGGGGCATTTATTGTGCAAAAGTAGTAAAAAAAAAAAAAACACTATGTTTTTGGTATTGTTGTAATCATACTGACCCAGAGAATAAAGTTATGATGTTATGTATGCTGAAAAATGAACATAACATAAAAATCTCAGTGGCCGTATTGCTGTTAATCAGTAGGCTATGTGTACCCCAAAATGGCACCAATAAAAAACACAACTTGTCCAGAAAAAAATAAAAATAAAAGCCCTCATATGACTACGTCAATGGAAAAATAAAAAAGTTATATTTCTTGGAAGGCGACAATCAAAAAATGAAAAAAGTTGCTTGGTCCAGAAGAAACTCATCCTCCTTCCTAAATAGATTGCACACCAGATCATAGTACAATACAGTGGGGATCACAGATCCATCCCACATCATGTGATCATGTGATGTGTATAGTTGGTAGGGAGAAAGGCTACAACAAAATGGTGTTTCACTCCTCACATAGTCATATATTGTGGTGTATCCTGATAAATCGGACGCATATACATTGTCTCACTCCTCACATAGTCATATATTGTGGTGTATCCTGAGAAATCGGACACATATACATTGTCTCACTCCTCACATAGTCATATATTGTGGTGTATCCGGAGAAAGCGGACACATATACATTGTCTCACTCCTTACATAGTCATATATTGTGGTGTATCCGGAGAAATCGGACACATATACATTGTCTCACTCCTTACATAGTCATATATTGTGGTGTATCCGGAGAAAGCGGACACATATACATCGTGTCACTCCTCACATAGTCATATATTGTGGTGTATCCGGAGAAAGCAGACACATGTACATCGTGTCACTCCTCACATAGTCACATATTGTGGTGTATCCTGAGAAAGCAGACAGATATACATCGTCTCACTCCTCACATAGTCATATATTGTGGTGTATCCGGAGAAAGCGGACACATATACATCGTGTCACTCCTCACACAGTCATATATTGTGGTGTATCCTGAGAAAGCAGACACATATACATCGTGTCACTCCTCACATAGTCACATATTGTGGTGTATCCTGAGAAAGCAGACAGATATACATCGTCTCACTCCTCACACAGTCATATATTGTGGTGTATCCTGAGAAAGCAGACAGATATACATCGTCTCACTCCTCACACAGTCATATATTGTGGTGTATCCTGAGAAAGCAGACACATATACATCGTGTCACTCCTCACACAGTCATATATTGTGGTGTATCCTGAGAAAGCAGATACATATACATCGTCTCACTCCTCACACAGTCATATATTGTGGTGTATCCTGAGAAAGCAGACACATATACATCGTGTCACTCCTCACATAGTCATATATTGTGGTGTATCCAGAGAAAGCAGACACATGTACATCGTGTCACTCCTCAGTCATATATTGTGGTGTATCCTGAGAAAGCAGACAGATATACATCGTCTCACTCCTCACATAGTCACATATTGTGGTGTATCCGGAGAAAGCAGACACATGTACATCGTGTCACTCCTCAGTCATATATTGTGGTGTATCCTGAGAAAGCAGACACATATACATCGTGTCACTCCTCACATAGTCATATATTGTGGTGTATCCGGAGAAAGCAGATACATATACATCGTGTCACTCCTCACATAGTCATATATTGTGGTGTATCCTGAGAAAGCAGACACATGTACATCGTGTCACTCCTCACACAGTCACATATTGTGGTGTATCCTGAGAAAGCTGACACATATACATCGTGTCACTCCTCACATAGTCATATATTGTGATGTATCCGGAGAAAGCGGACATATGTACATCGTCTCACTCCTCACATAGTCATATATTGTGGTGTATCCGGAGAAAGCAGACGCATATACATCGTGTCACTCCTCACATAGTCATATATTGTGATGTATCCGGAGAAAGCAGACACATGTACATCGTCTCACTCCTCACATAGTCATATATTGTGGTGTATCCGGAGAAAGCAGACACATATACATCGTGTCACTCCTCACATAGTCATATATTGTGGTGTATCCAGAGAAAGCAGACACATGTACATCGTGTCACTCCTCAGTCACATATTGTGGTGTATCCGGAGAAAGCAGACACATATACATCGTGTCACTCCTCACACAGTCATATATTGTGGTGTATCCGGAGAAAGCGGACATATGTACATCGTGTCACTCCTCACATAGTCACATATTGTGGTGTATCCTGAGAAAGCAGACACATGTACATCGTCTCACTCCTCACATAGTCATATATTGTGGTGTATCCGGAGAAAGCAGACACATATACATCGTGTCACTCCTCACATAGTCATATATTGTGGTGTATCCAGAGAAAGCAGACACATGTACATCGTGTCACTCCTCAGTCACATATTGTGGTGTATCCGGAGAAAGCAGACACATATACATCGTGTCACTCCTCACATAGTCATATATTGTGGTGTATCCGGAGAAAGCGGACATATGTACATCGTGTCACTCCTCACATAGTCACATATTGTGGTGTATCCTGAGAAAGCAGACGCATATACATCGTCTCACTCCTCACATAGTCACATATTGTGGTGTATCCGGAGAAAGCGGACATATATACATCGTGTCACTCCTCACATAGTCACATATTGTGGTGTATCCTGAGAAAGCAGACACATATACATCGTCTCACTCCTCACACAGTCATATATTGTGGTGTATCCGGAGAAAGCTGACACATATACATATTCAAAATTAACTATTTGATGCTGGCCCCAGGAGCCCTATTTTTGGTAAGGCTGTGGGCAGGGGCGTAGCCATAGGGGAAGCGGCTGCTTTGGTGCCCAAAGCTCAGAAGGGGCCCACGCAGGAGGAGGACTAAAAGATTTTAGTGTCATTATACAATGACATTATATACAGTGATCATGTAGGAAACGGACGGAGCAGCTGCCAGGCCTCGTCTGAGAGAGTTATCTTGACTAACCACAGGAGGGGGGGGGGTTGCGAATAAGTTTCTTGGGGCGGGCCCATTCAGAAATGTGGGGCCCAGTCATTTCTATTTACGCCACGGGCTGTGGGAATAGCCAGCAGGTACCATATGTGCTATAATATTATGTGGTACCTTTGTGACACTGTGTTATTTTAGGCATGTCCTTCTTTTATGCTGCATTAAGTGTTTTTTTATCTACTTATCTAATAAAGTCATGATTTTCGTTACGGCTTGTTGGTCTGGTACGTTATCTGTGGGTTTTCTGTTAATAGACGCAGCACGAGGCGTTCACTTCAAAGGCCCTTATGTGTATAGTGATTTTATTTTTTCCTGCAAAACCAGTAAGGATTTGCCTCACCCACCTACCTCTAACTTATAGGTTTTCCTTCTTGCTGGTCGAAAGAGGAAAAGAAGCAAAACCTCCAACTACCTGATCTCCATCGACCCCACTGACATGTCTCGGGAAGGCGGCAGCTTTATAGGGAAACTCCGGTATGTACGACTGTAGGAGGTCAGATATAACCCAGGAACCAAATCCCAACCAGGGGGTGGTGGGGTTTCATGGCAATCGGGCCTGACCGCAGAGTACCTAGTAGTTTGCCTGTCAGTTTTACACTATAGGATTACTATGTATTACAAAGCATTATGTAAGCAATCAACGGATCACAGGTTCTAGTCTCCGAGGGGGGGCTCATAAAAAATGTTAAAGGGTTACTGTCATTTCAGTTTATAATTGAGCTCTGCGTTGGTAGAGTCATAGCTTTCCAATATATGAATCATTTTCGGCTGGGGAAGCAGTAAATTTCCCATTCTATATATCTATCTTCACAAGAGTTGCATAGAAGTCAGAGTGCCGGTGAGCATAGTCATCAGTTACAGAAGTGGCCATCTTCTATGTGGTGATTTGCTGGTTGCAGAGCATTCTGTTGCTGAGATTTCCTGTGATCAGCTCTTATCACCGGGGTCTACAGGAGAAATTAGGTCTAAACCAGGCATCCTCAAACTGCGTCCCTCCAGCTGTTGCAAAACTACAACTCCCAGCATGCCCTAACAGCCTACAGGTATCAGCCTACAGCAGGACATTGTGGGAGTTGTAGTTTTACAAGCAGTTTGAGAATGCCTGGTCTAAACCCTTCACCCCAACAGGATTACCTAGCGGGTCACTTAAAGCTACGTTGGTATCTTTGGTAATTGACACTTTTTTTTGTCTTATTTTTAACCCTTTCTTGTACACATTCTGGTAGATCCAACCTGATGGGGACCAAGTTCACGGTGTATGATAGCGGAGAGAATCCAGCCAAGGCTCCGGGGTTAGCGGACAGCAGTAGCGTTCGGCAAGAGCTGGCGGCGGTTTGTTACGTATGTCGTGTGCGCCCGTAGTATCCTGGTTATTGTCTGTGTAACCATTTGTTTCAGAATTTACCTCCAGTGTCCTCTCATCCAACAGGAGACCAATGTGCTGGGCTTCAAAGGGCCGAGGAAGATGTCCGTATTAATACCAGGAATGAATATCAACCATGAACGCATTCCCTTCCAGCCACAGAATGTGAGTTCTTTAACTGATTCACTGCCAGGCGTTTCAGGACAATTTTCACACTTGCTTCCGATTGCTGCTGTGGGAGAAACTAATTTGGCAGGTCTGCAGTGTCCTCAAATAGGGGGTAAATTCATTGTGCTGCTAGAGTTTATCTTTAAGGGCCAGTTGGCATGGAGTTTTTTGGAGTGTTTCTGCCTCAAAATCATCTCCAAAAAAACAGCCTACCATTCATTTCAATGGGAAGCAGCACTTGCATTGTGGGAAAAAAGAAGCAGCATGCTCTATCTTGGGGCAGAATTTTAGCAGAATCTCCCATTTAAATGAATAGGAGGCTTAAAACAAAACAGCTCCATACGTGTCCACACATTTTTTGCTCTTTTTCTGTATGGATCCGTGCCAAAAAACACAAGCTTAAAATGCAATTTGGTATTGAAGTAAACGCCCATTGTTTAAAAGAAAGAAAAAAAAAACACATCCAAAAAGTGCGGAAAAAAATTATTTGTAGATAGATTTTCAAAATCCGTCATGTAAACTTACACTTAAAGGGGTTGTCAGAGATTAGTAAAAAAAAAAAAAAAAAAAGGGGTCTGTGCCTATACCAGAAACAGCGCCACCATAGGCTGCGTAAGGTATTACAATTCTGCCCTATTCACATGAATGAGCCTAGCCACAAGGAGAAGAGTGGAGGAGTGTTTTGAAATAATGCAGACCTTCTGGACCGGCCTATATTGGACCTTACAGGGGACCTAAGCCTTTAATGAAATCACAGACGTTGCAGCGGCGGTACTTCTCAGAGCGCTCTGCATCTTCCGCTTTCATGGACTCTGCTCTGCTTATTCAGAGTATACGGGATCTTTACTCCGAATGCTGGAAAAGCCGAGCAGAGCAATGAAAGCTGGAGGTGCAGAACGCCCTGAGAAGCACCGCTGCACCTGCTGTGATTTCCGTAAAGGTTTAGGTCCCCTTTAAAGAGGACTTGTCACCTCTCCTGTCTGTATTAGACAATACTTGTATTTCCTATGTAATAATGATTTTGGAGCAACTCTATGGCCCACATTTACTAATGCGAGTGCACCTTGATTTTGAATTGCACCAAAATGTGGTACAGTTTGGTGTGTTTAGCTTTAGAGAAATGATCTGCTCTTAGTCTAAAAAGGGGCATGCCTTACCGAAAAGGTTTTGTGGCCTGATACCAAGCAATTTGTGCCACATGAATGGCCAATGAATAGTTATAGAGTCGGAGAAAAGTGTCCATCCCTGCACCACATCCATCATGATAAATCTGCTGCAGGTCTGGACGGTCTGTCTACATGGGCTGGCTGAGCAGGAAATGTTTGTTCCTGATAATTGCCTTCTTGTCAGAGGAAGTGAGAGCTGCATATATTTGCAGCAATCATCTTGTCTGTAAGGGGGAGGAGTGATCGTTACTGCGATCTCTGTCCCCTTAGAGAATCATGTTTGTCAACGCAGTACATCCCTGTAGATGTCTGGATCAGCAATGCTTTCCCCTGACAAGCATTTGCTCTTTCGTTGGGCGATCGGTGGGACTTTTACACAAGGCAATTATTGGGAGTAAGCATTCGTATAAACATTAGTAAGTCTGCCACTATGTTGTTCTATTCCTCAGTTATTGCTACTATAAACGTATACATAAAAAGTGTACGTTTATGTTGCAGGGTCCCCTTCCCACTGTTAAACTCTTGCCGCAGTTGCTGTTAACTGCAGCATCCAAGGGGTTAAATGCTCGGGATCAGAGTTAGCTCTGTTCTCGGTTGTTGCAGCAGGATTGCTGCAGTTGGTGCGGGCACACATCATGAAGGTGTTACACAACACTTGTAGAATTGCTGAGATCTCCTTGTGTTGCAGGAGTCGGAGAGTCTTCTGTCCAGGTGGCAGACCAAGAATCAGGAGAATATCATTGAGCTGCACAATAAAGCTCCAGTGTGGAACGACGACACGCAGTCCTACGTGCTGAACTTTCATGGGCGCGTGACACATGCCTCCGTCAAGAACTTCCAGATCGTACACGACAATGACCGTGAGTCTCTCACTGCCGACCCTGTCACTTGTGTCTCAGTCTCTGCTCTTGTCTGATTTGTGTCTCTTCTCTCCATTCCCAGCTGAGTACATTGTCATGCAGTTTGGCCGTGTGGCGGAGGACCTCTTCACCCTGGACTACAGCTACCCACTGTGCGCCCTGCAGGCTTTCTCTGTTGCTCTCTCTAGTTTTGACAGCAAGCTGGCATGTGAGTGAGAGGGAAGAGCCCAGCCGTGTGTATGTGCCTGCTGCCAAGCAATGCATTAAACCTGTAACGCTTTGCGTCTGAGACAGGAGGAGCCACTGTGCCTTTTCACCATCCCAAATACGCAGCAGTTCTGGAGGCTGTCCCCCTGTCTGTCTGCTACTCGTACTGTGTATGTAATCAATGTTCTGCACGTGGAAACCGCATGCAGGTTGTGGACTATGAGACTGTTCCTTACATGTAATGTACAGTACTGTGTATAGTGCCTGCTACCTTATATTAGCTTTGAGTGCAGTGCTGTGTATAGTGGCTGCTGCCTTATATTCAGCCTTTTATACAGCGTTGTGCATAATCACTGCAGCCTCATTTTAAGTGTCATGTATAGCGGCTGCTGCCTCATATTCAGCCTTGTGTACAGCGCTGTGTATAGTGGATGCTGCCTCATATTTAGCCTTGTGTACAGCGCTGTGTATAGAGGCTTCTGCCTCATATTCAGCCTTGCGTACAATGCTGTGTATAGTGGCTGCTGCCTCATATTCAGCCTTGTGTACAGTGCTGTGTATAGAGGCTGCTGCCTCATAGTCAGCCTTGTGTACAGTGCTGTGTATAGCGGCTGCTGCCTCATAGTCAGCCTTGTGTACAGTGCTGTGTATAGCGGCTGCTGCCTCATATTCAGCCTTGTGTACAGTGCTGTGTATAGCGGCTGCTGCCTCATATTCAGCCTTGTGTACAGTGCTGTGTATAGAGGCTTCTGCCTCATAGTCAGCCTTGTGTACAGTGCTGTGTATAGCGGCTGCTGCCTTTATATTCAGCCTTGTGTACAGTGCTGTGTATAGCGGCTGCTGCCTCATATTCAGCCTTGTGTACAGTGCTGTGTATAGAGGCTGCTGCCTCATATTCAGCCTTGTGTACAGTGCTGTGTATAGAGGCTGCTGCCTCATAGTCAGCCTTGTGTACAGTGCTGTGTATAGCGGTGCTGCCTCATATTCAGCCTTGTGTACAGTGCTGTGTATAGAGGCTTCTGCCTCATAGTCAGCCTTGTGTACAGTGCTGTGTATAGCGGTGCTGCCTCATATTCAGCCTTGTGTACAGTGCTGTGTATAGAGGCTGCTGCCTCATATTCAGCCTTGTGTACAACGCTGTGTATAGTGGCTGCTGCCTCATAGTCAGCCTTGTGTACAATGCTGTGTATAGTGGCTGCTGCCTCATAGTCAGCCTTGTGTACAATGCTGTGTATAGTGGCTGCTGCCTCATAGTCAGCCTTGTGTACAGTGCTGTGTATAGAGGCTGCTGCCTCATAGTCAGCCTTGTGTACAGTGCTGTGTATAGAGGCTGCTGCCTCATAGTCAGCCTTGTGTACCGCGCTGTGTATAGAGGCTGCTGCCTCATATTCAGCCTTGTGTACAATGCTGTGTATAGTGGCTGCTGCCTCATATTCAGCCTTGTGTACAGTGCTGTGTATAGCGGCTGCAGCCTCATAGTCAGCCCTGTGTATAGTGCTGTGTATAGCGGCTGCAGCCTCATAGTCAGCCTTGTGTATAGCGGCTGCTGCCTCATATTCAGCCTTGTGTACAGTGCTGTGTATAGCGGCTGCTGCCTCATATTCAGCCTTGTGTACAGCGCTGTGTATAGCGGCTACTGCCTCATATTCAGCCTTGTGCACAGTGCTGTGTATAGCAGCTGCTGCCTCATAGTCAGCCTTGTGTACTGCGCTGTGCATAGCGGCTGCAGCATTATAGTCAGCCTTGTGTACAGTGCTGTGTATAGCGGCTGCTGCCTCATATTCAGCCTTGTGTACAGTGCTGTGTATAGCGGCTGCTGCCTCATATTCAGCCTTGTGTACAGCGCTGTGTATAGCGGCTGCTGCCTCATATTCAGCCTTGTGTACAGTGCTGTGTATAGTGGCTGCTGCCTCATATTTAGCCTTGTGTACGGTGCTGTGTATAGCAGCTGCAGCCTTGTGTATAGTGGCTGCTGCCTTGTGTACAGCGTTGTGTATAGTAGCTGCATCTCTATATAATGGCCACCAGAGGGTGACTGTGACCAGATGAATTCCCTCTTTGGGTAAAATAAATACTGGAGCTGCAGGTTGTCAGGAAATGCTGGTACAGGAGGGACCACGGAACTAATTGCCTATTATTTCCCATAATCCCATGCCCAGCAACCAGTTGGATTCCAAGTCTTATGTTACAAGGGAAGGCTGGCATCTGATCACCCATTTAGGCTCTCTTAGGCCCCTTTCACACAGGCGAGTTTTCCCGCGCAGGTGCAATGTGTGAGGTGAACGCATTGCACCCGCACTGAATCCGGACCCATTCATTTCTATGGGGCTGTGCACATGAGCGGTGATTTTCACGCATCACTTGTGCGTTGCGTAAAAATCACAGCAAGCTCTATTGTGTGCGTTTTTCACGCAACGCAGGCCCCATAGAAGTGAACTGGGCTGCGTAAAAAAACGCAAGCAAGTGCGGATGCAGGTCGATTTTCACGCACTGTTGCTAGGAGACGATCGGGATGGGGACCCGATCTTTATTATTTTCCCTTATAACATGGTTATAAGGGAAAATAATAGCATTCTGAATACAGAATGCATAGTACAATAGCGCTGGAGGGGTTAAAAAAATAAATAAATAATTTAACTCCCCTTAATCCACTTGATCGCGCAGCCGGCTTCTCTTCTGTCTTGTTCTGTGAGGAATAGGACCTTTGACGTCACTGCACTCATCACATGGTCCGTCACGTGATCCATCACCATGGTAAAAGATCATGTGATGGACCATGTGATGAGCGCAGTGACGTCACCACAGGTCCTTTACCCAGGTCCTGAAGAAAGTAGACAGAAGAGAAGCCGGGCTGCGCGAACAAGTGGATTAAGGTGAGTTAAATTATTATTATTATTATTATTTTTTAACCCCTCCAGCACTATTATACTATGCATTCTGTATTAAGAATGCTATTATTTTCCCTTATGACCATGTTATAAGGGAAAATAATCAAATCTACACAACACCTAACCCAAACCTGAACTTCTGTGAAGAAGTTCGGTCTGGGTACCAAACATGCCGATTTTTCTGCATTACAATGTTTTGCACTCGCGCAGAAAAATTGCGCATTTTCCTGAAACGCACCCGCATCTTATCCAGGCAAAAAACATGACACCCGTGTGAAAGAGGCCTTAAAGGGTAACTGCCGTTCTCTTTTTATTTGTGTAATGTATAGGGGCAGTGATGCTGAACATTTTTGTAATATACTTTAATTACTGAAATCGCACATTTCTATTAGAAAAACAGCTCTAAAGTGGCCCATTTTGAGCCTTAGCAACGCTCCTCTGTCTTCTGTTTACATAACAGTGGAGACTTGCTAACACCGACTGTTATGTGAACAGAAGACAGAGGAGCTAAGGCTCAAAATGGGCCACTTTAGAGCTATTTTTCTAATAGAAATGTGCGATTTCAGTAATTAAAGTATATTACAAAAATGTTCAGCATCACTGCCCCTATACATTACACAAATAAAAAGAGAACGGCAGTCGGGACATGTGCATGAAAATTTGGTCCCAATCTGCCAGCTAGGAGACGGATCAAGTGAAGAAATTTGGGGAGATTTATCAAAACTGGTGCAAAGGAAAACCAATCAGATTCCACCTTTTACTTTCCAAAGGCGCTCAGAAAAATGAAAGGTGGAATCTGATTGGTTGCTAGGGGCAACTAAGCAAGTTTTCCTTTTACACCAATAGTGATAAATCTCCTCTAAAGACGTTCCTTGCGTTGTTAATTCCGGTATTGAGATCCGGCAGAGGATCTTAGCGGCGCTGACAAGGGGAGCGTCCATTCCTGTCCCTGACTGGCACTTTGGGAGGCCGCTATGAAATGAACGCAGTCCTAGAACGGTTTCCCAGTCCTTTTTATTGGTTGGTTATTTTAGCATTTCGATTGATGATTGTGCAGCAGATCCGGACGGTACGAAAATACAAATCTGTAACCTATACCAATGACGGAGAGTGAGGCCTGGACAGCACGGCGACGCCACCTAGTGGCACAAGCGGTAGAAACCCAGAATGTACCATTTCTTACTGCTGCCGTGTAGCTGAGTCCTCAGGGACTTTTATATGGATGTTTTATCATCACTACTTTGATCATGTAAAGGGAATATTTACAGTAATCTTGTCACGGCTCGGAGCGCCACCTACAGAATCTCCGATCGCCGAGCAAAAATTTCAGTGGAATTTTTATATTTGTGTATTTTGACAATAAAATGATTGTATTTCAGCTTTTAACCAAAAAACTGTGATTTTTGTCCATTTATCTCCAGCCGCATGGGTCACTGTGAGTCCAGATGAACTCCTGGTAAGGCCTCATGCACACGTGTCCATATTTCGTTCAGGACACCAGAGATCCGCAAGATACGGATACCGTCCTTGTGCGTTCTACGTTTTTCTCCCTCCTAGCAATAGAAAGGACTATTCTCTCCCTCAGCACAGAGTAGAAAAGGAATTCGTAGAACGGCCACACAGATCCGCAAAAAAAATCCTTCTAGAAATGCATGGGGGTCAGTGTCCAGATAGGATGAAAAATACGGTTGTGACTTGTGTGTAAGCCCCTAGGCCGCATTGACATGTCAGTAAATCACGTGTGTGCTGCCCGTGTTCTCTACAGACCGTACACGGGTTCATTAAATTGATCAAACTGGCGTAAAGTAGAATTGGTTTAGTTACCCGTAGCAACCAATCAGATTCCACCTTTCATTTCCCAAAGGAGCTCTGAAAAATAAATAGTGGAATCTGATTGGTTGTGGAGGACTACTAAGCCAGTTTTTAAATCTACCCCATTGACTTAGTCACACAGCCTTGGTTTTCCCTGCACTGCCGGAGGATGTGACGAAGCGCAGGCCTGGTCATAAATTAGGCGCATCCTCCAGCAGTCTGTGCACCTAAACAGAAAACTACGGGAGCTCTGAGCCGCCGTAGATGTCTGGATTCATTGGCACCAGAAATCTGGCTTAAATGAAAATAAATATGTTGCAGTGGCTGGCCACACGGGGGGACAGCCCAAAAAACGCCACATGCGACTACTGATTCAAAATTAGCATTTAGCGATTTACCACCATGCACACCGTAGCAGATCCGTTCCCATATTGTGCACTTGAATGGGTCTGCCATCCGGAAGATATGGAAGCACTCCGGTTTTCTGTCCGTGCCTCTTTACTGCAAAAAAGTAGTGCATGCAGTGCGGATCGCGGACCCCATTCAAGTGATTTTACGCCCTGCGGCACACAGTTGTGTGCATGAGGCCTAAGGGTCCATTCACATGTCCGTAGAATGGGTCCGCATCTGTTCCGCAAATTGTGGAACGGGTGCGGACTCATTCATTCTCTATGGGACAGGAATGGATGTGGACAGCACACAGTGTGCTGTCCGCATCCGCAATTCCGGAGCGCAGCCCCGAACTTCTGGTCCGCGGCTCTGGAAAAAACAGAACATGTCCTATTCTTGAAGAATGGGCAGTTCTATGGGGGTGCCGGCCGGGTGTATTGCGGATCCGCAATACACTACGGACGTGTGAATGGACCCTAAGGGTGCATCCACATGACCGTATGTATTGCGCAGTCTGCAGAATACAAATCCACAAAAAAATACGATGACTACTATGTTGCATCCGTTTTTTTTTTGTTTTTTTTTGCGGACCCATTGTAACAGTGCCTACTATTGTCCACAAAACGGAGAAGAGTAGGACATGTTCTATCTTTTTTGCGGGTCCACGGAACGGACATATGGATGCGGACAGCATGCGTTTTTTGCAGCCCCATTGAAATGAACGGGTCCGCATACAGTTCGCAAAAGATGCAGACCGAAAATACGGTTGTGTGAATGGGGCCTGTCTTGTCAGGGATGACATCAAAGACACGGAAATGTGAATGATGCCCTAAACAACGGATAAGCGGGTGGTCCACGGAGAACACGCACAGCCCACATCCGCAATTTACTCACGTGTGGAAGAGGCCTAAGGGTATTCGCGTGGCAGGTTTGGTTGCAGAAATTTCTGCGAATGAAAACCAACTACATTCACGTGAATGGGGTTGTTTTTGGCGGGAAGCACATGGATTTCTGCAATCCTCATTCAGGTGAAGGGAAGTGATTTTCAGTCACAGAAAACTCAACAAAAATCTAACGCACGTAAAGGCCCCCCCCCCAGGGATACCTGCACACCGGCGCGGGTTTATAACTAATTCTGCAATGATTTTCGTGTGGATTTCCGCCTATGTAGCTTAGTCACTGGACTTTCACACAATTTGATACCATTTAATAGAGAATAGTGAATCCAGCAAATTTCTAAATCACACATTTAAAAAATAAAATAAAAAAAAAATCTGCCTTCATCCACCTGAAAAAAGCTCTACAGTCATGACCACTAGGGGGCTCACTTCCACCTGAGGATACTTTCACACTAGCGTTTTTATGGCATACCGTATGCAAATGGAAATATGTTTTTTCCAGATCCGTCTCATCCAGTATAACGGATCTGGTATTTACATTTTTTCAAAGCTCAAAAGCAAAACTAGTTCCTGCTATGTCCCGGCGCAGGCGCAGACCGGAAAACCAGATCCGGCAATGCGGCAATTTCCGGAACACTTGGTACCGGATCTGGCCTTAATGCCTCATTCACACGTCAGAGTTTTTCCATCAGTGATTGTGAGCCAAAACCAGGTGCGGCTCTAAACACAGAACAGGTGCAGATCTTTCCCTTATACCTTAATTCTGTGGAGGCTCCAATCCTGGTTTTGGCTCACAATCACTGACGTGTGAATGAGGCCTAATACACCTCTATGGAAATTAATCCGGCAAGTGCGGTAGAAATCGGGGATTTTGTCCGGAAGACATCCTGACGCATACTGAACGGATTGCTCTCCATTCAGAACGCATTAGGACAAAACTGAAACGTTTTATTTTTTCCCGGTGTTGAGACCCTTTACCGGATTTCAATACCGGAAAAGAATAACGCTAGTGTGAAAGTACCCTAACTTGCTGTCAGACAAGCTCCTGAACATCACTGCAGCCTCCTGCGTGTCTGCAAGGGCCCATGCACATGACCATATGGATTTTGCGGCCCGCAAAAATAAAAAACGGATGACCATGCCTAGCCTCAGGGCTCATGCACCTGAACATATCTTCTTCAGTTTTTTTTTGCAGATCATAGGTGGAACCATTCATTTCATTGGATCCACAAAAAAATAAAATATAACGGAAGTTACTCCGCGTGCATTCCGTCTCCGTATGTCCTATTCTTGTCCGTTCTGGGTCACAGATTTAGATTACGTGCGGTGCTGGGACTTCTGTATCAGGGAGGCCAGTAAGCAAGGCATTAGGCCTCACGAACCCTACCGTTTTTTCGATCCGCACTTTCGATCCGCCAAACATTATAGAACCTGTCCTATTCGTGTCCGTTTTGCTGACAAGAATAGACATTTCTACAATTAAACCCACGAAAAGTGCGGGATCCGTATTTTGCAGATGCACAATTTCCGCACAGGATTAGGCATCGTTACAATGGATCCGCAATTTTTTTTAAAAAAAAGTATGCAATTCGGACATCGCCCTTATTTTAAGCGGATCCCCATATTCCAGAGCACGATATACATATGGCCATATGAATGAAACTACTGTGACCCAAGGGAGGGGAGGCTGGGAGTAGTAGTTTACAGAAAGGTGCCCCTTTTTTCCCTGCAGCCCTAATTTACAGCATCTGCACCCATCAGCGGGTGTTTCGGGTCGCCTCACATCTCTCCCGTTCCACCTTAACCGGGAGGGGAGGCTGGGAGTAGTAGTTTACAGAAAGGCGCCCCTTTTTTCCCTGCAGCCCTAATTTACTGTATCTGCACCCATCAGCGGGTGTTTCGGGTGGCCTCACATCTCTCCCGTTCCACCTTAACCGGGAGGGTCTCTCTTGCAGCCAATCACCAGCAGAGGGCGTTTAAATCCCCCCGACGGGCGCTGGCTCGTACAGCCGCCATATTGGGCAGCGCAGGATTACCCGGTGACCCGCTGAGCTGAATTCTGTGCCCCATGTCGGGCGTGCGCCTGTCCCCGGGCTCTCCGGGTGTGGAGCGGGTTTCTCGGGCCCCCGGCTCGCCCCGTACTCCCGCCCGCCGATGTCTGTTCGGGCCGGTGGATCACGAGAGCTTGGCCCGGGAGCTGGCCCGGTGCCGCCGGGAGCTGGAGGATGAGCAGCGGGAGCGCTGGAACTTTGACTTCCGCAACGAACGCCCGCTGGACGGCGCCCTGAGCTGGGAGGTGGCCGGGCCCGATACACCCGAGTTCTACCGGAGAGGGCCACACCTTAAACCAGGCGCAGCGCAGCTTCACCCCCGAGCGGGCGCAGAGGCGGAGACGGAGGCCCGAGGGAATAAACGGAGCGGAGAGCTGACGGGTGAGAGCGCAGCGACCTGTCATACGCCCAGCTGGGGGCGGGGCCTCGGCGGTGTGGGGTCACTTAACTGTCAGGGTGGTTGTAAGGTTACCCCTGCCTCATTGTATCCGGGGAGAAGGCTTTCACATTATATGTTACATTCTCTCTAAGGTGGTCACACATGACGGGGTTTTAACCCAATCAGTGCTGACAACTCTCATCAGATATGTGATAAGTTGTCGCTGTGACCAGAATTTTGTCCGAACCCAGACTTCCGCCTGAGATGATTGTCCATATCCGCCAATTATTTACCGTATTCCCATGGATGACCGCACAGGCACCAACCATTTTGGCGCCATTGAGAAATTTGTGACCGAAAAACAAAAACAAATGCACTATGTCGATGACCCCCTTCCCCCTGTGTGCGCCATTATGACCACTGCTCGCCCTTCTCTCCTGCAGAACCTCCCTCATCCAAAAAATCCCACAGGACGGAGACTGGAGAACCCGTGGAGGGCAGCTCGGCTTCTTCACCTGAGAAGACTCCCAAGAAGAGCCGACCCAGCACGTAGAGCTATGGGTAATTCCGAAATCTGGACCCCCAGCTGTGACCGCCCCCCCCCCCTTCTTGTTTACATCCAAAGGCTAACCCCCCCCCCCAGCCTGCTTCTCACAGCTGAGGGTTTGTCCCAGTTGCGTCCGGTGTGGAGAATCCTCTTGGAGGTAACATAGCACAAATCAGTGTATCAGTGCAGGTAAGGCTAGGTTCACATCTATGTTGGGGGCTCTTTTAAGGGGTCTCTCTTGGTTATTTTGTCTGGCTTGCATTACATTTTTTTTTTTTCCGGGGACGGAACGGAATGCCGGACACAGATGTGAACAATGCCTAAAATCCATCAGTCAGGAGTCCAGAGGATTGTCTACAACTGTAGTAAACTCTCAGCTGGGAGAAGCGTTTCAGCTTTTTAACTATTTATTTATTTATTTGCTGTGTTTGTCCAGAAAACACTTTTAATTAAAAAAAATTTGTCCTGATTTTTTTATATTCACACCAAAAGTCAGAATAAGATCCCAGGATGTGAATAAACCCTCAGGTCTGTGCAGGTTCTCAGCATCTGGATGTAAACAAGAATGTTCCTATTCAGAAACAGCAAGCAGAGATCTTGAATAGTGAGCTCTTTAAGGCACAGGGCTGGTGACAGCTGTGACATCATGGCCTCTGGAAGTGCATTGCAGGCTGTATACCACTGATGGCAGTCAGGCGAGGATGATGTCGCCTTACTGCAATGTTATTCTGCATCTTTCATTCGAACACGTTTCTATCAGACAAAGTGTCCTGAAGTCACAGCTGTAAACAACATATAGCGGAAATGGGGGGGGGGGGGAGGGGTCAGGAAGTGGTCTACTGGTAGAACACGCTGGTGACACGACGCACTGGTGTTTGAAAACAAACCAAACCCCCACCCCTCAAACCATACAGTGATCTGCGGGCGATTGTCTCCTAGTACAAATGTTTAATCAGTGGTTGTCACATGACAATTAGAGGGCAGTTCCAGTCCCAACCAATGTAGAGAAAAGGAAGGTTTGGATCCCTGCACTGTCAAGAGTTTTATCCTGAGATTAATGTCACCCCCTGCTCGGTAATGCAAAAGAATCAATGGGAGGGAAGTTATAAGTATTATTATATTGGCCCTATATACAAAAATACAATTACTGTAATAGTACCTCCTTTTTATAAGAATATAACTACTGTAATACTGCCTCCTATGTAGAAGGATATAACTACTATAATACTGCCTCCTATGTACAAGAATATAACTACTATAATACTGCCTCCTATGTATAAGAATATAACTACTATAATACTGCCTCCTATGTACAAGAATATAACTACTATAATACTGCCTCCTATGTACAAGAATATAACTACTATAATACTGCCTCCTATATACAAGAATATAACTACTATATTACTGCCCCTTATGTACAAGAATATAACTACTATAATACTGCTCCTATGTATAAGAATATAACTACTATAATACTGCTTCATATGTGCAAGAATATAACTACTATAATACTGCCTCCTATGTACAAGAATATAACTACTATAATACTGCCTCCTATGTACAAGAATATAACTACTATAATACTGCCTCCTATGTACAAGAATATAACTACTATAATACTGCCTCCTATGTACAAGAATATAACTACTATAATACTGCCTCCTATGTACAAGAATATAACTACTATAATACTGCCTCCTATGTACAAGAATATAACTACTATAATATTGCTCCTATGTATAAGAATATAACTACTATAATACTGCCTCCTATGTACAAGAATATAACTACTATAATACTGCCCCCTATGTATAAGAATATAACTACTATAATACTGCCTCCTATGTATAAGAATATAACTACTATAATACTGCCCCCTATGTATAAGAATATAACTACTATAATACTGCCTCCTATGTATAAGAATATAACTACTATAATACTGCCTCCTGTGTACAAGAATATAACTACTATAATACTGTCCCCTATGTACAAGAATATAACTACTATAATACTGTCCCCTATGTACAAGAATATAACTACTATAATACTGCCCCCTATGTACAAGAATATAACTACTATAATACTGCCCCCTATGTACAAGAATATAACTACTATAATACTGCCTCCTATGGGATTGCACAGGTAATAATGTTATGCTTGCTTGAATTGCTATTTCCAGTTCTTTCCCAGTAGTGTTGCATGCTGTAGTTTGCTATAATGTATATTTAGTTTCTTGACGTCCCCTGACTGCTTCTCTCTGTTCCCCCGCAGGTACCAGGCTCACCTTCCTCCAGTGTCGGCTGACTCCTGCCCACTCAGCCCATGGACTCTGTCACTGGTGGGAGAATCCTGAAAGCACTGATACAGAGTAACACTAAATACCCCGGGCATGACATGTAGCATTGTGCAACGAGGCACCTTGGTATTCTCTTACTACCCGTGTGGCCACCGCCGCCCCCTTGTGTAGCACATAAAACGTTTTAGAGAGGGGTGGTGCGCAAGACGGGTTCACACTGATCTGAGTGAAGAGAAACATTGGAGCATGCACACAAGGTCACCCAATTGATCTGTGAATTCTTCCGCAAAGCCAGGTCTGCAACACATTGGGGGGAGGTTCATGAAGACTGCTGGTGAGGATGGGGAAATGACAGGGGCACCGTCACCTTCTTAGGAACTATCCTAGTTTCAGTGGTAGCTTATAAGTGTGATACCACAGTTGGGGGTCAATATGGATTAAAAGGTGGCCAGTGTTGGGCAGGATGGTAAAGTGGCTTCTGATAACGTTGGGCCATCCATGATGGTGAGGCCATTGTCCAGCCCCTTAGTGGACCCATCCCCCTGGTGTTAGTTTGGATCCCATCCTGTTCCTCTGGAACTACATGGGCCACTTCTGTCGACAGGGGTGCGCTATGGAAATATCCGCTCTATGTTTTGGAGCTTGTCATGTTTTCTGCAGATAGTTACACGTGGTAGAAATTGCCCATGAAGGTTAGGCCATAGATGCTTGTTCGGGGACCACAGGCTGTATGCGATTTTACCCCCCTTTCAAATAGAACAAAGTAAAAAAAAAAATTTGGCCGGGTTCACATCACACTTTAAAAGTAATCTGTCAGCAGGTTAGGCCAAACGAAACTGCTGACAGCAGTAGGCAGGTGCTGGGGAGAGCCGTACAAACATACATTTGGCGCAGCTTTTCAGGAGTGTGAATTTGAACTTTTAGGGGGTGGATTTCTATGCAGAAAATTTGTATGAAAGGAGCATGAAAAACGCACTAATAACAGCACACAAATCCGCACTATTTATCTTGGTTTTTGTGCATTTTACTCGTTGATGTCTGTGGGAAAACCACATTACATCAGCCGCCAACCGCTGCAAATTTTAAAAGCCGCGCGTACAAAATACTGTACGGAGTGTACGTGAGATTTGTAAAATTTTATTTTCTGCTGGTCCTGTATTATTCTGCAGGTTTTCTGCATACAAATCTCCATGAAAAAAAAAACAAAGGTGTGTTTATATGTACCTTGTGCAGCTAGCCTTATTCTGCTGTTGAAAGTGCACTGGAGGCGGAGCTTCACTGTGAAGTGCACTCTTCTCTGAACTGAGCTGCTTCACAGCCCCTCTCCTCTGTTCTAAGTGACAGCACTAGTGATCCCCTGATTGGATGCTACAGATGTCACTCAGCAGAGGGGAGGTACTGTGAAGAAGCTCAATGAAGAGTGTACCTCCTGGGCATTTGGAGGCACAGAATCTGGCAGAATAAAACTTCATATTCACACTACTCCTGCTTTCTCCAGACCATACCTAGTGCTGTCAGCAGTTTAGCTTGGTCAAAAGTAAAGTTTTATATATATATTATTTTTATTTTTTTATTAGATTTAGAACAGGTCGCAGGGAGGGAGGAAATTTTTTATTTTTTTTTTATTATTAGATATTTTTTATTTATATAGTTATAAAGAAAGAAAAGCTAAATACAGGCTCCTCCACTTTTTTCTTTTTAACCAATGTGCTCAGACCTTTCGTTTCCGGAAGACAGCTCCACAGTATTTTTTTAAATTCTTTTTTATATTACAATTTTTTTTTATGTTCTGTAAATAAAAATATATCTATTTTTTAATTTGTAGTAAGATTTGAAATAAAAAAAAAAAAATCTGATTTTTGTGAACACTGGCCACATGCTGTGTGAAGAAAAACAAATAATTGTTTGGTTGTAAGCTTTATCTTTTTCATTCAATATTCATCATATTTCCGTTATTTTTGGGGTAAAAAAAGAAAAAAAAAAAAAGAAATGTATGACCATACAATACAGTGTGCTATTTCTGTTCCCTCGCGGTCAGTAGGTCGGGGGTTAATCATGTTTTTTTATTTTTTATTCTTCAATCACCATATCCGTATATCATTTTTAGGTCAAATTTTAAGATGCATCTCCCATCATCCTCAGTCAATGCCATGTAATGTACCAGTAATGCACTTCCTGGGCACCAGAACCAGCTGTGCCTGGCAATAATAACCCTCTCTTCTCGCCGCCGTATGAGCGTGGTGTCTGTATGTAGCAAACTCTCTGGTGACCAATGTTGAGATGTGTATGTGAATTGCTGTGTAAAGACACTGAAACCTTCTACTAACTTATTTATGTTTTTAAAAGAAAAATTTTTTTGTTTAATCTAGATTTTTTTTTTTTCCAAAAAAAAAGCCAAAGTGGCAGGTTTTGTGCATCTGTAAATGATGTTTATGTATATGTGTGTGTGTGTGTGTATATATATATACAGACGTGGACAAAATTGTTGGTACCCTTTGGTCAATGAAAGAAAAAGTCACAATGGTCACAGAAATAACTTTAATCTGACAAAAGTAATAATAAATTAAAATTCTATAAATGTTAACCAATGAAAGTCAGACATTGTTTTTCAACCATGCTTCAACAGAATTATGTAAAAAAATAAACTCATGAAACAGGCATGGACAAAAATGATGGTACCCCTAGAAAACACAGAACATAATGTGACCAAAGGGACATGTTAATTCAAGGTGTGTCCACTAATTAGCATCACAGGTGTCTACAACCTTGTAATCAGCCATTGGGCCTATATATATGGCTCCAGGTAATCACTGTGTTGTTTGGTGATATGGTGTGTACCACACTCGACATGGACCAGAGGAAGCAAAGGAAAGAGCTGTCTCAAGAGATCAGAAAGAAAATTATAGACAAGCATGTTAAAGGTAAAGGCTATAAGACCATCTCCAAGCAACTAGATGTTCCTGTGAGTACAGTTGCACATATTATTCATAAGTTTAAGATCCATGGGACTGTAGCCAACCTCCCTGGACGTGGCCGCAGGAGGAAAATTGATGACAAATCTAAGAGACGGATAATCCGAATGGTAACAAAAGAGCCTAGAAAGACTTCTAAAGAGATTCAAGGTGAACTTCATGCTCAAGGAACATCAGTGTCAGATCGCACCATCCGTCGTTGTTTGAGCCAAAGTGGACTACATGGGAGACGACCAAGGAGGACACCATTGTTGAAAACGAATCATAAAAAAGCAAGACTGGAATATGCCAAACTACATGTTGACAAGCCACAAAGCTTCTGGGAGAATGTCCTGTGGACAGATGAGACAAAAATCGAAGTTTTTGCCAAGGCACATCAGCTGTATGTTCACAGACGAAAAAATGAAGCATATCAAGAAAAGAACACTGTCCCTACTGTGAAACATGGAGGAGGCTCTGTTATGTTCTGGGGCTGCTTTGCTGCGTCTGGCACAGGGTGTCTTGAATCTGTGCAGGGTACAATGAAATCTCAAGACTATCAAGGAATTCTAGAGAGAAATGTACTAGCCAGTGTCAGAAAGCTTGGTCTCAGTCGCAGGTCATGGGTCTTGCAACAGGACAATGACCCAAAACACACCGCTAAAAACACCCAAGAATGGCTAAGAGGAAAAAATTGGACTATTCTAAAGTGGCCTTCTATGAGCCCTGACCTCAATCCTATTGAGCATCTTTGGAAGGAGCTGAAACATGCAGTCTGGAAAAGGCACCCTTCAAACCGGACACAACTGGAGCAGTTTGCTCATGAGGAGTGGGCCAAAATACCTGCTGAGAGGTGCAGATGTCTCATTGACAGTTACAGGAAGCGTTTGATTGCAGTGATTGCCTCAAAAGGTTGCGCAACAAAATATTAAGTTAGGGGTACCATCATTTTTGTCCATGCCTGTTTCATGAGTTTATTTTTTTACATAATTCTGTTGAAGCATGGTTGAAAAACAATGTCTGACTTTCATTGGTTAACATTTATAGAATTTTAATTTATTATTACTTTTGTCAGATTAAAGTTATTTCTGTGACCATTGTGACTTTTTCTTTCATTGACCAAAGGGTACCAACAATTTTGTCCACGTCTGTATATATATATATATATATATATATACACACACACACTTATTTTGCTGTTGTAGCTGAATTTTTTTTTTATTATTTTTTAATAATTTGGCTGTAGAAAAAGATTGCAGACAGCTGAGCCAGATGCCTGATAAGAAAAAGTTTTGGTTTTTTTGTAAAAGTTTTGAAAAAAGTTTTTGATTTCTGTTCTGACGTCATGCAATCATAAAAAAAAAAATAATAATAATAAATTCCTGCACAAAAAGTTATAATTGTGTAGTTATTCTGATACATTGTGCTTGGACCCGCTCCTGAATGACACTTTGCAACGGGTGTTAGGCCTCTTTCACACGAGCGTGACGGATTAGGTCCGGATGCGTTCAATGAAACTCGCACCATTTTGAAAGCAAGTTCAGTCAGTTTTGTCTGCAATTGCGTTCAGTTGTACAGTTTTTTTCCGTGCGGGTGCAATGCGATATGATGCGTTTTTCACACGCGTGATAAAAAACTGAAGGTTTACAAAAAACATCTAGCAACCATCATTGAAAAAAGCATTGCACCCGCACTTGCTTCCGGATGCAATGCGTTTTTCACTGAAGCCCCATTCATTTCTATGGGGCCAGGGCTGCGTGAAAAACGTAGAATATAAAACATGCTGCTTTTTCACGCAACGCAGAAGTGATGTGTGAAAAAAAAACGCTCATGTACACAGACCCATTGAAATGAATGGGTCAGGATTCAGGGCGGTAGCTATGCGTTAACGTCATGCATTGCACCCGCGCGAAAAACTTGCACGTATGGAAGGGGCCCATCGGTGCAAAGGCGAAATGAAAGTCGCAAGACATCCGTCCTTGCTGTGTTTCCTGCCACTGTTGCTGCATACATCTCCCCTGTGGTCTCCTAGATATTGTAAAGGGCCACAGGTCGGAGACCGCACAGGGGAAAATGTCTCATTTTAAATATGCCTTAAGGCTTATTCACATGACCGCGTGAAGCCCGTGCCCGTGGTGTGGACCTCAAATTGCGGTCCGCTAAGCACGGGCACCTGCTGTGTGGCAGGTGCATAGGGATCGCAGCCCTATTCACTTGAATGGGTCCGCGATCCCTCCGTTCCGCAAAAAGATAGAGCAAGCTCCTATCTTTTTGCAGGGCGGAAGCACGGAACGGAACTTCAGAAAGCACTCCGTAGTGCTTCCATAGTGTTCCGTTCCGCACTGTCCCGCATCTCCAGATTTGTGGACCCTTTTGAAATGAATGGCTCCGCATCCGTGATGCGGAATGGCCACGGAACGGGACCCGTGTATTGCGGCGGATTTTGAAACTGCCGCAGTTCACTTTGGATGCCGCTGACCCACTCGCGGATTAGCTCCATTAAAAGGAGCTAAATCACAGGTCCACACATCCCTCCAAGAAGGGACCGCTAGAGACCTGTGAACTGCAGCACTGCCTCTCATTGAAAATGATGACGAGGTCGACGCCATTCATCCGCCACCAGAACTTTGGTGCAGTATCCATGCCGAAATTCCACCAGCAAATACTGTCATGTGAATGGGCCCTATGGGTATGTCCGCACTGGATGCATTTTGCTGCAAAACATCCTAAATAAATAAGTGGCAAAATCAGCATAAGGCCTCCTGCACACGGCCATTTTTGCGGTCCGCAAATCGCAGCACTGCAAGACACGGATCCTGGCCGGCTGTAGGCCGTCAATAATTTTTGAACTTCTGTAGAAATGTCCTATCCTTGTCCGCACAATGGACAAGAATAGGACATGTTCTATTTTTATTTTGCAGGGTTTACAGAACCATGTGCTGTCCGCATCTTTTGTGGCCCCATTGGTCCACTTCCAATCCGCAAAAAAAAAACGTAGATCGGATGCAGACCGAAACATGCTGTGTGCAGGAGCCCTAAGTTACACGAGGATCTTGCTGTGGCCAGCTCCAGATGTTACATATGACACTAGAGGTGGTTTTTGGGGATCAGTGGGAGAGATTTATCAAACTGGTTTAAAGGAAACCTGGCTTAGTTGTCCATAGCAACCAATCAGATTCCGCATTTCATTTGTTAGAGCTCCTCTGGAAAATAAAATGTAGGATCTGATTGGTTGCTAGAGGCAACTAAACCAGTTTTCCTTTACACCAGTTTGATAAATCTCCCCAGTGACTTTTTAATTTTTTTTTTAAATCAGAGCATGGTGTAGGTGTGGTATTTCGCCCCTTATTTTCTGTTGTTTTTGTCCTTTAGACACCTATTGCTGTTTTTTTTTTTCTTGAAAAACACAATTGGCAATCGTGTTGCATTTGTGATGGAATTTTGGGCTAACTTTTCTGTTTTTTACCAATGCACTTTTTTACATACTGCTCTACAGAGGAAGTGCCATTACAGGGCGGTACATACTTTCCTTTATGAAAACACAAGGCATGCAAAGAATTCCATTAAAAGCACCAGATGCTAAAAAAAAAACACTATTTGGGCAAAAGCGACTAAAGAAAATATACAAAAAACAAGTCAAGCATTGTTGGCAAAGAAAAACTACACCCCCATGACAAAAAAAAATGGATTTATCATGAAGGTAATTTTAAAGTCAGTTTTGCAGGAGACTGTTGCTGTAGTAGTTTGTGCCAGATTTATCACATGTTGCAAGATGATTGATAAATGTGGTGCATCGTTAAAGAGGACCTGTCACCACTCCGAGGTACCCGTTTTATTAGCTTCATGCATTCCCCATGTAATAACGATTCTGGAACATCTATTCTTATGTCTGTATGTTGTGCCGTTCCTGTATTATTTCTACTAGAAGTTCTGAATGAATTGCTAGCAGTCTGCAGTAAGGGTACAGAGGGGTGAAGAAGTTCGGGTTTGGGTACCAAACATGCACGATTTTTCTCACGCGAGTGCAAAAACGCATTACAATTACATTACAATGCGTGTTCCCGCACATTTTCCCGCAACGCCCGTGTGAAAGAGGCCTAAGTCTTAGGCTCCTTTCACACAAGCAAGTTTTCCGTGCAGGTGAAATGCGTGACGTGAACGCATTGCACCCGCACTGAATCCTGACCCATTCATTTCAGTGGGTCTGTGCACATGAGCGTTTTTTTCACGCATCAGTTCTGCCTTGTGTGAAAAACGCAGCATGTTCTATATTCTGCGTTTTTCACGCAGCTCTGGCCCCACAGAAGTGAAAAACACATTGCATCCGGAAGCAAGTGCGGATGCAATGTGTTCTTCACTGATGCTTGCTAAGAGATTTGTAAACCTTCAGTTTTTTATCACGTGCGTGAAAAACGCATCAAAACGCATTGACCTCGCACGGAAAAAACTGAACTCAATCGCAGACAAAAGTGACTGAACTTGCTTGCAAAATGGTGCGAGTTTCACTGAACGCATCCCGAGCCAATCCGTATTGTTCGTGTATTCTACTTTCTACAAGGCCCCTTTGCCCGATTTAGGCCTATTTCTCCACGGTCTGCTCACATATCTATTGATTTTAATGTGTGTAATCACACATCAGTGGTTTTCCACTGATCATGAGTCCTTGGTGACACCATGGAAGCAAGCCCTATTTTACCCCATTATGGATTTTTTCCCCATATGGCTCAGCTGCTTAGGCTCTGCATCGACCGGACGGGCTCCCCTATACTAGACAGCATCTGGTATCATCACTCTACCTTGGGGATCATCTTGTCCCACCTTCGTCTGGGAGCTAAGTATTATCAGCGGTTATCTGACTGTCTATGTCTCTTTATCCCTACTGTTTTATTGTTTAGCATTGTCTATTACCCCCTGATGAGGGGAAACGTGTTGGGGTTAACTACACCAGTTTTATTTGTATAGGAGCATGTATTGCTCCATTATTAAATTTTTGTAGGGCTGCAATAGGGATATATCGGCTTTAGGAACGGGGACAGGGAGCCTTCACCATCAGGGTGTCCCCCTGGGCTAAGGGATAGATAGGGTGACGTAGGGACAGGTCACCAAATCTCACCCTCCGACCTCCCTTTTGCATTTTTACTTATTATTGTTTCCATAGAATTAATTTTGTCTTTTGTGTGTGGGAGTTTGACACCAGCTATACCGCTATTTTAAAATGGGCACTTTTGTTCCCTTACCCATTTATGTGTTACATTAAAGGTATTTTATAATTAGTCTTTTTTCACGGTAGCTCAGACTGATTACCTCGATTTAATTTTCTACGTGATTCATTGTATATCCCAGCCATATCTCAATTTTCCCTTTGTTGTGTTCTGCCCATCATGTGGGGTGTTAAAGCATGAGGATGTCCAGGGTGAGAAAAAGATGGCTGCTTTCTCCCGAAAACAGCACTACACCTTTTCATGGGTGGTATTCCATCTCAACTCGATTGATGTCAGTGGGGGCTTAGCTGCAATACCAGACACAACCGACGAACAGGAGAGGTGCCGTTTCTGGAAGAAGGCAACCATGTTTTTCTAATCCTGGACAACCCCTTTAAGTCATGGTTTCTAAGTTGAGTTACTAACCCCCTGTACCTCCCACTTTTTTAATTTTTTCCTCTTTTCCTCTAATTTTTTTTCCTCTTCTCTCTTTCTTCCCTTTCCCCTTCACTCCCTTTTTCCCCTATTATGGAAAAACCGACTAGCGCTGGAAGGTTGACGTAGTAACTTCAATATCCTGATTGGTGATATGTTACTTAACGAAATGCTGTAAAGTATGCCTATCATACCACACTACTACTATTATGTCAACCTGGAATAAAAACATTTAAAATAATCGCTTTGCATTGAGCTCCTCATAGTGGCGACTCCATGCAGAAGAGAAGAAGCCTTTCAGTGGCAGTGGTTTTATATTGATGACCTATACTCAGGCCATCAGTATCTTATTGGCGGGGGCCTGACACCTCACATCCTCACCAATAACCGTTTAAGGCCTCATGCACACGACGTATGCATCCGCGTCCGTTCCGTCATTTTTCACAGTTTATCGGAGGTCCCATTCATTTCTATGGAGCTGTGAAAAAAAAATTATAGTCCTCCTTTTTTTCTCTGCGTCCGTCATTCCAGTCCATCAAAAAAATATAACCTGTCCTATTCTTGTCAGTGGAAAACGGAGGACGGACCCATTCGAGTCAATGGGTCCGTCAAAAAAAAACGGATGCACAACTGGTATGTAATCCGTGTCCGCGTCCGTGTCTGTTTTTTTTCTACAAGACCTTGGTGCAATAAAATTACACTTTTTAATAACCTTCCTTTTTTTCCCCCCTGGCATTATGTTAGTTCGAATCATTATAGTTATAATAGAGGATGAACCAAGGGTCAGATTGGCCCACCAGAGTACCAGAAGATCCTCCGGCGGGCCTAGACTCTAATACTGTAATGGGCTCTAAAGATCCAGAGGGGGAAAAAAAACACTTTTTGCTGCCCTAGGTGCCAATCACCTGCCACTCAGGTCTATATCTTTGATTCAAAACCTGTCTGATGGTATAGGGGTTGGGCCTCAAGAATAATTTCCTCTCGTGGACAGCAGAAACCCAAGTCCAATGTTGCCAAGGGCTCAGGTTTTCCAGAGAATTTGCTTTAAGACTTCAATGAATTCCATCCAGCTACTGCATCAGTATTTTAAGCCAAAACCAGCAGGAGAGGTCGAAATCTTTCCATTATACTCATCTCTGTTTATGTTTCACTCCGGGGTTTGGATTAGAATATTGAGACAAAAAGAAAGAGCAAAAAAAAGCTGGGTGAAAGTAGCCGTGTTTGGAGATGTAGGACCACAACTTGTTTTTCTCTGTTTTTTCATTTTTTTTTTCTAACTTTGTTGATTGAAATGAGCTGGAGCCAATCAGAAGACAGCACAGAGGAGTGGCCTGACGTTATACTTGAACCAAAGAGAAGGCGGGACAAATGCTTAAGGTGGAAAATTATAATTGTGTAGAATTTCCTTCGGATTGGGCACATATGCTCACTCTACAGAGATGTATGATGTATGTAACCACAGTATGAATTCTACATATATAGATGCTACACAATACTACCATATGCTGGTGTAATTCTCAGTATCTGCCCTTATTCTGTATATATGGACATATTTGCATCTTAGGCTACTTGGTATCTGCACAGACGGATCCGCACCTATAATGCAAACGCTTAGATCCGTTTAGAACGGATCCGTTTGCATTACCATGAACAAAAAAAAAAATATATATATTTTTTGTTCATGATAATTCAAACGGATCCGTCCCCATTGACTTACATTGTAAGTCTGGACGGATCCGTTTGCCTCCGCACAGCAAGCAGCGTTCGGGTGTCCGCCTGCTGAGCTGAGCGGAGGACAAACGGTGCCAGATTGATGCATTCTGAGCGGATCCGCATCCACTCAGAATGCATTAGGGCTGGACGGATCTGTTCGGGGCCGCTTGTGAGAGCCTTCAAACGGAACTCACAAGCGGAGCCCCGAACGCTAGTGTGAAAGTAGCCTTACACGTATATATATAAAATCCATAAAATATATACACAATATACACAAACTATATACAACTTATAGAACTAAATCTAACTAACCCACCACCAGTCCACAGCAAATATGCAAACTGATAACCCCCAAAGTTCCAAGGGGATAAACCCCGAGCTTTGAGAAGTCCTAGTCTTTCCCCAGTCGGACTGGGGTCAGTCAGTTTGCAACAAACAAAAACACCCCTTTTTTTATTTTTATTTTTTATATATATATGTATATAACATATAATAGAAAATAAAAATTATATACACTCCCTCCTCCCTCCCAGCCCCCCTCCCAACCTAACTAAACCCCACTATAAACCTAACAATACTAATATAATAATATATTATCACAATACTAACATAATACAAAACATACCTATATAATACACTATAAATACAATATAGATGCAATATAGACACAGTAATACTATTACACCTAAACCAGCTATGGTTCGGTACCCGTAAGCCTTTCCATACTTACATTACTACAAAACAAAACAAAACCCTATAAGTGTGCTATATCAGCCCACCACCAGGAAAAGATTACTATTCAGCTAAGGAACCCCAAAACAGAAGCCCCTCCACAGACAAGAGGCCTTGGGATCCCCCCACCTTTCATACTCAAGAGAGCGTACCTTCACCAGGTCACCCATGATGTTCCTATATACCGTCTCCACCGGGAGGATTTTGTGACTCTTCGTTGACACTGGACACCGTGCACACCAGATGTGGTGCCTAACCACTGCACTAACTACGAATAAAGTGCAACGGTCCCTCCCACCAAGGTCTTTGAAAGCCCCATAGGCCAACTCCGCATAGGACAGGGCGGCCAGCCTAGGCCAACCGATGGAAGCTCCAACCCTTTTGTATACCTCTATATTAAAGAGACAATGAAGTAAGAAGTGGTCCACGGTTTCCAGCAGGTTACCACACTCCTCCCGGGGACAACCCCTTTCCTCAGAGTTTCTACACTTCACATTGTCCCTTACATATAGCTTACCGTGGAAGCAGCGCCAAGTCGCATCCCAAACATCCCAAGCCCACCCTCCAGATCCTGACTTGGCAGTCCCTCAAGGCCAGTGGGGCCTGAAAAAGGTAAGATAGAACCTTCCTGTCAAGGGAAAACCTCGACATGGTCTCCACCTCTCCCTTCCCTAGACCCCACAGTCTCAGGATTCTCATAACCGGGGCAACATAATCCGGGAGATATCCATGTGACGCACGTAGGTCTTTCACTCGCCCTCCAGTCTCCCATTCCTGGAAGAAAGGCCGAAACCACTCCCTACAGGAAATTACCCACAAAGGAGCCCTCTCTTTCTAGAGGTTTGCAATATTAATTTTCAAAAAGGTATTTGTTAAGAATACCACCGGGTTGACCATATCCAACCCACCTAGTCTCCTTGTGCGGTAAGTAACCTCTCTCCCGATTAGGTTCAGCCTGTTTCCCCACAACATCTGGAAAAAAGAGGCTGTAGACCGTACCCCAGAGAGACCCTGGCAAAACACAAACACTGCTTAGATACAAAAGCATGGGAATCAGGTAGGCTTTGCACAGGTGAACCCTTTCCCCGAGGGATAAAGACCATCCCTTCCAACGGTCCACCTTTTGGGCGACATCTTTTAGTCTACTCTCCCAATTTTGCTGATGATAATCTCCATCCTGGCCAAAATTGATGCCTAAGATCTTTACAGACTTCTGGGGTTCTGGAAGAGTGCCCTGGAGATCGAAGACAGGATCCCATTTCCCCAGCTAGAGAGTCTTACAATTGTCCAGGTTGATCTGAGACCCAGAAACCTCTGAATAGTGGTCCACCTCCGACATCACCCAGCTCACCTCCTCTTCCGAAGAGGCAAGAATGGAGACATTATCGGCGTACGCTACCACCTTCAGAGATGGCCCCCGCACCGCCAGTTCCATCCCCACCCCGGCCAATGGTCCACGATCTACCGTTCTAATGAAGGGATCAATCGCAAACATATACAGCAAAGGGCTTAAAGGACATCCCTGGCGGACACCAGAAGCCACCTCAAAAGGTCGACCCGACCAACTGTTAATCAACGGGAAACTCTCCGCCCCTTTGTACAAAGTTTTTAACCAGTCTACAAACCTCCCGGGTAGACCATACCACAAGAGAACGGACCACAGGTACTCATGGTTCACCCGGTCAAAAGCCTTTGCCTGGTCCAAAGATAACAGAAGCCCTTTCCTAAGGCCCGCCCTGCCCCGCTCCACGGCTTCTCGGACACCGAGAACGGCGCTAAAAGTGCTCCGACCAGGAATAGAACAGTGCTGAGCCTCAGAAAGAAGTCTCGGTGCAAACTTCACCAATCTGCAGAAAAGTATTTTTGCCAGAATCTTCCTGTCCACATTGAGAAGCGATATGGGTCTCCAGTTCTCAATGCGGGATGGATCTTTACCCTTTGACAGAATAATCAGGGCTGACTTACCCATTGACTTTGGCAGAGTGCCTGAGGAAAGACACTCGTTAAACACCTCGGCCAAGAGAGGAACTAATTGTTCCTTGAAAGCCTTGTACCACTCAGATGTTAAGCCATCCGGACCTGGCGATTTCTTAGGCCTAAGCCCATCAATGGCCAGTCCCACTTCCTCTTGCCTGATAGGTTCTGCCAAAACATCAAGAGAGGGGTCTATTCCTGCCTTGGGAATAGCTTCAGCCAAGAAAGCTGAAAAACGGTCCCGATTTAGTTCTTTCCTACCCAAGAGGTGAGAGTAGAAAGACCTGACGACCTCCAGGATCCCTGATTTGGACCTATTCAGGGAACCCGTACTGTCGACCAGGCCTACCACGAATTTACTTTTTACTGCCATCTTACAGTTTCCAAAGGGGTCGGGTGAGCGGTACTTCCCGAAATCCCTTTCAGCAACCAAAGAGGCGTATCTATCGTACTGACACCTCTTGAGCAAAGATTTCACACGAGTGATATCCTCACGGCTACCCCCCGTCGAAACAAGCCTTTCAAGTTTCTTCCTCAGCTCCTGGTACAGACAGTATCTGTCCCAGCTCCTGAGGTTAGAAAGCTAGCGGAAAAACCTCGCCGTCCTTTTTTTTATATCTCCCAACACTCCGACTTACTGTTGCAGAGGTCCACCAAGGGTTCCTGGCTCTGAAGGAAATCCTCAAAGGACTGTCTTATTGTCACTTCTTCCAGGAGAGACGAATTCAGCTTCCACATTCCTCTGCCCATACAGGGAGTCTCTGCAACATTCAAAGAGAAAATAATCAAACAGTGGTCAGAGAATTCCACTTCCACGGCTTCTAAAGCCGAGAAGACAGCCTCCTCCTTTAAATAAAATCTATCTATTCTAGACCTACGATTTCCCTGATGAAAGGTGAAATCCACGTGGTCTGGCTTATGCCGTAAATGGGCGTCCACCAGACGAGTATCCTCAACTATCCTAGACAACACAACGCTATCAGCATCCAGCCCACCTATGGAGCCTCCCCTATCACAGGACCTCGTCACATTGTTGAAGTCCCCTCCAAAGATCACCTGCCGGCTGGTAAAAAGAAAAGGCTTAATCCTTATGAGGAGACACTTGCGGTCCCACTTACTCTGTGGGCCGTAGATGTTTATTAGTCTCAATTCTTGTCTCCCCATGAGGACATCTAAAATCAGGCACCTTCCCATTTCTAACTCGATTATCATCCTGCATTCCACTTTTTCGGCGGTCTTAAAAAGTACCGCCACCCCACTACGTGGCTCGGCCGCAAGAGACCAGAAAGACGGACCTAGCCGCCATTCTCGCTTGGCTTTCGCCAGAAGAGTCGTACTCGTTAACCAGGTCTCTTGCAAAAACAAAATATCAGCTTCAATACAGCTGAAAAAAATCAAAGGCCAGGAAACGAGCTGCGTCAGACTTAATACTGGCAACGTTAATGCTTGCCAGTGTCAACGGGGTGAGTTCCGCCATCATTGATGATCGAGTTAGATAGCCTTCTTTTTCCCCATCCCACCACCATCAGCATTTTCATCTGAACCATCACACTCCTTCTGTCTTTTCAAACATACAGAGATATCCATACCATCCTTTTTGCCCAAGGTTCCAGGCTTGGCCCCCCCCCCCCAGAAGGTAATTTTCCCCCTGAAGGACAGGGCCCGGCAGCCTGCAAGGAGGCCCCCGCGCCCTCTGGCACCACACCCTCCTCCCCCCCAGCTAAAGCAGTTGGGGGATCCTCGTCAAGGGCCTGGTACCGATTAGAGACTTCCACCAGAGGGGACCCAGTTGATCCTTCCTTAGGCCTCTGGTCAAGGATGAGTGGGACAGATGGGTCCCACTCCAGAGAGGGCTTACGACCCTCTCCTTTCTTCTTCTTCTTCTTACTCCTCTTGTTCCTCCTACCCTCCAACCACGCTCTGCCACCCTCGTCTAAGCTTTCGCCGTACGAGGAGACAGGGTTGGCGGATGGGTTAGCCTCCACAGGTTGGGCCTCTGGTTCCCCATCGTCACTGTACCCCGGGTCACTACAACCGGGATCCTCAGCCAGACCAGCCGAAAGACCAGCTGAAGGGTCAGCTGCCACCTGTTCCCTATCCTTGCAGCGTTGTTCTAGCCGCCTGATCTTGGATGGCCTTTGCTTCTTCGGATCCTGCCTGCTTCTTCCAGCGCTAGTAGTTTCAGCGTCCCCTCACCAACTGATTCAGTCCCGGCAGCTGGCTCCTCTCCAACCACAGACCCAGCCTCGCGGCTAGTGCCTGCCTGATCTTGAGCCCGGCCCTGAACCCTGTTGGCGAAGGCAAGCGGACAGCGACTAAACGGATGACCTAGGTCCCCACAGAGGTTGCACCGGATCCGCCTACAAGATGCGGCAAGATGACCAGTGTCCCCACACTTCGCACACATGCGAACATCGCATTGTGCGCTAAAGTGGGTGGGACTGCCGCACTTGTGACAGACCTTTGGCTGGCCCCTATAGAACACCATAATCCTATCCCTTCCTATGAAGGCAGAGGAGGGAATATGAGCAACAGAATTGCCCCGATCAAACAGCTCCACGCTGAAGGTCCAGGCACCTGACCAGATTCCATGCTCATCGAGCACCTTGGCGGGGAGCTGCCCCACCCTACCATATCGACTAAGCCAAGTCAAGATGTCTACACTAGACAGTGATTCATTACAGGTCAAAACGGTCACTGTCTTCACAGTCGATTGGCGGGTGATGGCCTCGACAGCAAAACCCCACCACCCCGGGGTGTTCTTCATCAGCTCATATTTAGACCAGAAGAGCTCCAAACCCTCCGGCCTAACAAAGCTGACGTCGAACATAGTGGTGCCGTAGGGATGTATGAGCGCAAAGATGTCATTTGCAACAAACCTCGCCCCCAGGAGAAGTTCCACAACAGTCTTCCTAGAAGGAACTGCTGCTTCCTTACTCCTCCAATAGAGACGGGCCACATTCCTACGGTCCCTCCCTGGTGTGGGGTGAGTTCATACGATCTCACCCCTCCTTTGTTCTCGGAAGGCGCTAAAACCATGCCTTTCTGTCCAAAAGGCCTGGTCAACCGACCCTCCCTCTACCTGTATGGAAGTCCCCGGTCCTTTTTTTAGGGCCTCCAGGAGGTGCCGTTGCAAGTCACCCCCGCCCGAAACCTTGGGCAAAGAGTCACCCGAAACAACACCCGCATACGTCTTTGTTTTTGCCATCCTCTCTCTCGCATCCTTCCTCATTGCTTCCTTCCGCATAACTTCCTCCTCTTCATCAACTTCCTTATCTGCAATATACTCCTCAATCAAAGCTTCCTCATCCACCATCTCAATTTCTTCCTCATCCACAATCCCATTCACCAGTTCATTTGTATCCTCATTTATAACCTCATTCACGTTCTCATTCACCCCCACAGCCACCTGCACATCATTACCCATAATCCCATTCACAACCACATTTGCATCACCTTTCACTCCGCCTGGACTGGTCGGGTTCCCTAAAGAGACCGCAGTATCACTGGGAGCGGGCCCTGAGGAGCCCCCCGCAAAACCCGCAGGGGACTCCCCACCTCCCGCACCCCCCACTGCCTCCATGGCCTGCACAGTCCTGGGATACTCGACCATAGTGTTCTCCCCAGGTTCCAAAGTCTTTACACCTTCCACTGATTCTAATGGTCTTTTCCCAATTTTGACAGTTTTGTGCAGTTAAAAAGTTCGCTCAACACTATTTTTCTCCTTTCTGATATCCACCAGCTCATCCTCAGGGACCTCCTCATCCCCAAAATACAGTCTGCTTACCGGGGATTCCAGCTGCCTGACTTCCACCATTAGCCTTCCCCCAGACCCGCTTTCATCCCCGGAGGCGGCCTCAATCAGGTCTGAGGGGTCCCCCTGGCCACAGGGCAGAGAGTCCACCTCCGAATCCTGTGTTCCAGGAACCACATTCCCCTGGCTCCCAGCCTGCTGCCCTGACAGACTGGGGCCAGGCGTACCAGACAGTCCAGACATGCCCTCCAATCTGCAGTCATTCCTGAATTTCGCCAAAAATGGGCCGCCATTTTCCTCAATGGCGGCCCTCTTCTCCTCCAAAACCGCGATTGCCTTCTTTGTCTTAGGAGCCATTTTCTGTTGCATTTTTACATTTTTAAACTCCACATTAAGTGTTTTTAATTCCCTCTTGACCTCCTCATGCATGTTCAGAAAATATGCTACTCGGGAGGAAAAGGTTTTTGAAGACTCCTTAGGGCCCAAAATACCCCAATTATGCAGTCTCTCAGCCGCTGGGCAGGAAGAACCCCTGACACCAGGCTTCTTTACAGGAACTTTGTCGCCGGGCTGAGGCACCGACACAGACATACCACATGCTGAATCACCTACCTCAGCCTCTGGCCTCATCACCTTCTCCATGGCCTTCCCTGTATCCCGTCCCATGGTCCGTCCAGCAGCTTGTCCAGCCACTGTACCTTTCATTTTTTCAACCGCTGCTTGTGCAGCAGCGGACCTTTCCACAGCATCCTGCTTTCTCGGGTGCTGACTCAAATTGTCCAGAGAGGATCCCAAGCTGGCTGCTCTCCTGGGACCCCTCCGGACCCCACCTGGTACTCCGTTGGGCTCACTGCAGGGATCACACCCGCTCCTAGCAGCAGGGCCCCTCCTGCCCGCGGCACTATCGGGGCTGCCCTCCATCACCTGCGACCTTGCGGCCGCGTCTTTATATCCGCATCGTCGTCCACCTCCAGTAGCGCCGACGTATCCAAGCCCAGGTCTCCAGTCCTGGAGGCCCTCCTCTCCACTCACGCATCTCCGCTGCGGCTGCCGACACGTGGTGATGAATGCCGGCAGCCGGAGTCCCGGGGATCCATACCGGGAGAAACCGCCACCCCCTGGGGAAAGGGTAGCAATTCCCCCGGCAAACAAAGCGCTGGTAAGCCTCCCGGACCTCACACACCCACAAACAACAGGAAACAGGAACAGGAAGGAACAGCAGCTCCTCCCACCACTTCTCCTGTCCTGGATACTGGGTGTAATCCTTAGTGTGCAGGAGCCAGTGGACGGGTGTGGTTGTGTGTGAAGGAGCTCCTGCTAATTGCTAACAGACTTCCATGGATTTTTCCATCTCTTCCAACCCAGGCCCTGCCTCTCCCCAGGGAGGTGGTGGGGTTCTGGGCAATGAAGCGACTGAAGACCCAGGATCCTACTTCCCGGGGTAGGCCAGCAGGAGGTAGGGGAGGTAAGCTACCGGCCTCAGTTCCATCTTCCGCCCCGGGGGTCAGAAGATCCAGCAGGAGTCGTGGTGCAGTGGCCCCTGCAGCCCCCAGAGGTGAAGCCGTGTCCATCGCCGGAAGTTCCAGGAGGGCGGACAGTAGCCCTCCAAGAGGTACGCAGAGTGCTCCTGGGAGTGGGCTGGGCTCGGTTGAGGCAGCATGAAGCCCCAGGAACTAATCGCCGTTTACAGCTCCCGGATCACGGCCTACCTCCGGGAGTATGAGGAAGCGAATAGGACCCTCAAGAAGGTGAGGGAGAACCTAAAGCTTGAGAGGGGGAAGGTGGATAAAGCGGCAAGAAAAAACAGGCCAGAAATATAAAAAAAAATAAAAGGCTTAAAATAAATTATTAAAGAGCTGCAAGAAAGAAGGGGGGCCATTTTGGAAAACAGTGGTCCCTTTAAGGAAAAGCTCATGAATGATCAAAGGTTCAATAAAATGGTTGGAAGCCGTGAACAGCAAGAAGATGACTCCTCTAGTGAGGAGAAAGAGTTGGACATGGGGGGGGCAATCTGCGGAAACTGGTATCACCGCAGAGCAGGTATGCCCCCCCCCCACTAGTTCCAATGAGGAAATAGACTACAGTGAGAGCAGCGGAGTTGGGGGGCAGCTTATGGCCGAAATTCGCCACCTGGAGTCCCCCGAAATTTGTGAGGACATTTGTTTTGGTAATGAATTACCTGAAGAGGAGCCAATAGGAAAGAGGAGAAAACCAAAGACATTAAAGTCAGAGGTGAGGTATGGCTATGTGACCCACCCTGCGTGCCCTGGGCCAGCTCAAAAGCCAGCTCAGGGCACGAACCCCACCATCCTCCCTGGCCCGGTCTCTGCTGTGGGACCGGTGCGTAGAAGTGGGGAGAAAGACGTGGTAAAGATGGCGCAGGACTCTTAGGAGAGGGGAGAATTCCATTACAGTAGGGGGGCAGCAGGTAGATTCTTCTGGATAGACAGGCATGGCCTGCGTGCCTTCCGAGAGCAAGGCGGGGGCGAGACCACCTGGTCCTCACCCACAACCGTGTTGTGTGCATGTGACATCTTTGCCCTGATACATCCGTATGGCACCCGGGAGTTTGATGTCAGTTTTGCCCGGCCAGAGGGTCTTGAACTTTTCTGGTCTGGGTATGAACTGGCAAAAGACCAGCCGGACTGGCAGGGTTTTTTTGTGCAAGCGATAACCCGCCAGAATGAGGTCAAGAAAGTGACCATTCTGACCCGTAATGAGTCACTTTCTTTTGTTGACATCTTGACCTGGTTGAGCAGGTACGGGGACGTCCAGGGTCTTCCTAGCAAGAACCTGGATGAGTTTGGCATCTGGTCGGGTGCCTGGATGTTTCTGATTAAGTTGAAACATTCAGGGGGGTCGGTTTCCCACATACCGTCATCTGCTTTCCTTGGTCAGGATAGGATCATGGTGTTCTACAGGGGGCAGCCTAAGCTGTGTTACAAGTGCGGCAGCCCTTCGCATTTCAGCGCCAGCTGCCGAGTGCAGAGGTGCGTGTTGTGCGGGGGTGAAGGCCATCTTGCTGCATCTTGTGGGCAGATTAGATGCAACCTGTGTGGTGAGCTAGGGCACCCGTTCAGTCGTTGCCTTCGCTCTGTCACCAACGTGGCTCATGCACGCACGGAGGCGAGCCGGGAGGCCCCCACCGCAGAGGCGAGTGCTGGCGAAGGCGACAGGGCAGTGGGGTCGATGAAGAGAAAAGACGGCCTGTCCCAGCAGAGACGGAGGGAGAAGCGTCAAATGGAGAGGGGGCAGGTGGAACCCCGTCCTGGGGTGATGCCTGTGCCCTCCCAAAAGAATGCCTCTCCTAGAGCTAAGACCCTGGGGGATATCGAGGTGAATGAGGAACTCAGGAGAATAGACCTCATAGAGTTCATACGATCTCACCCCTCCTTTGTTCTCGGAAGGCGCTAAAACCATGCCTTTCTGTCCAAAAGGCCTGGTCAACCGACCCTCCCTCTACCTGTATGGAAGTCCCCGGTCCTTTTTTTAGGGCCTCCAGGAGGTGCCGTTGCAAGTCACCCCCGCCCGAAACCTTGGGCAAAGAGTCACCCGAAACAACACCCGCATACGTCTTTGTTTTTGCCATCCTCTCTCTCGCATCCTTCCTCATTGCTTCCTTCCGCATAACTTCCTCCTCTTCATCAACTTCCTTATCTGCAATATACTCCTCAATCAAAGCTTCCTCATCCACCATCTCAATTTCTTCCTCATCCACAATCCCATTCACCAGTTCATTTGTATCCTCATTTATAACCTCATTCACGTTCTCATTCACCCCCACAGCCACCTGCACATCATTACCCATAATCCCATTCACAACCACATTTGCATCACCTTTCACTCCGCCTGGACTGGTCGGGTTCCCTAAAGAGACCGCAGTATCACTGGGAGCGGGCCCTGAGGAGCCCCCCGCAAAACCCGCAGGGGACTCCCCACCTCCCGCACCCCCCACTGCCTCCATGGCCTGCACAGTCCTGGGATACTCGACCATAGTGTTCTCCCCAGGTTCCAAAGTCTTTACACCTTCCACTGATTCTAATGGTCTTTTCCCAATTTTGACAGTTTTGTCAGTTAAAAAGTTCGCTCAACACTATTTTTCTCCTTTCTGATATCCACCAGCTCATCCTCAGGGACCTCCTCATCCCCAAAATACAGTCTGCTTACCGGGGATTCCAGCTGCCTGACTTCCACCATTAGCCTTCCCCCAGACCCGCTTTCATCCCCGGAGGCGGCCTCAATCAGGTCTGAGGGGTCCCCCTGGCCACAGGGCAGAGAGTCCACCTCCGAATCCTGTGTTCCAGGAACCACATTCCCCTGGCTCCCAGCCTGCTGCCCTGACAGACTGGGGCCAGGCGTACCAGACAGTCCAGACATGCCCTCCAATCTGCAGTCATTCCTGAATTTCGCCAAAAATGGGCCGCCATTTTCCTCAATGGCGGCCCTCTTCTCCTCCAAAACCGCGATTGCCTTCTTTGTCTTAGGAGCCATTTTCTGTTGCATTTTTACATTTTTAAACTCCACATTAAGTGTTTTTAATTCCCTCTTGACCTCCTCATGCATGTTCAGAAAATATGCTACTCGGGAGGAAAAGGTTTTTGAAGACTCCTTAGGGCCCAAAATACCCCAATTATGCAGTCTCTCAGCCGCTGGGCAGGAAGAACCCCTGACACCAGGCTTCTTTACAGGAACTTTGTCGCCGGGCTGAGGCACCGACACAGACATACCACATGCTGAATCACCTACCTCAGCCTCTGGCCTCATCACCTTCTCCATGGCCTTCCCTGTATCCCGTCCCATGGTCCGTCCAGCAGCTTGTCCAGCCACTGTACCTTTCATTTTTTCAACCGCTGCTTGTGCAGCAGCGGGCCTTTCCACAGCATCCTGCTTTCTCGGGTGCTGACTCAAATTGTCCAGAGAGGATCCCAAGCTGGCTGCTCTCCTGGGACCCCTCCGGACCCCACCTGGTACTCCGTTGGGCTCACTGCAGGGATCACACCCGCTCCTAGCAGCAGGGCCCCTCCTGCCCGCGGCACTATCGGGGCTGCCCTCCATCACCTGCGACCTTGCGGCCGCGTCTTTATATCCGCATCGTCGTCCACCTCCAGTAGCGCCGACGTATCCAAGCCCAGGTCTCCAGTCCTGGAGGCCCTCCTCTCCACTCACGCATCTCCGCTGCGGCTGCCGACACGTGGTGATGAATGCCGGCAGCCGGAGTCCCGGGGATCCATACCGGGAGAAACCGCCACCCCCTGGGGAAAGGGTAGCAATTCCCCCGGCAAACAAAGCGCTGGTAAGCCTCCCGGACCTCACACACCCACAAACAACAGGAAACAGGAACAGGAAGGAACAGCAGCTCCTCCCACCACTTCTCCTGTCCTGGATACTGGGTGTAATCCTTAGTGTGCAGGAGCCAGTGGACGGGTGTGGTTGTGTGTGAAGGAGCTCCTGCTAATTGCTAACAGACTTCCATGGATTTTTCCATCTCTTCCAACCCAGGCCCTGCCTCTCCCCAGGGAGGTGGTGGGGTTCTGGGCAATGAAGCGACTGAAGACCCAGGATCCTACTTCCCGGGGTAGGCCAGCAGGAGGTAGGGGAGGTAAGCTACCGGCCTCAGTTCCATCTTCCGCCCCGGGGGTCAGAAGATCCAGCAGGAGTCGTGGTGCAGTGGCCCCTGCAGCCCCCAGAGGTGAAGCCGTGTCCATCGCCGGAAGTTCCAGGAGGGCGGACAGTAGCCCTCCAAGAGGTACGCAGAGTGCTCCTGGGAGTGGGCTGGGCTCGGTTGAGGCAGCATGAAGCCCCAGGAACTAATCGCCGTTTACAGCTCCCGGATCACGGCCTACCTCCGGGAGTATGAGGAAGCGAATAGGACCCTCAAGAAGGTGAGGGAGAACCTAAAGCTTGAGAGGGGGAAGGTGGATAAAGCGGCAAGAAAAAACAGGCCAGAAATATAAAAAAAAATAAAAGGCTTAAAAGAAATTATTAAAGAGCTGCAAGAAAGAAGGGGGGCCATTTTGGAAAACAGTGGTCCCTTTAAGGAAAAGCTCATGAATGATCAAAGGTTCAATAAAATGGTTGGAAGCCGTGAACAGCAAGAAGATGACTCCTCTAGTGAGGAGAAAGAGTTAGACATGGGGGGGGCAATCTGCGGAAACTGGTATCACCGCAGAGCAGGTATGCCCCCCCCCCCCCACTAGTTCAAATGAGGAAATAGACTACAGTGAGAGCAGCGGAGTTGGGGGGCAGCTTATGGCCGAAATTCGCCACCTGGAGTCCCCCGAAATTTGTGAGGACATTTGTTTTGGTAATGAATTACCTGAAGAGGAGCCAATAGGAAAGAGGAGAAAACCAAAGACATTAAAGCCAGAGGTGAGGTATGGCTATGTGACCCACCCTGCGTGCCCTGGGCCAGCTCAAAAGCCAGCTCAGGGCACGAACCCCACCATCCTCCCTGGCCCGGTCTCTGCTGTGGGACCGGTGCGTAGAAGTGGGGAGAAAGACGTGGTAAAGATGGCGCAGGACTCTTAGGAGAGGGGAGAATTCCATTACAGTAGGGGGGCAGCAGGTAGATTCTTCTGGATAGACAGGCATGGCCTGCGTGCCTTCCGAGAGCAAGGCGGGGGCGAGACCACCTGGTCCTCACCCACAACCGTGTTGTGTGCATGTGACATCTTTGCCCTGATACATCCGTATGGCACCCGGGAGTTTGATGTCAGTTTTGCCCGGCCAGAGGGTCTTGAACTTTTCTGGTCTGGGTATGAACTGGCAAAAGACCAGCCGGACTGGCAGGGTTTTTTTGTGCAAGCGATAACCCGCCAGAATGAGGTCAAGAAAGTGACCATTCTGACCCGTAATGAGTCACTTTCTTTTGTTGACATCTTGACCTGGTTGAGCAGGTACGGGGACGTCCAGGGTCTTCCTAGCAAGAACCTGGATGAGTTTGGCATCTGGTCGGGTGCCTGGATGTTTCTGATTAAGTTGAAACATTCAGGGGGGTCGGTTTCCCACATACCGTCATCTGCTTTCCTTGGTCAGGATAGGATCATGGTGTTCTACAGGGGGCAGCCTAAGCTGTGTTACAAGTGCGGCAGCCCTTCGCATTTCAGCGCCAGCTGCCGAGTGCAGAGGTGCGTGTTGTGCGGGGGTGAAGGCCATCTTGCTGCATCTTGTGGGCAGATTAGATGCAACCTGTGTGGTGAGCTAGGGCACCCGTTCAGTCGTTGCCCTCGCTCTGTCACCAACGTGGCTCATGCACGCACGGAGGCGAGCCGGGAGGCCCCCACCGCAGAGGCGAGTGCTGGCGAAGGCGACAGGGCAGTGGGGTCGATGAAGAGAAAAGACGGCCTGTCCCAGCAGAGACGGAGGGAGAAGCGTCAAATGGAGAGGGGGCAGGTGGAACCCCGTCCTGGGGTGATGCCTGTGCCCTCCCAAAAGAATGCCTCTCCTAGAGCTAAGACCCTGGGGGATATCGAGGTGAATGAGGAACTCAGGAGAATAGACCTCATAGAGTTCATACGATCTCACCCCTCCTTTGTTCTCGGAAGGCGCTAAAACCATGCCTTTCTGTCCAAAAGGCCTGGTCAACCGACCCTCCCTCTACCTGTATGGAAGTCCCCGGTCCTTTTTTTAGGGCCTCCAGGAGGTGCCGTTGCAAGTCACCCCCGCCCGAAACCTTGGGCAAAGAGTCACCCGAAACAACACCCTGCATACGTCTTTGTTTTTGCCATCCTCTCTCTCGCATCCTTCCTCATTGCTTCCTTCCGCATAACTTCCTCCTCTTCATCAACTTCCTTATCTGCAATATACTCCTCAATCAAAGCTTCCTCATCCACCATCTCAATTTCTTCCTCATCCACAATCCCATTCACCAGTTCATTTGTATCCTCATTTATAACCTCATTCACGTTCTCATTCACCCCCACAGCCACCTGCACATCATTACCCATAATCCCATTCACAACCACATTTGCATCACCTTTCACTCCGCCTGGACTGGTCGGGTTCCCTAAAGAGACCGCAGTATCACTGGGAGCAGGCCCTGAGGAGCCCCCCGCAAAACCCGCAGGGGACTCCCCACCTCCCGCACCCCCCACTGCCTCCATGGCCTGCACAGTCCTGGGATACTCGACCATAGTGTTCTCCCCAGGTTCCAAAGTCTTTACACCTTCCACTGATTCTAATGGTCTTTTCCCAATTTTGACAGTTTTGTCAGTTAAAAAGTTCGCTCAACACTATTTTTCTCCTTTCTGATATCCACCAGCTCATCCTCAGGGACCTCCTCATCCCCAAAATACAGTCTGCTTACCGGGGATTCCAGCTGCCTGACTTCCACCATTAGCCTTCCCCCAGACCCGCTTTCATCCCCGGAGGCGGCCTCAATCAGGTCTGAGGGGTCCCCCTGGCCACAGGGCAGAGAGTCCACCTCCGAATCCTGTGTTCCAGGAACCACATTCCCCTGGCTCCCAGCCTGCTGCCCTGACAGACTGGGGCCAGGCGTACCAGACAGTCCAGACATGCCCTCCAATCTGCAGTCATTCCTGAATTTCGCCAAAAATGGGCCGCCATTTTCCTCAATGGCGGCCCTCTTCTCCTCCAAAACCGCGATTGCCTTCTTTGTCTTAGGAGCCATTTTCTGTTGCATTTTTACATTTTTAAACTCCACATTAAGTGTTTTTAATTCCCTCTTGACCTCCTCATGCATGTTCAGAAAATATGCTACTCGGGAGGAAAAGGTTTTTGAAGACTCCTTAGGGCCCAAAATACCCCAATTATGCAGTCTCTCAGCCGCTGGGCAGGAAGAACCCCTGACACCAGGCTTCTTTACAGGAACTTTGTCGCCGGGCTGAGGCACCGACACAGACATACCACATGCTGAATCACCTACCTCAGCCTCTGGCCTCATCACCTTCTCCATGGCCTTCCCTGTATCCCGTCCCATGGTCCGTCCAGCAGCTTGTCCAGCCACTGTACCTTTCATTTTTTCAACCGCTGCTTGTGCAGCAGCGGGCCTTTCCACAGCATCCTGCTTTCTCGGGTGCTGACTCAAATTGTCCAGAGAGGATCCCAAGCTGGCTGCTCTCCTGGGACCCCTCCGGACCCCACCTGGTACTCCGTTGGGCTCACTGCAGGGATCACACCCGCTCCTAGCAGCAGGGCCCCTCCTGCCCGCGGCACTATCGGGGCTGCCCTCCATCACCTGCGACCTTGCGGCCGCGTCTTTATATCCGCATCGTCGTCCACCTCCAGTAGCGCCGACGTATCCAAGCCCAGGTCTCCAGTCCTGGAGGCCCTCCTCTCCACTCACGCATCTCCGCTGCGGCTGCCGACACGTGGTGATGAATGCCGGCAGCCGGAGTCCCGGGGATCCATACCGGGAGAAACCGCCACCCCCTGGGGAAAGGGTAGCAATTCCCCCGGCAAACAAAGCGCTGGTAAGCCTCCCGGACCTCACACACCCACAAACAACAGGAAACAGGAACAGGAAGGAACAGCAGCTCCTCCCACCACTTCTCCTGTCCTGGATACTGGGTGTAATCCTTAGTGTGCAGGAGCCAGTGGACGGGTGTGGTTGTGTGTGAAGGAGCTCCTGCTAATTGCTAACAGACTTCCATGGATTTTTCCATCTCTTCCAACCCAGGCCCTGCCTCTCCCCAGGGAGGTGGTGGGGTTCTGGGCAATGAAGCGACTGAAGACCCAGGATCCTACTTCCCGGGGTAGGCCAGCAGGAGGTAGGGGAGGTAAGCTACCGGCCTCAGTTCCATCTTCCGCCCCGGGGGTCAGAAGATCCAGCAGGAGTCGTGGTGCAGTGGCCCCTGCAGCCCCCAGAGGTGAAGCCGTGTCCATCGCCGGAAGTTCCAGGAGGGCGGACAGTAGCCCTCCAAGAGGTACGCAGAGTGCTCCTGGGAGTGGGCTGGGCTCGGTTGAGGCAGCATGAAGCCCCAGGAACTAATCGCCGTTTACAGCTCCCGGATCACGGCCTACCTCCGGGAGTATGAGGAAGCGAATAGGACCCTCAAGAAGGTGAGGGAGAACCTAAAGCTTGAGAGGGGGAAGGTGGATAAAGCGGCAAGAAAAAACAGGCCAGAAATATAAAAAAAAATAAAAGGCTTAAAAGAAATTATTAAAGAGCTGCAAGAAAGAAGGGGGGCCATTTTGGAAAACAGTGGTCCCTTTAAGGAAAAGCTCATGAATGATCAAAGGTTCAATAAAATGGTTGGAAGCCGTGAACAGCAAGAAGATGACTCCTCTAGTGAGGAGAAAGAGTTAGACATGGGGGGGGCAATCTGCGGAAACTGGTATCACCGCAGAGCAGGTATGCCCCCCCCCCCCCACTAGTTCCAATGAGGAAATAGACTACAGTGAGAGCAGCGGAGTTGGGGGGCAGCTTATGGCCGAAATTCGCCACCTGGAGTCCCCCGAAATTTGTGAGGACATTTGTTTTGGTAATGAATTACCTGAAGAGGAGCCAATAGGAAAGAGGAGAAAACCAAAGACATTAAAGCCAGAGGTGAGGTATGGCTATGTGACCCACCCTGCGTGCCCTGGGCCAGCTCAAAAGCCAGCTCAGGGCACGAACCCCACCATCCTCCCTGGCCCGGTCTCTGCTGTGGGACCGGTGCGTAGAAGTGGGGAGAAAGACGTGGTAAAGATGGCGCAGGACTCTTAGGAGAGGGGAGAATTCCATTACAGTAGGGGGGCAGCAGGTAGATTCTTCTGGATAGACAGGCATGGCCTGCGTGCCTTCCGAGAGCAAGGCGGGGGCGAGACCACCTGGTCCTCACCCACAACCGTGTTGTGTGCATGTGACATCTTTGCCCTGATACATCCGTATGGCACCCGGGAGTTTGATGTCAGTTTTGCCCGGCCAGAGGGTCTTGAACTTTTCTGGTCTGGGTATGAACTGGCAAAAGACCAGCCGGACTGGCAGGGTTTTTTTGTGCAAGCGATAACCCGCCAGAATGAGGTCAAGAAAGTGACCATTCTGACCCGTAATGAGTCACTTTCTTTTGTTGACATCTTGACCTGGTTGAGCAGGTACGGGGACGTCCAGGGTCTTCCTAGCAAGAACCTGGATGAGTTTGGCATCTGGTCGGGTGCCTGGATGTTTCTGATTAAGTTGAAACATTCAGGGGGGTCGGTTTCCCACATACCGTCATCTGCTTTCCTTGGTCAGGATAGGATCATGGTGTTCTACAGGGGGCAGCCTAAGCTGTGTTACAAGTGCGGCAGCCCTTCGCATTTCAGCGCCAGCTGCCGAGTGCAGAGGTGCGTGTTGTGCGGGGGTGAAGGCCATCTTGCTGCATCTTGTGGGCAGATTAGATGCAACCTGTGTGGTGAGCTAGGGCACCCGTTCAGTCGTTGCCCTCGCTCTGTCACCAACGTGGCTCATGCACGCACGGAGGCGAGCCGGGAGGCCCCCACCGCAGAGGCGAGTGCTGGCGAAGGCGACAGGGCAGTGGGGTCGATGAAGAGAAAAGACGGCCTGTCCCAGCAGAGACGGAGGGAGAAGCGTCAAATGGAGAGGGGGCAGGTGGAACCCCGTCCTGGGGTGATGCCTGTGCCCTCCCAAAAGAATGCCTCTCCTAGAGCTAAGACCCTGGGGGATATCGAGGTGAATGAGGAACTCAGGAGAATAGACCTCATAGAGTTCATACGATCTCACCCCTCCTTTGTTCTCGGAAGGCGCTAAAACCATGCCTTTCTGTCCAAAAGGCCTGGTCAACCGACCCTCCCTCTACCTGTATGGAAGTCCCCGGTCCTTTTTTTAGGGCCTCCAGGAGGTGCCGTTGCAAGTCACCCCCGCCCGAAACCTTGGGCAAAGAGTCACCCGAAACAACACCCGCATACGTCTTTGTTTTTGCCATCCTCTCTCTCGCATCCTTCCTCATTGCTTCCTTCCGCATAACTTCCTCCTCTTCATCAACTTCCTTATCTGCAATATACTCCTCAATCAAAGCTTCCTCATCCACCATCTCAATTTCTTCCTCATCCACAATCCCATTCACCAGTTCATTTGTATCCTCATTTATAACCTCATTCACGTTCTCATTCACCCCCACAGCCACCTGCACATCATTACCCATAATCCCATTCACAACCACATTTGCATCACCTTTCACTCCGCCTGGACTGGTCGGGTTCCCTAAAGAGACCGCAGTATCACTGGGAGCAGGCCCTGAGGAGCCCCCCGCAAAACCCGCAGGGGACTCCCCACCTCCCGCACCCCCCACTGCCTCCATGGCCTGCACAGTCCTGGGATACTCGACCATAGTGTTCTCCCCAGGTTCCAAAGTCTTTACACCTTCCACTGATTCTAATGGTCTTTTCCCAATTTTGACAGTTTTGTCAGTTAAAAAGTTCGCTCAACACTATTTTTCTCCTTTCTGATATCCACCAGCTCATCCTCAGGGACCTCCTCATCCCCAAAATACAGTCTGCTTACCGGGGATTCCAGCTGCCTGACTTCCACCATTAGCCTTCCCCCAGACCCGCTTTCATCCCCGGAGGCGGCCTCAATCAGGTCTGAGGGGTCCCCCTGGCCACAGGGCAGAGAGTCCACCTCCGAATCCTGTGTTCCAGGAACCACATTCCCCTGGCTCCCAGCCTGCTGCCCTGACAGACTGGGGCCAGGCGTACCAGACAGTCCAGACATGCCCTCCAATCTGCAGTCATTCCTGAATTTCGCCAAAAATGGGCCGCCATTTTCCTCAATGGCGGCCCTCTTCTCCTCCAAAACCGCGATTGCCTTCTTTGTCTTAGGAGCCATTTTCTGTTGCATTTTTACATTTTTAAACTCCACATTAAGTGTTTTTAATTCCCTCTTGACCTCCTCATGCATGTTCAGAAAATATGCTACTCGGGAGGAAAAGGTTTTTGAAGACTCCTTAGGGCCCAAAATACCCCAATTATGCAGTCTCTCAGCCGCTGGGCAGGAAGAACCCCTGACACCAGGCTTCTTTACAGGAACTTTGTCGCCGGGCTGAGGCACCGACACAGACATACCACATGCTGAATCACCTACCTCAGCCTCTGGCCTCATCACCTTCTCCATGGCCTTCCCTGTATCCCGTCCCATGGTCCGTCCAGCAGCTTGTCCAGCCACTGTACCTTTCATTTTTTCAACCGCTGCTTGTGCAGCAGCGGGCCTTTCCACAGCATCCTGCTTTCTCGGGTGCTGACTCAAATTGTCCAGAGAGGATCCCAAGCTGGCTGCTCTCCTGGGACCCCTCCGGACCCCACCTGGTACTCCGTTGGGCTCACTGCAGGGATCACACCCGCTCCTAGCAGCAGGGCCCCTCCTGCCCGCGGCACTATCGGGGCTGCCCTCCATCACCTGCGACCTTGCGGCCGCGTCTTTATATCCGCATCGTCGTCCACCTCCAGTAGCGCCGACGTATCCAAGCCCAGGTCTCCAGTCCTGGAGGCCCTCCTCTCCACTCACGCATCTCCGCTGCGGCTGCCGACACGTGGTGATGAATGCCGGCAGCCGGAGTCCCGGGGATCCATACCGGGAGAAACCGCCACCCCCTGGGGAAAGGGTAGCAATTCCCCCGGCAAACAAAGCGCTGGTAAGCCTCCCGGACCTCACACACCCACAAACAACAGGAAACAGGAACAGGAAGGAACAGCAGCTCCTCCCACCACTTCTCCTGTCCTGGATACTGGGTGTAATCCTTAGTGTGCAGGAGCCAGTGGACGGGTGTGGTTGTGTGTGAAGGAGCTCCTGCTAATTGCTAACAGACTTCCATGGATTTTTCCATCTCTTCCAACCCAGGCCCTGCCTCTCCCCAGGGAGGTGGTGGGGTTCTGGGCAATGAAGCGACTGAAGACCCAGGATCCTACTTCCCGGGGTAGGCCAGCAGGAGGTAGGGGAGGTAAGCTACCGGCCTCAGTTCCATCTTCCGCCCCGGGGGTCAGAAGATCCAGCAGGAGTCGTGGTGCAGTGGCCCCTGCAGCCCCCAGAGGTGAAGCCGTGTCCATCGCCGGAAGTTCCAGGAGGGCGGACAGTAGCCCTCCAAGAGGTACGCAGAGTGCTCCTGGGAGTGGGCTGGGCTCGGTTGAGGCAGCATGAAGCCCCAGGAACTAATCGCCGTTTACAGCTCCCGGATCACGGCCTACCTCCGGGAGTATGAGGAAGCGAATAGGACCCTCAAGAAGGTGAGGGAGAACCTAAAGCTTGAGAGGGGGAAGGTGGATAAAGCGGCAAGAAAAAACAGGCCAGAAATATAAAAAAAAATAAAAGGCTTAAAAGAAATTATTAAAGAGCTGCAAGAAAGAAGGGGGGCCATTTTGGTGAGCTAGGGCACCCGTTCAGTCGTTGCCCTCGCTCTGTCACCAACGTGGCTCATGCACGCACGGAGGCGAGCCGGGAGGCCCCCACCGCAGAGGCGAGTGCTGGCGAAGGCGACAGGGCAGTGGGGTCGATGAAGAGAAAAGACGGCCTGTCCCAGCAGAGACGGAGGGAGAAGCGTCAAATGGAGAGGGGGCAGGTGGAACCCCGTCCTGGGGTGATGCCTGTGCCCTCCCAAAAGAATGCCTCTCCTAGAGCTAAGACCCTGGGGGATATCGAGGTGAATGAGGAACTCAGGAGAATAGACCGTTCCGAGGTGACTCTGTCCACTTGCTACGAGAGTGCAACAGAGGAGAGTGAGACAGAGTCTAAAAGAACAAGAAGGAAACGTCTGACCAAAAAAAGATCTAGCCCGACTAGAGTGCCTGTGGAAGGCAAAGCCAGCTCCCCCCTGGACCTCTCTAATCCTGACTCTCTTCCCCTGGATCTTTCCAACCGGTACCTCGCCTTGGATGAGATCTCCGCCTCCTCTTCTTCCGGGGAGGAGGTTGAAGGTGGGGAGCCGGAGGGGCAAGAGATGGAGCCTCTGGAAGGGCCCGCGCCTCCATCCGGTGAGGATGCAAGGTCCTTGGGAGGTGGGGCGGGTCCAGACACTGGGAATGGGAATGACAAGGGTGGTGCGAAGGAGGAGGCGGTGGTGACTAATGAGATGGACACCACTGTCTCTCTCAAAAGAAATCGTGCCACCTTAGGGGGTAGCCCCAAGAGGGGTAAGAAGAAGAACAAGAAGGGGAAGGAAGAAGGCCATCTAACTTAATCACTCTATATGGCGGCACTCTCTCCGTTGACGCTGACGACCATTAATGTCGCCAGTATTAAATCGGATGCGGCTAGCTTTGCAGCTTTTGATTTTCTCAGCCGGGTTGAAGCTGACATTTTATTTTTGCAAGAGACCAGGCTGCCAGATTTGGCGGCTGTGTATAAGGCAAAAAAGGACTGGAGGTGTGGTCCATCATATTGGTCTCTTGCGGCTGAGCCGTATAGCGGAGTGGCGGTTCTTTTTACCGCACCAGTAGAAAGCCGATGAGTGATTGAGTTAGAAATGGGGAGGTTGATTTTAGACGTCCTCATGAAGGGTCAAGAGCTTCGCCTGATAAACATCTATGGTCCCCAAACCAGGTGGGATCGGAAGCGTCTCTTTATGAGGATCAAACCTTTCCTTTTTATGAGTCGGCAGGTGGTCTTTGGCGGGGACTTTAATACAGTCACAAGGTCCCAAGACCGGGGAGGCGCCAGAAACCGGCTGGCTTATGATAGTGTATCCCTTAATAGCATAGCTAGTGAGGCTCGCCTGGTGGATGTCCACATTAGGCAGACCCCAGGCCACGGTGGTTTTACTTATTATAGAGGTAGTCAGATTAGGTCTAGAATAGACAGGTTTTATTTAAAGGAGGTGACTATTTTTTCAACTTTAGAGGTGGTAGAGGTGGAATTCTCTGATCACTGTCTAATTATGTTCTCTTTAAATGTTGCAGAATCCCCCCAAATGGGAAGAGGCTATTGGAAGCTAAATTCGGCCCTCTTGGAGGAAGCAGAGGTGAGACAATCCTTTAAGGACTTCCTTCAGAGTCAGGTAGAGTTGCTGGATCTTTGTGACACTAAGTCAGAGTGGTGGGAGATATTCAAAGATCGGGTGGCAAAATTCTTCTGCCAGCTCTCGAGCCTCAGGTCCCTGGACAAGTACTGCTTGTATCAGGGTCTGAGGAGGAAACTCGAACAACTGGTCTTGACTGGAGGTAGCCGAGAGGATATCTCCAGGGTGAAATCTTTGCTTAAGAGGTGCCAGTACGATAGGCACGCATGTTTGGTTTTTGAGAGGGATTTCGGGAAGTACCGCTCGCCTGACCCTTACAGAAACTGTAAGATGTCAGTGAAAAGTAAGTTGGTAATGGGACTGGTCGATGGTACGGGATCTCTGGATAGGTCCAGATCAGGGATCTTGGAAATCGTCAAGTCCTTCTACTCGTGCCTCTTGAGGAAGAAGGATCTGAATCAGGACAGGATTTCGGCTTTCCTGGCTGAAACCATCCCTGAGTCAAGAGTAGACGACTCTCTTGGCATTTTGATAGAAGAAATCAGAGAAGAGGAAGTCAGCCTGGCGATCGAAGGGCTTGCCTTAAAGAAGTCGCCAGGCCCAGATGGCTTAACATCCGAGTTTTATAAGACCTTTAAGGACTCCTTGGTTCCCCTCTTGACTAAGGTATTCAATGAGTGCCTTTCCTTGGGTGCTCTGCCGAAGTCAATGAGGAGGTCAGCTCTGATCCTTATATCAAAGGGTAAAGATCTGAGCCGTATTGAGAATTGGCGTCCCATAGCGCTTCTCAATACAGACAGAAAGATCCTGGCCAAAATACTGTTTAATCGGTTGGTTCAGTTTGCGCCCCGGCTCCTTTCGGAGACCCAACATTGCTCAGTTCCAGGCCGAAGCACGTTTAGTGCTGTGCTCGGTGTGCGAGAGGCAGTGGAGCAGAGTAGGGCGGGTAACTGGAAGGGGTACATGCTGGCTTTAGATCAGGCAAAGTCTTTTGATCGGGTTGACCACGAGTACCTCTGGGAAGTCCTTCTGAAATATGGCCTGCCGGGGGGGTTTGTCGATTGGTTAAAGATCTTGTATGCAGGGGCAGAGAGTTTCCCGCTGGTGAACGGTTGGTCTGGCAGCCCTTTTGAGATCGGGTCTGGAGTCCGCCAGGGTTGTCCATTGAGCCCGCTCTTATACGTGTTTGCGATTGATCCTTTTATTAGGAGAATTGATCGAGGACTGTTAGCGGGAGTCAGGATGAGTCTGGAGGAGCCAGAAGCCACTCTGAGGGTGGTGGCGTATGCCGATGATGTCACTGTTTTCGTGTCCTCGGGAGGGGAGGCGGAATACGTGATGTCAGAGGTAGAATGCTACTCGGAAGTCTCCGGGTCCGTGATTAACCGGGATAAGTGTGAGAGTCTCTGGCTGGGAGGGGGTGATCCATCTTTCGGTCTCCCGGACACCCTCCCAGAGCCCCAGTCGTCAGCCAAAGTCCTAGGCATTCAATTCGGCCATGGGGATCACGATCGCCACTCAGATGGTTGACCAGTGAAAGGGTTGGTCTTTGACCCTCAGGGAGAGGGTGAACCTGATCAAGACTTACCTTCTCCCTTTGCTTATCTATTTGGCCAGTGTATGTTTCTTGCCAGAACCTCTCTGGACTCGGGTTTACAGTCTGTTCTTTCAACTGTTATGGGGGAATAAGCTGAACCTAGTTAAGAGAGAGGTGACATACCGTACGAGGAGATTAGGGGGTTGGGTATGGTCAACCCAGTGGTGTTCCTTGTGAACACCTTTGTTAAGATCAACCTGGCAAACCTCTGGAAAGAGAGGGCTCCTCCATGGGTAGTCTCTTGCAGGGGTTGGTTTCGGCCTTTCTTCCAGGAGTGGGAGACAGGAGGGCAAGTGAAGGATTTGCGTACACCTCACGGATATCTTCCGGCTTATGTCAACCCGATTCTGAAGCTGATCCGGCGGTGGGGTTTGGGAGTGAGGGAAATCAAGGCCCAGTCATCCCTTGACGAGAGGGTCTTGTTGACCCACTTCCAGAAGCCCCTGGCCCTTAAGAATTGCCCAAGCCGGGATCTAGACAAGGGGTTACAGTTGTTAAATTCGGCAAGGATCCCCTTGAAGTTTTGGGACTTGGCTTGGTGCTGGTTTCACGGGAAGCTGTATGTAAGGGGCAACTTGAGGTATAGGAACTCTGATGAAAGGGGTTGTCCCCGGGAGGAATGTGGCGACATACTAGAAAGTATGGAGCACTTCCTGCTTCAGTGTCCCTTTAATACAGAGGTATACAAACGGGTGGGCGCATCCATTGGCTGGCCTAGGCTAGCCAACCTCTCCTATGCGGAATGGGCTTATGAAGCATTCAAAGGTTTGGGAAAAAGGGACCCATGCACAGCTTTTTTAGTTAGCATAGTGGTCAGGTACTTCACATGGAACGCAGAGTGTTTAGTTTCAACCCAGCAGAAAGTCCTCCCTGTGGAAGAGGTGTGTAGGAACATTCTAGGTGACCTGGCGAAGGGTCGCTCTCTTGAGTGCGAGTAGGTGGGTATACAGGGGCGTAGCTAGAAATGACTGGGCCCCATAGCAATTTTTTTTTATGGGCCCCCCCCCCCTCCCGGATCTCCCACCCCCACATACCTCTCAGACCCCAACCCCTTCCAGAGCTCCCACCCACCCTTTCAGGACCTACCACCCCAACATCCCCACACCCCTCCTAGACCTCCTACCCCCACCCTAAATCTCCCACCGCCAGTCCCCAGATATAATGGTCCAGACATCAAGTGTCCTGCTCCCCCCCTCCTGCCTATATAATGGTCCAGACCGCCAGGTTCATGCTTCCCCAAACTCCCCATATATAATGTTCAAGACCTCCAGGATCCTGCTTCCCCCTACTCCCCATATATAATGATCCAGACCTCCAGGATCCTGCTTCCCCCTACTCCCAATATATAATGGTTCAGACCTCCAAGGTCCTGCTCCTCCCTATATAATGGTCCAGACCTCCAGGGTCCTGCTCCCCCTAAATAGAATGGTCCAGACCTCCAGTGTCCTGTTCCCCCCTATATAATGGTCCAGACCTCCAGGATCCTGCTCCCCCCTTCTCCTTAAATATAATGATCCAGACCTCCAGGAGCCTGCTCCCCCCTTCTTAAATATAATGGTCCAGACCTACAGAGTCCTAATCCCCCCCTTCTCCTTAAATATAATGGTCCAGACCTCCAGGGTCCTGCTTCCCCCTACTCCCAATATATAATTGGTCCAGACCTCCAGGGTCCTGCTCCCCCCTCCTGCCTATATAATGGTCCAGACCGCCAGGTTCATGCTTCCCCCAACTCCCTATATATAATGTTCCAGACCTCCAGGATCCTGCTTCCCCCTACTCCCCATATATAATGGTCCAGACCTCCAGGATCCTGCTTCCCCCTACTCCCAATATATAATTGGTTCAGACCTCCAGGGTCCTGCTCCCCCCTCCTCCCTATATAATGGTCCAGACCTCCAGGGTCCTGCTCCCCCTAAATAGAATGGTCCAGACCTCCAGTGTCCTGTCCCCCCCCCCTATATAATGGTCCAGACCTCCAGGGTCCTGCTCCCCCTTCTTAAATATAATGGTCCAGACCTCCAGGGTCCTGATCCCCCCTTCTCCTTAAATATAATGGTCCAGACCTCCAGGATCCTGCTTCCCCCTACTCCCAATATATAATTGGTCCAGACCTCCAGGGTCCTGCTCCCCCCTCCTGCCTATATAATGGTCCAGACCGCCAGGTTCATGCTTCCCCCTACTCCCCATATATAATGTTCCAGACCTGCAGGATCCTGCTTCCCCCTACTCCCCATATATAATGGTCCAGACCTCCAGGGTCCTGCTCCCCCTAAATAGAATGGTCCAGACCTCCAGTGTCCTGCCCCCCCCCCTATATAATGGTCCAGACCCCCAGGATCCTGCTCCCCCCTTCTCCTTAAATATAATGGTCCAGACCTCCAGGGTCCTGCTCCCCCCTTCTTAAATATAATGATCCAGACCTCCAGGGTCCTGATCCCCTCTTCTCCTTAAATATAATGGTCCAGACCTCCAGGGTCCTGCTCCCCCTCCTCCCCAGATATAATGGTCCAGACCACCAGTGTCCTGTTCCCACCTATATAATGGTCCAGACCAAACCTCCAGGGTCCTGCTCTCCCCTTCTCCTTAAATGTACTGGTCCAGACCTCCAGGGTCCTGCTCCCCCCCTTCTCCTTAAATGTACTGGTCCAGACCTCCAGGGTGCTGCTCCCCCCTCCTCCCCAGATATAATGGTCCAGGACTCCAGAGTAAGTTTTACCAGTCCCAGAGTCAGCCAGCCCTCACCTCACAGCCACTTGAACGTCCACACTCCAGCAGCCCACACTCCAGCAGCGCTGCCAGGCCCACCAGCTTCGCTGTACGCTCTGCATCCTCCACTTTCGGCCACTTTGACTGCCGCCCAGACTGGGAGCGGGACCGCTCCATCTCCTCATTGCAGGTATGCCTCTCTGCCTCTGGCCATGCCCTATCGCACAGCCCACAGCCTGCAGATAGTGCTTTCTCTGTCTGTCCTGGAGGGGCGTGCGACCGCTGTAGCTACGCCACATGAATTAAAAAAAATATATAATCCTCAGCCGGCAGCCCGGGCCCCCAGTGACGTAGGGCCCCATAGCCATTGCTATGGCTGCTATGGTGATCCCTACGCCCATGTGGGTATGGATGGGGTCTCTTACTTAATTTGTATAAATTTGTATATAGTCGGGGTTCAGCCGGATCGGATGTTTACGTTAGGCTAGGTTTTATTTTCTCCTTTTAGTAGGTATGAATGAGACAGTATGCATGTAGCTGGGCCAGTAGGGTAAGTGTATATACTTTATACCTTGTTTTATATCTATTTGGAAATTGTATGGCAAAGTTTTTGTATTTTTGTATAAAATTAAAAAAGAGTTCCTCAGTATCTGCTCTTATTCTGTATATATGGACACTGCACAGTACCACTTCTCTTGTCCTGTATACTGTGTGTAATTCTCAGTACCTGCTCTTATTCTGTATATATGGAGACTGCACAGTATCACTTCTCCTGTCCTGTATACTGGATGTAATTCTCAGTATCTGCTCTTATTCTGTATATATGGACACTGCACAGTACCACTTCTCCTGTCCTGTATACTGGATGTAATTCTCAGTATCTGCTCTTATTCTGTATATATGGAGACTGCACAGTACCACTTCTCTTGTCCTGTATACTGGATGTAATTCTCAGTATCTGCCCTTATTCTGTATATATGGACACTGCACAGTACCACTTCTCCTGCATTGTATACCGGGTGTAATTCTCAGTATCTGCTCTTATTCTGTATATATGAACACTGCACAGTACCACTTCTCTTGTCCTGTATACTGGGTGTAATTCTCAGTATCTGCTCTTATTCTGTATGTATGGACACTGCACAGTACCACTTCTCCTGTCCTGTATATTGGGTGTAATTCTCAGTATCTGCTCTTATTCTGTATATATGGACACTGCACAGTACCACTTCTCCTGTCCTGTATACTGGGTGTAATTCTCAGTATCTGCTCTTATTCTGTATATATGGACACTGCACAGTACCACTTCTCTTGTCCTGTATACTGGGTGTAATTCTCTGTATCTGCTCTTATTCTGAATATATGGACACTGCACAGTACCACTTCTCCTGTCCTGTATACTGGGTGTAATTCTCAGTCTCTGCCCTTATTCTGTCTATATGGACACAGCACAGTACCACTTCTCTTGTCCTGTATACTGGGTGTAATTCTCAATATCTGCTCTTATTCTGTATATACGGACACTGCACAGTACCACTTCTCCTGTCCTGTATACTGGGTGTAATTCTCAGTATCTGCTCTTATTCTGTATATATGGACACTGCACAGTACCACTTCTCTTGTCCTGTATACTGGGTGTAATTCTCAATATCTGCTCTTATTTTGTATATACGGACACTGCACAGTACCACTTCTCTTGTCCTGTATGCTGGGTGTAATTCTCAGTATCTGCTCTTATTCTGTATATACGGACACTGCACAGTACCACTTCTCCTGTCCTGTATACTGGGTGTAATTCTCAGTATCTGCTCTTATTCTGTATATATGGACTCTGCACAGTACCACTTCTCCTGTCCTGTATACTGGGTGTAATTCTCAGTATCTGCTCTTAGGCTACTTTCACACTAGCATTCGGGGCTCCGCTTGTGAGTTCCGTTCAAATGCTCTCACAAGCGGCCCCGAACGCTTCCGTCCAGCCCTAATGCATTCTGAGTGGATGCGGATCCGCTCAGAATGCATCAGTCTGGCAGCGTTCAGCCTCCGTTCCGCTCAGCAGGCGGACACCTGAACGCTGCTTGCAGCGTTCGGGTGTCCGCCTGGCCGTGCGGAGGCAAACGGATCCGTCCAGACTTACAATGTAAGTCAATGGGGACGGATCCGTTTGAATATGACACACTATGGCTCAATTTTCAAACGGATCAATGTAAAGTCTGGACGGATCCGTCTGAGGCTACTTTGACACTTAGAAATTTTTTTGCAATATAATGCAGACGGATCCGTTCTGAACGGATCCACCGTCTGCATTATATGAGCGGATCCGTCTCAGACGGATCCGCTCTGAACGCAAGTGTGAAAGTAGCCTTATTCTGTATATATGGACATTGCACAGTACCACTTCTCCTGTCCTGTATACTGAGTGTAAAGATTTTAAGGATATTCTCAAATAGACTGAATATAAATGGTTAAATCTTTACCTTACTCCCAACAAGGACTTCTCTGTTCTTTAGGGCAGACAAAATCTACTTCCATCTTGCGGCAATGAACACCTGTTTTTGTGGATAACCCCTTCCCCCTGTGCAGACACGAGGCAACTTCATTCAAACAGAAACATGATACAATATACTTTACCGCTCTACCCCCCGACCCCCTCCCCACGCCAGCCGTGCCAAGAAGCATCCCTTTTATCAGGAAATTCAAAATCTCCTTTATGTCCTGATACAGAATGTTCTTTTTAGAAGCTGAACTTCTCTTTTATTGCACAAAATTTATTTTGTAACAGTATCCACTGAATTGTGTGCCGTTTGGTGCGCAATATCTGTGCAACAAAAGTGACAACAGCCTGGTAAATGGCGCCAATATGTGCAACATTTGTGACCAATTTAGGTAGCAGAGAGATTGTTAAGTAAATGAAGCTTTGTTGCAGGGTTTTTTCAACTTTCTAATATACTTTGGGGGAGATTTATCAACACCGGTGTAAGGCCCCTTTCACACGGGCGAGTATTCCACGCGGGTGCAATGCGTGATGTGAACGCATTGCACCCGCACTGAATCCGGACCCATTCATTTCTATAGTGCTGTGCACATGAGCTGTGATTTTTCACGCATCACTTGTGTGTTGCGTGAAAATCGCAGCATTCTCTATATTCTGCGTTTTTCGCGCAACGCAGGCACCATAGGAGTGAATGGGGCCGCGTGAAAATCGCAAGCATCCGCAAGCAAGTGCGAATGTGGTGAGATTTTCACGCATGGTTGCTAGGTGACGATCGGGCTGGGGACCCGATCTGTATTATTTTCCCTTATAACATGGTTATAAGGGAAAATAATAGCATTCTGAATACAGAATGCAAAGTAAAATTGTGGAGGGGTTAAAAATTAAAAAAATTAACTCACCGAGTCCACTTGATCGCGTAGTTGCGGATCTCTATCTTCTTCTGTAATGTTGAGCTGCGGGCTAAGGACCTGTGGTGACGTCACATCACATGGTCTCTCACCATGGTGATGAACCATGTAATTGGATCATGTGATGAGCACAGTGACGTCACCACAGGTCTTTTGACGGGTCCTGAAGATAGAACAGAGACCAGCAGCTATGGAGCAGGTAAGTTGACTTTATTTTTTATTTTTTAACCCCTCCATCCTTAATTTACTTTGCATTCTATATTAAGAATGCTATTATTTTCCCTTATAACCATGTTATAAGGGAAAATAATCAAATCTACACAACGCCGATCCCAAACCTGAACTTCAGTGATGAAGTTCGGGTTTGGGTCTGGGTACCAAACATGGCGATTTTTCTCACGCGCGTGCAAAACGCATTAAAACGCTTTGCACTCGCGCAGAAAAATTGCGCATTTTACCGCAACTCACCCGCATCTTATCGGGCCCTCACACGCCACGCTCGTGTGAAAGAGGCCTAAAGGAAAACTGTTTTAGTTGTCCAGGGCAGCCAATAGGATTCCACCTTTAATTTTTCAGAGCTCCTTTGGAAAATGACAGGTGGAATCTGATTGATTGCTATGGGCAACTAAGCCAGTTCTACTTTACACCAGCTTTAATAAATCTCCCCCTTTGTGTTCCAATTCCTCTTCATTTCCCAAATCTCTGCTTGCTGCTAGTGAATTTACATCCAGAGCCTGTAAATCGTCCCAGATCAAATCTGGGCCAATTTCTCAGAGCGGAGGGACCCTTTTTCGACCATTTTCTGTGAGCTAATAGTCTGGACCTCAGGCTGATACTGTTTTACCTGCACTGATACATTGTCACAGACTTATATTTAAAGGCTGTAAATTCATCCTGACCAAGTCATGCTTACATGTTTATGGTCATGGAAAGATTTTATAGGAAAATCTTGTTAAGGCCTCATGCACACGACCATGGTGTGTTTTGCGGTCCACAAGTTGCGGATCCGCAAAACACGGATGGCGTCTTTTTTTGGAACGGTACGGGCAGCCTTCAATATAAATGCCTATTCTTGTCTGCAAAGCGCGGACAAGAATAGGACATGTTATTCTTCTTTAGTGGGGCCACGGAACGGTGCACCGGATGCGGACAGCACACGGAGTGCTGTCCGCATCTTCTGCGGCCCCATTGAAGTGAATGGGTCCGCATCCGAGCAGCCAAAACAGCAGCTCGGATGCGGACCAAAACAACGTCCGTGTGCATGAGGCCTAACTCATTCCTTTCAAGGGGCTCATGTTTAGGAGGAGATTCCAGTCCAAGCCATAAGAGAAATTGTTATATGTATTGGCTTCACCCTGGGCCTGCTATCAGTAAAATAATGTGACTGGAGAGCCAAAGGATTCAAAGCACTGGCCCAAAGAGCAATGGAGACTAGAGGGCACAAAAGGACTGGACACCCCCTAAATCATGTGCGCTGGACTACTGACTGCCAGAAATAAGCATAAATGGACCCCTGTGTATTGGTAATGCTGGGGTTTGTAGTTCTCCACGAGGTAATGAATTTGCTTTCAGATTGTTTTAAAAGAGAATTGGGTTTTCCATCAGTGTCCTTTTATGGTCCTTCAGAGCCTGCTAAGGAGCATACCCACAGTATGTTCTGTAGAAATGCCCACAGCACCAAATGGGCAAACGTGGACCTATAAGTAAGCAATTACACAGCCAGTGCAAACTATAGAAAGCGCATAAAAGGGAGAGGGAAAGTGCTTGCTTCCTAAAACTGTAGGGTCCAGCGCTTGTCCTTTCCATCCTATACAGGTTGACTCACTGCCTACTAGGCCCTAAGATAGCAGCTTTAGGGGTTGCCTTTATGGTGCATAAACCCTTTCAACAATACAGAACCTAAAATGGCCTTGTCTCCTCAGGTCCTGGATATGTGATGACTACTCCCATCAGTCATGTGTTCCTGATGGGAGGCACTGTACAACCAGTGTGGTCTGTACACTAACACAAAGCAGCACGCAGGCATGTAGTGCAATGTGGTTGTGACATTTGACTGCAAGTAGAATGGACCACTTCAGATGCACCCCCCCCCCCCTCAATGTATAATAAGCACAATCTTAAATCTGTCCACTACTTAGTCTTTAATTATTCCCTTTCAGACTCATTTGCATACATTTGCATGTTTTAATTGGTATGACGGTCTCTTCAGATGCATGGATGATGATGAGACTCGCATCCAGTGGGGGGGGGGGGGGGGGGGGGATGTATTGTTACATAGGAGAGTGGGTCACCTAAGGGCGATATAAGGCAAACAGGTTAATTTACCTCCCACAAGTTGGGAGGGTCAAGGTCTCGCCCAAAGCTGCATGTATGTAATGACCATTAAATTACAGAATCTCAGTAAGAACAATGATATGTGCTCAGACAGAATATTGTGGGGGAGGGGCTGAGTGCAACACCTCTAAGCCATAGTCCATTTGTTATGGCTTGTTCTGCATAGCTGAGGTGCAAACAAGTTGCTAAGACAGAAGTTCATGACATAAGATACAGATGACCCAGTCCAGAAGAAGGCAGAGTGCCTGCAAGGAGCTGGCAATGTCTGGTAGAGCTATGAGAGATGCCTGAAGCTTAGAGGTTCTCTCTCTGGTGATGGAGGCTTCGCTTATGGTAGTGTATATAGCTCTAGTTCATGTCTTGACCACAGAGTTGGTCCTTCCTGACCTTTGGGTCCTGGCATCTTTCACGTGGCATCTCTAATGGAGGTCTGTTGGGCTTGTGGATATGTGGCACCACTTATGGGATTTTGTGGCATTTCTAACTTGGTGCGCCTCGAGGAGCTCTGGTTGACTCTTGGTAGGAGAATGTCTCTTGTAGACTGTTGAGTCAGTCCTAGGAAGCCTCTTATGCAGCTCAGTGACATCTGCCACTTTGACAAGTGGTGGCGGACGATTCATTCTCTTGACCCTTGGAAGAGATGGACCATGGTTCTCAGAATCGCCGACTGGGAGTTGGGGAACTGTGAGAGGGGTGCAGCCTGTGGGAAGTGGGGGATGCAGGCGCAGGAGGAAACATCTGGTCCTCTTCTGGCACCAACTGAGCTCGGAAGACACGTAGGATTTCATCTAGCTTGGTGTCCATCTGAGTTACCTAGAGAGGCAGGGGAACAAAACAGAAGCCTAATCAAAGCATAGAAATTGCCAGGCTAACCCTATAATACATACAGTAAGGAGAAGAGGGGAGATCCATGTCCAAGAAGGAGAGATGTCCCACAGACCTTGGGACAAAAGATTAAAATGTGCAACGGTATACTGCCATTATGAAATAATCTCCAGGGACAGTGTGTATAGGTAATGTATTTAACCTTATCATATGTGATGCTGCCTGCTGATCTGATGTATCTAAGCCTATCATGTGTGATACCGTCTGATGAGCTGGGGTGTCTAAGCCTGTGTGATAATATCCTGGTGTATCATCGGTGACAGGCCTGGTTCTGTGCATGTACAGTGGGTGACTATGTGGATAAATTCTACACCAGCTTAGTTTGCTCACTCGAATTGTGTTCACCTAGACAAGCCATTACACTGACACTTGCCAGGGGGTGATCTGGGGACAGACTGCTGATTGACAGAAGAATAATTAGATGAACTCATTATGCTGAATAAATGGGGGCTAAGTTCTGCTGGGTGTCTGGCTGATTCCAAGATGCCCAGACAATACTCACACTCAGCCCATCCAGCTGCCCAGCAATGCCAGACCTGTGTGGCACTGCCAAGTGAGCAGACCTTGTTCCAGCTCAGTAGCCAGTGAGACCCCACAATTAAACACCCAAGTGGGTCTCTGTGCTCACAGGAATAAGAGGCAAACGGTGGGAGGGGAGAACAGGCGATGACCCCAGGTCTACCCTCCATGTGCCAGGCTGGATCCTGATTTGTATTATTCAGCCCTGGGAAAATGTTACTCTGCCAATTGAGGGGGGATGGTGAAGGGGGGGGGGGGGAGGGTCACAAACAACAAAAGTGAGGAAGGGCACAGAACAAAAATAAACGTAAACACATTTTTTTATTAAGAGTCTTTATGAAGACAGATGGGGTACAGCATGTTGAGCGCCTTATATCACTGAGACATGTAAGAAGAGAAATAAAAGCGAACTTCCCCTTTAAGAAAGACCAGCGCCTTCCTGTAGTAGATTAAACAAGTCTTTGACCCTCAGGCAGGTTGGTTTAAAAGAAATAGGAAAAATCAGCAATACCTTCTCCTCCAGGCGCATGAGCCTCGATCCGACCGTGTAGAACCCCTTATCAACGCCCTTCTCTGTGGAGAAGATTACAATTAGGCTACATGCACACGACCGTGCTGTTTTTTGCCGTCTGCAAACCGCGGATCTGCAAAAAAAAGAAAGCCGCCCGTGTGCCTTCTGCAATTTGCGGAACAGAACGGGCAGCCCATTGTAGACATGCCTATTCTTGTCTGCAAAACGGACAAGAATAGGACATGCTATATTTTTTTTGCAGGGCCTCGGAACGGAGCAATGGATGCGGACAGCACACGGAGTGCTGTCCGCATCTTTTGCGGCCCCATTGACGTTAATGGGTCCGCATCCGAGCCGCAAAAACTGAGGCTCGGATGCGGACCATAACTACGGTCGTGTGCATGAGGCCTTATGCAGATACTGTATCACAGTTTTATAAAACTACTGTATGGCTGTATTATGTAAGTACTGGATCCTAGTTTCATGTACTGTATAGTAGTATGTGCACACTGCATGGCAGAATTATGTAGATACTATATCACTGTTTACAGGGGCGTAGCTATAGGGGAAGCAGGGGAAGCTTCAGCTTTGGGGCCCTGACCCAGAAGGGGCCCATCCAGGAGGAGGAGGACTAAAGGATTTGGTCAGGGCCCCTCCAACAGTATTACACAATAAAATTATATACAGTGGCAGTATAGATAGTGTATAAAACGGATGGAACAGCTGCCGGCCCTGGTCTGAGGCGATCTTTACTAGCCACAGTAATGGGGGCGGCATGAAAGGAAGAGGTCGCTAAAAAATTACTGTGGGATGGAGCCCCGTTCAAAAATTTGCTGTGGGGCCCAGTCATTTCTAGCTACACCAGCCAAAAGTTGGGTTTATCAATTCCAAAACCTTAATTAGATTGTGGGCCTGGTGATCAGTTTAAGGCCTTTTAAGCAGCATCAGCAGCAGCATGGTGATGAAAATAAGTGGCAAGGTGACATGGTGTGAAATGGCAGCATGAGGAGGCCACATAGTGGCACAATGACCGAGTCTGGATAAAAGATTAAGGACACAGTTTGTTTAGAAAGATGCAGGTGAAAACAAATCTATGGAGCTGTATCATGGTCACCTACAAATTATTGCAGACCAGGGGCGTAGCTATAGGGGAAGCAGGGGAAGCTGCAGCTTTGGGGCCCTGACCCAGAAGGGCCCATCCAGGAGGAGGATGACTAAAGGATTTGGTCAGGGCCCCCTCCACAGTATTACACAATGAAATTATATACAGCAGTGGTGGCGAACCTATGAGCCCTCTCTGTGGGCACCCATGCCATGGAAAAAGTCTATGGCGTACCAATATGCCTCAGACTTTTCCTGCCATTCATCAGCGCAGCGCGCACTATAAACAGCACAGGCAGCGCACATTGAATGCATGCAGGCTATTATAGCTAAATGATAAAGTACATGGAAGATATGATATGTTGGACTGTAGTATTCAGGTTAAATTGCAGTGTCGGCACTTTGCGATAAATAAGTGGGTTTTGGTTTGAAGTTTGAGCACTCGGTCTCTAAAAGATTTGCCATCACTGATATACAGTGAGAGTATAGATAGTGTAGAAAACAGATGGAACAGCTGCCGGGACTGGTCTGAGAGAGCGATCTTTACTAGCCACAGGAATGGGGGTGGCATGAAAGGAAGGGGTTGCTAAAAAATTACTGTGGGGCCCAGTCATTTCTAGCTACTGTTTATGTACTGTACGATAGTATGATGTTAGCACAGAACTGAAGTAAGCATACCACTCATACAGTAGAAGGACCATGGGGCCTAGGCGTAGCTACCACCTCTGCACCCTCTATAGTTACACCAGTGGTTCTACCAGTACATATGACATACATAGCAGCTCACAGACATGGGATGGTACCTGGGAGGAAGAGGCCCGGCTTGCCGAGGGAATGGTCCAATCTGTAAAGGGAAGGACAAGTGATAAATGGAACTAGTGTGGCCACTGTGTGCCAAGCTGGACATATCACATCATCTCTGAATCTTCTGTCAACGTCTGGCTCCGCTTATCTCCAAAGCAAGTCTTATATTAAAGGGGTTTACTGAGTTTTTAATACTGATGACCTATCATCAGTATAGGTCATCAGTATCTGATCAGTGGGGGGGACCCACATGAAGGACCCCCACTGATCAGCTGTTTGAGAAGGCACCGGCGCTCCTGTTAGCTCTACAGCCTCTCACAGCCACATTCATCAGTCACGCAGCCTAGGAGCAGCTCAGCCCCATTCAAGTGAATGGGGCTGAGCGCGATACCAAGCACAATTGCAATACAATGTACGGCACTGTGCTTGGTAAGCTGCGATAAGGCAGCAGCACTCAGGAGCGCCGGTGTCTTTTTAAACATCTGATCAGCGGGGGGGACCAGGTGTCGGACCCCCGCCAATCATAACACTGACTACCTATTCTCTGGATAGGTCATCAGTATAAAAATCCTGGAAAAACCTTTTAAGGCTACATTCACACAACCATATGTGTTTTGCGGTCCTCAAATTGCAGATCCGCAAAAAAACCGCAAAAAAACAAAAACAAAAACGATGACGTCGGTATGGCATCTGTTTTTTTGCGGATCCATTGTAACAATGCTTATCCTTGTCCGCAAAACGGACAAGAATAGGACATGTTCTATCTTTTTTTGCTGGGCTACAGAATAGACATATGGATGTGCACAGAGCACGTTATCCTGGCCACATTTTTTGCAGAGCCATTTAAATGAATGGGTGTGCATTCTATCCGCAAAAAAAACGGAACGGACACGGAAACAAAATATGTTTGTGTGAATGTAGTCTTAGGGTTATGTTAATGGGGTTGTTCAAGTGCCACTTCTCTGGTCCTCAACTTTAGTCTTTGTTATTATATGGCTGCAGCGGTGATATAGCCGTATACCCCACATGACCACTGCAGCCAATCACTGGCCTCAGCTGTGTATGGCACAAGACCACTTAGGCCAGTGACTGTTTGCAGAGTTTATGCGAGGTATACAGCTACATCCCTGCTGCAGCCATGTAAACTCCGACTGGAGTGGCAGAACGGGAAGTGGTGAATATAGATTGTTTTCTTAAAAAAACTAAAACTAAAAAAAAGTCTTTATTGCTGTTCAAATACAACAGTGCAATATATGAAGACGTAATTTGACATATCTCGCATTAGTCTGTCTTGGACAAACATACAGTAGTAAACCTCATCTGCTGCACTCTTTATGGTAAAAAGAAAGAAAAATAGAGGGATAGAGAGAAGAGGAAAAGAAAAAGAAAAAGAAAAGAAAAAAAGGGTAGTAGAAGAAGAAAATAGGGACAACAGGAAGTAGTTCTGTCAATTACTGTTGTAAGGGAACAAACGAAAACTGCCTAACTAATAACCAATATAATAAAAGTAACCAGTCTGGGTATTGACCCATGTCATGGTGCACACTCCCTTTCTTCATCTAGCGAAGTCCATCTTGTCCAGGTTGCCCCATTGATCCCCTATCCACGAAATTGTCAGTCTACAAGAGCAGGGAACCTTGAATCAGCTGATCTTGATACCAGTTTGTCAGTTGAAAACAGTCCGGTAATGCTGTCCTGACATGTTGAAGAAGTACAGAAGAAAAGCTTCCCCAAACAGTGAAGGAAGCCTCCATCATAGTTTCCTAGGGCCCCATGCACACAACGGCATTTATAGTGGATTGCAAAAGATGCGGCAGCACACCGTGTACTGTACGCATCTGCAAGTCCATTCGGTGGCAAAAAAAGATGTCCTATTCATGTCCATTTTGTAGGCAAGGATAAGACACTTCTACAGGAGTAAAAAAATTAATAAAATGGCAGGGTGCACTCAGCCGGTATCCATATTTTGCGGAACTGCGATTTTCTGACTGCAAAACACCTTCAGTCGTGCGCATGGGGCATTATGTCGGGAGGCTTCCACCAAATCCATTTTAAATAAGAATGCCAATTTATATTTAAAAAAAGTGGAATGATTTTGTAAGAAAACATATAAAATCTCTTTGGTACCCACTGCAGCTGTGAAAGTGTAGCATTTTCTGAGCTCCTGGGGCACAATTATAGGTCTCTGGATCCAGGTAGCCAAATATGGCCCAAATTGGATCCTTAGCTAAATTAGCTAAATTAGAGGCCGTGAAAGTGCGTACTCTATCCCAAAATGCCAGAGTCAATGGGCAGTTCCACATACAGTGATACAAATTTGCGACTGAGGCACCACGCGGACTGCAATTTCCTGCCATCTATAGAACAGTCCTATCCTTGTCCACCTTTTATGGCTCTACTGTAGTGAACGGGTCTGCATCCGATCTGCAAAAAATGCAGAACAGATGTGGACAAAAAAGTGCATGGGCCCTAACGGAGTGAGGTCTGCCCTATGAGTAGCTACAGTATTCTATAGTTCTATGTATAAATGTGCAGTGTTTGGATATGGCGCCTATAGTGACCCTGCACAATTGTATGTATTCCAATCCCTCTCTCCCAGTTTTGGTAGCACATTTGATATGTAGCTCTTAGGGCTCATGCACACGACTGCTGTTGTTTTGCGGTCCGTTTTTCATGGATTCGTTGTTCCGTATCTGAGGTTTTTTTCTCTCTTGATTTAAGTCCTCTTCCCTTCCGTTATTCCACAAAACATATCCGTATGCGATCCGTTTTTGGCGTATCGAAAACGGAAACAGTAACTTATTAATCACCAAACACATGAGCAATATGGGATGGGAATAGCATGGTATGGATCCAATATGGGTGTTTTCCATGTGTGTTCCGTATTGTTTGCGGACCCATTGATTTGAATGGGGCCTCGGACCGTGATTTGCAGACAATAGTACTACTACTTTTTTGCGGAACGGAAATATGGAAACGGAATGCACAAGGAGTACCTCCGTTGTTTTTGCGGACCCATTGAAGGGAACGGTTATGCATACAGTCTGCAAACAAAACGGAGGCGGAAAGAAAGTACGTTTGTGTGCATGAGCCCTTGGATTGAAGGTATGTGAAGGGAGGCAGTGGAATCCCCGGACACTCCAGTATGAGCAGGCTTTTCTCCTTCATGTGTAACAATTTGCCAATAGAAGTGATGCCCGACTGATACCATCTGTGAAAGATTGCATGAGGTTTGCCATAATGAAAGTCTGGGTTGACACAAAGGGAAATATAAGGAAGGTGAAAGGTTATGCATTTGTCTCCGGGATGTGTACAACAGAGGATTAGAGCTAATCTCCGATAATCGACTGTAGGGCAAGTCAGCGAACAGGTGGTGAGCATGTGTTGCCTTTTGTGTTTTTAATTCTCACCATAGTTAGGATCTCTGCTTGCTAAATGGCACAGCTCTGTTTTCACATGCAGAAGCTGAAAACCTGCCCTAACCTAGTGCTTCTCATAATTGAGGGTTTGTTACAGTTGTATCCAGTCTCTGTAATCCTCAGCATTTTCCCTCAACTGATACATTGTAACAAATTATGAGATTTGTGCTGCTGCTTTGTTTGGCTCAATGATGATTGTCTAGACTGGATACTATTATAACAAACTCTAAGGCCTCGTTCACACTTCAGTGTTTGGTCAGTGACTTCCATCAGTGATTTGTGAGCCAAAACCAGGTGCAGCTCTAAACATAGAACAGGAGCAGATCTTTCCCTTCTGCCTAATATCTATGGAGGCTCCACTTCTGGTTTTGGCTCACAAATCACTGATGGAAATCACTGACCAAACACTGAAGTGTGAACTAGGCATAAGGCCTCTTTCACACAGGCGTTGCGGGAAAAGGTGCGGGTGCGTTGCGGGAACATGCGTGATTTTTCTGCGCGAGTGCAAAACATTGTAATGCGTTTTGCACGCGCGTGAGAAAAATCGGCATGTTTGGTACCCAAACCCGAACTTCTTCACAGACGTTCAGGTTTGGGATCGGTGTTCTGTAGATTGTATTATTTTCTCTTATAACATGGTTATAAGAGAAAATAATAGAATTCTGAATACAGAATGCATAGTAAAATACTGATGGAGGGGTTAAAAAAAATAATTTAACTCACCTTAATCCACTTGATCGCGAAGCCCGGCATCTCCTTCTGTCTTCTTTCTTTGCTGTGTGCAGGAACAGGACCTGTGGTGACGTCACTCCGGTCATCACATGATCCATCACCATGGTAAAAGATCATGTGATGGATCATGTGATGACCGGAGTGATGTCACCACAGGTCCTGTAGCACACAGCTAAGATGAAGACAGAAGGAGATGCCGGCTGTGCGATCAAGTGGATTAAGGTGAGTTAAATTATTATTATTTTTTTAACCCCTCCAGCGCTATTTTACTATGCATTCTGTATTCAGAATGCTATTATTTTCCCTTATAAGCATGTTATAAGGGAAAATAATAATGATCGGGTCTCCATCCCGATCGTCTCCTAGCAACCGTGCGTGAAAATCGCACCGCATCCGCACTTGCTTGCGATTTTGACGCAACCCCATTCATTTCTATGGGGCCTGCGTTACATGAAAAACGCACAAAATAGAGCATGCTGCGATTTTCACGCAACGCACAAGTGATGTGTGAAAATCACCGCTCATGTGAACAGCCCCATAGAAATGAATGGGTCGGGATTCAATGCGGGTGCAATGCGTTCAACTCACGCATCGCATCCGCGCGGAATACTCGCCAGTGTGAAAGGGGCCTCAAGGCCTCTTTCACACTACCGTATGGCTATTTCAGTGTTTTGCGGTCCGTTTTTCACGTATCCGTTTTGTTTCCGTTGTGTTTCCGTTCCGTTTTTCCGTATGGCATATAAAGTATACAGTAATTACATAGAAAACATTAAGCTGGGCATAACATTTTCAATAGATGGTTCCACAAAAACGGAACGGATACGGAAGACATACGGATGCATTTCCGTATGTGTTCTGTTTTTTTTGCGGACCCATTGACTTGAATGGAGCCACGGAACGTGATTTCCTGGCAATAATAGGACATGTTCCATCTTTCAACGTAACGGAAAAACGGAAATGGAATGCTATACAGAGTACATTTGTTTTTTGTTTTTTTGCGGAACCATTGAAATGAATGGTTCCGTATACGGAATGCAAAAAACGGCCTGCAAAACGGAAAAAAAAACGGTAGTGTGAAAGAGGCCTAAGGCCTCGTTCACACGAACGTACAGCTTTTATAGTTTCCGTTGTTCAGTTTTTGAGTTCCGTTGTGTTTCCGTTTCCTTTCCGTTTTTCCGTATACAGTAATTACATAGAAAAAATTGGGCTGGGCATAACATCATTTTCAATAGATGGTTCAGAAAAAAACGGAACGGATACGGAAGACATACAGATGCATTTCCGTATGTGTTCGGTTTTTTTTGCGGACCCATTGACTTGAATGGAGCCACGGAACGTGATTTGCGGGCAATAATAGGACATGTTCTATCTTTCAACGGAACGGAAAAACGGAAATACGGAAACGAAATGCATATGGAGTACATTCGTTTTTTTTTTTTGCGGAACCATTGAAATGAATAGTTCCGTATACGGAACACAAAAAAACAGCCCGTACACTCGCAAAAAAAACGTTCGTGTGAACTAGGCCTAAGTGTGAGATTAGCTTGGTACAGGCTTTCAGACTGTATGTAAAGAATAATCCTTTCATTCACTGATAGCAAGCAGAGCTTTTGAAAATGGTGACAAATTAAAAGACAAAGGGGGAGATTTATCAAACTGGTGTAAAGCAGAACTGGCTTAACTGCCCAGATTCCACCTTTCATTTTTCACAGCTCCTTTGGAAAATGAATGGTGGAATCTGATTGGTTGATATCTCCCCCAAAATATATTAAAATGATGCAGAACATGTCATATTCCGCTAATTAAACATCCACCCACCCCAAAAGCAGGGTCAGGATTTGTATCACTACCTCCTCTGTAGCTCCTTGATCCGTACCATCATGTTCAGATGTCCCTGGGAATACTGTTCAATCACATCTCGGACATCATATGGTTTGCGGGCTTGCTGGGAGTGTGGGGAGGAAAAGAACCATACAGAAATATATCAGGGACTGAGGAGGGATGACTAATATACAGTATATCAAACCTGTAACACCAAATCATAATACAAGCATACAATAGTAATGAGGTATTAAGTCGTAGCTCTGCCTTTAAGAGCCGTTTTACATTACCTCTAGAGTTGAGCGAACCTGACAGAAAAGTGTTCAGGTTCGGGGTTTAGGTGAATTACATAATGGATTCTGTTCTCACGGAATTCATCACGTAAGTCAATGCCAGCATGCCAAATGGAAAGCCTATAGAGGCATTCTGCCATAATAGAAAAGTATGGCCAGCAGAACGGAACCCTTAGGGCTGGCCTGACACTTGTATTATGCAGCATGCCCGCATTGAATTATGTGATGGACTCTGTGAGAACGGAATCCATTACGCAATTCACTTAAACCCCGAAAGCGAACTCGAACCTGCCAAAAGGCAGGTCCGCTCAACTCTAGTCACCTCTAGGTGTAATGTACAGAAGAGTTCAGTAACTGTGTATGCTTTACTTTACTTATCTTGTACTGATTTTCCGATACATTATGACTTCTACTCCAGTCACAGCCAAAGCGCTTTTAAAGTTTAGTTAGTTAAAAAAAGAATTGACAAAACACTGTTCTGACAGATTATTATAGCAGGGCCACCATAAGCCAATCCACTTTGCGCTGCGGTGCAAGGGTGACAGTGCCCAGAATAGTCTGCACAGACAGTGAAACAGCAGAGGGTGTTGGAAGATGTGAGCTCAGGAGCTTACAGAATTTTGACTGGAGTAAAACAAATGGTCAGTAAACTGTAAGTAATGCAGATTATTTGTAAAGTTGGTACCTATATAATACTCTGGTACTAATTAGGGTACAGCCACACGGTCAGGTTTCTGCATGCAGTTTTGGAAACCAAAATCAGCAGGGGATCATAAAAGGAGAGAAAGTATAAAGGACAGATACAATTTCTCCTCTTTGAATTCACTCCTAGTCCTGGCTTCCAAAGCTGCATCAGGAAATCTGACAGTGTGGCCATAATACCCTAATCCTGACATATAACGATCTATCAAGAAGCTCTGTCTGGTACCTGGAATTTCCTGCGGGCAACAAAATACTGCATGCGACGGGTGACCTTCACTGCTGTCCTGTGTGCGTCTGTCAGTCTGGAACAGGATAACAGCCAATGGTTAAACGGTCAGTGCCATCATAATGGGGGTAGTAGTACTGGAGGTGGTAGTAACAGTGGTGGTGGTGATGGAGGGCTAGTACTACTGGAGGTGGATGGTGGCGGTACTGGTATCCTTACTAGAACAGTAGGTGACCAGGCTTTAGCTGCCATTTTTGCTGCATTACTGATGTTTCGCAAGATAATTATAGAAACAAGACATGCAGAAAGGTCACAAACAGAAAAGTACTGCTGCAGACACACTGGAGTATGTACTGCAGCACGAATACACTGAAGTATGTACTGCAGCACGAATACACTGAAGTATGCACTGCAGCACTAATACACTAAAGTATGCACTGAAGCCCGGATACACTGAAGTATGCACTGCAGCACGGATACACTGAAGTATGCACTGCAGCCCGGATACACTGGAGTATGTACTGCAGCCCGGATACACTGGAGTATGTACTGCAGCCCGGATACACTGGAGTATGTACTGCAGCCCGGATACACTGGAGTATGTACTGCAGCACTAATACACTGAAGTATGTACTGCAGCACGGATACACTGGAGTATGTACTGCAGCACGGATACACTGAAGTATGCACTGCAGCACTAATACACTGAAGTATGCACTGCAGCACTAATACACTGAAGTATGCACTGCAGCCCGGATACACTGAAGTATGCACTGCAGCACGGATACACTGAAGTATGTACTGCAGCCCGGATACACTGGAGTATGTACTGCAGCCCGGATACACTGGAGTATGTACTGCAGCCCGGATACACTGGAGTATGTACTGCAGCCCGGATACACTGAGTATGTACTGCAGCCGGATACAACTGGAGTATGTACTGCAGCCCGGATACACTGGAGTATGTACTGCAGCCCGGATACACTGGAGTATGTACTGCAGCCCGGATACACTGGAGTATGTACTGCAGCCCGGATACACTGGAGTATGTACTGCAGCCCGGATACACTGGAGTATGTACTGCAGCCCGGATACACTGGAGTATGTACTGCAGCCCGGATACACTGGAGTATGTCTGCAGCCGGATACACTGGGTATTACTGCAGCCCGGATACACTGGAGTATGTACTGCAGCCCGGATACACTGGAGTATGTACTGCAGCCCGGATACACTGGAGTATGTACTGCAGCCGGATACACTGGAGTATGTACTGCAGCCCGGATACACTGGAGTATGTACTGCAGCCCGGATACACTGGAGTATGTACTGCAGCCCGGATACACTGGAGTATGTACTGCAGCCCGGATGCACTGGAGTATGTACTGCAGCCCGGATGCACTGGAGTATGTACTGCAGCCCGGATGCACTGGAGTATGTACTGCAGCCCGGATGCACTGGAGTATGTACTGCAGCCCGGATACACTGGAGTATGTACTGCAGCCCGGATGCACTGGAGTATGTACTGCAGCCCGGATGCACTGGAGTATGTACTGCAGCCCGGATACACTGGAGTATGTACTGCAGCCCGGATACACTGGAGTATGTACTGCAGCCCGGATACACTGGAGTATGTACTGCAGCACGGATACACTGGAGTATGTACTGCAGCCCGGATACACTGGAGTATGTACTGCAGCCCGGATACACTGGAGTATGTACTGCAGCCCGGATACACTGGAGTATGTACTGCAGCACGGATACACTGGAGTATGTACTGCAGCCCGGATACACTGGAGTATGTACTGCAGCCCGGATACACTGGAGTATGTACTGCAGCACGGATACACTGAAGTATGTACTGCAGCACGGATACACTGGAGTATGTACTGCAGCACGGATACACTGGAGTATGCACTGCAGCACGGATACACTGGAGTATGCACTGCAGCACGGATACACTGAAGTATGCACTGCAGCACGGATACACTGAAGTATGCACTGCAGCCCGGATACACTGGAGTATGTACTGCAGCCCGGATACACTGGAGTATGCACTGCAGCACGGATACACTGGAGTATGTACTGCAGCACGGATACACTGGAGTATGCACTGCAGCACGGATACACTGGAGTATGCACTGCAGCACGGATACACTGAAGTATGCACTGCAGCCCGGATACACTGGAGTATGTACTGCAGCCTGGATACACTGAAGTATGCACTGCAGCCCGGATACACTGGAGTATGTACTGCAGCCCGGATACACTGGAGTATGCACTGCAGCACGGATACACTGAAGTATGTACTGCAGCCCGGATACACTGGAGTATGTACTGCAGCCCGGATACACTGGAGTATGTACTGCAGCACGGATACACTGGAGTATGTACTGCAGCACGGATACACTGGAGTATGTACTGCAGCACGGATACACTGGAGTATGTACTGCAGCCTGGATGCACTGGAGTATGTACTGCAGCCTGGATACACTGGAGTATGTACTGCAGCCTGGATGCACTGGAGTATGTACTGCAGCCTGGATACACTGAAGTATGCACTGCAGCCCGGATACACTGGAGTATGTACTGCAGCACGGATACACTGGAGTATGTACTGCAGCCAGGATACACTGGAGTATGTACTGCAGCCCGGATACACTGGAGTATGTACTGCAGCACGGATACACTGGAGTATGTACTGCAGCACGGATACACTGAAGTATGTACTGCAGCACGGATACACTGGAGTATATACTGCAGCACGGATACACTGGAGTATATACTGCAGCACGGATACACTGGAGTATGTACTGCAGCACAGAGAGTTATGCAGCATGGCGAAACTCATGTAAATATTGCAGTAATACACACACACACACATCCATAGAAATGCAAGAAAATAAAAAATCTTGCTGTCGCCTCCAGGGGACACTTGAATGAAATCAGTTTCAGCGAGCACCCCCTAGGGGCAGTGAGGGTACACAAACTGCATGCACATCCAGGGCACACACACTGCAATTCTGCAGGAGTCCTGTATAAAAGTGGATTGCATGCGGCTGATTTTACGTAATCTGAATAAACTGCTTTCTAGTACACTTTGGTGGATAGTCAGTACAGTTTTGCTTGAAATCTACATCAGCTCCTGACTGGCATAGATATCAGTTCTGCTGCATGGGGGGCTGGAAATGCACCATGATTATTAACATGCATGTGCCGCCTAATAATTGTGGCATATTTCATGCCGGTGCAGCACATATTAAGACGGGTGTACAAAATGCTGGTCATATTAAATTTCCCCGTTTGTAGTAAACAAGAATGTTCCCATTCACTGACAACAAGCAGGAATTGAAATACCAAAGGCGTCAATTACGACGGCGTAAAAAATAAATGCTGGAAGACCCCATTTAATGCCTTTTTTAATGTGCTTTTCGCATTGTGCTCGCTACTTGTGGCGATGGAGTAACGGAGGCAGGCTGGGACGTTGGGCCCGACACAAAGCGGAGTGAGAGCGACACCATTCAGGGGCTGGAGTCGTTTTTGCCTGCTGTGAGCCTAACTTATGACAAGGCTAGAGCCTTGTCATAAATTGGGCTTTTTCTCCACCAGAAAGCGAAACAAAGACCGGCGTATAACACTGGTCTTTGTAAATGACCCCCAAAGTGTATTAGAAAGTTGCAGAACTTGACATCATACACAAACCACTCAAAACATTTTTGAACCGAGCCCCCTCTTACGCAGTTTTTCCTGCACTCTCCCTCACCTGCTCATAGTGCTGCCAGGGAGAAAAGAATAGTGATTACATGGGGCGGGCGTCAGACTGTGCACAAGTATGTACTTAGTAAAAGGGCTTAAAGGGGTTAACCAATTATTTATTTTATTTCATGCCCCCCCCCCCTGCATTGATATTTGCAGGCATCCTCAAACTGCGGCCCTCCAGCTGTTGCAAAACTACAACTCCCAGCATGCCCAAACAGCCTACAGGTATCAGCCTACAGCAGGGCATTGTGGGAGTTGTAGTTTTACAACAGCTGGAGGGCCGCAGTTTGAGGATGCCTGGATTAGAGTAACAACTTCTTCATTGGTACTTATTAAAAGTTGCTTACCAGCCAGCGCTGCGCTCCCAGTCCAAAGATATGATCATGGCTGTGCCATGGAGCATATGTCGTTCATGGTGCATGTGATCCTAACCTGGTTACAACCGCTAGTGCAGTGGTGAGAGATTCCTACTCACACATGCGCTGATAAGTACCAATGAATAAGTTGTTACTCTAATCAAGGGGGGAACATGAAATAAATAAAAATCGGATAACCCCTTTAAAGGGTCATTAAGCAGGAGGTCATCAGCATGTGATATTGAAAAGGGTCTGCTTTTTTAGAATTCCAGAAACAGCACCCTTCCATGTCCATGTGGCTACATCTGATATTGCGGCTCAGCTCCTTTTGCTGGCCGAATGCACACGGCCGTGGAACCACAGGCTGGATTCCTGCTGAGAGCAGTGCATTACTGTACTGCGGCGGCTGCAGGAAGCGCACGGCGTGATAGCAACCAATGACGCCGTGCGCTCCTGCTCTCAGCAGGAATCCAGCCCGTGGTTCCACGGACCGCTCACGGCCCTGAAACACAGCCGTGTGCATTTGGCCTCAGCAGCATTCCCTTGAATTGGGGTGAGCTGCAATACCGGACACAGCCACATAGACAGGAGTGTTGCTGTTTGTGCAAAAGAAGCTAGCCCTTTACTGATGTAAGGGATAGGTTAAAAATAAAATATTCTTCCCTTAGGAAGCTGTAGTTTTATTTTAGATGGTTCCCCTCTGCTGCATCTCCTCCCCTCTTGCGGCACATAGTCTCATACACACACTGGCCCAGATTTACTAATGTGTACGTGCCTAAAATCTATCTATAAAGTGGCGCAAACTGGTGCAATTTTGGCTCAATTTGGTCCAACTAGGGTTTCTACGCTTTTTTTTCACAGTTAACCCCTGTGATAAATCTGGTGCAGGACTAGACAGCCTTAGAGCTCATGTGTGTGTGCCCTGTGCCAATAGCGGTCTGCAATACATGGGCACCGTGCGGATGTGGATCCATTGACTTGAATAGGTCTGCGATTTGCAAGAGACATGTTCTAGTTTTTTGCAGTGCAGAGGCACGGACTGAAATCCCACAGAAGCGTTTTGTAGTGCTTCCATGGCCTTCCGATGCGTGCCTCCGTTCCACAGTGCTCCGTATCGTGAAGATTGCGGAGCCATTCAGGTAATTGCGGTCTACACTAGGGGCCTGGGGCACACACGCTCATGTGCATGAGCCCTAAGACTGGGTTCACATCACTGTTTTGCGTCTAGCCACCAGCGAACTGCGGCTTCTACATTTTTTGCTACCGGTCCGGACCTAAAGTATAAAGACATTGTGCGCACAAAAGAAGAAATCTTACACAGTTCTCCATAACGCATAGGACCTGTGGATCACCTGACCGGACCATGTGATCTGGTTGTCAAGATCACCTGACCTACAGTCAGGAGTCAAGAGACACAGCGGAGCGCTCCTGACCTCATGAAATCGGCGTCCCTGTGAACGGCCTCTACTCTCGGCTTCCTGGATTGTGCCCGAGTATACACGTGAGTAGGCAGTTCTCTGCCAAGATAATTCACAGGACACGCCAGAAGAGATCAAGCGGTAAGGCCTAGTTCACACGACCGTATGGCTTTTATTGTTTTTTGCGGTCCGTTTTTCACGGATCCGTTGTTCCGTTTTTGGGTTCCGTTGTGTTTCCGTTTCCTTTCCGTTTTTCCGTTCCGTTTTTCCATATGCCATGTACAGTATACAGTAATTACATAGAAAAAATTGGGCTGGCCATAACATTTTCAATAGATGGTTCAGAAAAAACGGAACGGAAACGGAAGACATACGGATGCACTTTCGTATGTGTTCCGTTTTTTTTGCGGACCCATTGACTTGAATGGAGCCACGACCCGTGATTTACGGCCAAATATAGGACAAGCTCTATCTTTCAACGGAACGGAAAAACGGAAATACAGAAACGGAATGCATACGGAACACATTCCGTTTTTTTTGCGGAACCATTGAAATGAATGGTTCCGTATACGGACCGTATACGGAACACAAAAAAACGGCCCGTACACCCGCAAAAAAAACGTTCGTGTGAACTAGGCCTAAGAGTTTTCAGTGACATACTGAACGAATACCACTATTTACATATATTGGGCTGTCTATCAGACTCTTGGCGGTGATCCCCATATTACGACTCCACGCATTTAGTGGGACTTCCTCCAACTTTTTTATCATCTAAGGAGACCTCATTCCAAATACAGTATATCCGTTCTTTTATGTGATTCTTATCTATATGGACTGAGTTATTCTGACAACTGATATAGTTGAATATTGGACCATATTGCTGCTATTTTATTCTTGCTGCTACCCCAATACCGATTATATATTGCTGCCATGTTGAATGCTGTGTTTATTGATTGAATGTGACTGCTGATTTATACCCCAGAAGGTGGTTGTGCCTGCTCTTTTCCTTTTATTCAATTGCTTAAATAGTACTGGGTAGGTGACCCAGTGAGCAGTGCACCCACCGTTATCTACCCGTCCAGGTGTTGAGCCTTCCATTCTTGTATATTTTTTTGAGGATCTGTTTTTTCTTTCTGTTTCTCTGACAGATCAGAAGAATGGAAAATGAAATGGTGATGTGAACCCAGCCTAAGTTTACACCATCTTCAGGATTAGTAAATCTGGGCCAAAGCAAGAGAACGTGCAGCTGCATCCCCCTCCTCTCCCTCCCCCGACGTTGTATAACCTGAGGAGGCGTCTGAACATTTACAAGGATTTAGATACAAGGAACGGAGGACTAAATATCGCATATATTGTTAAAAATATTGTAAAATAATGTTTGGGAAAGCTGCATGACAACCAGTAAGGATGCCATGACAGCCCCCACTCCTCTGTTATACAGAATAAAAGGGGCTAAATGCAGCATCATTTTGCCATATAGGAATAAAAGAAAGCTGGGTGCCATAATGACTGCCACATTGGTGTCTTCCCATGAACCAAAAAATGGCTGTATGACAAAGATGGAAACATTACTGATATAGATGCATATGCTATATACATGCAGCTTCTGCTTAGTGCCCCTTTACAGATACTGGTAGATTACCCCTCTCACCCCATCCAGTGCCAGCTGTTTGAACCTTACTGTGATATATCTGTCACTGCCGGCAGAGGGCTCTCCTCGCTCGCTGCATCCATGTCATCAGTGTAGCTGTTAGTCCTGGAGATATCTGGCAGAGATTCGTCCGGCCGACCCCTCCCTGCAGAGAAATGAAGGGTTACATGAGATATAAATCCAGAAGGTTAGGCTTTGCTTATCTTCAGTTACTCCAATGAAAGCCAAAGCAAGATTCACAATTTAGTCTGCTTTCTGTTGGCTCTCAGCCTGCAAGACTCCATGGGGAGATTTATCAAACCTGGTGTAAAGGAAAACTGGCTTAGTTGCCCATAGTAACCAATCAGATTCCACCTTTCATTTTTCAGAGCTCCTTTGAAAAATGAAAGGTGGAATCTGATTGGTTGCTATGAGCAACTAAGCCAGTTCAACATTACACCAGTTTTAATAAATCCCCCCTATCACTCTATAGCCCCTTGCAATTTGCACCTCATTTATTATCCTAAGGCCTCTTGCACACGAATATTGTGTGCCCGTGGCCGTATTGCAGCGTGCATACAGCAGGTCCGCAATACACGGGCACCGGCCCGTGTGCAATCCGCATCACGGAGATGAAGAACAGAAGCACTACAGAGTTTCTGTTCGTGCCTCCGCACCACAAAAAAATAGAACCTGTTCTATTTTTTTGCGGTGCGGACGGATCACGGACCCATTCAAGTTGAATGGGTCTCCATCTGTCCCGGCCGCCGCACGGACGTTGCCCGTGCATTGTGGACAACAAATTGTGGTCCCCAATGCACGGAACAGATGCACAACGTTGGTGTGCAAGAGGCCTAAATCTGGTATGTCTTTTTTTGTTTAAGTCTGACATCTAGTGGTCGTTTTCTTGTAAGACAGATTTAAATTCACTATAACTGGTCTAAATAGTATGCAAGCTGAAATTTTGCCCACATCTCCATGAAAGTAGGCAAATTGTGGTGCAACTCACCACTGAAAACAGAGACAGAAAAGTACGCCAGATCTGCGGTGTCGTAGAAGTTAGGCCCCTTTCACACGGGCGAGAATTCCGTGCGGGTGCAATGCGTGACGAAAACGCATTGCACCTGCACTGAATCCGGGCTTATTCACTTCAATGGGGCTGTGCACATGAGCGGTGATTTTCACGCATCACTGGTGTGTTGCGTGAAAATCGCAGCAAGTTCTATATTGTGCGTTTTTCACTCAAAGCAAGCCCCATAGAAGTGAATGGGGCTGCGTGAAAATCACAAGCATCCGCAAGCAAGTGCGGATGTGGTGCAATTTTCCCACGACAAAATCGGGCACAAAATAAGGCACAACTACATAAATAGGACAGAAATTAGGTGAAAAAGTTAGATAACTTTTGAATTTGTCTTAAAACTCAAAATAGGCGCAAATGCCTCCAAAGCAGGCGCAAAAACAGCTGGCAAATGAAACTTAAAAAATAAGACAGTCGGAAACAGGCTTTTTACTCATGAAAACAGCTGGCGACACCTTAGTAAATGTGCCCCAAAGTATTAGGTTTAATGATGTGTGAAATTTAACAAACGAGCGCCCTTTGATAAATTTGGTGCAAAGTACGCCAACACAGACTCAAGCAAAACTGACCTCGAAATATTACTCTCGTGATAAGTACCCTCCATGTATATAGGCGGGAGTTTCAAATTTAACATGTTATTTGCTTCACTGGAAAATTCATTTCACAGGTACCAACTGTTATTTATCCGTTCACAGCACGTTCACACAACACGCTTCCTTTGGAAAAATCCGCCACGGAATCTGTGGCAGAACGCCCTCAAGTTTATGCCAAGTTTTGTGTTTTTCGAATGGGGCAGATCTGCCAACAGCTTTAGCCTCATTCAATGGGCCTAATTCCACCCATTGGTGCCCAGCATGTCTGCACGGAAACCACACCAAAAAAGGGCTTGTTGCGTTTTTAGTAGATCCTACCAAAAACTGCACACAAAAACTCTGAGTGGATGAGGCCTTATCGCCTATTGTTAAATACTTTTTCTTCAAGAACAGAAGAGAGAGCAATGAAGTGTCAAGTTGCTGGCTGCACATTCTTACGGTATTCTGTCTTATGAGCCGGTGTTTTGGTTGTTGCACACTCAGTTATTTGTCCTATTCATTTACATTCGCAGCAGATTCCGCTACACAAAATAAGCATCATATACGGATTGCAAATACACTCGTGCGAAAGTACAGGCATCATTTATGGAGGCCTCCTGGGAAAGAGAAATCGGCTGCTGGATTTCAACTACCATGTTTCTTTTAGGCCTCTTGCACACAAACGTTTATTTTTTTGTTGTTTATGTTCCTTTTTTTTGCGTTCCGTATACGAAACCATTCATTTCAATGGATCCGCAAAAAAAATAAAAACTGAAGGTACTCCGTATGCCTTCCGTTTCCGTATTTCCGTTAAAAAATACAACATGTCCTATTATTGTCCGCATAACGGACAAGGATAGTACTGTTCTATCAGGGGCCTTCTGTTCCGTTCCGCAAAAAAACAGAATTCACACAGACGCCATCTGTATTTTTTGCGGATCCGTTTTTTGCAGACCGCAAAATACTGAAAAAGACATAGGCCTCATGCACACGACCGTTGTGTGCATCCGTGGCCGTTGTGCCGTTTTCCGTTTTTTTTCACGGACCCATTGACTTTCAATGGGTCCGTGGAAAAATCGGAAAATGCACCGTTTGGCAGCCGCATCCGTGAGCCGTGTTTCCTGGCCGTGAAAAAAATATGACCTGTCCTATTTTTTTCACGGCCAACGGTTCACGGGCCCATTCAAGTCAATGGGTCCGTGAAAGAACACGGATGCACACAAGATTGGCATCCGTGTCCGTGATCCGTGGCCGTAGGTTTTAGTTTCATACAGACGGATCCGAAGATCCGTCTGCATAAAAGCTTTTTCTGATCTAAGTTTTCACTTCGTGAAAACTCATTTCCGACAGTATATTCTAACACAGAAGCGTTCCCATGGTGATGGGGACGCTTCTAGTTAGAATACACTGCAAACTTTGTACAAGACTGCCCCCTGCTGCCTGGCAGCACCCGATCTCTTACAGGGGGATATGATAGCACAATTAACCCCATCATATCCCCCTGTAAGAGATCAGGGCTGCCAGGCAGCAGGGGGCAGACCCCCCCCCCCCCCCCCCCCTCCCCAGTTTGAATATCATTGTGCGGCCCCCCCCCTCCCCTGTTGTTAACTCGTTGGTGGCCAGTGTGCGCACCCCCCTCCCTCCCTCCCTCTATTGTTTTAATACATTGGGGCCAGTGTGCGCGCCCCCCCCCCAACCCCCCCTCCCTCCCTCTATTGTTTTAATACATTGGGGCCAGTGTGCGCGCGCCCCCCCAACCCCCCCCTCCCTCCCTCTATTGTTTTAATTGTTGTGGGGGCGCGCGCACACTGGCCCCAATGTATTAAAATAATAGAGGGGGGGTTGGGGGGCGCGCGCACACTGGCCCCAATGTATTAAAACAATAGAGGGAGGGAGGGGGGTGCGCACACTGGCCACCAACGAGTTAACAACAGGGGAGGGGGGGCCCACTGGCCACCAATGAGTTAAAAACAGGGGGGGGGGGTCTGCCCCCTGCTGCCTGGCAGCACCTGCCAGGCAGCAGGGGGCAGTCATGTACACAGTTTTTTTGTATATTCTAACCTGAAGCGTCTCCATCACCATGGGAACGCCTCTGTGTTAGAATATACTGTCGGAAATGAGTTTCACGATGTAGCTCATATCCGACAGTATATTCTAACATAGAGGCGTTCCCATGGTGATGGGGACGCTACAAGTTAAAATATACCATCGGATTGGAGAAAACTCCAATCCGATGGTATAACAGAACTCCAGACTTTACATTGAAAGTCAATGGGGACGGATCCGTTTGAAATGGCACCATATTGTGTCAACTTCAAACGGATCCGTCCCTATTGACTTGCATTGTAATTCAGGACGGATCCGTTTGGCTCCGCACGGCCAGGCGGACGCCAAAACGACTTTTTTTTCATGTCCGTGGATCCTCCAAAAATCAAGGAAGACCCACGGACGAAAAAACGGTCACGGATCACGGACCCACGGACCCAGTTTTTGCGGGCCGTGAAAAAAAACTGTCGTGTGCATGAGGCCATACAGTCATGTGTAAGAGGCCTTAGACTTAGAGGAGAAAAGCTGCAGTATACTTTCCCTCTTGCACACGACCCTATGGCTTTTTCTGTATTTTGCGATCTGCAAAAAAACGGATCCGCAAAAAATACAGATGACGTCTATGTGTATTCCGTTTTTTGCGGAACAGAACAGCTGGCCCCTGGCAGAACAGTACTATCCTTGTCCGTTATGCGGACAATAATAGGAGATGTTCTATTTTTTTACGGAAATACGGAAACGGAAGGCATACGGAGTACCTTCTGTTTTTTTTGTGGATCCACTGAAATTAATGGTTCCGTATACATACGGAACCCAAAAAACGAAACGTAAACGGGAAAAAAAACACATTTGTGTGCCAGAGGCCTTAAAGGGGTATTCCCATCAGCAGTTTTCATACTTACCTGCGTAGTCAGCTTGATTGACATCTTCTCCCGGCCGGGCCGCGCTTGTGCAGAAGACTGAAGATTTTCTCCCGGCCGGGCTGCGCAATGTCCTGAACGCGCACGCCACCGCGCATGCACCATGGTGACTTATTCCTGGCCTGTTCGCGGCTCTGTACTATACTGGCCAGGAAGAAGTCATCATGGCCCATGCGCGGCGGCGTGCGCGTTCAGGACATTGCGCGGCCCGGCAGGGAGAAAATCTTCAGTCTTCTGCGCAAAGTGCGGCCACAGGATTCGGCAGGCGAGAGGTGGCCGTAACCAGGGGTGACGAAAGACAACAATCAGGTAAGAGGGGATTTATTTTCTCAAAAAGGGTGGGAATTGGGTAATAAAATGTATTTACAAAAATGATCACTGTCAAATCATTAACAGATTTAACAGTGATCATTGTGATGGGAATACCCCTTTAAGAGCACATGCATGCTCAGCTGAGCATGCATGTGTATGGTGGGTTAGGAGGGAAAGCTGTCGACCAAATGAACCTTATGTTTAGCCTTAACAGCTCAGCAATGAGTAAACACCATATAAACTACAATGCCCTGCTCTCTAGTAACAGGAAACATGCAGACTTCTAAATGCAGCTTTGGATGTGAACAGAGAAGAAAACTATTCAAAATCATTTCTTTTTTTTACACTAAATTATAACATTACGTGTACAATACCTTGTATTGTGGAGATACCAGATGTGCAGATAGAGAGGGTAGACCAAGATCTACAGCGACCTGTGACAGAGTGCCAGACAAGAAAGAGAGAAAGAAAAGGTGACAGCAGAGATATGACTAGAAACATGTGACGGAGAGACATCCCTGACTATCTGTGTTATATGGGATTACGTCCTAACAAATGCGTCACAGTGCAAAAATGATTCAGATAGATTTTAGAAACTTTGTTAACCCTTTAGGTGTTCCACTAGAATACAAGCAAAATGGAGGTGAAATGTAAAATTTCCTTTTTTTTTTGCAGATCTTCCATTTGAATCCATCTGTAATACAGCAAGGGTTAACAGCAAAAAAAAAACACCTTAATATTTATTAGGCCTCATGCACACGGCCGTTCCGTGCATTGGAGACTGCAATTGCGGTCCCCAATGCACGGGCAACATCCGTGCAGCGGGCCAGACCCATTCAACTTGAATGTGTCCGTGGTCTGTCCGCACCAAGTGAATTGGGTTCGCATCCATGATGCGTGGTGCACACGGCTGACGGCCGTGGATTGCCAACCTGCCGTTTGCGGGCCGCAATATGCCCAACGGCCGCGTGCAGGAGGACTTACTCTGATTCAGCGATTTACAGAAACACTCCATATGTGGTCATAAACTGCTGTGTGGGCACACAGTAGGGTTTAAAGGGAAGGAGCGCCACGTTTTTGGAGGACACATTTTAAAAGAATGTTTTTTAGGCACTGTGTCACATTAGAAGAGACCCTAAGGTACCCCTACAGCGGTGACGACCAAAAAGTGATGACATTTTGGAAACTACACCTCCCAAGTCATTTTTCAAGAGGTGTATTGAGCAATTTGACACAACAGACATAAAATTTAGAAACACTTTTCCAATAAAATGTTGCTTTAATTTTTCTTTTACACAAGGGGTAACAGGAGAAAATCAATTTGTTACTCATTTTCTCCTGACTACAGCCACACCCCATATGGTTTTTAAATGGCAGATTTTGTTGGAATGATTTTTAGGTGTTACTTCACATTTGAAGAGACCCCAAGATACCACTACAGGGAAACTCCTAAAAATCGACCCTATTTTGGAAATTACTCCCAAAAGGGGTGTAGTAAATACTTTGACCCAACCAACATTTCATACAAACACTTGGCTGTGAATATGCAGGCTATGCGGAGTGTAATACGGCTGCGAAATTACAGGGTATATAAAGGATAAAAGTAATAAAACATGGATGAGTAGTATACTTTGAAGCAATCATTTTTGCAGAGACCAGGTTTTTCAGGGAAGATTTCTCAGTGATAGTGTCCTTTTGTATCCCCATTTTGGAACACACCCTGCATCTCTTTTGGGTCCTTCACTTCCTTGCTGTCTGGGGGACTTTACCAGAGAAATGTTACCCTGGTACAATTCGGGCAACATAACTTCCAGAAGTAGTGGGGCCCTCCCCTTCCTTAGGGCCTTGATCACTACCTCTGCAAACTGAAGGAATGTTCCCATCTAGCCTGCAGAGTTATATAGTGCCATCTGTACAAAGGTGTACAGCCAGCTTTTTGTACCACACCTTTGTTTTCCGCGTGGCACTGTATGGCTTTAGAACCTCTCCCATTTTCATATTGTAATCCGGGATGGGTCTGGCTTGGGGGCAGCGGTAGTGGTACCTGGTATAGGGGCAGGGGAGTCGCTGTTCCCGTGAATGCTGGTCAGTACAAGGACATCCCTCTTGTCCTTGTACCTAACTACCAACATGTTCTCATTAAGAAAAGTCCTGCTGTTGTCCCTTCTGAGTGGTTGCCAGAGCAGGGATCTAGGGAGGCCTCTCTGATTTTTGCATAGTGACACAAGCTACAGTAGCTCTGGAATTTAGGGACTTAAACAGGGTTACGCTGGTGTAGTAGTTATCCACATAGAGGTGGTAACCCTGATTCTGCAGTGGGTGCAAGTCCCACACTATTTTCCAACTAACTCTTAGGCCTTATGCACACGACCGTTGTTCGGGTCCGCATCCGAGCCGCAGTTTTTGTGGCTCAGGTGTGGACCTATTCACTTCAATGGGGCCACAAAAGATGCGGACAGCACTCTGCATCCTTTGCTCCGTTCCGTGGCCCCGCAAAAAAAATGTAGCATGTCCTATTATTGTCCGTTTTGCGGACAAGAATAGGCATTTCTATAATGGGCCGCCTGTTCCGTTCTGCAAATTGCGGAAGGCACACGGGCGGCTTCCATTTTTGGCGGATCTGCGGTTTGCGGACCGCAAAAAACAGAACTGTCATGTGCATGTAGCCTTAGAATGGGGGTGGATTCTGGTGGTTCAAACCAAGGGTCCTTTCCTTCTTAAAAAACTGAACTTGTGGGTGTACCCAAGGATACTCTCGTACAGCGTAGACATTTTAATGAATTGCCTTTAATTTTCAGCTTGATGGGCTGGTACTGGTGGAATTTTACCCTCCTTTTAAAATGTATAAGGGACTCAACTATGCAGATGTTTTTGTCGGGGCTGTATACCTCAGCAAACTTAGTGCTAAAGTACTGGCCTCCTTCTAAATAGTCAGTCAGATCTCAGGTCATTCTGGGGTGGGCATTGTGCATTATCATTATAATGTAAAAATTTCAGAATTGCTTCAAATCATTTCTTGGTCATACTGTAAACTGGAGTGTAGAACAAAACATCTGTACTCCAATACTTTCTAATTTCTGTTGGAGTTGAGCAAATGATGATGTTGGATGTTGGTCAATAAATTGTTGGGCATATAAATTTTTTGTGCCACCATTAAATTTACAAAATCTTTTTGAGAATTTTATTTTTGAAAAAATCTATTTCTGTGAAGCCTGCGGTGTCAAACCAGATTCCTGCCCACAAACTCAGGAATTTGAGGTTAATAATCCTCAGGGGGTGGGGTCCAAATGGGATCACTTTGGGGGACTGCCTAAGCTGTTGTCCTAGGGCGCCTTCTTGAAGGTGCCTCATCAGAGAAGGAGTAGAGGAATGAGGCATCCTCTTCTGCCTCAGAGGCAAGCCTCCTCAGCTGAATAATGTCTGTGTCACGTGATGGATTCAACACCTGTAAAGTGTGTATTCATTTTATTTATTCACAGGGGTGTGTATGTAGTGCTATTATACCTGAAGGGGCTTGTAATAAATGTAAAATAAAATTTAGGAGAAAGAAAAATAAGATAAATATTTAGTAAAAAAACAAACGAAAAAACGCTGAAAACTGAGCACAGATATCAAGGATACTTTCACATCTGCGCTTTCCCTTTCCGCTATCGAGATCCATTATCAGAACTGGAGCGGTTTTGCTGATCCGTGACGGATCCAGCGAAAAAAGCTGGTGTGAAAGTAGCCTAAAATATATTGTACTGATCAGCGCTCAGTGGTAGCAGGATGCACGCAAGCAGATGTTGCCTATTTCCATGCAGTGTATGCAAAACTAAGGGTGCTGGCACACAGTGCGGTTCTGACGTGCATTCAGGATACAGTTTTCAATTTAGCCAGTTTAGCAGCCTCGTTAACCGCAAGTTTCACCACAATTTTCGCTATTAAACAGGCTGACATTATACATGTGCAAATGTCACCTGAATTTAACTCTGCTATTCTATTTTTTTCACTGTGCTCCGTTTTTGTGCAATTATAACTTTTATTACATGCAAATTAGCCTCTAGGAGCAGGGGGCCTTGCACCTGCTCCCAGAGGCTCCGTTCACCCACTTGATTCCACGCCCTTCTATTCTTGATTGACAGGGCCAGGCTACCGCCCCCCCCCCCCCCCTTCTCCTAGAGTCTAATTTGCATAATAAAAGTTATAATTGCACAAAAAACAGGGGCACACTGAAAAAAAAAAGAATAGTAGGTTAAATTCAGGTGACATTTGCACATGTAAAATGTCAGCCTGTTTAAAATAGCACTAATTAGTACAGTTTGACTGAGGAGCGGTGAATACACTGCTCGCTTGTCTTCTTCTGACGGTGGCGCACACTGTGCTGTGACCTGCACACAGCATGAGGACATAGATGCACTATGTGATCTCACGCTGTGTGACGTTGGGTCACTGCACAGCACGGCAAATTAAAAGCGCTGAATCTCTGGAGTGGCGGCGGCAGCAGCGTCCTGAGCAGGAGAGGTAAATAGATTTTTTTGGGTCTGATTAAGGGCTCTTTCACATGAGCATGTGCAGTCTGGAAATCATGCTTCATGTGTGAATGTGATCCTCCGTTCTGGACACTGCTCGTTTAGCAGGAGCACACAGCATTAGGCCTCATGCAAATGGCCGTTGTGCTGCCGTTCCGTGCATTGGGGACCGCAATTTGTGGTCCCCAATGCACGGACCTATTCGATTTGATACATATGCAAATTAACCTGAGATGAGTCCTGTCCCTGACTTATCTCAAGTACAGGACTCATCTCAGGTTAATTTGCATATGTATCAAATCGTTTTTTTTACACAATAAAAGTACACAGAGATATGGGGACTGGGTATTGCGGATGAGCTAGCGGCCATCTAGCAACCCATGTCCTCAGCTCTATACACAAAATCCTGGTGACAGGTTCTCTTTAACATGATCTTGGGCCAACCATCCTCGCATAAGATCAAGCTGGACAGAGCTCATAGAGCACTCAAGCCCAAGGGCTCTGCTGCACGTCCTAGGGACGTAATTTGTTGTGTCCACGACTTCACCCGTAAAGAAGCCATCATGGCTAAGGCGAGATCTCTACGCAACTTTGACTTTCATGGCGCTCCGGTACAATTGTTTCCTGACCTATCCTGGTTCACACTCCAGAAAAGGAGACATCTCCAGCCTCTCCTCACATCACTCAGGGACCGCCAGATTGCCTATCGCTGGGGATTCCCCTTTGCCCTGATGGTCCGTCATCAAGGAAGAACAGAGACTCTGTTCCTTCTCGGATCTTCACCCCTTTTGCGAATCACTCGGAATTCCTATCCCGACATGTCGGATTGGGAGTTTGAGTCACCAGCGCTTCCGCCACCACGCATTTGGTCTCCTGTAACCAGGAAAAGAAGACCTGGTCCAAGTGCATCCTCTTCTCCGCGGTCTCCTCCGTCATCAGGGCATCGTCCACCTGCCTGACCGCCAATGGCTTGGAGGACTTGGTTGTCCTGAACTCTGCCCTTAATCCTTCACGCCCTCAGGATCGATAGTCTCTGATGGGCCCCCATATTGGTCGTTTATTATTTCTGTTAAGCCAGTTATTGATTTCTTGTTGCTGCATAACAGTGCGGGCCCACCTCGTTGTTAATAGTTTTTTTTCAGATACTTGTGGTTGACTCTTTGGCCAGCCTCAACTTGTTGGTCTCCGACACTTACACCCCCAAAGGGGCTTCTTATTTGCCCCTAGAAGGGATTACATCCCTGGGAATAGTTCCCAGTACTGCTATCTGTTTGTCTGTCTTTGTGTTGTCTCGTCCTGTCCCCCCCCCCCCTCTCTTGTGTTCTTTCTCCTGTTGTAGGTGCCTGAACTTCCTTGCTTGTGGGGATCGTGTACCTCAGTCTTGCCTTTGATTAGTTGTTCAACTAGTGTGAAGCCACTGACGTATACGGACTCTCTCGGTGAGCTGTACCCTGCATATATTATATATCATCACATACATGGTGCGGTGCATAACCTTCAATGTCAAGGGGCTCAACTCCAACGCCAAGAGGAAACTCTTGCGTTTGGAACAGAAATTCCTTAAAGCGGACATTGTGTTCCTACAAGAAACACATTTTGATGGCAACTCCTCCTTTAGTTTTGCCTCTCATCTGTATCCTATTGCTTATTCGGCTACTCATAGCTGTCGGAAGGCGGGGGTTGCCATCTTGGTATCTGCACGATGTCCCTTCAAAATTGAATCCTCAATTCTAGATCCGCAGGGGCGTTATATTATTCTCTGTGGCCATTTAGCAGATAAACTCATCACCTTATGTAACATTTATGCCCCAAACACTTCCCAGATCCGCTTTCTCAGCGGAATCTTCTGCAAGGTTTTTGTTGAGGGAGTAGACTCTTCGGAGCCCCTGGTCCTCTTAGGTGGGGACTTTAATGCAGCGCTTAGCCAGGGACCTTCGTAAACTGATGCGGAAATACTCAATGTATGACTTCTGGCGACCCTCAGGATATTGGAAGGAGCAGACATGGGCCAAATTACCGGGTCTGGCCATGCTCCTGTACTAGTTGACATTAGTAGTGAGTCGGGCCATGTTCACCAATGCCACTGGAGACTTAATGACTCCCTCTTGAAGCAGCCCATCACTAGGGAGGAACTCCGCGAACACCTGAAAGCGTACTTTGAACTAAATGAGGGATCGGTAGGGGATGTCCGTCCTTTGTGGGAAGCGCATAAGGCGGTCATGAGGGAACATTGTAATAAGCTCAAAATTAAAGAAGGACTCAACTGCTTTGGTCAAGACCCTTACGTCTCGCTTGCAAACACTAGAAGACAAGATGGCTGCTCACCCCTCCCGGTGCACACTGAGACAAATTGTTGATACCAGGGCCCAATTGAAGAGTCTAGCTTTAGGTTGTGTCAACAAGTTACTACTTTACACACGACAGCGTTATTATGCTTGGGGGAACAAACATCATACTTTTCTGGCCAAACAACTCAGGAATCGCAATCCCCAAACGGATCCAAGTGCTATTAGGGGGACTGACGGAACAATCCACTATGACCCCAGAGTGATAGCAGAGAGGTTCTCGACCTAGTACTCTTCCCTGTACAATTTACCCTCTGACCTCCCCTCAGATGAGAGACTTAGGGATAGTACACTCCAGTCTTATTTGGCATCCTGTCACCTTCCTACCCTATCGACTTCCGATCTTGCCGCCCTTAATAGTCCGATCACGCCGGAAGATATAGGGGAAGTGGTGGATCATCTACCTGAGGGTAAATCCCCAGGGCCTGATGACTTTTCGTATAAATATTATAAGACTTTCAAGACCGAACTAATCCCTCACTTAGTAACCCTTTTTAATAATTTTCTAGCTGGCAACGCAGTACCTTCCCCCAATGTCTCACTCTTATCTCACGATGATTCCGAAACCTGGGAAAGATCCTCACGAATGCCATAATTACGGGCCCATTGCCCTGCTTAATTCAGACCTTAAGATTTACACCAAAGCCCTAGCCTCCCGACTAAACGTTTTTCTCCCCTCCCTGATCCACAAAGATCAGGTGGGATTTGTCCCAGGCCGTCAGGGGGCCGACAACACTCAAAGAAACATTGACTTGATAGATGTCATATCTCGCTCGGGTGAGGAGGCGCTACTTCTCAGTTTAGATGCTGAAAAGGCGTTTGACGGTTTAGGTTGGACTTTCTTTTTCGCTACCTTGCAGGCATATGGCCTTTCTGGTCCCTTCGTTAGGGCCATTCGTAGCCTATACTCCTCCCCCACAGCGACAATCAAGCTACCTCATGCTCAATCTCGACCCATACGCATTGCTAACGGGACGAGACAAGGCTGCCCCCTATCTCCGCTATTATTTGCCATATATATTGAACCCCTGGCGGCCAAAATCAGGGCATGTCCAGACATCAGAGGTGTTATGGTCAGGGACAGGGAGTTTAAGCTATCGCTATATGCAGACGACATCCTTCTTACCAGTGGCGTACCGCCCATAGAGGCAGACCACGCCACTGCTATGGGGCCCGCGGCACTGGGGGGCCCGTAGCGCAGATAAGGCCCCGCCCACTGATGACCAGCAGCCGGCTATGCGGCTGCTTTTCTCCCCAGGGCCCCCCCCCCATGTTTAGCTGAATCGCCTCCCAGAGGCGCGGCTAAGGCCCTAGACACCCGCCCCCCTCCTCAGCGCTGCGCTCTGAAACACCCGATCCTCCTCTCGTCGGCGTCCCAAATCCCGCGCAGGCGCAGTGCCGGCGATTGCCTGCGCCTGCGCTCTGATAATACGGCTGAGGGCAACAGCTTCAACATCGTCACTGGGCATGCGCCGAGCCCAGTGACGATGTTGAAGCTGTTGCCCTCAGCCGTATTATCAGAGCGCAGGCGCAGGCAATCGCCGGCACTGCGCCTGCGCGGGATTTGGGACGCCGACGAGAGGAGGATCGGGTGTTTCAGAGCGCAGCGCTGAGGAGGGGGGCGGGTGTCTAGGGCCTTAGCCGCGCCTCTGGGAGGCGATTCAGCTAAATGATGGAGGCGTTAGAGTTTTCATATTTAGGCGGGCACGGCACTAATCAGAGGGGCACCGTGGAGAAAGAAAACCGCCCCTCTGGGCTCCAGTCCGGCTTACAGCAAGAATCGATTTTTAGAAGAAAGGACAAGACTGACATGGAAAAGAAGAACACAGATGGAAAAAAGGTACTTTATTAAACATGGATCCATGAGTACCTTTTTTCCATCTGTCTTGTTCTTTTGATTGTGAGTCTTGTCATGTCTTCAAAAAATCGATTCTTATGATATGTAAATGAAGCTGTAAGGAGCCCAGAGGGGCGTTATTCTTTCTCCACGGTGCCCAGGAACGCCCCTCTGAAGTGCCGTGCCCGCCTAAGTTTGAAAACTAATAACGCCTCCAAGTTCATCTAAATCGCCTCCCAAATCCGATCCTCCTCTCGCTGGCATCCCAAATCCCGCGCAGGCGCAGTGCCGGCGATTGCCTGCGCTATGATAAGATGACTGACGGCACTGCGCCTGCGCGGGATTTGGGATGCCGGCGAGAGGAGGATCGGGGTGTTTGCCGCAGAGCGCGGCACTGAGGAGGGTGGGTGTTGAACACTTAGCCGTGCCTCTGGGAGGCGATTTAGATGAACTTGGAGGCGTTATTAGTTTTCAAACTTAGGCGGGCACGGCACTTCAGAGGGGCGTTCCTGGGCACCGTGGAGAAAGAATAACGCCCCTCTGGGCTCCTTACAGCTTCATTTACATATCATAAGAATCGATTTTTTGAAGACATGACAAGACTCACAATCAAAAGAACAAGACAGATGGAAAACAGGTACTCTGTTAAACATGGATTCATGAAAAAAAAATTGGGGGTAAATTGCTAGTGACAGATTCCCTTTAAGGCTACTTTCACACTTGCGTTCAGAGCGGATCCGTCTGGTGTCTGCACAGACGGATCCGCACCTATAATGCAAACGCTTAGATCCGTTCAGAACGGATCCGTTTGCATTAACATGAACAAAAAAAAAAAACAACATTTTTTTTTTTGTTCATGATAGTGCAAACGGATCCGTTTTGACTTTACATTGAAAGTCAATGGGGGACGGATCCGTTTGAAAATTGAGCCACACTGTGTCAACTTCAAACGGATCCGTCCCCATTGACTTACATTGTAAGTCTGGACGGATCCGTTTGCCTCCGCACGGCCAGGCTGCAAGCAGCGTTCAAGTGTCCGCCTGCTGAGCGGAGGACAGACGGAGCCATACTGATGCATTCTGAGCGGATCCGCATCCACTCAGAATGCATTAGGGCTGGACGGATCCGTTCGGTGCCGCTTGTGAGAGCCTTCAAACAGAACTCACAAGCGGAGACCCGAACGCAAGTGTGAAAGTAGCCTAACATGGCACCCCAAATAAGGAGACCTGCAGGCTGCAGCAGATATCCCATGTGACAGGTCACCCCCAGGAAACCCCTAACAGTTTCTGTAGGTCATGTATAAATTTATTTAATGGGGGTGTGGCATGGGAGGAGCAAAGTCAGGAAGTGGGAGGGGCCATGGTGGGTAGTGGGCGGGGTTAAGGGGCCCAATTCAGATTTTTGCTATGGGGCCCAGTGATTCCTATGTACGCCTCTGCTTCTTACCCTTACCAAGCTTTATATTTCCCTACCAAACCTCCACTCCATCCTGCAGGAATTTGGTTGACTCTCAGGGTATAAGGTCAACACCCATAAAATTGAGGCCCTCCCTCTTAATCTTTCTCAGATGACCCTGGGCTCTCTTAGGGTTAACTTCCCTTTCCATTGGAAGACGGACTCCCTGCGATATTTGGGTGTTGACCTCACTCCCCGATATAGGGAACTTTATAAAGCTAACTTCCCACGCATATATGCAGAGATCAGGGGTCTCCTGGACAAGTGGCACAATGTCCCACTCTCTCTCATGGGATGTATTGCTTCGACTAAAATTATGATCTTGCCCAAGCTTCTGTGTCTTTTTGAGACCTTACCGATGATAGTTCCT